>NC_044039.1:50038959-50689127 GCF_901765095.1 Microcaecilia unicolor | reverse complement strand
GATCGAGTTGTAGTTCCAGTCAAGATGCTGAGTCTGGATCGAGTTGCAGTTCCAGTCAAGATGCTGGGCTGCACTGAGTACAGAGTCCAGCCGAGACAATGAGTCCCCGATGAGTGCTGAGTCTGCACCGAGTGCAGAGTTCAGCCGAGATGCCGAATCAGAATTGAGTTGCAGTTCCAGTCAAGATGCTGAGTCTGGATTGAGTTGCAGTTCCAGTCAAGATGCTGAGTCTGGATCGAGTTGTAGTTCCAGTCAAGATGCTGAGTCTGGATTGAGTTGTAGTTCCAGTCAAGATGCTGAGTCTGGATCGAGTTGCAGTTCCAGTCAAGATGCTGAGTCTGGATTGAGTTGCAGTTCCAGTCAAGATGCTGAGTCTGGATTGAGTTGCAGTTCCAGTCAAGATGCTGAGTCTGGATCGAGTTGTAGTTCCAGTCAAGATGCTGAGTCTGGATCGAGTTGCAGTTCCAGTCAAGATGCTGAGTCTGGATCGAGTTGTAGTTCCAGTCAAGATGCTGAGTCTGGATCGAGTTGCAGTTCCAGTCAAGATGCTGAGTCTGGATCGAGTGGTAGTTCCAGTCAAGATGCTGAGTCTGGATCGAGTTGCAGTCCCAGCCGGGATTTTGAGTTTACACCGAGTGCAGAGCCCAGCCGAGATATTGAGTCCATGATGAGTGCTGAGTCTACACCGAGTGCAGAGTTCAGCCGAGATGCCGAATCAGAATTGAGTTACAGTCCCGGGCAAGATGCTGAGTCCGGGTCAAATTACAGGCCCCCAAGATGCTGAGTCTGGTGAGAGTTGCCGTCCCGGTCAAGATGCTGAGTCCGGGTCAAGTTGGAGTTCCAGTCCCAGGCAAGATGCTGAGTCCGGGTCGAGTTGGAGTGCCAGTTCCAGGCAAGATGCTGAGTCCGGTGAGAGTTGCCATCCCGGTCAAGATGCTGAGTCCGGGTCAAGTTGGAGTTCCAGTCCCAGGCAAGATGCTGAGTCCAGGTCAAGTTGCAGTCCTGGCCAAGATGCTGAGTCCGGGTCAAGTTGGAGTTGCAGTCCCGGTCAAGATGCTGAGTCTGGGTCAAGTTGCAGTCCCGGTCAAGATGCTAAGTCCGGGTCAAGTTGCAGTTCCGGCCAAGATGCTGAGTCCGGAGCGAGTTCTAGTGCCAGCCGAGATGCTGAGTCTACGCTGAGTACCGAGTCCAGCCAAGAGGCTGAGTCAGAATTGAGTGGCAGTTCCGGCCAAGATGCTGAGGCCGATCAGATTGCAGTCTCAGGCAAGATGCTGAGTCTACTCTGAGTTCCCACTTCAACCAAGATGTTGAACTCCTCCTGAGTTCCAGCTCCAGCCAAGAGGCAAGGTCCAGTCTGAAGTCCTGTTCGAGTTCCTGTCCGGCTTCAGATTCCAGGATGGTGTGGGCTCTAGCCCAGTTCTGGCTGCTACAGTGGAGTGCCAGGAAGTCAAAGAAGTTGTGGACTCCTTCAGGAAATGGTTCCTGTTGAATAGAACTCCACTTGTTGCATCCAAGATTCTGATCCTGCCTAGCAGCCATCCTAAAGAGCCTCGTGGCGGCCAAAGCCACTCTGGTTTCCAAGTTCCAGATGTACTTGTAACTTCCTGCCCAGCCGTCCAGATTTATTTTGAAACCCATTGGGAGATTTCATCACAGCTACCCATGGAGACCTAAATTGTCTTTTGAGACCTGAAGCTCCCGTGGGGACACGGGAGCCTTGAGGGGGAGGTGCTGTTATGATTGGGGTCTGAACCCCTCTCAAACTTACCTCTTTCCTGAGGGTCAGCTTCTTAGCTGGCTTCTGTTTCTTTTCTCTTCCCTTTCTGAGCTGGCTCTGTCTCTCTGTGCTGGCAGCTTCCAGCAGCATGGGGCTAATTGTCTCTTCACTGCAGCTGTGGGTGTAGTCTGAGTTGCTCTAACTCTCTTTGGGTGTACTGGCTTCAAGTGTTTCACGGTTTTGCATTGGTGTGGGTTGGGCCTCTCTGGGTCAGTGTGCTTTTGCCTAGGTCTAGGGGTGTGACATCATCAGGGAGGGCCTTGATAAGGAAGTGGTGTTGTTTCCTTCAGGGCCTTTGCACCAGTGGTGTTTGCTGTAGGTAGGGTGGTGCAGTGTGCACTTCTGACGTTGTGTCTAGTTTCCCTGCTTGCTTTTGCTAAGGGCCAGGTTAGTGTTAGTGCAGTGTGCACTGGTGACTGTGTGTTTAGCTTTCCTGCTTTTCCCTTTTGGTTCCCTTCTGTTCCTTCTTGGTTTTGGTAGCATTGCTGTGTGTAGGGCTTTGGAAGCTCTGTGTTGATAGAAGTACTTCAGGGTTTGGTGTTGTTAGGAACACTGCAGAGTTTGCTGTTAGAAGTACTTCTGGTGTTTGTGCTATTAGGAGCATTGCAGTCTTTGCTGTTGGTGTTTGGTGCTTTAGAAGCACTTTTGGCTTATGTGTTAGCTTCCCTCCTTGTGGCTCCCCTGTCTTCCCTTTTAGTGCTAGGAGCTCTTCTGGTTGCTTGCCAGAGTAGTGCTTAGGAAGCACCTTGTTAGTTGTATCTAGCTTGCTAGAGCAGTGCTTAGGTAGCTGGTTTAGTTTTGTGTTTAGCTTATTAGTGTAAAGCTCTGCTTGTAGCTTGGTGCTTAGTAGCACCTGTGTTAGCTTTGTATTTAGTACCCTGCTCTGTTAGTTTAGGGCTTAGGAAGTCCCTTTCTTGAGCAGGGATTAGGAGCTCCTGTTTAGTATAGGGCTTAGGAAGTCCTTTGTCAGTTTACTGTTAGGAACACTCCTGCTGGTTTAGGGCTTGGGAGCACGTAGATCAGTTTAGGGTTAGGAGCACTTCTGTTTCCAGTCCTGGTCCCTATGTCATCCGGTATCCAGTAAGTCCTGTCGGCTACTCAAACCCAGAGCTCAACTCTTGGGGGGCTTAGTAGCTAAGTACAGGTGAAGCTGTTGGACCAGTCCAGTGTGCTCCAGTCCCTGTTCCAGTCCTGTGTCCTCCAGTCCGGGGGACCAGTCCAGGGTGTTCCAGTCTGGTGTGCTCCAGTCCAGTGTGTTCCGGTCCGGTGTGTGTTCCAGTCCTGTGTCCTCCAGTCCGGGGGATTCCAGTCCATGTGTTCCGGTTCGCTGGGCAGTGCCTGCAGTCCCTGCCGGTGTGCTTACCCAGTGTTGGTTGGTGGGTTTTGCCTGCTGCTGTCGCTCCTCGTCAGCAGCCCAAGGGCTCACGTTTGCTCCAGAGCCCGGCCCCGCGGGCTCTGAACCTGAGAACCTGACAGATTGCAAAGGCCATGAGCCCGCAAGAACCCCCACCCAGCTGACCCAGCTGGGTCCAGCTCCGTCATTGTGCTTGATCCTTCTATGACCCTTCGTCAGTATCGTGGGAAACTGTTGTCTCATCCTGTTTTGAAGAAGACCCCTGAAGCGGCAGCTGAGAGAAAACGTGTCCGGTGGCTTGGAATCGCTGAAAACCCAGTTTCAGATATGGACCCTTTTATCACGCTCTCAGAGTATCGCCGCAGCCTTGTCTTGAATCCAGCTTTGTGGGATACTCCTGAAGCTGTCGCTGAGAGGAGACGTCTGGGGAATTCTACGCTATGGGCTCAGCTGGAGTCCAGTCCAGTCCCAGCAGCGCGCCCAGCCAAACCTCTGAATCCAGGTCAAGCAGTGCGCCCAGCCACGCCTCTGAATCCAGTCCGAGCAGCACGTCCAGCCAAGCTTCAGAGTCCAGTCCGAGGGACGCTTCTGACCGAGCCTCCAATGCCAGTTCAGGTGGCGCTTCCACTCAAGCCTCTGAGTCCAGTCCGAGGGATGCTTCTGACTGAGTCTCCGATTCCAGTCCAAGCAGTGCTTCAAGCCAAGTCTCTGCGTCCAGTTCAAGTGGTGCTTCAAACCAAGCCTCCTAGTACCAGTTTGGATCCCAGTTCCAACCCCATTTTTGATCTGGATCCGTTTCTGACACTCCAGGATTACCGGGTTGCACTTTTGTCTGATCCAGCCTTGAAGAATACTCCTGAAGCTGCTGCAGAGAGAAGGCGTGTCTCCTGGCTTGGGTTCGAAGAGAACCCAGTTTCTGCTATTGACCCTGCTACCAAGCTCTTCTTTTATCGCTTCCAGCTTCTCTCGGATCCAGCCCTGCGGGATACTCCTGAAGCCCAAGCTGAAAGAAGGTGGCTTCCTGATTTTTCCCACCAAACTTCTGAGTCCGTGCTGTGGGCTGAGTCTACACCGAGTACTGAGGCCAGCCGTGATGCTGTGTCCACTCCGAGTTGCAGTTCCAGTCAAGATGCTGAGTCTGGATCGAGTTGTAGTTCCAGTCAAGATGCTGAGTCTGGATCGAGTTGCAGTTCCAGTCAAGATGCTGGGTCTGCACTGAGTACAGAGTCCAGCCGAGACAATGAGTCCACGATGAGTGCTGAGTCTGCACCGAGTGCAGAGTTCAGCCGAGATGCCGAATCAGAATTGAGTTGCAGTTCCAGTCAAGATGCTGAGTCTGGATTGAGTTGCAGTTCCAGTCAAGATGCTGAGTCTGGATTGAGTTGTAGTTCCAGTCAAGATGCTGAGTCTGGATCGAGTTGCAGTTCCAGTCAAGATGCTGAGTCTGGATCGAGTTGTAGTTCCAGTCAGATGCTGAGTCTGGATCGAGTTGCAGTTCCAGTCAAGATGCTGAGTCTGGATCGAGTTGTAGTTCCAGTCAAGATGCTGAGTCTGGATCGAGTTGCAGTCTCAGGCAAGATGCTGAGTCTACTCTGAGTTCCCACTTCAACCAAGATGTTGAACTCCTCCTGAGTTCCAGCTCCAGCCAAGAGGCAAGGTCCAGTCTGAAGTCCTGTTCGAGTTCCTGTCCGGCTTCAGATTCCAGGATGGGTGTGGGCTCTAGCCCAGTTCTGGCTGCTACAGTGGAGTGCCAGGAAGTCAAAGAAGTTGTGGACTCCTTCAGGAAATGGTTCCTGTTGAATAGAACTCCACTTGTTGCATCCAAGATTCTGATCCTGCCTAGCAGCCATCCTAAAGAGCCTCGTGGCGGCCAAAGCCACTCTGGTTTCCAAGTTCCAGATGTACTTGTAACTTCCTGCCCAGCCGTCCAGATTTATGTTGTGAAACCCATTGGGAGATTTCATCACAGCTACCCATGGAGACCTAAATTGTCTTTTGAGACCTGGAGCTCCCGTGGGGACACGGGAGCCTTGAGGGGGAGGTGCTGTTATGATTGGGGTCTGAACCCCTCTCAAACTTACCTCTTTCCTGAGGGTCAGCTTCTTAGCTGGCTTCTGTTTCTTTTCTCTTCCCTTTCTGAGCTGGTTCTGTCTCTCTGTGCTGGCAGCTTCCAGCAGCATGGGCTAATTGTCTCTTCACTGCAGCTGTGGGTGTAGTCTGAGTTGCTCTAACTCTCTTTGGGTGTACTGGCTTCAAGTGTTTCACGGTTTTGCATTGGTGTGGGTTGGGCCTCTCTGGGTCAGTGTGCTTTTGCCTAGGTCTAGGGAGTGTGACATCATCAGGGAGGGCCTTGATAAGGAAGTGGTGTTGTTTCCTTCAGGGCCTTTGCACCAGTGGTGTTTGCTGTAGGTAGGGTGGTGCAGTGTGCACTTCTGACGTTGTGTCTAGTTTCCCTGCTTGCTTTTGCTAAGGGCCAGGTTAGTGTTAGTGCAGTGTGCACTGGTGACTGTGTGTTTAGCTTTCCTGCTTTTCCCTTTTGGTTCCCTTCTGTTCCCTCTTGGTTTTGGTAGCATTGCTGTGTGTAGGGCTTTGGAAGCTCTGTTGTTGATAGAAGTACTTCAGGGTTTGGTGTTGTTAGGAACACTGCAGAGTTTGCTGTTAGAAGTACTTCTGGTGTTTGTGCTATTAGGAGCATTGCAGTCTTTGCTGTTGGTGTTTGGTGCTTTAGAAGCACTTTTGGCTTATGTGTTAGCT
Source organism: Microcaecilia unicolor (assembly GCF_901765095.1). Lineage (NCBI taxonomy): Eukaryota > Metazoa > Chordata > Amphibia > Gymnophiona > Siphonopidae > Microcaecilia > Microcaecilia unicolor. The sequence goes on along the minus strand of NC_044039.1, from coordinate 50,683,242 downwards.
TCCCTCCTTGTGGCTCCCCTGTCTTCCCTTTTAGTGCTAGCAGCTCTTCTGGTTGCTTGCCAGAGTAGTGCTTAGGAAGCACCTTGTTAGTTGTATCTAGCTTGCTAGAGCAGTGCTTAGGTAGTCTGGTTTAGTTTTGTGTTTAGCTTAGTGTAAAGCTCTGCTTGTAGCTTGGTGCTTAGTAGCACCTGTGTTAGCTTTGTATTTAGTACCCTGCTCTGTTAGTTTAGGGCTTAGGAAGTCCCTTTCTTGAGCAGGGATTAGGAGCTCCTGTTTAGTATAGGGCTTAAGAAGTCCTTTTGTCAGTTTACTGTTAGGAACACTCCTGCTGGTTTAGGGCTTGGGAGCACGTAGATCAGTTTAGGGTTAGGAGCACTTCTGTTTCCAGTCCTGGTCCCTATGTCATCCGGTATCCAGTAAGTCCTGTCGGCTACTCAAACCCAGGAGCTCAACTCTTGGGGGGCTTAGTAGCTAAGTACAGGTGAAGCTGTTGGACCAGTCCAGTGTGCTCCAGTCCCGTGTTCCAGTCCTGTGTCCTCCAGTCCGGGGGACCAGTCCAGGGTGCTCCAGTCCAGTGTGTTCCGGTCCGGTGTGTGTTCCAGTCCTGTGTCCTCCAGTCCGGGGGATTCCAGTCCATGTGTTCCGGTTCGCTGGGCAGTGCCTGCAGTCCCTGCCGGTGTGCTTACCCAGTGTTGGTTGGTGGGTTTTGCCTGCTGCTGTCGCTCCTCGTCAGCAGCCCAAGGGCTCACGTTTGCTCCAGAGCCCGGCCCCGCGGGCTCTGAACCTGAGAACCTGACACTCATGAATTTTCATTGTGGATATCCTGAAAACCTGACTGGATGGGGTTCCCCCAGGCCAAGTTTGGGAACCACTGCTTTAGGGAACTCATTAGCGAATCTGATGTGGAGGAGTAGCCCAGTGGTTAGTGCAGTGGCCTGAGAACCTAGGGAATTGGGTTCAATTCCCACTGCAGCTCCTTGTGACCTGGACAAGTCACCTAATCCTCCATTGCCCAAGCCACAAAAACATAGACTGTGAGCTCTCTAGGGACAGAGAAAGTACTTGCATATAAAGGGTACAGCACTTTGTACATCTAATAGCACTATAGAAATGATTAGTAGTAGTAGAATAGCCTCCCTAGAGCCTTTATTGTGTCTGATTACAAAAATATTGGAATACCCAAATCTTTTGGCCCTTAATCCAGGGGCCTAGCCAGACAGCAGATTTTAGGTGGGCCTAGGCAAGAAGTGGGTGGGCACCAAATGCTCTCTCCCCCACCCCAAAAAAATATCTCAGCTGGTGGGAAAAAGCTTCTCTCTAGTATCCACCTTGGTAGTCTGCAGCAGGCATGCGCTGAAAAATGAGTATGCGAAGGTGCCAGTATTGTGGAGAGTAGCATTTTCATTACCATGTGCTACTGTTGGATGGGCCTGAGCCCCAGGCCCACCTGTGGCTACGCCACTGCCTTAAACATGAATGGGTCAATATTTAAACACAAGGTAAATATCCGAGCGGGCAGTGCTGAATATATGTGGAGGATGCTCAACACTGCCAATATACATATAGCAGCAATATTCAGCCACCATGCACATGGCTAAGCTGTTTAGGACAGCAAGCACCCTACAGCGATAGTGCCAGAACGGTCAGACAGAAGCTTTAGCAGTACTATCCTGCTTATTTTCAGGGCGTAGCAAAAAAACAGTAAGCACCTAGAGATTTTTGCTGTTTTCTCAGCAACCGCTTTGAATTTCAGTGAGAAATTTTATGCACTTATTTAGTCATCATACTTACATATTACTATTAAACAATATTTAATTATCTTAAGCTATGTTAATGTTACTGACATTTTAGAGTTACTGCGTAGTGATTTTTATTTATTTATGGGTTGCTTATATCCCACATTTTCCCACTCATGCAGGCGCAATGTGGCTTACAGAAAGTTAAGTAAAAATTACAAAGTTAAAAGCTTAGGAAGTATACAAGAAGCAAATAAGGGAGGAGTATCTAACAGTGTGAACTAGGCAGGGTAAGGGACAAGGGGAGTGCATCAATCAACGGCGTAAAGTGGGGAGTAAGTCTTAGCAAAGAAGTAGGTCTTTAACAACTTCTTGAAGAGGGCATGGTCCGCTTGAGTTTTAAGGTGGTGCGGTAGAGCGTTCCAGTGTTTGGGACTCCAGTAGCGGAAGGACGAGGTGAGATCTTCTTGTACTTGACACCCTTACAATTTGGGAATGGAGGTGGAGTAGGACCAAGCAGCAGGGTTGGCATTTCTAGGCGGAAGGTTGATCAAGGGGACCATGTAATCCAGGGCAGCCCCATAGATGATTTTATGTGTTAGGGAGCAAAGCTTAAAGGCAATGCGCTCCTGTACAGGCAGCCAATGGAGTTTAAAGCGCAAGGGTTCGGCGTGTTAAAAAATGTTTGAACTACAACACAGGAAAATAATGTCATTCAAATGATACAATTAACAATGTGTCAGAATTTCACAGTCACTGTGAATGCTCAAAGAGGACAATTTTCAGAGCACTGGAATTAGACTGGTTAACTCCCGTGGTCAGCGCTGAGCCCGGATATTAAATGCTTGGCCGTTTCTGGTGACCACATTGAAGGTAAATTATGTATAATCATACCTGATAATTTTCTTTCCGTTAATCATAGCTGATCAATCCATAGACTGGTGGGTTGTGTCCATCTACCAGCAGGTGGAGATAGAGAGCAAACTTTTGCCTCCCTATATGTGGTCATGTGCTGCCGGAAACTCCTCAGTATGTCGATATCAAGCTCCATCCGCAGGACTCAGCACTTAGAGAATTACACCCACAAAGGGACACTCTGCCCAGCTCACCACCGCCGAAACGGGGAGGGGAATTAACCCAGCTCATCCCCACACAAGTGGGGGAGGGGAATCCGTCCAGCTCATCCCCGCGGAGCGGGGAGGGACACCACACCCGCCGATGCGGGGGATCTGGCTTATCCTGCAACCGCAACCGCGGGAGGAGCTGACTGACCCTAACACCGCCGAAGCGGGAGGGGTACAAAGCTGCCCTACAGCCGCACGAAGCGGGAGGGAGTGCCGGCAGAATTTTAAGTCTCAATCCAGCCCCGTAAAACGGAGGGGAGAGGAATGCAGCAGCTCACTGTAACACAAACTCGTCTTAACTCTTGAAGAATCCAAGTGAAAAAACTTGAACACGAAGTCTTTCTGAAGTAACTGAAGACTAAACTTGAACCTGAAATGCAACCAGAAAAAAACAGTACAGATATCTGGGAGGGGCTATGGATTGATCAGCTATGATTAATGGAAAGAAAATTATCAGGTATGATTATACATAATTTTACCTTCCATATCATCAAGCTGATCAATCCATAGACTGGTGGGATGTACCGAAGCAGTACTCACCCAGGGCGGGACATAGAAATCCCTGACCGCAACACTGAAGCTCCAAACCGGGCCTCCGCCCGAGCAGCCACAGTCAAGCGGTAATGCTTGGAGAATGTATGGGCCGAAGCCCAAGTTGCCGCCTTGCATATCTCTTCCAAGGAGACGGAACCGGCCTCTGCCATCGAGGCCGCCTGAGCTCTTGTGGAGTGAGCCTTCAGCAGGATAGGCGGCACCTTCCCCGCGGCCACATAAGCCGCTGCAATGGCTTCCTTGACCCATCTTGCCACTGTAGGCTTAGCAGCCTGCAGACCCTTACGAGGACCTGCAAACAGGACAAACAGATGATCCGATTTCCGGAAATCATTGGTCACTTCCAAGTATCTGATGATGCTCGTCTCACATCCAGATATTTAAGAGCAGAGTACTCCTCTGGGTAGTCCTCCCTACGAAAGGAAGGGAGACAGAGCTGCTGATTCACATGGAAGCGAGAAACAATATTGGGCAGAAAGGAAGGCACTGTGCGAATAGTCACTCCTGCCTCAGTGAACTGCAGAAAAGGCTCTCGACATGAGAGCGCCTGGAGCTCGGACACTCTTCTGGCTGAAGTGATAGCCACCAAAAGACTGCTTTCAACGTCAGGTCTTTCAGAGATGCCCTCGACAAGGGTTCAACGGCGGCTTCTGCAATGCTCTTAGCACCAGGTTGAGATTCCACGCAGGCACCACTGAGTGCAGAGGAGGGCGCAGGTGATTAACTCCCTTGAGAAAGCGCACCACATCTGGCTGCGAAGCCAGGGAAGCACCCTTCAGGCGGCCCCTGAAGCAAGCCAGAGCCGCTACCTGGACTTTAAGGGAACTGAGCGACAGGCCTTTCTCCAGACCTTCTTGCAGGAACGCCAACACTGAAGAAATTGGAGCAGTGAAGGGAGAAAGTGAGCCTGCTTCACACACATTGCAAAGGTACGCCAAACCCTGGCGTAACAGTAGAAGTAAGCGCTTCCTCGCTCTCAGCATAGTGGCGATGACCTTGTCTGAGAGCCCTTCTTCCTCAGACGCTGCCGCTCAATAGCCAGGCCGTAGACCAAAGGGAGGGATCCTCCATCACCACGGGACCCTGATGTAACAGCCCTGCTCCACTTGCAGCCGCAGAGGATCGTCGACTGAGAGCCTGATCAAGTCCGCATACCAGGGACGTCTGGGCCAATCCTGACCCACCAGGACTACCCTGCCGGGATGCTTTGCCACCCGGTCTAGCACCCTGCCCAACATGGGCCAGGGCGGGAACACATAGAGGAGCTCTTGTGTCGGCCACTGTTGGAGAAGAGCATCTACTCCCAGGATCGAGGGTCCCGTCCTCTGCTGAAAAGCGCGGCACTTGGCAATTGGCCGATGACGCCATCAGATCTAGGCTCGGCTGGCCCCAGCGCTTCGTGATGTCCAAGAACGCCTGAGCAGATAGCTGCCACTCTCCGGGCCCAAGGTATGGCGACTGAGAAAGTCCGCCTTGACATTCATGACTCCGGCAATGTGGCCGCTGAAAGCTGCTCCATTCGCTTCTGCCCACTGGCAAAGATTCATAGCCTCCTTGCTAGAGGGGCGCTCTTGGTACCTCCCTGGCGGTTGACATAGGCCACAGCCGTGGCATTGTCCGATAGGACCCATACAGGCTTCAACACCAGTACCGGGATGAACTCCAAAGCGCCAACCGAATGGCTCTGAGTTCCAGGAGGTTGATAGACCACTTTGCTTCTGCAGAGACCAGAGCCCCTGCGCTGTCCTTCCCAAGCAGTGGGCTCCCCAGCCCGACAACGAGGCGTCCGTCGTGACGACAATCCACTCTGGGGTCACCAGAGGCATTCCCGCAGACAACTTGTCTGTCTGCATCCACCAGCTCAGCGCCTTGCACACTGCTGGATCCAAGGGAAGGCGTACAGCATAATCCTCCGACATCGAGTCCAGCGCTGCAGCAGGGATGTTGTAGTGGTCTCATATGAGCCCTGGCCCAGGCACTACTTCCATCGTGGCCGTCATAGAGCCCAACAGCTGCACATAGTCCCAGCCCGAAGAGGAGAGGCTACTAGGAACTGGTCCACCTGAGCCTGAAGTTTGACAATCCGATTGTCTGGCAGGAACCTCTGCCCACTTGGGTGTCGAATCGAACTCCAGATACTCCAGGGACTGAGTCGGGCGCAGCTGGCTCTTCTCCCAGTTGATGATCCATCCCGGGAGCTCAAAAGAGCAACTACCCGGTCCACAGCTTTGCCGCACTCTGCATAAGAGGGGGCTCGGATCAACCAGTCGTCCAGATAAGGATGGACTTGTACTCCTTCCTTTCGCAGGAAGGCCGCTATGACCACCATTACTTTGGAAAAGGTCCGCGGAGTAGCCAACCCGAACGGGAGGGCTCTGAACTGGAAGTGTCGGCCCAGGACTGCATGTCCAAGGATGCCAGGTACTCCCCTGCCTTCACTGCCGCTATAACAGAGCGGAGAGTCTCCATGCGAAAGTGCCGCACTTTCAAGGCCCGATTGACCCCTTTGAGGTCGAGGATAGGCCGGACAGAACCTCCTTTCTTTGGTACCACAAAGTAAATGGAGTAACGCCCCTTGCCAAGCTGACTTTCTGGCACCGGAACGACCGCACCCAGGCGGATCAGATTGTCCAAAGTCTGCTGCACTGCCACGCTTTGACCGGACTTGCAGGGAGAGAGTACAAACCCGTCTCTTAAGGTCGGCAGAACTCTAGCTTGTAGCCGTCTCTGATGACTTCCAGCACCCAAGCGTCTGAAGTTATTGTGTCCACTCGCCCAGAAACGAGGACAGCCGTCCTCCATCTGCACTGGCGTGGACCAAGACCCCGTCATTGGGTACGACCCTGGGGAGGACCGGAGGGAGCACCTCCGGGACGGCGGTCCTCTGCGAAGGAATGCTGCTTGGGGGAGAAATTCCTCTTAAAGGAAGAGGGGGCAGAAGAACCCGACCTGCCCGCGGTACCGACGGGGTTCCTGAAACCGTCCTCTGGAGTACCGGACGAGCACTAGCCCGAGCCCTGACCTCTGGTAACTTCTTGCCCTTAGACGTGCCGAGATCGGTCACGATTTTGTCCAGCTCGACCCCAAAGAGCAGCTTGCCTTTAAAGGCAATCTAGCCAGGCGGATTTAGAGGCTGGTCAGCAGCCAATGTTTCAGCCAAAGCCACCGCCGCGCAGAGACTGTCTGAGCCATGCCTTTAGCTGAGGCCTCAAGACATCATACAGCAAGTCTGCCAAATAGGCTAAGCCCGATTCCAGGCCGGCCAATTAGCCCTCAAGAAAGATCCGAGGGGGAAGCCCGCTGCACCATAGTCAGGCACGCCCTGGCCACATAGGAGCCGCAAACTGAGGCCTGCAAACTTAAAGCAGCCGCCTCAAAGGACGACCTTAAGGCCGCCTCCAATCTTCTGTCTTGGGCGTCCTTTAGGGCCGTGCCACCTTCCACCGGCAATGCCGTTTTCTTAGTCACCGCAGTGATTAAAGAATCCACGGTAGGCCACAGATAGGCCTCACGTTCACTCACAGCCAAAGGATAGAGGCGGGACATAGCCCTAGCCACTTTAAGGCTCGCTTCTGGGACATCCCATTGAGCCGAATTAAGGTGTGCATGGCATCATGCACGGGAAGTTCTAGGCGGGCGCTTCGTCCCCAGCATAATGGCAGAGCCAACAGGGCTGAGGGAGAGACGTCCTCCGGAGAGGAAATCTTCAAAGTGTCCATGGCCTGTAACAACAGGTTGGGCAATCCTCTGGGCGAAAAGCCGCGCCGCAGAGGGGTCATCCGCTCCATCCGAGCGGGATCCGCCTCCTCCAAGGAATCCGCAAAGGACCGTTGGGAGACCTCAGACACGCTGCCCTCATCTACATCGGAGGAGACAATTCCTCCAAGGCCTGGGAATCAACCCGAGGCGTTTACCTCTGGGAACCTCAACCTCTTTACCAGACGAGGGAGCAGGGGCAGCGTTGTGCATGAGGAAGGCCTGATGCAGCAGCAAACAAACTCGGGGGAAACCCCCCAGACTGTGCACTTCCGCAGCCTGGGCAACAGCCCTAGGCGCACCCTCAACCGGCGCTCGCAATAGCGGGGGAGAGACATGCTGCGCATCCAAAATGGCGTCCGGCGCGAAACTCCGCGAAGGAGCCGCGGGAGAACGGCTCTTAACTTTAGCCGCTTCTGTGCCGTCGCCCAATTAAGGGCGTTCATGGCATTAATGTCTCCAACCTCAAGGGCGGCCCAAGAAGAAGCCGTCCGAGCCGCGTGGCCGGCCAAGATGGCGGAGGCGAGGAGCGGGGATGGGCATTTATGGCGGAAAAACCGCCACGCCGGAGGAAGGACCGGACATTCATCGTCACGAAACTGTCACCCAACCAGGGCGAATCAGGCTTCAAGACCCCCGCATCCCCTCTAGAAGCGCTCAAGCGACCCGGGGAGCTACCCTTTGCGCCTCGCCCTCCGACCCATATGCCACGAGGAGAAAATCGGGGAACCCCCGCCCGCTATAAAAAGGTAAAATTACCTGCTGTCCGCTCCGAGTTGTAACGACCTGGTGTCCCAGTGAGTAGCTGCAATAGACGCTTAAATAAACGTCGAAATAAACGCCTTTAAGGACGTTCAAATTTTTTTTTTTTTTAAACGGAGCCAGCGGAGGGGGAGAAAAGGAGGGACCTGGCACCACCAGGTTTGCACTTGCTCAAAAGAGCCCTCAACCCCAGCACTCAACAAAACCTAAAATTAGGCTTGGAGGCCTAGCCAGAGCTGCTGCTGTGTGTGACCACCACCTGCTGAGATAGAGAACATACGGGGAGTTTCCGGCAGCACATGACCACATAGGGAGCACAAAGTTTGCTCTCTATCTCCACCTGCTGGTAGATGGACACAACCCACCAGTCTATGGATTGATCAGCTTGATGATATGGAATATCCAGTTTATTTTTGACCGGTTTCAAGATAACCGGCTAAGTCAATATTCAGACTTAGACAGTTATCTTGAAACTGCCAAAGATATTCTACAGTTTCACGTGGCCAAATATGGCCACTAAATTAGCTTTAAAAAACAGCGGATAGCCGGTTATATCGTGCAATATAACTGGCTATCCACTAACCGGGAATATTCTGCGGGGGATATCCAGTTATCCCCAGCTGAATATTGGCAGATAGCCATTAAGGGCTAATTAACCGTCAGCAGCCATTCTGGCTGGATAAATAGCGCTGAATATCGGGGGGGGGAGTATCCTCCCCAAGCTTTAACAAAGGCCTCGTTTTGGGAAGTTCTTAACAGCCTTCTTGATCGTCCTTGTGGCAGGCAATCCCATCATCTGCAGCGCTTCCTTGAGTTCGGTGATTGTTTGTGTGATAGACCTCCAACATTGCTCCCCAGATAAAGTCTATGTCACTGTGAAATCATTACCAGTAAGCTGGTAACCCATTTTTTATTTTATTTTTTCAAATAATGGTAGTTTTACAGTGCAAATATTTTTGAAAGTGCGAAAATCTCTGGGTGGTCACACTAAAACGTCTGTAACTTCGCTGTGTTTATAGATATTATCTACAGTATGTATATGCTGAGTGGAATGAGATGACAACAAATAAGCTGTAAAATTTCACAATGAAATTCCAAGTAGTTGCTCAGAAAACCGCAAAAATCTCTAAGGGTTCCATTTTTTTTTTGCTTCACCCCAAGAATATAAGACTAGCCATACTGGGTCAGACCAATGGTCCATCTAGCCCATATCCTGTTTCCAACAGTGGCCAAGCCAGGTCACAAATACTTGGCAGGAACCAAATCGTGGCAACATTCCATGCTACAAATCCCAGGGCAAGCAGTAGCTTCCCCAATCTGTTTCAAAGCAGACTATGGACTTTTCCTCCAGGAACTTGTCCAAACCTTTTTCAAACCCAGATATGCTAACTGCTGTTACTACATCCTCTGGCAAAGAGTTCCAGAGCTCAATTATTTATTGTGTGAAAAATATTTCCTCCTATTGGTTTCAAAAGTATTTTCATGTAACTTCCTTGAGTGTCTCCGTCTTTGTACTTTTGGAACAAGTAAAAAATCAATTTACTTCTACTCGTTCTACACCATTCAGGATTTGACAGACCTCAATCGTATCTCCCCTCATCTGTCTCTTTTCCAAGCTGAAGAGCCCTGTATATAGTATGCCAAAAGTTAGGCACAATTTGGTATGTAAATTCCATGTTACAATGCAGTTACGAGCTAAATGGGGGTGAAATGGCAGGTATGTGTGTAAGTGCATGTAGGCACTATTCTATAACTTGGTGTCCTAGTATTTTAGTATGTAACTGTAGGGGGGTGTTTACATGGAAGGGGCATAGGGGGCCATGGCATGTCACCAAGCAATGTACGCAACTTATAGAATAAAGTCAGCTGTGCATGCAGGATACCACATTTAATTGTGCACTTTTGCACCATGCTACCGACATGGTATACTAGGTGCACCTAAATGTCAAATTATGTTAGCATTCTATAATGGATTTGGTACGCAAATTTGGCGTTTCAGAATACTAGCTTAGTGCTCAGATTTTTGGTGCCTAATTTTCAGTGCCCTTTTTAGAATTGCCTCCTATTTGTGTAGAACCTGAAATTCATGAATAGGGACCTAACATTTAGGGTCCTCTTACTAAGGTGTGCTGAAAAATGGTCTGCGCACCTGCAAAAAAGGCCTTTTTAATTTTTGCTGAAAATGGACGTGCGGCAAAATAAAATCAGACCACGTCCATTTTGGGCCTGAGACCTTATTGCCACCCATTGACTTAGCGGTAAGGTCTCATGCGTTAACCAGGTGGTAATCGTCAGCTTGTGTACACTGCTGATTACAGCCCGTTAGCACCACATGGTAGAAAATAAATTATTTTCTGCCGCACGTAAAATTAGAATTGCTACCAGGGCATGTGGTAACTGGGTGGTAGTTCTAATTTGATGTGAGTTATACTCGCATAGTGCCTACATGTCTTAGTAAAAGGCCCCTTAAAGAGCCATTCTATAATGATTATATGCCATGCTAGCACTTTCACAGGCAAGTGTACACTTACATCCAAAAGTGTAGCAGGAGCCTAAAGGCTATTCTGTAAGGGTGTATGTAACTGGCATACCCCTGGATTCTATAAAGGACCTGAAAATCTGCACAGAAACCAAAACTTATTCTATATCAATACACAAAACTTAACTGGTTAACTAGCTAATCAGCGCTGTTAATGCATGTTAACAAGCAATTATCAGCACTAAATGGCATTGAGATTATGCACATAACTCGCTGAGTGTATTCTGTGCGTAGCTGAAAGGGGGCAGGGCCATGGGTGGAGCATGGACATTTCTAAAATCCATGCACATTCTTACAAACATCGGAATTTACACCAAGTAAAGTGTGGCCTAAATTGTCACGACCAAATTTGGTCACCAGGCAAGCCGCTCGGCGTATTCTATATATCACGTGGAAATTTAAGTCTATTCTATAAAATTTAGGTGTACTTTAGAGAATATGCCTAGGCATATTTTTTCCGCATAGATTTTTCAGGTGACATATATAGAATCTAGCCATAGTGTATAAATGCAAGGAGGGCGTATGTGTAGGCAGGTCATGAGCAGGCAATGAGCAAGGCTCCCATTTACATGCGTAAATTACAGAATACTATTAAGTTATGTGTTCTGCATTCCATAGGTTAAGAGTATAAATTTTAGGCACATCAATGCCAGGCTACACTAGTATTCTATAACAAATCCAGGCATCCAGATGTCGTTAGAGAATAGACTCATCGTGCACCATCGGGGCGTCTAAATGGAGGCACCCACTTATAGAATTGCCCCTTAGAAGTCATCATCAAAAGTATAACTCCCTTTGAATATCTGGCCTAGCACTTTTTAATCACAAGAATATCATCACCATTGTGTCTTTCTGATAAAGGACATCAACGAGATAGCACAAGCTGATTCTTTATTACTGGATCTCTCCAGCAAAGCTGACAAATAATGGCTGTCTATTAACTGCTCTGTTCCAATCCTATTCTCAAAACAAAGATAAAACATTTCACTGGGGGTAGGCATAAATCTTTAGGATCTCCATCAGATATTTTTAAACATCTCTCTGTGAAAATAGAAGGGATCTGAGAGAAGTTGAGGACTCTAAGATTCACATGCCTCACTCTTGGCCCGATGATCAAAGGGAAATGCGGCGCTAGAGGTTACTAACGCCGGACTAGCACCTGCATTTACCTGCACCCCATGATCATCGGGCTAAAAGGCCTGAGTGAAGCCATAACGCAGAGCTCATTTAAATTAGATTTAAATGAGCTCTGCTTGTATTCCACCCTAAGATCAGAGAACAGTGCTCTGATCATAGGGGCAGAATAGCGCCTTAACCCTATGCCAGCTCAGAGCTGGCGATAGGGTTAATGCTCTTGTCCCTACCACATCAGAGTCAAGCAGTCCGGGCTGTCACTGTCATGCCGGGCTGCCACTGTGTCCTGGGGGTCCACAGGACCCTGGACCCACCTCTCAAAGCAAGGCCCTGGTAGCCTAGTGCCCCCCAAGCACCCACAAACCCCCACCACGAGGGCATAGGGGGAACTGAAGGTCCAATGGATCTCCAGCTCCCCCTAACCCCCCACACCCCAAAACCTATACCTGGTGGCCCAAGTGGGCAGCCAATGCAACCCCCCCCCTTCCTGCCAACGCAACCCCCTTCCTGGTGGTCTAATGGTAAATCCCTCCATACCTCTTATTGGAGGAGGGAGCAACACTCCCTCCTCTTCTAGCCAGTGCCACCTACAAAGTGGTGGCACTCTGCCTGGTGCATTCTGGGCAGGGCTTCCCTGTGGTGCTGGCTGGAAAAGGAGGGAGTGTTGTTCCCTCCTCCAACAAGAGGTACGGGGGTGGGGGGGAAGGATTTATCACTAGACCACCAGGGAGGGTGGGGGGGTTGTGTCAGCAGCCCTCCTGTGCTACCAGGTATATTTTTTTGTGTGGGGGGGGTTAGAGGGGCAGGAGATCCACCGGACTTCCAGCACCGTGTGTCCTCGTTGGCTTGGGGTGGGGGGGAGTGTTGGTGCTTTCAGAGGGGCACTAGGATGGACCAGCCCCTGTGTTTGACAGGACCGGGGTTTTGATAGCCTGGACCTGTCAAACAAGTGCGGGAGGATTGTGCCTGAGCACAAGCTCCAACCTATAACAAATAACTTTGTCCTGTATCAAAGCGGCTTGCAAGGAGGGTCACTGATTCCCCAACCTCTCAGTCTTCCCAGCACGATCCATTACCATCTCCTCTAGATATTTTCTCAGTCACATTCCTGAAGAGGTCTCCTTGCCACTCACTTTCTTACTTATAGCTTCTTCCATAGTTTCCATGGAGATAGTTTCTGGTCTCTTTAGAATTGGTTGCAAAATAGTCCAAGAGGTGCCACTGTTCCCTGTAAACTTCTGGACACTTCTTCAGGGCTGAGGTGTTCCCCTGCTTATTGTTGCACTCGCAGGAAATGGAGATATTCATGGTAGTTGTTTCCAGGGAAGACTGCAACTTCTTCTAGGGAAGACCCCCTCCCCCTTCACCACTCAGTTTCATCAAGAAACTTCCAGAAGAAACTTCATCCATGTTAAACACGCCTTCCACAGCAGCACACAAACCTCAGAGACCTAGAACCAGCAGAGGAGTTCACCTTTGGAGATTTTTACTTTGGGTCCTACTCAACCTCATCTACAACTCTGACATTGGTAGTATGGCTGCATCAAAGCTTCCAAGAAAACAGGGGTAACTCATCATAATGACCATGGGGTGCTGGAGGTTGCATACAACAGGTTCATTAATCTTAGTGGCAATTTGGATTATTAGAAAGCTTGGCAGTAAGTCAAGAATGGCCTAGGTATTGATGAAGTTTGGGACTTATAAGAACCAAAAAGATCATTCCTGCCATAACTATCAATGAGGGTGGCAGAGACCAGTGAAGTAATGGAATTTAAACATGCTTAGTGTAAATACAGAGGGCAGTGGTAGCATGAGGGTTGAAGGAGTGGCTAGAAAACATAGCAGGGGAACTGGCATTGGTTTGAACCTGGTAATTTATTTGCTTAGCTACACAAAGTGATAAAGAAGCAAAGAGGAAAACAAGTCGACAAGCTGAGTGGGCCAATTTGTCCCTATCTGGCATCATCCTCTTACTTTACTCTGCCTAAATCTTTCCGCCTACTGATTCTGTTAGCAGCTACAAATATTCTAGTTTATTCACTCTAAATATTTTAATTCTTAGTTGGAATGCTTACTATACTGCCTTTCATAAACCAACAGCAAAGCAGTTAACAATAAAATTAATAGAGATGTCTAAATAACTTTACAACCATATGTAAGTTTCATTGTGATATTGTAGATAAAGTCCCAAAGGAATTCAAAATGAGATGAAACAGCCACGTAGAATTGCCCTGTGAACATGCATCCTTTGTGATGTCACTGTGAGAAAATCAGTACAACTGTTCAAAAGATGAAGGCTCCTCTTACCCAGAATTTGACAAGGAAGAAAGCAGTAACTGGCCCTTTTTCATAGAGTTCTTTCAAGCCCCCCTTCTTTTCCGGAAATTTGTCATAGATCTGCTTAATATCAACAGCTTCGAGGTAGGGGTCAGAGTAGCTTGGGTTCGACTGCCCAATGTGGACAAACAGATGCTTGTTATACTGCAATCAGAAAACATTAGCACACGTCAGCTCTAGGTTCTTTTTCCCATCACTTGGTACGAGATTAACGTCCTATTCATTACAGAGACATAATTTCTGCCTATTGCTTTCACACTTAAAATGCAGCTTTGAAAAAATTGTTTCAGCTAACTTGTATCAAGCAATATGATAATTTCCAAAGCTGAAAAGCAAGATATAAGGGCTAAATTAAACTATATCCTTTCTGCATTGCATAGATTCAGAGCAATCTGGTTGCTGTACTTACATCACTGCTGTCAATACAACCACAAATCATCAAACCAAACTAGTCCTGGCCTGGTTTTTGGAGTGGAGTAGAAGCCTAGTGGTTAGTGCAGCAGACTTTGAAAGGGAAACTAGATTTGATTCTCACTTAATCTCTATTGCCCCATGTACAAATAAGTACCTATATATACTATGTAACCATTTTGAATATAGTTGCAAAAACCACAGAAAGGTGGTATATCAAGTCCCTTTCCCTTTAAAGCCTATTTTTCAGGGCCTGGTGATGAAAGTCAGAAGTGTACCAAAATCTAACCAGGACATGGAGATAGAATGCCAAAACGCAATTAAAGATCATGTTTTCTGTCACCTATTAATTGTAGATATATTTAAGAATGTCAATGTAACGTATCCCTTTTGATAATTTTAATCTACTAACACAGCACTGAACTTTCAAAGTTTACTCCAGTATACAGGATGTGCTGCTTAACTGTATGATTGTTTTCTTTTCTAGGATATAGCTACTTGATGAAATTTACTTTTTTAAATATAAGCATAGCAAATATTTTATTTGGTTATAAGGACTTCTTTCATAATTTCACTTCAGTAGTTTTACATATATTTATGGCAGCCATTTTGAAAATGGAGCCTGGACGGGCAGGATTGAGTGGGCATCGCTTCTGCCCCAAAATCACCGCTGGACACCAGGGCTTGTAAAGATACACCCCGGGGGAGGCTACCTTGGTTGGGTGGCTAGGGAGAACTTGTGAAGGGGGTCTGAGAGCAGGGAGGCAGCTGCTGTTCAGGTGGGTGGGCAGAGATACTGCTGACTGGTGAGCAGGTGGAGAGATGCAGTGAGTCACCATATTATCTGACTTTTCGGTTATCCAACAACCTGTCAGTTCCAATTAAATCATATAATTGAGATTCTATAGTAGTTCCAAAAATGTCCCTGTTGATTTTTGCATCTTCTCCAAGGCACACAAACGTCTGCAAAGTGCTCATTTTAGCTGGGACTTAGAACAAGTGATTCAGGAAGTAATTGTACTTAGCCTCCGGCACTATTCTTTAGCCCTTAAAAGGAGAAATTAGGCCTTATCTACTAATTTGCTTTCCTTTAGTCCCTCCGGACTAGTCCACAGAACACTGATGGGTTGTCCAAACCTAACAGCAGGTGGAGAATAAGCATTCTGATTCTTGATTAAGCCAATAAGAGCCCTATACCATCCCTGCCAGAATCAATATAATCTTTCCAAAGCAAGGTAGATAAAAGAAATAAGCCCTCTGTGCTAACGTCCGGCGCCATTACGACACCCATGTATCCAAAGAATGTGCTGGCCTTTTTTTTTTTTTGCATATCAATAAACAGACAATGAAACAAGCAGCTCCCTGCAGAGTAGAGCCCGTGTGAACAAGAACTGTGTAATGAACAAACAGCACCAACTCTCAGAATATAATTTTTTTTTCAGTATATTTGTACCCCGTGCTTTCCCACTCATGGGCAGGTTCAATGTAGCTTACATATACAGGTACTTATTTGTACCTGGGGCATCTTGGGAAGGAATGAGGGAACCAAACTTAAAATGACTTTTCCTTGGAAAACTCCAGAAAGGGTGCTCGCACGACAGGGCCTGCAACTCAGACAAATGCTACCAAGCAATCGCAACCACGAACTCAGATTTCAGCGTAAGATCGTTGCAAGGAACAAACGACAGCGTTCAAAGGGTGATCATACCAGAACTGAGAGGACCAAATTAAGATCCCAAGAAGGAAGGGCACTACAAAATAAATGGAATAATGACCTGCCTCTAGTTCTGCTGCATGGACTGGGCACACAGCTCAATGCTGAATAAGCCTTTCAAGGGTTTCCCTGACTGCCCTCGCTTTCATACTTGACCGACATGGAGACAGTAGAAAGGCATCCCGCAGAGGATGATCAAACTCTAAGGCACAGCAGTTGTGAACTACATTGAGGACCTATTGGTCCGAGGTAATCTGGGAACAACTCCATAGAAATCTCTCAACCGAGCTCCTACAGCTATCAGAGGATGGGCCCTAACCCTTCATTGTGAAACATATCCCTGTGACTGGGCTGTAGAAACAACATCCCTGCCTCTACAAAAGGACTGAGAATGCTGAAAAAAACTGAGATCTCAGACAGACAGCTACTCTCCCAGATCGAAAATGCTGGAAATCACAAAAATGGCCCTACCACCTGAAAAACCACTTTGGCACTTTTGATTCACCCGATACTCTTAAGTAATTTGTCTAGCTCCTCACCAAAAAATAAGGAATTAAAAAAAAAAGGAAACGTTCTCAGCTTGAACTGGATGCCTGCATCTGCCGACCAACCACAAAGCCAAAGAGAACCCCCCTGGCTGCCACTCCCAGAACCACAGTCTTGGCCAACGCCTTGAGTAAATCATAAAGCACATCCATCAGAAAGGCTGAACCCATCTCAATTTTAGCGATCTCCCAGTCCACTAGGGAAAAAAATTATCAGCTGACCTATCCATCACTTTCCTCAGTCCACCTGAAGCATGCCATGGCCACCAAGCCCCAACAGATGACAGCCCTGAACTGCAGGGCAGTGCTGTACACTGCACAGTAAGAGAGAGTTCCTGCTTGACAGAACTTACAAATCTAATGAAGACAGACAAATAGGACAAATAAGGAATAAAGGAATTATGTAAGGTGGGAATTATAAAACAGACTGGGTAATGAACAAGTGAATATAAGTAGGAATTAAAAGCGGCCTCAAAAGGTGGGCTTTTAGCCTAGATTTGAAGATTCCAGAGATGGAGCTTGACATTTGATTCAGGAAGTTATTCCAGGCATATGGTGCAGCAAGAATAAAAGGAATGGAGTCTGGAAGCTGGCAGGGAGGAAAGGGGTACAGATAAGAGATTTACCTGATGAACGGAGTTCCTGGGGAGGAGTGTAAGAGAGCTACTGAGGAGCTGCAGAGTGAATGCACTTGTAAGTCAATAATAGGAATTTGAATTGTGTGCGGAAATGGATAGGGAGCTAATATGAGCATAGCAACCACTGACAGAATTAAAGTCATGCAGCAGAGGTTTGACCAGATTGAATGGGAGAGAGATGGTTAGTGGGAGACCTGTGAGAGGCAAGTTTCAGTAGTCTAAGCGAGAGGTGATAAGAGTGTGGATAAGAGTTTTGGTAGTATGCTCAGAAAGGAATGGGCAAATTTTGGTGATGTTATAGAGAAAGAAACGACAGGTTTTAGCAGCCTGTTGGATATGTGCAAAGGAAGACTGAGAGGAGTCAAAGATGACCCCCAGGTTACGAGAAGATGAGATTGGGAGGATGAGAGTGTTATCCACAGAGATAGAGAATGGGGGAAGAGGAAAGGTGGATTTAAGAAGCTCAGTCTTGGCCATGTTTTAGTTTCAGGATGGCGGTGAGACATCCAGGCAGCAACGTCAGACAGGGCAGACTGATACTTGAGCCTGGATTCATGCTGAAATTTCTGGTGTAGAGATAGAGATCTGGGGAGTCCATCAGCATAAAGGCGATATTGAAAAACATGGGAGGAGATCAGGAACATTAAGGGAAGAAGTATAGATGGAGGAAAAAAGAGGTCCCAAGGATAGAGCCTTGAGGTACACAACTGGCACTGGGATAGAAGTGGAGGAGGATCCACCAGAGAATGCACTAAAAGTGTGATGGGAAAGATAAGAAGAAAATCAAGAAAGAACAAAGCCTGAAATCCAAGTGAGGACAGCAGATCAAGGAGTAGGTGGTGATCAACAGCAGCAAATAGATCAAGAAGATGCGGCTATATTAGAAACCTTGGATCTGACCAGGAACAGGTCACTGTAGACTTTAGGAATGGCTGTTTCAGTTGAATGTAGAGGGCAAAAGCCAGACTGAAGTATGTCAAGAATTGCTTGAGATGAAAGAAAGTCAAGATAACGACGGTGGAACAGCACATTCAAGTATCTTGGATAGGAAAGGAAGGAGGGAAATGGGTAATAGTTGGAAGGGCAAGTAGGGTCCAATTAAGTTTTTTTTGAGGAGTGGTGTAACTAAGGCATGTTTGTAACTAAGGCATGTTTGAAGGCATCAGGAACAGTTGCAGTGGAAAGTGAAAGATTGGGGATATGACAGATAGAAGGGATGACAAGGAGAGATAGTGCTGAGTAGATGGGTGGGAATAGGATCAGAGGAACAAGCAGTCAGTTTGGAGGAGGAAAGAAAATGTGTAGTTTCCTCTTCAGTGATTTCAGAAAAGGAGGAAGGGAGTGAAGGAGAGGTGGAGGTGACTAGGTTGAGAACTCAAGGTTAATCTTGTGAACTTTATCATGTAAGTACTTAGCCATTGTCTGGGGAGAAACTGAAGGAGGAGTTGGAGATGAAGGCACTTTAAGTTCAGTGTGGCAAAGAGATGTCGAGGGTTTGAGTCAAGAGAGTTTGTCAAATAAATTTAGTAGTCTCGTTTGGTAAGTGAAAGAGCAGATGGAAGGAGGTCAGCAAGAATTTGAAATGTATGAAGTCAGCATGGGCACAGGATTTCAGACACAGGCATTCAGCAGATTGGCACAGAAATGTAGGTAGCGGATTCTAGAGGTCAGCCAAGGCTGGGGTTTGGTATGTCTTACAGAATGAGGAATGGGAGGAACGATGGTATCCAGAACAGAAGAGAAAATAGTATTATTGGAAGAGACAGCCTCATTGACAGACTTAGATAACATAGAGGTTGAGAAGAGGGATGAAACACTGGTGGAGAGAATGCAAGAGTCAGTAGCCTAAAGATTCCTAATTGTATAGGTGGAGATTGGACGGGACTATTGGGGGCAAAGTGTTTAAGTGTGAAGGTTATCAGATGATGGTCAGAGAGGAGAAGAATTGAGGTGCAGAAACTGGAGAATGAGCAGTTTGAAAAGAAGACAAGATCAAGACAGTGGTCATTCTGGTGAGTAGGAGTAGTGGAGCACAGGTAAAGATTGACGGAGGATGTTAAAGCAAGAAACTGAGAGGCGTAAGACTCAGGAGGATCATTAGCATGAATGTTAAAATCCCCAAGAATGAA
Organism: Microcaecilia unicolor; assembly: GCF_901765095.1. Classification (NCBI taxonomy): domain Eukaryota; kingdom Metazoa; phylum Chordata; class Amphibia; order Gymnophiona; family Siphonopidae; genus Microcaecilia; species Microcaecilia unicolor. Next base: position 50,663,865 of record NC_044039.1, on the reverse strand, counting down.
GGAAGGATTTGAGGATTCAAGAAGAGAAGAAAAACCAGGAGTCAAAATCAGTGAGAAAGGAAGAAAGGGGACTTATCAGGTGTCAATAAATAGCTGCTACTCGGAAAAGTGGAGGAGTGAATAGACAGATGGAGTGAACTTTGAAGGGAGAAAGCAGTGAGACTGAGGTGGAAGAAGAAATCTACAAGAGAGTGAGAGTAGTAGTCCGACACCACCTCCACGGCCAACCTAGCGAGGTGTATGAGAGAAAAGGTAACCTCCATGACACAGGGCAGCAGCTGAAGCACAGTCTTCAGGGCAAAGCAGTCTCACTTAGTGCAAGCAGATGGAGAGTACGAGAGATAAATAGGTTGTAGATGTAGGAAAACTTGCTGGAGACAGAGCGGGCATTCCATAGGGCACATGAGAAAGGCAGAGAAGAAGGGGAGAGGAGAGGAACTGAAATTAGATTGGCGACATTGTGGTGTGATCTGTATGACAAGGGTGAGAGCTGATTTCGAGGACAGGATTGGGAGTGATATCCCCGGCAGAGTGCAGAAGGAAAAGAATACGGAGAACAGTAGGAGAGGCATGACAACAGTGAAGAAGATGAGATGCACTCAGACAAAATGGAGATGGTTGAGTGAAAGGAAGAAAATGTTGAAGCCTGAGAGCTGAAAAGAAGGGACGGTGATATGATGAAAGCAGAAGGTGGGCAATGTAGTTCTGCAGTCATTCAAAATAGCAGAAAGAAAAAAACCTGTAAATATTTTTTGCACTGTTAAGTGCTAAAGAGAAATTTGATCTTTGTAAAAAAATTAAAGCCTCTCTTTTCCTTGTGTGTGTGTGTGTGTGACTGCCCCCCACAGCACTCGAGACTTCCTTCCCACAAAGGGATTGAGGCACAGCAACAAGTCAAACCAACCCAGGCCCCATAGGAATCCAGAGGAAAAACTGGGGGAAGGGACTCGGCCACCCGGGTGTAGCACCCCCGAGGTAAATAAGAACCCCCACAGGCCTCAGCCCCAGTCAGCTAAACAAAAACCTCAATGGAGCACAGATGCAGAAAAAGAGAAAGGTTAAGAATAAAGAAGGCAAAGAGGGACTTTGAAAAAAGACTGCGTTGGAGGCAAAAACACATAGTAAAAACGTTTTTAGGTATATTAAAAGCAAGAAGCCAGCAAAAGAATTATTTGGACCGCTAGATAATTGAAGGGTGAAAGGAACACTCAGGGAAGACAAAGCCATAGATGACAGATTAAATTAATTCTTTGCTTCAGTCTTCACTGAGGAAGATTTGGGAGATACTGGTGCCAGAAATGCTATTCAAAGCTGATGAGTCAGAGAAACTGAATGAAATCTCTATAAACCTGGAAAATGTAATTGCTCAATTTGACAAATTAAAGAGTAGCAAATCGCCTGGACTGGATGGTATTCATCCCAGAGTACTGATAGAAGTGAAACCTGAGCTTGAGAACTATTGTTAATAGTATGTAATTTATCTTTAAAACCAAGCATGGTACTGGATGATTGGCCAATGTAACTCCTTGTTTAAAAAAGGTTCCAGAAGTGATCCAGGAAATTATAGACCGGTGAGCCTGATGTTGGTACCAGGCAAAATGGAATAGACTATTCTAAAGAACAAAATTACAGAGCATATTCAAAAGCATGGTTTAATGAGACAACACCAACATGTAGTTAGTGAAGGGAAATCTTGCCTCACCAATCTACTACATTTCTTTGAAGGGGTGAACAAACATGTGGTTAAAGGTGAGCTGGTTGATATTGAGGGGCATAATCGAACGAAAACGTCTATCTCCATGGGCGTTTATCTCCGAGAACGGGTCCGTGAAGGGGCGGACCAAACCGTATTTTCGAAAAAAATAGACGACCATGTTTTATTCGACAATTTGTGAGCTGGGCGTTTTTGTTTTTCAGCGATAATGGAAAATGAAAGCGCCCAGCTCAAAAACGAATAAATCCAAGGCATTTGTTCGTGGGAGGGGCCAGGATTCGTAGTGCACTGGTCCCCCTCACATGCCAGGACACCAACCGGGCACCCTAGGGGACACTTTTACAAAAACGAAAAAAAGGTAAAAGAGCTCCCAGGTGCATAGCACCCTTCCCTTGTGTGTTGAGCCCCCCAAATCCCCCTCAAAACCCACTGCCCACAAGTCTACACCATTACTATAGCCCTAAGGGGTGAAGGGGGGGCACCTATATGTGGGTACAGTGGGTTTGGGGGGTTGGATGACTAAGCATTAAGCAGCACAATTGTAACAGGTAGGGGGAGATGGGCCTGGGTCCACCTGCCTGAAGTCCACTGCACCCCCTAACAACTGCTCCAGGGACCTGCATACTGCTGCCAGGGAGGTGGGTATGACATTTGAGGGTGAAAATAAAAATTTGTGAAACATCATTTTTTGTGGTGGGAGGGGGTTAGTGACCACTGGGGGAGTCAGGGGAGGTCATCCCCGATTCCCTCTGGGGGTAATCTGGTCATTTAGGGCACTTTTTGGGGCCTTATTCGTGAAAAAACAGGGTCCAGGAAAAGTGCCCTAAATTCTAGCTACAAACGCATACTTTTTTTTCCATTATCGGCGAAAGTCGCCCATCTCTGTTCGGGTGATAACCATGCCCCAGTCCCGCCTTCACCACGCCTCCGACACGCCCCCGTCAACTTTGTACGCTTCCACGATGGAGTGCAGATGAAAACGTCCAAGTTCGGCTTTCGATTATACCGCGTTATTCGTTTTTGTGAGATAAACGTCCATCTCCCAATTTAGGTCGGAACTTGGGCGTTTTTCTCGTTCGATTATAAGCAGGATTGTGTATCTGGATTTTCAAAAGGCATTTGACAAAGTACCTCATGAAAGACACCTGAGAACACTGGAGAGTCATGGGATAGAAGGCAGTGTTCTACTGTGAATTAAAAACTGGTTGACAGAATACAGAGAATAGGGTTAAATGGTTAGTATACTCAAAGGAGAAGTGTAGATAGTGGGGTTCCCCAGGGCTCTGTGCTGGGACCGCTGCTTATTAACATATTTATAAATGATCTAGAGATGGGAGTAACTAGTGAGGTAATTATATTTGCTGATGACAAAGTTATTCAAAGTTGTTAAATCACAAGAGGATTGTGAAAAATTACAAGAGGACCTTATGAGACTGGGCATCCAAATGGCAGATGACGTTTAATGTGAGCAAGTGCAAAGAGATGCATGTGGGAAAAAGTAACCTGAATTTTAGTTACATGATGCAAGGTTCCTCTGATCAGTGTGTGGCAGAGGCTAAGAAAACAAATTGAATGTTAGGTATTATTAGGAAAGGAATTGAAAACAAAAATGAGAATGTTATAATGTCTTTGTATTGCTCTATGCTGCGACCTCACCTCAAATATTGTGTGCAATTCTGCTAAAAGATATAGTGGAATAAGAAAAGGTACAGAGAAGGGTGGCGAAAGTGATAACGGGGATGGGACAACTTCCCTATGGGGAAAGGCTAAAGTGGCTAGGTTTCTTCTGCATGGAGAAAGGAAGGCTGAGGTGAGATATGATAGAGGTCTATAAAATAATGAGTGGAGTGGAATGGGTAGACGTGAGTAACTTGTTTACTCTTTTCAAAAATGTTAGGACTAGGGGGCATGCAATGAAGCTACAAAGTAGTAAATTTAAAACAAATCGGAGAAACTATTTCTTCACTTAACGTGTGATTGAACTCTGGAATTCGTTGCCAGAGAATGTGGTAAAAGCAGTTAGCTTGGCAGGGTTTAAAAAAGGTTTGGATAGCTTTGTAAAAAAAAAAAAAGTCAATAAGTAATTATTTAGATGGACTTGGGGAAATTCCACTGCTTATTTCTAGGATAAGCAGCACAAAATCCATTGTACAGTTTTGGGATCTTGCCAGGTTCTTTTAATCTGGATTGGCCAATGTTGGAAACAGGATGCTGGGCTTGATAGATCTTCAGTCTGCCCCTGTATAGCAACACTTGTGTACTTTTATCTATATCTATCTACATATATCTAACTACCTATATATGTATATAGATATAGATATCCCCCGCCCTAAAGGCACAAAGCAAAAAAAAAATAAGAAAAAAATGAATCCTGATATTCAAAAGCTCACCACATTCACCACCTGCTGGAGACTGAGAATACTGATTCTAGCAGGGACAGTACAAGGCTCTTATTGGCTCACTCAAGAATCTGAATTCTCAGTCTTCATCTGCTGGTAGACATTGGCAACCCATCAGTCTTCTCTGGGCTGGTCTGGAGGGATGCTACGGAAAGTAAAAATTTACATTTCATGGCTTCAGTTGCTTAATTGGCTGAATTTATATATATAAGTGCCTGGAATATGGCTTATATGTGCAGAAGGTAATTCTTAAAGGGTCGTCTAAAGTTGGGTGCTAGGCACACTAAGCACAGATTCTATAACAACAATTGCACTTTTGGTTTTTGTGGGTTGTGGTTGTATATTGTTTTTGAGTTTGATCTCTGATACAGGTATTGGAATCACAATGTTATCCTTTCAGGTTTGCTGCTTGAGGACAGTATGATGGAAATCTCAATAAACAAATAGGCTACACACAATGTTCCACTCTATTATGATTGTTTGCAACTTTTGCTTTATCCTGTAGGCTTTAAATATATATACTGCATTCATGGATATCCCCACAGCTATAGAAGATACTGTCCCTCAGGATAAGACTGGAACACAATGACAATGTTTAATTGTTCCTTAAATTCTGTATAAATGTATCTAATTCAGAATTTTATTAAGGACTTAAAGCTATGAGGTTGCTTTAGGTAACATAGTACATGGCCCAGCACTTCAGAGATAAGTGGAAGTTGTATGTAGCAAGAGCGAGACTCGCTAATATGGCATTTGATGTAGATGTGGCAAGCTGGAATGGGAAGGGGCATCCAAAATGGGAATGGCCTGCAGCATTAATGTTACCACAGAATGTAACTATAAAAATTTAACTATGTGTCTATAGTTAATTGCTTCATTGGTGTGGTATATGTGTCAATGCACTTTATTGTCTTATATGACTCCAGCCATGCCCCAACCAAAGCATGTATGTTTCACTGCTAACATGAGTGAGTTTAAAAACTCATCTACAAACTAGATGGTGCCCTGTGCAAACATGAAGAATGGTGCCCTCCACTGTAGGAGTAAAGTCCCTCCCCCACCTGGGGCATTGCAGGCAGCAGTGTCCCTTCAAAGCCATGGCATTATCCTGCTTTCCCTGATGCTGCAGTTAGGGGGCACCCTTTCTAAACTGCACACGCTTCACATATTCCTAAAGCTGCTCATCTACATTTTCAATTCTATTGTATGGTTCTCTTTTTGTTTCAATGGAGCTTATCTTTCCTGTACACACCCGATGTACCCCATCAGGCTTCCCATTTCCTAATGTACATAATTGCTCCTCCTAGGCTGTCATCTCATCTATGCACTGTTTATATGATTTGTGTTTCATTTCCCATTCCTCAAGTTACATCTAGATAAACACAAACAGGGACCATAGATACCTAAAGACTGGTACCGAGCTCTGGATCTTACTGTGTCTGGATCTTGTTGCTGTTCCAGAAATGCAGAGAATTCCAACATCCGAAGCTTGGAGCTCGCAATGCTTCTTCCTTGCCAAGGTGGGGCTGCTGGTGCTGCTGAGAGACCAGTAGGGGATTCAAATCCTAAATACACAGGAAGGCCAGATGAAAAGGGTTGTACTGCTTTCATCCTAACTTCTACCGCAGTCACAGATGGACACCCGGAGCTCTACAATTTCCTGTTCAGAAATCAAGGCTTGAAAGAAAAGACTCAGGGGCTGATGCTCAAAAGCTAACACTGGCATTAAAGGCAGTTAGCGCCACACTAGCGCACAAGTTAATGTGCACAGAAGGTTCAGAGGACTCTAGTGCGAGTAATCATGTGCATGTCAAACATGGCCACAAATTATATTTAAATGCATTCAATGCTCAGACAGCAGCACAGAAGCAAATGCTGACCTTAGCACTGAAAACTAATTGCCAGTTCAGGGGTGGCAATGAAGATTTTCAGGAGATTTCTTGTCAATTTGGCACATTAAGGTGCAGATTTTGTTCTCTTTTATAACGGAATAAAAAGTCTATGTATGTTTTAAGTGCCGATAGTGAGAAACAAATGTGTGTGAGCCCAAGCAGAACCAAAAGTAAAAACTCACACTGGCACCTGTTTATCTGCACTTAAATATCAGCCTTAAAATGCAAATAATTTTTAAAAGGTTCATAATTAAAGCACAGAAGACAGTACTGATGTGTGTCTGCATTTCTGGTTTTGTCTGGAGTTGGACATGCACACAAGAGCCTGTTTATCGCAAAATCCTTGTGTACAAATGCCAGGTCAGGGCCCCTACTTTCGGTTTCATAGTGTGATTTCACCCTGCATAAAACTTTGAGCATTGGTTAGCTCTTTTACTGTGCTGTTATCACGCTATAGGGTTCTGCGTTGTGGGCCTTTGTGCAAACGTTTTGAGCATCGACCCCCAGAGAGGGCAGTCTTCTAAACTATCCAGCCAGGTTAATACAGATTAATATCTCTCAACTGCTCTCCTTAGCCTAGTTAAAAGTAAGTAAGATCCTCCAGAGCATATGTACTTTTAACAGGGTTGCGAAGAGATGTTCCTAGATGTTTTCTGGAATCAGAAGATGAAAAGAGGGTGCAAATGTGACATTTGTTTTCAAGTATGTGTACTGCGTTCCCCTCTTGGCCATGCAAAGTATGTGCATATTTTTAAAGCAAATACTTTACAGTAATTTTCAAAGAGAAACTACCCATGCTGTTTCATTTTGAAAATTAGTGTAAAGTGCCTGTGTATCTGACAATTCCCTGGGTTATTTGAACATTTTTTCCAACATAGTAAATGCTCATTTCATTGTACCAAATGATGGCTGTTTCTGAACTTCTTCACAAAAGTAAACAATACACTTGAGTAAGCTAGAATGAGACACAAAGAGGGGCATTTTCGATAGAACGTCTAAATCAGAATTTGGATGTTTTACAAAAACGTCCAAATTCTGAACAGCAAAGAAGGTCATTTTCGAAAAAGATAGACGTCTATCTTTTATGTTCGAAAATGCTATGGATGTCTTGTGATTTGGACATTTTGTGATTTGGATGTCCTTCTTTTCAGTCCATTTTCGAACAAAAAATGTCCAAATGCACAACATCCAAAACAGAGGAAGAGTGGCTTAATGGTTAGTGCAGCGGGCTTTGATCCTGGCAACATGGGTTCAATTACCACTGCTGCTCCTTGTGACTTTGGGTAACTCAAATGCATAAGGGGCATTTTTGGATATGACATCTAAGTCTGTTTTACTTTTTGGTCCATTTTCAAACAAATACATCCAAATTCAAAACGTACAAAATACAAAAGAAAATCCACAATAAAGTGAAACCATTCACATGTTCTAAGTGTGGTAAAAGCTTTGGTTGTAATGTAAATCTCAAAGTTCATCAGAAAGTCCACACAGGAGAGAAACCATTTGAATGTATAGAGTCTGGTAAAAGCATTGGTCAGAAGGTAAACCTCATAATCCACCAGAGAATACACACAGGAGTGAAACCATTTACATGTCCTGAGTGTGGTAAAAGCTTTGGTTGGAAAGAAAGCCTCACGTGGCATCAGAGAATCCACACAGGGATGAAACCATTTACATGGACTGAGGAGGTAAAAGCTTCAGTTGCATTGGGACATGTAATTAGGGAATGTACACTCTTGCTATGAAGTATGGAAAAATAGCACTCTGGTATTTAGATATATGTAATGAGACCTCTTTTTCATCTATAGATCTGAATTCAAAGCCCAAATCTAATAATAAACAATAGACACAAGGTTCAGAAAGCTTGGCATCACGTAGAATAGTGGAAAAGTAACATCTCAGGAAAGCAATAGGGCCTCCTTGGGGGCACTGCAATGGACTTTATAAAATGCTTCCAGGTACACATCTCATCATTGCTCCCTTACCTTGTCTGCTGAGCCCCCCCCCCTCCCCAAACACACTACCCCAACTGTACACCACTACCATAGACCTTACAGGTGAAGGGAGCACCAATATGTGGGTAGAGTGGGTTTTGGAGGGCTCACAGTTTCCTCCACAAGTGTAACAAGTAGGGGGAGGGAGAAGCCTGGGTCCAACTGTCTGCAGTGCACTGCACCACTACTAGACTACTCCAGGGACCTGCATGCTATTCTAATTGACCTGAGTATAACATCTGAGGCTGGCAAGTAATATTTTTAGATTTCAGCAAAGCTTTTGACACGGTTCCCCACAGGAGGCTCTTGAATAAACTTGACAGGCTGAAGATAGGACCCAACGTGGTGAACTGGATTAGGAACTGGTTGATGGACAGATGCCAGAGGGTGGTGGTTAATGGAATTCGCTCGAAAGAGGGAAAGATGAGTAGTGGAGTGCTTCAGGGATCGGTGCTGGGGCCAATTCTGTTCAATATATTTGTGAGTGACATTGCCGAAGGGTTAAAAGGTAAAGTTTGCCTTTTTGCGGATGATACTAAGATTTGTAACAGAGTGGACACCCGGGAGGGAGTGGAAAACATGAAAAATGCTCTGCGGAAGCTAGAAGAATAGTCTAAGGTTTGGCAATTACAATTCAATGCGAAGAAATACAAAGTGATGCACTTAGGGAGTAGAAATCCACGGGAGACGCATGTGTTAGGCGGTGAGAGTCTGATATGTACGGATGGGGTTAGGGATCTTGGGGTGATAGTATCTGAGGATCTGAAGGCGATGAAAACAGTGTGACAAGGCAGTGGCCATAGCTAGAAGGTTGCTAGGCTGTATAGAGAGAGGTGTGACCAGCAGAAGAAAAGAGGTTTTAATGCCCCTGTATCAGTGGCGTAGCCACAGATGGGCCTGGGTGGGCCGGGGCCCATCCATTTAGGGCTCAGGCCCACCCAACAGCAGCACATATTTAGTGCTATCTAGTGGGGATCCCAAGCTTCGCCAGCTGAAAACCTCCCCTTGATGGTACTGAAAGCACTGCTTTCCACTTCAGCAGTCTAAGCTTCCTAAGCTGCTGATATTGGCCTCATCGGATTGGGGGGGGGGAGGAGAACACTTGGTGCCCACCTACTTCTTGACTAGGCCCACCCAAAATCTGCTGTCTGGTTATGCCCCTGCCCTGTATAAGTCGTTGGTGAGGCCCCACCTGGAGTATTGTGTTCAGTTTTGGAGGCCGTATCTTGCTAAGGATGTAAAAAGAATTGAAGAGGTGCAAAGAAAGGCTACGAGAATGGTATGGGATTTGCGTTACAAGACGTACGAGGAGACACTTGCTGACCTGAACATGTATACCCTGGAGGAAAGGAGAAACAGGGGTGATATGATACAGATGTTCAAATATTTGAAAGGTATTAATCCGCAAATGAACCTTTTCTGGAGATGGGAAGGCGGTAGAACTAGAGGACATGAAATGAGATTGAAGGGGGCAGACTCAAGACAAATGTCAGGAGAGAGTGGTGGATACTTGGAATGCCCTCCCGCGGGAGGTGTTGGAGATGAAAACGGTAACGGAATTCAAAAATGAGTGGGATAAACATAAAGGAATCCTGTTCAGAAGGAATGGATCCTCAGAAGCTTAGCTGAGATTGGGTGGCAGAGCCGGTCGGGGGGAGGCGGGCCTGGTGGTTGGGAGGCAGGGCTAGTGCTGGGCAAGACTTCTACGGTCTGTGCCCTGAAAATGGCAGATACAAATCAAGGTAAGGTATACACAAAAGTAGCACATATGAGTTTATCTTGTTGGGCAGACTGGATGTACCGTGCAGGTCTTTTTCTGCCGTCATCTACTATGTTACTATGTAATCACATTTTGGGGGGTGGAAGGGGGATAGTGACCACTGGGGGAGTAAGGGGATGTGATCCCCGATTCCCTCCAGTGGTCATCTGGTCATTTGGGGCACCTCTTGTGTGGAATAGAGGAGTAGCCTAGTGGTTAGTGTAACAGACTTTGATCCTGGGGAAGTGGGTTCAACTCCCACTGCAGCTATTTGTATTAAAAACAGGTCTAGCTCAAAACATCTAAATTTTACTCTTGGATGTTTTTGTTTTGTTCCATTATGGTTGAAAGACGTCTAAGTCTTAGGAACGCCCAAGTCCCGCCTTGAACACGCCCCTGGCACACCCCCTTGAAATTTAGCCGTCCATCTGACGGACTTCAGAGAAAAACATCTAAAAAGAGGTTTCAAAAATACTGATTTGGACGTTTTTGTGAGATAAAAGTCCAAATGCAGACATGTCACTTATTGGATGTTTTTCTCTTTTGAAAATGCCCCTGATAGTCTCTGCAATGCTATTTTCAACTAATTTCATTTCTATTTCAACTAATTTCATTTCTACATGCAAATGAGAATGACCTACAGTGATAAAGGAGGTCTACCATGAATATTCACAGAATACCATCATACAGTGGCATAGCCAGACAGCCAATTTTGGGTGGGCCTGAGCCCAAAGTGGGTGGGCACAAAATTTTCTCTCTGTCCCTGCCCCCTTCCTCCCCGCACTCTCCACATCTCCCCCGGCACCTCACAATTCAAAATATACTTTAGCTCATAAAGATCCCCAAGCTCTGTCAGCTGAAAACTTCCTCCAAAGACAGCCAGAAATCCCTTTTACCAAGCTTGGCAGGCAGCAGTAGCAACAATGCTTTGAGACACCGATGCTGGCACCCCATGCATGCTTAGTTATCGGTGGCTCAAGGATGTTGCCGCCATCTGCCAGGCTTAGTAGAAGGGAGTTCTGGCTGCTTTTAGAGGTGGTCCTCAGCTGATATAGGTTGGGGATCCCCACCAGCTACAGCAAGGGTCAGGACTAGTGTTAGACATGCTAGGGCCCAGACTCTCACCAAATACAGAACAAGGGATCACAAATTAGAAAAAAAAATATGTAGACAAAAATTGAACTTGGAACCTTGGCATGTTACAGTGGAGAAATAAAATCAGAAATGTATTTCTTTTTTCTACTGAACACAATAAAATGATATCCACTATGCACATTTCTCAAGCTAACAAATTTCAGTTAATAAATTCAAAATAAAATGTCTTTTCTACCTTTGTTGTCTGGTCATTTTATTTTTCCATTATGTTGGTTCAATTTTCTCTTTTTCACTTTCCTGTCTTTCTGTTAATTCTCCTTCAAGCAGCTGCTATTCATTTGTCTTTTCTCCATTCTCATTCCATTCCCTCACTACACTGACATATTGATGTTTGTTTCATTTTAGCTCTTTCCTATCTTTTTTTTTCTTTCCTACTCTGTCTGTCCACTCAAATTTCATCTTCTAATCCTTTTCCTTTTTACTTTTCAGATACCTATCAGATTTCCATCTCCTTCTTTCACCCACTAGCTCTCCTATTCCCCATCTCATTCCTTCTCCAGCCTTCCATCTTCAATCTACTCCCCGTAATCACTATCATCCTCTCGTTCATTTCCTTACCACCTCCCTTGGCCTTCCTCATGGTTCCACCATCCCAGTGTCTGCCTCCTTCCAACCCTTCTAGCCCAGCATCTGCTCCCTCTTTCTCCTCTCTCCACCCTCTATCCCCTCCTAGTATCTTCCTGTCCTTTCTCTCTTTCCTCTTGCCCCTTCCCCCAGTGGCCAGCATTTCTCCCCCTCTTCCCTCCCACCCGCATTCCAGCATTTCTCCCTGTCTTCTACCCCTGGATCCTACATCTCCCTCCTTCACCCTCATGTTCAACATTGTTCCCTCTTTTCCTCTTCTCTCTCACCCTTGCATCCCAAGTCTAACATGTTTCCCCCTTGCAGCATCTCTCCTACCACCATGTAACATTTCTCCATCATCCCTCTCTCCCCTGTGCATTACCTTTTCCTCCCCTCCCTCCCAGGTCCAACATTTCTCTTTCTTTTGTCATTCACCCCTCCTTCCCTCCCCACCCTACCCTACATCCAGCAATTATCCCTCTCTCTCCCCCCCATATCCCAATAATGATCCCCTTTCTTCTACTCTCCCATGCATGTCTCCCTCTCCTACACCCCCCTGCATCTCTCCCTCCACTCCCTAACAATTTCCCTCACTCCTACACCCCCTCTGTAGCATCTCTTTTCTTTCCCTCCCCTCCACTCCCACGCAGCCCAACAATTTTATCTTCTCTTTACCCCCCCCCCCCCCCCCCCATATGCAGCATCACCGGCTTTCCCACTCGCTAGTCACCAAACAACTGAACGCCCAGCTCCTTTCTTGGTCCCGTCTGAGCCAGCTGGCAGCAGCGATTTTCTTCTAGCTTCGGTCCCTGCATTCTTCGATCGTCGCCGGCAGTGCTGCCATTCACACAGGCAGCTCTGCTCCCCTCTGCCGCGTCTATCCGGCCCTCCTACGTAAACAGGAAGTGCATCAGAGAGGGCCGGATGGACGTGGCAGAGGGGGGCGGAGCTGCCTGTGTGAATGGCAGCGCTGCTGGCGACGATCAAAGAAAAGAATACAGGGACCGAGGCAGCGCCGGCGGGGAGAACAAGAATTTCCATTGCAGCCGGACGCCGGAGAAAAGGCAGCGAGCGAGCAACGTGGGCGGGCCTGGAGGGAAAGTGGGTGGGCCTGGGCCCACCCAGGCCCACCCGTGGCTACGCCCCTGCCATCATATATGAGCATTGTAATCCCTCACCATATGAGGCAATAATTTTGGAAATAGCAACTGTTTAAAAATCAGCCCCCTGATATTCAGCCGGCGGTGGTCAGCATTTTTTTAAATGCTGATTGTCGCAGGCTGAATTATCCCCCAATAATCAGTGCTGGTCCATGTTATTGGAAGATAATTTTGGAAGGGCAGGCTGCTGAAGCTTATGTGGGCCTGGCCAATTTTCAGCCATGCCCGCTAAGAGAGTTATGTGGGCCCTGGCTAAATATCAGGCCAGGACCCACATAACATTTTGTTTTAAAGCCTCCCGATCCCCTCCCTACCACCCTCCATCCCTCCACCCACACCCTGGTTCTACCTGGTTCCCTGATGATCCAACATAGGTCTTTGGGGGCAGGCGTGCAGCTCCATTACTCCTTCCCCCTCACAACTAATTTCAAAATTGCTGCTGTGACCTCTCACAGCAGCTCACGGTTCAACATGAAGTACTGCGAGCTGCCGTAAGAGGGCTGGAGCGAGGGGGGAGGTGTCATGTCCCCTACCTCAACGCAAGCGGCGTCCTCGGGCTGCGCAGGGTCCCATTGACACACACACTTGACTGGCACAGCCCTGAGCCATGTGTGTGTAGTTCTTCTCTGGCTGCAGGCTCCTTGATTGCTTTGCTTCCATGCACCTGGCTCTGCTCTCTCTCTGCCTGGCTTCCAGGCTCCTTGATTGCTTTGCTTCCACCCACCTGGGTCTGCTCTTCCTTTGCCTGGCTTCCCTTACTTCTCTCCTATTGGTCTTCCGGTTCCTCCTTCCCCTTCTTCAGACACCAGCACTTTTATCAGCTGAGCTCTCCCCAGACTCCTTGTTTCGGCTTCTACTTTGGTAGGTGTTACTTGCTCAGTAGTGTGCTTCTCCTCTACTTTGTTCTTCATTGCTGACTCTGCCTGTACATGGATTACCCTTGTGTCTGCTGCCTGCCTACTGACCTTGCCTGTACCTGGATTACTCTTCTGTCGGCTGCCTGCCTACTGACCTTGCCTGTACCTGGATTACTCTTGTGTCTGCTGCCTGCCTACTGACCTTGCTTGTACCTGGATTACTCTCGTGTCTACTGCCTGCCTACTGACCTTGCCTGTACCTGGATTACTCTTGTGTCTGCTGCCTGCCTACTGACCTTGCCTGTACCTGGATTACTCTCGTGTCTACTGCCTGCCTACTGACTTTGCCTGTACTTGGATCATTCTCTTGCCTGCTGCCTGTCTGGCGGTCACGTTCATCACCCCACTTCCTGCTCCATCTCGTAGGCCCTGCAGGCCGCCCACACCTAGGGGCTCAACCTCTGGGGAAAGTCAGTGCAGGTGAAACCCGGGTTTGTCCGGCCACCAAGCAGAACCTGGTCCGAGTACCGGGCTCGGCAGCGCTCTACTTGGTACAAGAACTCACAGGTCTGACAGGAGGAGAGATGGAGGGAGGCAGGGAGGGGATCGGGAGGGTTTTAGAACACACTTTAGCACAGAAACTGTAGTTACGGCAATCCTTAGTGAGGTTCACTCACTCCTGGATCAGAATCAGATTACTCTTGCCTTCTCATTAGACATCAGAACCATTTCATCTAGCTGATCATTCTCTTCTACTAGCACGTCTTTCTGGTTATGGTTTGTCAGCTATTGTGCTATCCTAGTTTCAATCTTTCCTGCAAGACAGAACTTTTATGGTCTCCACTCCAACAGCAGTCTCCGCTACTCAACAGCTACATTGCGGTGCTCCATAGGGCACCATTTTATCCCCTCTTTTGTTTAATCTTTTTCTAAGTCCCCTGGTAGCTCTGATTTAAGAATTTGCAATTTCTTTTTGCATTTATGCCGATGAAATTCTTTTGTTATTTCACACACATCTGGTTAACCCTGATTTGGCTCCATTAAAGATGTTTAGAGAAAGTTGCTCGTTGGTTGTCAGAAAACTGCTTAGTCTTAAATCCTGACAAAAACTGTTGCCTGTTGACTTACAGGTTCTCTTCCCCGTCCATCATCAGCTCTGAATCTTTTAGGTTTATCACTAACACTAATTGATTATTTTCACTACTTGGGTATCATTTTTGATTCTCAACTATCCTTTGCACCTCAAACTTCAGCTTTATGCAAATCAGGTATTTTTGCACTGCATCAACTGAAGACAGTAAGGATTTTGTTTGACCATAATTCTTTTCATTCCTTGCTCCTCCCTTTGTTCATGTCCAGATTGGATTACTGTAATATTGTATATACTGATATCTCTTATTCTGTCTTGAAACATTTACAGACTCTTCAGAACTGTGCTATACAACTTCTTTGTCATGCTAATTAGTTTTCTCATGTGACTCCTTTACTTAAAGGACATCATTGGTTACCGGTTGAATATAGGGTTAAATTCAAGATTTTACTTCTTTTGTTTAAGGCCTATCATATAGGCATACTTGTCTATCTTCACAATTTAACCAATCCTTATACTCTGCTGCGATCACTGCGTTCTCTCAATGATCATAGATTAGTCTTTCCCAGCCTGCAACTGGCACATTATGAATCTACACGACACTGTGCCTTCTTTTTTTGTTGCCCTAGTGCTTTGGAATTCGTTCCCATTATTGATTCAAGGAGAACAATCTATTAAAAACTTCAAAACTGCAATTAAGACCTGTTTTTTTTAACCAGGCTTATACAACATGATTGGGGTAGGGGGTATCCAGGGGTCCCAGTCTACTATGTCCTGTATTGAGTATTGTCTCTGGAAACTATTGGCTATCTTTGTATGAATGATTTCTGTCCTTTCATGAACTGTAGTTCTTTTCTATTAATTTCTTTATGTAATTTTAGATTGCAAACTGTTTTGTTCTGCCTTGTCAGTTAAAGGCAGTATAGAAAGTCAAAAATAAATAATTAAGCAAACAAACAAGCGGTGGCTAGGTTCTGGTTCCATGAGACTTCCATTCACAACTATCCCGTGGGAGGTGGTGGAAATGAAAATGGTAACAGAATTCAAGCACGCGTGGGATAAACATAAAGGAATCCTGTTCAGAAGGAATGGATCCTAAGGGGCTTAACCGAGATTGGGTGGCAGAGCTGGTGGCGGGAGGCGGGGATAGTGCTGGGCAGACTTATACGGTCTGTGCCAGAACCGGTGGTAGGAAGCGGGGCTGGTGGTTGGGTGGCGGGGATAGCGCTGGGCAGACTTACACGGTCTGTGCCCTGAAAAGGTCAGGTACAAATCAAGGTAAGGTATACACAAAAAGTAGTTTATCTTGATGGGCAGACTGGATGGACCATGCAGGTCTTTTTCTGCCGTCATCTACTATGTTACTATGTTACTATCCTGGTATTCCTTCTTTTATATCTATTTCCCTAATCCAGGGGATCTCAACCCAGTCATCGGGACATACCTAGCCAGTCAGATTTGGAGAATATCCACAATGAATATGCATGAGATAGATTTGCAGAGAATGGAGGTAGTGCATGCAAATTTCTCTCATGCATATTCATTGTGGATATCCTCCAAATCTGACTGGCTAGGTGTGTCCCGAGGACTGGGTTAAGAACCCCTGCTGTAATCCAATCATTCCGTGTTTAATTTACTTGATATACAGTCTTTCATGACTTCACAAAGAGTATTTCAACAGAGTAATGGCACAGATATATGTGCGTAAATGCCAAAATTCTACTTAACTACTATTCTGTAAATACATGCACATTTTACATAGCAGGTATTTTACAGGCATACATACACATAGGCAGAGCCTGGACAAAACACGAGCAGGACTCACACTTGCTTGCTTAACTTATAGAATACTATAAGGTACACAAGTATCTTTGGCATTTAGGTATACACATTTTTGCCAGCTCTATGGTTGGCGTAAGTGTTCTCACCTAATGTATAGGCACATATTTTCACTATTACACTAATATTCTATAAAGGAAGGTAGACGCCTACTTGCCTTTATAGAATAGGCTCCTATCAGGTGCTTAGTAACAGGATTGCTTCTATGACAGCAATTCCATAAAGGGGCGCCTATACTTAGATGCCTAGAAGGCGCCTTTTTGGATCCTATCCTATAAGGAAAGTAAGCACCTACTTTCTATTATAGAATGCTAGCATTATAGAGTGCAAATAATCTTGCCACACTTACACAAGCCATACAGCTGGCACAAATGCTTGCACCTAGATATTTTTTTAATGTGTGTAAGATGTGGAGGGGCATTTACGAAAGGTCGTCCAAGTATGAATGAGGAAGCCCTCACGAAGTTGGCCAAAATCAGGTAGGTATAATGGAAAAATAGTATGGACATCCTTAGACATTCCATTATCGCAGTTGAAAACGCCCAAATCAGGGACGCCCAAAGTACAGGAAAAAGGACACCCTTAGACATTCCTTTATCGCAGTTGAAAACGCCCAAATCAGGGACGCCCAAAGTATAGGAAAAATACTGCAAAGACGTCCTTAAAAATTCAATGTATAAAGTATAGTAACTAAAGTAACAAGGACGTGTTTCTCACAGAACTGCCGAAGGATGTCCATCTTACTAGGCCCACCGAAGGACAGCGGCCCTGTAACAGGGACGTCCTTCGGCGGTTCTATGAGAAAGACATCCTTATTACTATACTTTGGACTTCTTTGGTTGTTCCGTAAGTACAGTGCATGTAGTTGCAGACAGCCAGATACGGGAAATATAAAGAATATTCATGTGTAAAATACAGGAACAAGGACATGTGTCTCAGAGAACTGCCGAAGGACGTCCATCTTGCAAGGGCCACCGAAAGACAGTGGGCCTGTAAGAGGGACGTCCTTCGGCAGCTAAGGGAAATATAAGGAACATACATATTTTATTGTGTATATATGAAGAGGTTTGCACACTTGATAATGATTCAGATAAGAAAGACTCCGCACGTGTGAACACGTACTCATACAAATAAAGCCCCGCATGCATGACAACAGTCCATGCACGTCATGGACGTCCATACGACATGGTCGTCCATGTGCTGACTCATCGTCCATATATGGGATGGTCATCCATATATGAAAGTGTGCATACAAGGACGTCCATCACGCATGGGCGTCCATATAAGGCAATGCACGCTTTCCAATGATTGTTCACTGAGAAACATGGCACTGCGAAGAGTCAAATTTCAGCAAGGCTGAAACTATGTGCTTGGTGCAGCTGTGCATCAAGCACAGAAGAATTCTGTTTAGGCACCACCACTACCACCTGCTCCCCAGGACTTTCTCCATCTAAGCCTGGGGTGAAATAAGGGACAGGTTGGAAAGGTAAGTGTTTGCTTCCCCCCCACCTCCTGGGCTATCAGGGCCCCCTCCTGTAGCTACACATATAAGAGCTCCCTCAGCAATGTAAGCACAAACTGTAGTCTGCATTCAAGGGTAATCAGTGATATGTGCACATGCACATCCATTACTAGAATCTACGTACTAGAAAGGAAAAACATTCCCACATCCCTACAATACTGCACACAAATGGTACCCTCTGTCCTCATGTCCACCTCAATGACATCACCTGTACCAATGTAATGCCCCCCCCCCTAATCAGTGTGAGTCTCTCCTATTTGATTTTCAAATGAATTTGTGTGCTGAAGGCAAGAAGGGCCATCCCCTGACTCCTGGTGTACAAACATATCTTGCAGAAGATTTGGCATTCGGAGGGACCTCGAGTCCCTCCAGCGGAAGTTCTGCAGAATCAAGAGGGAGAGCCCTGACATGATCAGGGCAGTGAGACGGCGCCTCAGGGCTCGACGTAAGTATTATAAACAGGGCACCTGTACCCATTTGTAAATGTACAATATCAGTTTTCATGTGGCTAATAGGCAACTAGTAAGTCATAACACCTCTGTCCCAGATCAAGGCCTGAGATGAATGAGATGACATGCCTCACTTCTGTAACCCCCTTTCTGGGGTGGATATGGTTTCATGGTATTCTTGCCTGATGTCCTGCTCTTAGTGGATGTCATAGCATGATTTGAAAGTAATGTAAAGAAATAGTGCTTCCACCCCCCTCCCCCCCTAAAATGGTCATCCTACCATAGTCACAACTCAAAATGCTAACAAGCTGCTGAGGAATGAGTGTTCCCTGCCAACACATCTTATAGTGTATTCCTTTTTCAGACCAGCTTCCAGGGGTCCCTGTCATGTCATCTCATGTATCTCACACCCCATGTGTCTAGCCCAGGGCTCACCACTGACCTCACCTTTCCCCATCCCTGCCTTATGCCAGCCAGCCAGCTCCTGCACTATGCAAGCCATGTTGAAGGTGCTGATCTCAAGGACAATCCTTTTACATACACAGGGCGCCAGCAGCAGGAGGAGGAGGAGGAAGCTGAGGCACCACCAGTGGTGGAAGAGGAGGAGGCAGAAGCAGCAACAACCCAAGCACCAGACCCCTGGCATGACATGCCTCCCCTTGAGGGGGATAAGGGCCCAACCCCACCCACCCTCTCTACCCCATCCCCATCCCCGGCACTGCACCTCCTGCAGCAACTGGTGAATAGCCAAACCAGTTGCTGCAGGAGGTGTCAGCAATCAGGCTGGAGATGGCAGCAATGCGGCAGATTAACGAGCAGCACTTCAGGGTGCAGAGGCTGCTCCTGGTTCTGTTCATTAGCCTGCTGCACAACGCCTTGCAGGGACGAGGATGTGGCCTTCCTTAAAAGACTTGGGGGGGGGGGGGGAATTTGTAAATTGTTATATTTTTTCATTTACTTAAATACACAATTTTATATTTTTCATATAACAGGGTGTTTGTCTCTACTTTGTGCACTACATATTATCAAATGCTGGGGTTGATGTGAGAGGAGGCAGCAATTTGGGTTGCATGACAGGCGAACTGTGACAGAGAAACTTTGGTACATATGTGTGATAAGTGTGGCCATACAGAAGGCCACCTGTTCCTTCCAAACTGCATAGCTGTATGGTAAGGGGGGAGGCTGGGTGGGCATTTCTGTTGAGGAACAGAAATGCCCATCCAGCCTCTCCCCCCTTACCATAGAGCCCCACAGCACAGAGTTGTGTAAATAATAGGTATGTTGTCTAGCACTAGTGATCTGCCAAGTAGAAACTTGGAGATAACCACAGGTAGCGCATAGACGATGTTTGCTCTCTGATCACCAGACACCCTTACCCACAACCAAACCACATTGGTGAGGGTCAGGAAGGAGCTACAAACAGCTGGGTCATCTTTTCACATTGAAGGTATCAGCAATGGTATATGGTGCTGAGGAGAAAAGGGAAAACAATGGTAAAAGCATTAGATTGATGTTTACTTCATCACAATTGCAATATAATACATCAGGTACAGAAGGGCACAGGCTAGGGGAATTATACAGGCACCAGGCTGTAGCCACCTGCAGGTAATTTAGAATAGAAACTGTAATCAGAACCCCTCTCCCTCACCATGACTTAAGGGCTCAAGGCCGTGGTAGGCATGTACCTGTGGCCACCTTGAAAATAGTTTGCAGGATAGAATTTAGAAATGTTGTTCCATAACTATGGAGCATTGTAGGACTGTGTTGAATAATGTGGAAAAGACATTCAGTGCATATATGCTTCCCCCCCTCCCCACCCCCAACAACCTTCAGAATGGGTGGGCACTTCATAAAAAGGGACTGGGGTTCACCACATAAAGAAGGATGGAACCTACACGGGAGCGGTACAGCAGCTCCAACGGCTGGACCACAGTATCGAGGGCCTACGGTGTGACCTGAAAGCACATAGTACAGCCCTGATGCAGCAACAAGTGGCATCTCCTTCCACCGCTGCACAGCAACCACCGGCAAACCTGGTGAAAATAGAGGTAAGATTTGAATGCAGAGAACATAGAGGGAATGGGTAGCCCTTGACCATGAGGGATGCACACATCCATTCTCAGGGCCTCTCCCCCTCCCCCACCCCACAGGCAGTCACAACTGAGTGTGTCCAATAGAGAACAAGACATCTGTACAATGAATTGGGTAGAAACAATCATGGCTCTCAGAGTGCAGTGTATTACTTGACCAGCTGTCCTGCAAGATGCAAGAAGTGTTTGTTTAGCACCTACATAGCAGAAAGGGAAAGGGAAATATACCACCTTTCTGAGGTTTTTGCAACTACATTCAAAGCAGTTTACATATATTCAGGTACTTATTTTGTACCAGGGGCAATGGAGGGTTAAGTGACTTGCCCAGAGTCACAAGGAGCTGTGGTGGGAATCAAACTCAGTTCCCCAGGATCAAAGTCCACTGCACTAACCACTAGGCTACTTGGAAGAGGTGGCTGAGAGGTATGAGCTTACCTTGAACTTGTGATACAAGATTCTTTGCATCGCAATGGTACAATGGCACCAAAGCAACCACCCACCGGCAAGGGTAATTTCAGCGACCCTGAAATTGAACTGCTGGTTCAGGAAATGCAGAGGAGGCACATGCATCTCTTTGCTCCCACGGGCCAGAGGCTAGCTGCTACAACGAAGCAAAGAGAATGGGAGCAGTAAGGGACCGGCTCAATGCGGTCTTCCACTGTGGCAGGGATGTGGAAGACTGCAAACGAAAGTGGCGCCGGCTGAGGCGTGGTGTCATGAGGAAGGCTGGTGCTAACCCCCCAGCAGATGACACCGCTAACTTGACCCCCATTGAGCAAATCATTCATGGGCTCTTGCCCCAGGAGGGGATCCATGGCATTGGGTCCCTTGACACATCAGCACAACCTGAGGGCTCAGGTAGGTTGACCATTAGGAAGCTGGGGTATCTGTTGTGCTGTATCACACTCTGTTTTACACAAATGGGGGACAGTGTGGTGCTCCTCAGTAGGGGAAGGGGTCAGAACACCACATGCAATGCATATCACTATTCATTACAGACCATGACACAGGGAGGGGGAGGGTTTCCAGCAATGTGTGTGTGTAGGTTACCACTGTTTCACAGCTTTGGGGGCCTTCCCCATCACCAAACTCTGCATATCTCCTTCCCACACCTCTGTGCTGTAGCCACTGTGTCCTCTGCACTCCTTCCACAGTTCTATGTGGTGTTGGTGTGTAAATACACAGTGATAGAAATAAATGTCAAGTTACTCTCACACAAAACTTGTCTCGATCAGTCTTTGCCTGGCTCTGACCCCCAGCTGGTGTGCACTCTGCTTTGCTCTGTGGGCAGGAGGTGGAGGGGGCTGCTGCTGTGGTGGCCTTGGCTCTTCTGGGAGGGTCTGTCCTCTGCACATTGCCAAATTATGTGGCATACAGCCTATGACCGAGGGGAAGCAAGCTATGGCGTAGAAGTCAGCCATGTTGTTCTGCAGGGCCTGGGGGGTGGTGGGGAAAGTCAGAGGTGTGAGTAAGGAAGGCATCAAGGAACTGGGTGAGGCAGTTAGAAATAGAAGCCTGGGTGAGACCCGTGTTCACAGATAGGACAGACTGGAAACTCCCAGTGGCCAGAAAAGAGAGAGAAGCAGTGATCTTTAGGTGCACAGGGATGGGGTTGTTCCTATGGGTCCTGGGCTGCAGGAGGAGTTTGAGCTGGTCACAAAGGTGCTGAATGGCAGCCCTATCAAAGCGGTACCTAGTGAGATACTGCTGGTCAGTGAGGTCTAGGAAACTGCTACGAGGCCTGAAAACTCTGGGGCGTACCATCTGCAGTGCCTCCCCTCTTCCTCCAACATGTAAGCCACCTGTGCATTTAGTGCCTCCATTTCCCCACATTACAGGTGCAGTGCAGTGACATCAGTGCTCACCTTTCCCTACCAACTTGGTGAAACACAGCATCAACAAACAGAAGCTGACACTCACTCTCCCACCACCGACAAACACCCACTACAAACTCTCCTGCCACACCCTCTAGCCACTCACTCTCCAAGCAGTCTTCACAAACACGCTGCAGCAGTACACAGGACAAAGGCAGATACACTAAAGCTAAATGAGCCTTTAATGACCCTCCAACGAGGAAAATTTGATCCGTTGCATGCATCAAAGGGCTTTTACCGAGGAAGCCAGCAGCTAACGAAAACGGAATGGAGATGAGCAATTAGTGTGAAAACCCCATTGAAACGACATGCACTAACCTTTTCCGATTGCCTTTACGCAGGAAAAAGGCAGGAAATCTAACGAGAGGTCTGGACCTCTCGTTAGGACAGCTCTGTGCCAGGAAAAATCGTAAAGTGAAACTTTGAGCCAATCCCAGCGCATTAGCAGAGCTAAAAGCGCTGTGATTGGTCCAAAGGACGTCAGAAAACACATCAAATAAAAAAAATTAAAAAAGGATCGGGAGGGGGCAAGGGCGCTCATCAGGAGCGTCCTGTATGGACGGCCTTGCCCCCCCCCCCCGCTGCTCCCCACTTTCCGCCGCTCCCCCCCCCCCGAAAAAGCAAAATGCTAGCTGCCCCGGTCCCCCTCCCTTCCTGTTCCTGTGTTCTGCAGAGCTAACTCCGCCTCCCGTCATTCTTTCGCCCCGTGCCCCGCCCCTGCTGCCCCCCCTGAGGTCGACTACGCCGCTCCCCCCTCCACCGAGACCCCCCTCCCTATTAACGACCCGAGCAGCGCCTCTCACCCAGGGGCGTATCTGCGTGGGGCCTCAGGGGCCTGGGCCCCCGCAGATTTCGCCCTGGACCCCCCTACCGCTGCCAACCCTCCCCCTCCGTTGCTCGCCTACCTTCGCTGGCGGGGGACCCCAACCCCCGCCAGCCGAGGTCCGCGTCCTCCTGCCGCTGCCGGCTGCCTTTGGTCCTTTAATTCTTCCATTGAAGCTGGCGCCGACGAAAGTTTCTTTTGAGTCTGACGTCGCTGCACGTTGTACGTGCAGGACGTCAGACTCAGAAATTGTTTCTGAGTCTGACGTCCTGCACGTACAACGTGCAACGTGCAGCGACGTCAGATTCAAAAGAAACTTTTTCGTCGGCGCCAGCTTCAATGGAAGAATGAAAGGACCAAAGGCAGCCGGCAGCGGCAGGAGGACGCGGACCTCGGCTGGCGGGGGTTGGGGTCCCCCGCCAGCGAAGGTAGGCGAGCAACGGAGGGGGAGGGTTAGCAATGGCAGCGGCTGGGGGGAGGGGGATCGGCAATGGCGGCGGCGGCGGCGGCGGGGGAGGGGGGCTATAATGTGCCCCCCCTCTCTGGCCCTGGCCCCCCCTACCGCCGCAGTTCAGATACGCCCCTGCTCTCACCTCTTTCAGAAGCGCTGCACGGGCAGGAAGATCTATTGTGTTGGTTGTAGAGTCTCCATGACGTCTCTTCTTCCCTGGCCCAGGCCCCGCCTCCTTCTGACGTAGGTTACTTACGTCAGAAGGAGGCGGGGCCTAGGCCAGGGAAGAAGAGACGTCATGGAGACTCTACAACCAACACAATAGATCTTCCTGCCCGTGCAGCGCTTCTGAAAGAGGTGAGAGGCGCTGCTCGGGTCGTTAATAGGGAGGGGGGTCTCGGTGGAGGAGGGGAGCGGCGTAGTCGACCTCAGGGGGGGCAGCGGGGGCGGGGCACGGGGCGAAAGAATGACGGGAGGCGGAGTTAGCTCTGCAGAACACAGGAACAGGAAGGGAAGGGAGGGGGACCGGGGCAGCTAGCATTTTGCTTTTTCGGGGGGGGGGGGGGGCGGCGGAAAGTGGGGAGCAGCGGGGGGGGGGGGCAAGGCCGTCCATACAGGACGCTCCTGATGAGCGCCCTTGCCCCCTCCCGATCCTTTGTTTTTGGATTTTGCTGACCGGGTAGCCACGTGTATGTGTTGTGGCTTTTTTTTTTTGTTTGTTTTTACGTTTGCAGCATGCGCAGAGCAGCCAGCAAAACGCTTGGCTGCTCTGCGCATGATTTAGGGGCCGATTATCGATGTGTATTGTGATTCTTTGATACATTGTACGTTTGAATACCGATCTGAGCATGTGTGACTTTTTTTTTTGGTGCATTCTTCGTTTTTTAAAAATCGTTAGGGACTTTAACGATTTTGATTTTTTTACGTTTGGTTGCTGCATCTGCCTAAAAGAGACAAACAGAGACTACAAACAGGTAAGGGAATGAATTATGAACTTGGGGACAGTGAATGGAGAGGGATAGGGAGAGGGGATGGGGGAGACAGAGGAAGGAGTAATGGTGTCTGGGTTTGGGGACTAGGAGGGGTAGGGAAAGCTGAAAAGGTAAAACACAAATGAGAGAGGTGAGGGTGAAAACGTTCCAACTACGGCACACAGACAAAGGTAACTGGTACTCAACAAACTCTCAGCTTTCTCTCCCAACAACACTCTAGCCACTCGCCAACTGCACAAAATCGCTAATGGGTCTAAAGACGACTTCCCCCTTACTCTGGACGCTTTTATTTCAGGTCTAACTAAGGACGCCCATGTTTTGCAGCGGAGACTCCCTTCCTTGACAGCATCCCCATCCTTGGCCATATAGCAGCAGAAGACCTGATCTTGGAAATGAAATCAGGTGTTCCACATGGTAGCGTGCAGAAGGCCATTAATGCAACTATGCCAGGTCCCTTATTTAACTGAAGATGGCTTACAGACTTCATGCTAACTCAAAACTGAAAAATGAACCTTCTTCAATGATCTTGGAATCCATTTCAAACAGGGCAGACACTGAGAAGGAAATTCTGTGAATGGTGCCCAAATTTGGGCACTGAACAAAAACCTCGCTCAGACCTATTCTACAAATGGTGCTTCGAGTTAGGCACCGTTTATAGAATAGCACGTTCCTGTAAGATCCGTGCTCAGGGCCGTGCCAACACGGTAAGTGGGGTATGAACCACAGGGGGGCGCCGACCTCTGGAGGGCGCCATCGCGGTGCTTACCCTCACCACTTACCTCAGCTCCATGCCGCCCTGGGGGCTTTAAATCTTTTACCTCCGAGTCCGACAGTCGCAGCAGCTGAGCAGCGTCAGTGAAAGTGCTGCCGACGTCTTCAGCCTTCCCTTCGCGCTCGCTCATTCATTCCCTCAGTGCCCCGCCCTCGCAAGGAAATGACGTCAGAAGAAGGCAGGACACTGAGGGAATGAATGAGCGAGCGTGAACGGAAGGCTGAAGACGTCGGCAGCGCTTTCACTGATGCTGCTCTCAGCTGCTGCGACCGTCGGTGAACACTATAGCCCTTTGGTTTGAACTGCGAGATTGATTGGCTTTGACTTTCATCAGAAGTTTTGAGTCATCTTATTGATTGTTTCTTTATAGGACATGAGTTACTGATTGCATTCATTAGTGGGCAGTTTGTTAAAGCAGATGCCGTGAGCACTTCCCTTTGGTGTGGCTTTTGAAATCTTTGAGGCATTGTATTGCTCTTTTAAATCAGGGAAGCCTCCTTTTGGGGATACTTTATTGATGTTTATAGATTTTTAAATATTAGATATAAATTGTTTTGTGCACATCTTTTTCAATTTTTAATGATATGGATATTTATATTTTTTCATAGGTATTGTGGTGGCCTTTTTGTTGAGGGTGACTCCAGAAGTAGGCATAGAGGGGTGCTGAAACACCTATAAGGCTGTTGAGCCTGATTATTTCTAGTTTGTATGTGGGTGTTGAGTGGTGTCCATATGAGTGAGCGGCAGCTGCAAGATTAAGCTAAGTGTTTTTTTTAGACTGCAGGGAGAGGAGAAATTGCTGGAAATGGAGGGGAGGGGAGAGAGGAGAATTACTGGATATGGATGGAGGAGGGAAGGACAGAGAGGGACATGGATGGGAGGGCAGGGCCCAGGGAGAGGAGAAATTGCTGGAAATGGAGGGGAGGGGAGAGAGGAGAATTGCTGGACATGGATGGAGGGGAGAGAAGGGAAGACAGAGGAAGGAGATGCACATTGATGGAGGGAAAGGGAGAGAGAAGAAATGCTGGGCATGGATGGAGGGGAGGGAATAGAGAGGAAGGAGATGAGATGAGGGACCCAGCTTTTACTTATGGATACAGAGCAAGAAATTAAGAAGAAAGGAGGAAAGTAAAGAAATAAATGGAAAGGAAGCCTGGAAACGGAGTTAAGAGGACAGATAGCAGCAGAATCAGATACTGGGCCAGCATGATCAGAAAAAGAAAGTCACCGGACAACAAAGGTAGAAAAAAAATCATTTTATTTTCATTTTAGTGTTTGGAATATGTCCACTTTGAGAATTTACATCTGCTATCTTATTTTGCAATGTATAGCAATTTGTTTCTAAGAATATTGCTGACAATTCCTGTCAGTGTGGCAAATGGTGAGCGATCATTTTCACGGTTAAAAATCATAAAAAATTATTTGCGATCAAGTATTTCGCAAGAAAGGCTTATAAGCCTTGTCATGATTGCTATTGAGAATGATATATGTACCCAGTTAGATATCAAAGATTCCAATTACTAATTTCGTGAACATGAAAGCACGAAAAGCTAAGTGGTTGTAAACCCTCTATTTGTTCAGCAATCCCACAAAGATGCACTCCATCTTTCAGCTCCTATTTCCTTTGCATCTTGTGCCACACGGGGGGGGGGGGGGGGAAGGGGGGCGCCAAATGAAAGTCTGCAGGGGGGCACCAGAGACCCTAGGCATGGCCCTGTCCGTGCCCAACTAAAAGCCGGTATAAATCCTGGCGTGTAAGTTAGGCGCAGATCCCCCAAATTCCATAATACTGCATGCATCTCTAGTGAATGCCCCTAACCCACCCATGCCCCTCCCAAGGCCACGTCCCCTTTCTAGTTGCACGCTATAGGATTAAGTTGCACATCTTTATAGAATAGTGCTTTGCAAGATGCGCATGTCAATCCAAATTTTTGTCAATAATTGGTTGTTAGTGCCCAACTATTTGCATTAACTGGCTCATTAACCAATTAAATTGCACGTGCAAATTGGGGGTGCACCTTCATGGGGAAAGGGAATTGCCCAACACTCACCAAAATAGAATCAGATGACACTCCACGTGGGCATGAAAATTAAAAAAAAAAAATAGAAATGGACAATAGCCTTCATTTTTGAGCATTTGGGACTAAAAAGTGATTGAAAACACAGGAGAAGGTAAATCATGGCTTGTGGCATAACAGGGCAAAATTCCCATTAATTGCATTTCTCCTTGCTTGGACAGAAGACACATATTCTTGTACAGCTAACATACCTGGCATGGGAGATGGGAGTGGAGGCTGAATGTAGACCTGCTGTGAAAAGGGCTTCACACTACAACAAAAATACACCAAAGACCAATATCAGTTAACAAATGGACTCAGGACAAGTCCTGCTGCTGCTCCCATGAGTTGGTAAATTAAGAGCTGCAGAAACATTTGTTTCTCTCACTCAACAAATGAGAAGTGACTTTCACATCCCCAACCTATTCTACTCTACGGCTGTTTTCTTTTTCAGTAACAGGTGAGAACCCTTAAAGCACCAGAATGGCAGAGTCAAAAGAAAGCAATTTTCAGAAGCCATCTACTCAGGTAAGATCGATTTCCAGACTGTGGGAATTAGACCAGCTAATTCCCATGGTCAGCGCTGAAAGCCAATATTCAATCCCAGGCCATTTCCAGCGACTGGCATTTAAGATCCAGTTTAATTTTGGTCTGTCAGACTTTAACCGGCCAAGCCAATATGCATTACTGGCCGGTTAAAGTCAGACAGGCCAAAGATATTCCAGGGTTTCACATGGCCAAATATGGTGACCAAACTAGACCGGTATGACTTTAGAAATCAGCGGATAGCCAGGTATATTGCCTGATATAACCAGCTAGCCACTAGCCAGCAATAGTCAGTGGTACATGGCTGGCCATGTATCTCTGAATATCGGCAGATAGCTGGTTATCTGGAGGTAAGTATGAATTTACCTGAATAATCCTTCAAGCTGAAAACTGCCAGTCTGTACTCAGCTAAAGCACACACAGGGATCAAAAATACATGTGCTTTATCTAGGTAAAAGTAGCCAGTACAGGGGATGTATTTATATTTGGATGGAAATAATCTGCATACAATACATTTTCAAACTTTGCACATTTTATATTCAAGAGAAAAGCACCCCCAGGAAAAAGAAAGCACAAATTTCTCTAGGTGCTCTTTCCCAGGATTAATTTTTCTAAATAGAAAGTATGTTTGCACTTTCCCTTTGAAAACTGTTTTAAAGCCCATGCTTATAAATAGACACAGATTTTGGGGAAAGGGAAATGGTGGTTTTTGCAACTACATTCAAAGCGGATCACATAGTATATACAGGTACTTATTTATACCTGGGGCAATGGAGGTTTGAGGGGTCCTTTTACTAAGGTGCTCTGAAAAATGGGCTGAAAAATGGGCAGATCCATTTTTCAGTGCGCATATAAAAAAGGCCTTTTTTATTTTTGCCGAAAATGAAAGTGCGGCAAAATAAAAATTGGCGTGGGTCCATTTTGGGTCTGAGACCTTACCGCCAGCCATTGACTTAGTGGTAAGGTCTCTCGCAGTAACTATGCAGTAATCGCCTATGCACATCAAGTCGAAGTTTCCGCCTGATTTTCGCCACGCGCCAGAAAATAAAATATATTTTCTGGCACGTGTAGTTGAGGCATGTGAAAAATGAAATTACCACACAGGTCATGCGGTAGCCAGGTGGTAACTTCAATTTGATGCGCGTTGGGTGCGTGTAGGCGCCTATTCGACTTGGGCCCTATAGTGTGAAATACAAAGATATCAGATATGCACTTTTCCATTGCTGGCAAACAAAATCAAAGACTTCTTACAAAAAAAATGAAGAAGGGAAAGTGCTGTATGATATTGGGGGAAGAGAGAAAAAACAGTGGCAATATAGCAAAGTATGTAGCATTCTGCCACTATACCAGACACATGATGGGCAAATTTCATAAAACATTTTCTGCATGTACAGCATGTTTTGCATGCAAACAACGGGTATTATAAGATTGGAACAGGATACAATGAGGCAAAAAAACACAATATTGACAAACTGAATGCAGAACCAAAGAGACTTTAATGCACAATTATGTCAACCAGAGTCCAGGGTTATTATTATAAAACTAGTATAAAAGGCCCGTTTCGATAGGCAATGAAACGGGCGCTAGCAAGGTAATCCCCCCCCCTCTCGCAGCATCCTTCCTGTCTCCCCTGCCCCCCCTGCAGCCACCCATCTGGTCTCAGGACCCCCTCCCCACCAACCCTCCTCTGCCCCTGCAGCCATGCATGTGCAGCGGCCCTCCTCTCTCCCCTGCTCCCCCTGCAGCCACCCATGTCCAGCGACTCTCCTCTCCCCCTGCCCCCCCTGCAGCCACCCATGTCCAACAACCCTCCTCTCCTTTCCCCTTGCCCCCCCTGTAGCCACCCATGTCCAGCGACTCAACTCTCTCCCCTGCCCCCCCTGCAGCCACCCATGTCCAGCAACCCTCCTCTCCCCCTGCAGCTACCCATGTCCAGCGACCCTCCTCTCCCCTGCCCCCCTGCAGCCACCCATGTCCAACAACCCTCCTCTCCTTTCCCTTTGCCCCCCCCTGTAGCCACCCATGTCCAGCGACCCAACTCTCCCTGCAGCCACCCATGTTCAGTGACCCTCCTCTCCCCCTGCCCCCCCTGCAGCGTCCCTTCTGTCTCCCCTGCCCTTCCCTGCAGCCACCCATCTGGTCTCAGGACCCCCTCCCCACCTCCCTCTTCCCTGCCCCCCCTGCAGCCATCCATGTCCAGCGACCCTCCTCTCCCCCTGCAGCCACCCATGTCCAGCAACCCTCCCCTCTCCCTGCAGCCACCCATGTCCAGCGGCCCTCCCCTCCCCCCTCGGCGCATCACCCAAGCCCCTACCTCCCCCTCGGGCACATCAACCCCCTCGCCACCCGCAGCCGCCAATACTAACGCTGTCTGGCCGCTGCTGCATCTCCTGTTGAGCAGCAGCGGCCGATACAAAAAGAAAAAAGCCCAAAAAACATTTTAAACCTGAAACACGGCTCCATAGACAGCCATCTGGCACTGGCTGTCATCTCTGCAGCCGCTCCTCCTCTCCCCTCTGACGTTGCTGCGCACCTCTGGGGTCTTCCTGCAGGGGCAGTGACGTGGAGGGGAGAGGAGGAGCGGCTGCAGTGACGACAGCCAATGCCTGATGGCTGTCTACGGAGCCGCATTTCAGGTTAAAAATCTTTTTTTGGCTTTTTTCTTTTTGTACTGGCCGCTGCTGCTCCACAGGAGAAGCAGCAGTGGCCGGACAGCGTTAGTATTGGCGGCCGCGGGTGGCGATGGAGTTGATGTGCCTGAGGGGGGGGGGGGGGTAGGGGCTTTGGTGATGCGCCGGGGGAGGGTCTTGGGTGATGCGTCGAGGGGGGGTAGGGGCTTGGGTGCTGCGCCGGGGCAGAGGGGCTTGGGTGTTGCGCCGAGGGGGGGCACTGAGAGCTGATTGGTAGGCAGGGGGAGGAGTAGGGAGACACGCTCTGCGTGTTTTCCTACTCCTCCCCTTGCCTTGGAATCAGCTGTCAGTGACATCACTGACGTCAGTGCATTCTAAACTGCCTAGCAGACCACCTCCGAGGGAGCCACGGTACCAGGCACATTAGAACGTTGGAGGTGAGAATTATTATATAGGACTAGTAAAAAAGGCCCATTTCTGGGAGAGATGAAACGGGCACTAGCAAAGTTTTGGGACAGGGGAGATGGGGTTTGTAGGCTGTCGAGGCATGTGGAGCGACGCAGCTGTCCCCGAAGCACCCTGCAGGCATGGGGAGGTAGCGTTTGTAGCCTCGCGACCTGTGTCCCCCGACCCCCTCGAGGTACCTGCGTTTGTTTACTTTCCAACAGTGTGCTCCGCCGATCGCGTGGAACTCCGTAGTTTGCCGCAGTGTGCCTCTCAACCCGTGTCCCCCGACCCCCCTCAAGGTACCTGCGAGGTCCGATCGCGTTTGTTTACTTTGCAGCAGTGTGCAGATCGCGTGGAGCTCCATAGTTTGCTGCAGTGTGCCTCGCGACCACTGTCCCCTGACCCCCCTCGAGGTACCTGCGAGGTCCAATCGAGTTTGTTTAATTTCCAGCAGTGTGCAGATCGCGTGGAGCTCCGTAGTTTACTGCAGTCATAATGACGTTGTGACGCGATGGCGGGGCATACGGCACTTCAGAGTTCAGGCTTCTGTTTTCGAGGCATGGGCAAACCGGATATCTCTGGCGCCTCACAGTTCCGGTTTTGAGGGGCTTTTGAGGCTTCATTTAGAACGTTGGGGTTGCGAATTATGTCCGGAAGGGATGTGGCTGAGGGCGGGTCCTGAGTGACAGTGAGTGGTGCACAGTGAGTGTTGCTGGCAGCCAGCCTAGTGCTTTAGTGTTTCCCTCCCACAGAGAGAGCCAGGTGAGAATTATTATATAGGATTGTGCAGAGCGTATACACGTGTAAAATGTAGGTGCACCAAAAAACAGTGCTTACTTTTTTCCATGTGTGTGTTTCTAGGGGAGCAGTTTGGGCACAGCAGGGGCAGAACTGCAATCTACGGGTATACTTTTGTAGGGGCTAAGCCCCCGCCTATGTAACTGCAGTGCAGCAGTGCAAAGCTTGGTATAACAACTTTATGTTATTACTGTAGATAGCGATTCGGTCACAGCATGAACTCAGTCCCAATTTTGTTAAGGTCTACAATCCCAAAGCGCTGCTTTTTGTAAGAGATTGTTCAAGGACTGCTCAAATCACTTGACTTGGATTGCAACCTGATGTTCTTGTACAAGAACTCAGGTCAGGCCAACTCAGCCCTCTGGAGTCTGGTGATGGAGGAAGGCCACAGCACCCAAGTCACTAAACTGTTTGGAGTCTGTGTTCTTAGGATTTTCACCCTTAATGATGCAAACTGCGTATCCTTGTGGTTTACAGGGTCAGAAGGTCCAGAACAAAGAGGAGTTTGTTTATCTTCAAGGACAATGCCTGCGTATAGCACAGTGCTGGAAAGCGGGCTGGTTTTTCCGTTCGGCCTGAATGACCACCATTCAGGTTTCTACCAGTCACCTTTTCTGCTGCTGCACTGCTGGGACCTGCTTGGGGCTCTTCTGCATCCTCATATGAAGAAAGGCTAAAGAGCTTAGAGCTCTTCAGCTTGATAAAATGATGGCTGAGGGGAGCTATGACGTCTTCAAAACCCTGAGTGTGTAGAAATTAATCAATTTTTTATTCTTTCATGGGAATACTTTTAAAACAAATAGGAGGAAATATTTTTTCACTCAGCAAATAGTTAACACTTTGGAACTGATTGCTAGAGGATGTAATAACAACAGTTAGCATATCTGGGTTTAAAAAAGGTTTGGACATCTTCCTGGAGGAAGTCCATAGTCTGTTATTGAGATGGACATGGGGAAGCCATTGCTTGCCCTGGGATTGGTAACATGGAATATTGCTGTTATTTGGGTTTCTGCAAGGTACTTGTGACCAGGATTAGTCACTGTTGGAAACAGGATATTGGGCTAGATGGACCATTGGTATGACCAGGTATGGCTATTCTTAAGGTTCTTATGTTCGTCTGGTGTCCTGTACTGATATCACCTGATACCCTCATCTACATCCAGGTTGTATGCCAACTCTATTGTTGCTAAAGGGTAATAGGAGGGCTGATTTTAGTCCCTGATCCAGGCTTGTGTTTGTTCACTCTGACCAATTCTCTGATAAGAACCTCTGCTTTTTACATTCCCGAGTTAACTTGCACTAGCACATAATTCATAGAAGCTAGTTATTAATGTTTGCACTTTTGTTTGCATAAACTTTGTTGTAAATAAATAGACTTTATTTTTATAATAATTGGCCTGTTTCCCTGCTTTCAGTTCTGGAGCAATAGAACTTGGATTCATATAATTTGTGGAGCAGAGTTTTACAAAATCCTAATAACAGCTTCCATTACACAATTTACCCTTCCCACTCTTATAGTGCATAGAAAAAGCACTATACAGTAACTAGCTCCGCCTACACTTTATAAAATACATGTGTATACGCACAGGAGGTTGCAGAAGCCATTTTGAGAGTGGAGCCAGCATGGGCAGGAGTGACTGGGGATTGATCCTGCCCCAACTCCCCCCTCCCCCCCAAACCACCAGGGTTATAATGTAGGCCCAGAGAATCACATTAGGGAGTAGGTCTGGGAAGCGGTATACTCTTGTTTGGGGATGGAGAGGGGCTACTCTTGTTCAAGGAGGAAGAGAGGCTACTCCTGATCAGATGGCCAGGAGAGAACTCTGGGACTAGCAGAGGATCAGGGCTGCCAGTGATCAAGCCATGGCCCAGGGATGTCTTAAGTGCAGCACTTATTGGCTTGGAGAAAGAAAACCCTGGTAAGGTTATTTGGGAAGTGACCCAGGACCACAGGCTCTGTCCTGCATGCAGCATTCTCCTCTCTCTCAGTCTTAACCTGTCACAAATGTTTTAACTTTTGCTGGGTCCCGGCTGTAGCAGCAGTAGTGGCTCTGATGGATGTGGGGGGTCAGTGGTATCATCTTTGAAGCTGAAGCACAGAACTGTGCTCCTTCCAAATTTGCAGCAGCATGTTGTTCTTTGTTTAATTTTACTTCCTGTACACTGAGCACGTCAGAAGTGAAACCAGGTGAAGCATCTCATTGGTTCACATAACAAAACATTTGGTGTTGGTTTAAGTTGAAGCCAGATGAATTTCAGCAGTAGATTTGGTTTCAGTCCAAAAGTATTGAGACAGTTTCGGCTACAGATTTGGTTTTGACCCAAACTTTAAAAAGTAGTTCTGGATGCCATCTAATATGCATGTAATCCCATAAGTGTCAGTGCAATTTTTTTGTATGCAAGACATAGTTACCTCTAGTGCACCCCCATGTGTATGTGTCCAGTATGCTGTCCCATGTTAGCACACATTTTTTTGCGCACAGTCTGTTTGCATGCTATTTGCTTAAAGCACTGGGGAGCAAACCTTTTGTGTTACACTTGCATTAGGAAACTGTGCACTGACCTTTAGAGCAGGACTCTAATGCAAGGTTAAATGCATCACCCTCTCTGACAACAATTAATGTCATATAGATAAAATAAACAATGACTGCAAGCTCAGGGCCAACCACCCAATAGCTCAATGACAGTGTGAGAATAACCACTGGTGGGCCCAGGTAGGCTGTGCCTCCCCTCCCACTTTGAGTTCAGGACTAACCATCAGCAGCACACATCATTGGCAGTACTGGAGGAGATCCCCAAGCTCTGCCAGCTGAAGATGTTTTCTGTTGCACAGGCCGTCTGAGCAGCAGGGAAGTCAGTGGTACACATCCAGCCACTGACACTGGTATCTCCCATGCTTGCTCAGTTTGTACGCATAAGCTCAGAATGTGCAGGGGTACCTGCATCAGCACCTGGAAGCCTGCCCTCAACTTTCCCGCTGCTCAAATGGCCCAGGAGGCCACAGAGTACATCTTAAAGTGGTGGGGCTGGGGGATCTCTGCCAGCCAAGATATTTCTAATGCCAGGGGATGGGGGGGGGGGGGGGGGTAGGAGACAGCGGCAGAGAGGAAATGAGTGGGCCTTCCAGTCCACTCTAGGCCCTCCCCCAAAACTGACTTACTGCTATGCCACTGGAATGACCTAGGGC
The DNA here is from genome assembly GCF_901765095.1 of Microcaecilia unicolor. Classification (NCBI taxonomy): domain Eukaryota; kingdom Metazoa; phylum Chordata; class Amphibia; order Gymnophiona; family Siphonopidae; genus Microcaecilia; species Microcaecilia unicolor. The sequence continues at coordinate 50,628,804 of NC_044039.1, read as the reverse complement.
GGGGTAGGAGGAGTGAGGCTGGGGCAAGTATCTGTACATGCAGAAAGGTATGCCTCAACAATGTCTAATAGCTGGGTTTGGTAGGCTTGTGCATCATGTTTTGGAGGGATTTATAGGCCAAGGACTACACTGGTTTGGTCACTGCAAAGTGTGGGGCTAGGAGGACATGGGAGGACTATAACATGAAGAAAAATATCCTGAGTAGCTACAAATGAAGCATCATGGATTCATTGCAATAGCAGGGGCTGGTTCCAATACAGCTGTAGATTCAAAGGGCAAAAGGAAGCTGATACCCAACAAAGGATCAAAAGGTTAGGTTGACAGAAAGCAGCATGTTCAACAGAAAAACAGAGAGCACCGTTTAGGAAAGAACAAAGAAAAAAAGGGCACAAAGGCTCAGAAAAAGAATATTGTGGTTATTCTCACCATTTAATAAAAGGTTTATTCAGGGGGAAGTATACACACAACAGTGTCGGAGTTCAAGAATAGTTTAAAGTTTGAGACAAGCACCAGCACAAGAGGAAACCAGTACACACTATCACTGTATGTGTAACTTGCTAAGTTGACTGAAAAGAGCACCTAAGACAGCTTGCAAAAAAGTAAGCAAATATTTTATAAAATACATATAGCGCTGGCCAAAGATACCGATGTCTGGTGCAATTGTCCAAATGTGTCAGCAATTTTATAAACCAACCTACCCAAATAAGTTGCATTTCTAGATTGGGAACCTATTTGCACATGTAGTGCTAGTTGTATGTGTAGGGAGTAAGGACACCTAAAGTTAGGCACCAGGACATAGAGCACTAAGGGGCCCTTTTACCAAAGGGTTGCCATGTGGTAACTCGGAGCTATATGCCAGCAGTAGTTCCACCTCAGCGCGTGACATTTCCAGCGCTAGCGGAAATATTTTAAAAATATTTCGACAGGGGGTTACCCCTTGGTAATCAGGCACCGTCAAACACTGCCTGGTTACTGCTGGGTTAGTGCAGGAGCCCCTACCACCACCTCAGTGGGTGGCGCTGAGTGCTCCCCATCAAAAAGGTCAGTGACAAGTGCGAACTTACCGTACGGCCATTTCTTTTTCAGCCTTTTTAGCCACTACAGTAAAAAGGGCCCTGGCACGTGGCAAAAATGGCTGCCGCCGCTAGCACAGGGCCTCTTTTCCCACAGCTTAGTAAAAGGGCCCCTAATCAAAGATTCAATAATGGTAATTGTGCGTGAAATTACTGTTATAGAATATGACTGCAAGTACGCATATATGTGCCTAACTTTAGGTATACGACAGTATTTGATGAGGTGCTTATGCAATTCCAATTTTTTCTTTTTTTTGAAGACCTCAGTCAAATGGAGTAGTGGAGCTGTGTTATTTCTTGGCTGCTATTCCCCTATCATCACCGGTCTTCAGTTTTTTAATTTTTACTTTAGTTTTTCTATTATCTCAAAACTACTCTAAATTACTTCTGTGCTCATCAGTCAAATGTATCATATAGCTTACTGAAAGCTGTTTTCAAAAATAAGTTTTACAGTTATATCTCAGTTGTCACTTATCTTATTGAAGAATGTTTTCAAAGGGGATTTTTATTTGACATGGCGTCATGTTTCAACCAACAGCTTTATCAAGAATCGTCCCCAAAAAGCATTTCTGCCATCCGTGCCGGCAATGTTTTCTCTCTTGTATTGAGGGTCTAACTGGGTAGGAGAGTCTTCTGCTCGATTAAACCCCACTGAGCTGGCTAGCTGCCGATATTCAGCGGTACTTAACTGGGTGGTGCCGCTGAACATCTCCGTTAACCGGTCAGGTTACTGGTAGTCTGGGGGCCAGGGCCAGCTTAACCATTGGACCAGGTGAGGCTCTGGCCCAGGGCAGCAGTGATTAAGGGCACCAAAATACTCGGCTTTTGACTTCACCTAGTCTACAGGTTAAGCCATTTCTTCCTCACCCCCTCATGGATCTGGCACTGCTCTTTCACTCTCCCATGGTCCTGTAAAGTTTACGTCAGTCACTGGAGGTAGCAACAGCAGCAGAACCACGACAGGCTGCCTTCGGCCAGCTCCTGAGTCTTCCCTCTGTCACATCCTGCCTCCTCTGATACAGCTTCCTGTGGACGGGATGTGGCACAGGGAAGACTCAGAGGCTGGATGAAGGCAGCCTGTCATGGTGGTATTGTTGCCGCTGCCACTGGCAACCAACAAAATTTACAGGACAATAGGGGAGTGAGAGAAATGAGGGAACAGTGCCAGATCTGCATGGAGGGGTACAGAAGAGGGGGAAAGAAAGACTGCACTGAGGGGGGGGGGTGAGATACTGTAATAAAAAGGATTTGGGAGATTGCTTTTCAACTCTATCTGCCTTGACTAACAAGTGCACTTGGGGTCTATATTGTTGATTAGAAGTAATTCTGTTTAAAAATGATTGTTTAACTTTGATTGTGTGAAAATAAGTTGGAATGTAGAAGATAAGGCACATCTCTGAAGCCAGCTTGTGCAGGAGGGAGACAGAGTATGCTTGAAGTTCAGGAGATAAGCCACCTGGCCAGTGGTTTGTGTACCTGAACCGAGAGCGTGTGACTGCATCCTCATGTACATTCCTGTCATTTTTCTTGCCTCTGAAAATAAGCTTTAGCTTAATAAGAAGGGGGGGCTTGTTGCAGCAGAGCTTTGAGGCTCATCTGTGGATGGACGCATCGTGCAGAAAAGACTTGCTCCTGGTCATAAGGAGACTTTGGGCTTTTGCTGCAAAGGACCTGATGAGATAAGGGCCTGAAATTCCTGACCAGTGATGTTGTATGTATAATATGTATATATCTGTCTTATAGCTTTCTTTAAGTTAGATGATTTAATCATTGTATATATCTTAATTATTGTAGATTTTAGAACCTCTAATAAAGGTCTCATTTACCTAATACGAATCCAAAAGAATCCACAGTAATTATTGAGTAGTCTGTGTTAGTGAAGCAGGCTGTAAATCCATAGCAGTACAGATACCAAACCCGTGGGGAGGGGGCACCAAAAGCAATGTGTTGAGGGGGGAAAGGGCGCTGCCAAAGCAAACTGGCTCAGGGTGCTACTGTGTCTTGAACTGGCCCTACTGGGGATGGAGCTTGGGCACAGCCAGCACTGCTTAGTCAGTTAGCGGCAATATTCAGCCCACTAACCCCCGGATTCTATATAGTGCATTTAAATTTAGGCGCCAAAATCGGTGTAGATTCTAAAACACCACATGTAACTTAATTGGCTTAACAAGCTAATGAGCCCTGATGTCAGTACTTAACAAGCAATAATGAGCACTATTTTTTATTTATTTGGTACATTTGTATCCCACATTTTCCCACCTATTTGCAGGCTCAATGTGGCTTACATAGTACCGTAAACGGTGTTAGCCGATTCCGGTATGAACAAATACAAGGTATGCACAATTACAAGGTGATATTGTGGTAGAGTAAGGTACATGTATGGTAAATACAATCGGGGGGAACATTAGAGAGGGAGAGGAAGTGTTGGGATATGTCCATTATGGCCTTTGGTTTCGTATGTCGCAGGTATCCAAGTTTTTTTATGTTAGGTCAGTGGGGTATGCTTTTCTGAACAGATCTGTTTTTAGTACTTTCCGGAAATCTAGGTGGTCGAGCGTAGTTTTTACTAGTTGTGCGTTTAAGTAGGACAGGCCAGATGCATAAGTGGATTAGTCCTTTGCTGCTTGGGTAGTGGAGGTTTAGGTATGATAGTGCTGATTTTATAGTATTCCTGGTTGGAAGGTCGATGAGGTCTGTCATGTATCCCGGTGCCTCGCCATAGATGATTTTATGAACTGTCGTGCAGATTTTGATACTTTCTTTAATCGGAAGCCAGTGCAGTTTTTCTTGGAGTGGTTTGGCACTGTCGAAACACGTTTTTCCAAATATAAGTCTAGCTGCTCTATTTTGGGCGGTCTGTAGTTTCTTTATGATTTGTTCTTTGCATCCCGCATAAATTCCATTGCAGTAGTCTGCATGGCTTAGTACCATTGACTGTATCAGGTTGCGAAATATTTCCCTTGGGAAGAATGGATTCACGCATTTGAGTTTCCACATTGAGAAAAACATTTTCTTTATGGTGGATTTCGCTTGGGTCTCTAGTGAGAGGTATCAGTCGATTGTTACTCTGAGAATTTTCAGGCTGTCTGAGATAGGGAGGGTGTATCCTGGGGTGTTAATGTTTGTAGGTTTGTATGTATTGTATTGGGATGAGATACTGAGGCAGTGTGTTTTTTCTGTATTGAGTTTTAGTTGGAATGCATTTGCCCATGAGTTCATGGTGTTTAAGCTAAGCTTGATTTCATTAGTGATTTCTCACACAGCAGGGAGTAGGAAGGGAAGGCTCCTCCAAGAAACCGGGGAAGACGTATATTGTAAATCAAACCTTTATTCCAAGTTACACAGTGAAAAACTAGATTTGACACAGCTGTGTTTCGGCGCTAAAAAGCACCTTCCTCAGGAGTCTTATAGTGTACAGCTGATTTTGTATATTCTATTATCTGTGATATATTGGTGTTACATAATACCGGATATAGAGAAGTGCTGGAGCAATCAACACATAATGGAGGTTTCTTTCGGCAGAGACATCGGATAAAATACCTATATCCGGTATATTTAGCAAGGTTGTCTGCCAATGGGATGTCAGTGTTGGTTATGATAACCGGCGTTGTGTCTAGTAATTTGTTCATGAGATGGTATAGTTTCTTCGTGTTTTTGTAGTCCGGCCCAATTTTAGTTTTGTAGTACAACCTTTTGGTCTGTCTTATTGTGTATTTGTATTTCCTTTGTGTTTGTTTCCATGCATTGAATGTGTGTTCATCTTTTCTTTTTTTCCATGTGCGTTCCAGTTTCCTTAATTGTGTTTTTAATGTTTTCAATTTTTCGTTGAACCACGGTATCAAGTGTGAAGTTCTTGTTTCTAGGGGTGCTAGTTCGTCTAGTATATGTCTGCATCTTTTGTCCCATTCTGAGAGGTAGTGTAAGGAGTCCATTTGTGCTGTCCAATCATTATTGTATATCTGTTGCCAGAAAGTACCTGGGTCTATTTGGCCTCTCATGGTGTGGGTTGTGTGTTCTCGTGTGTGGAGAGAACCCCTTTTCCGCCATTTTAGGGATAGGTTTAGTTTGTAATGGTCGGTCCATGGTGTTTCTGTCCATCCAGTTTGTGTAATGGTTAGATTCTGATCAGTGGACAATTTGTATGAGATGAGGTCGAGAGTATGACCCTTCTCATGGGTTGTTTGCATGTGTGGCCATGTAAGAGCACATAAATGAAGGAAGTCCTTACATTCTCTTGCGTTGGTAGAGTTTGGGTCTTCTAGGTGAAGGTTAATGTCTCCTAATACTAGTATATTGGAGTTGGATATACAAGTATTTGAAACGAAGTCCATGAAGTCTGCTTGGCTTTGGTTCCAGTTGCATGGTGGTCTGTAAAACAGGACACAATTTAGGTGGTTGAACAGGGTTTTATGGTGGATTCTGATTGAGGCTATTTCGAGGTGGGTTGTTATAGATTCGGCAGTGGTATCAATATTGAAGTGAGATCGGTATATTAGCACTATACCCCTCCTCTCTTTTCTTTTCTTTTCTTTTCTGGTCCAGTGAGTGATTTTATATCCTGGAGGACATAGGTTTAAGATGATAGGGTCCTCCTGATCATGGATCCAGGTTTCAGTGATGAAGAGTAGATCAAGTTTTGCTGACGTGATCCAGTCTGTTATTATTGTTGTTTTATATTGGCACTGATTAGAATTTAGACACACAATTTGCTAAGTGTATTCTATAATGATGTGCGCCAAACATCTAACGTGCGTAAGCTAAAAGGGGATGAGGAAACAGGTGTTTTGTGGATGTTCCAAAATTTGGGCGCCTAGTTATAGAATATGGCCCAGGACGCCTAAATCTGCGCGCCGGAATTTACACCATGTTTTATTTGGTGTAAATGGATATGTTCAGATTTAGGCGCTGAAATATCAACTAAGCGTATTCTATAATCGGAGCCTAAATCTAGGTGGATTTTTTAGGCGCCATATATAGAATCTCCTCCTAACTGGCTAACTGAGTGCATCAAGCTAGGGCAGCAAAAAGGCCGTCCTAACTTTATATGTCGAGTTAACTAGGCACCAGTCTGAATATCAGAGGGTACTCAGTTAACTTCCAGGCCAGTGTACGTATCCAGATAGTCAATGCTGGGAACCGTGCATGTTCTAGCCCTGAATATCTAGGGTTAGGTCAGCCCGTGGCTGAAGCGGCTTACAAGCCACTTAACAATGTGGGTTGAATATTACCCCCACCATATACAAATATTAATATATTTAAAACAACCAGCCACAACATGCCTCCTTTCTATGTGCCCTTTCTTGAAACGATATATGCTTATCTTACACCCTTTTATAAAACCACTACATACGTGTATAGTCCATTTCTAAATGTGTAACTGGTGCCTACGGTTTATAAAATTAACCTCTTGATATTCCTGATTAAAGACAACAGTGTTTCTGATTACTGGAATATTTATTTTACAGGGTACAAAGGAAGAATGCTCTTTAAATATAACATCATCACTGGGTCAGTCACTGCATTTCTACACTGAGTAATTTTTGTACTTTTGGTTGGTTGTTTTTTTCCCTTTACAAAATCTGCCACAAATAGTTTTAGCTTATTTCTGCAGACTCCTGAAAAGGGGGTTAGTGAGCTGACAGAAATGTTGTCACCTATATCTGTCTGAAAGGACACATTAGGTTGGGGAAGGGAGGATCTTTATTTACAGACATTATACATCTGGAAGACTGAACAGAACTCACTCTTGAGAAGACCCAGCTTGACCTGGTAATGGCCCTTGCCAGAACTGCAAAACATAAAAAAAGCAAAAACAAATACAAAAAACAGTATGGGTAATGCAAAGGACAGCACATGTTTCACAACATTAATCAACTGGGGATTCAAAAATTAATGCAAAGGCCAAAACTATTCTTTACCCTTATACAGCTGATGGAAAGCTGTTTCTTAACCTTATAAACTGCTCGTAATGCAACAGAAAGCCAATCCTAAGGAAGGGGTCAAAGCGGAGCAATCACTCCAGGGGGGGGGGGGGGGGGTGTCTGCTTCTTACCTGCATCAGCTCCATCCTTTGCCAGTTCAGTCAGAACTACACATGGGCTTGCAGTCTTACAGGACCTGCTTGTGCTATATATTCAGACTTCAGACTGAAGCTGGCAGAGAAGGAGGCAGATGCAGGAAAGAAATATTGTACAAGACAGAAATGATTGCACTGAGGGGGAGAAGGGGAAGGGCTTGTGTGGAACACACAGGGGCTGGATGATTTGCAACATATTTTGCCTTAGGCTTTGTACCCACTGTAGCCAGCCTTAATCACGGCCCACTGACTTACAAAAAAAATCAATAGATTCGATATTCAAAGCAATTTAAACATCCAAGAGAAGCTCCAGGCTATTTAAATTGTTTGTCTGGAGCTAACCGAATATATTCGGTGGCACTTAACCAGGCATTGAATATCCAGGGATACTACCGCTGATGGCCTTAAAAACACTGACCGCTTCCAGTTGAGTGTTCACGCCAATGTATACTGCATATGCGACCTCTTAGAAATCTCATGAAGGACTGAAGATTGAGAAACTTAAGGACCTGATAAATCTACGAGTTTCTCCACACAGGGTAATTTTACAACTGCCCAGGCTAGTCAAAGGCACATGCATACTTTTCACTGCACTAACTTTATCCGGGTGCTTTCACTTTGAAAATTAGCCCAGGAATTGTACCTGCACACATCTACACCTGCTAATTGGTACCGATACACATGCGTACTTTTAAATGTTCTGAAATGTGTGTATAGTTACAAATCCCACCTCAAACCTGACTCCGGATACACCTCCTCCTACAGCAGAATGGCACTATGGGGATAATTTCATGTCATCTTTGCATATTATGGACAAAATTTAGTACATGGCGCCCAGCGTGTTTCTATACACAGTGCTCCAAGCTCCACCCCCCCAGTATAGAAAAGCATAGCTGGAATATTGGCATTTACACATGAATGTGCACATATATGGCATTGTGATTATTTATGCGTGCTCTTGCAGGGGGATGATCAGAAGCAAATGCCGGCGCTAGAGGCTGTTAGCACCGGCGTTTGCTACCGCCCCATGATCAGAGCCCTCGAGCGCGTGAAACAATGCCCTCGAGGGCTCTGAACGCAAGTAGCATGCAAATGCATGCTAAACAGGGCATTAGGTATTCCTCCCCAATGATCAGTGGCCAGTACGCCAAAGTTTGGGTCGCTGGCTGCGGCAAACCCTACGCCAGCTCCGAGCTGGCGTTAAGGTTTGCAGATCATTGGGGAGGAATGGGGAGCCCTGTCCAGCATGCATTTGCATGCTGGCAGGCCCCCATTCCCCCCAACAAGCAAACCTGCCAGCAACAGGGGGGCTGAGGGTCCGCTGGACCACCGGTCCCCCCCCCCCAACAATCCCTCCCAGTGCATCCAGTGCATCCCTTATATGGTGTGTAGCCCCGCTCAGCGCATCCCAGGATGCACTGGGTAGGGCGTCGCCATTTTGTGGCATCGAAGGAAGAGGAGGGAGGCAGGCTACCTCCCTCCTCCAACCTAAGGTAGGGGTTAGGGAGGGGGGCGGATTGACACTGGACCACCAGGGGCCCTAGCCAATGCTGGGGGGCTGGAGACCCACCGGATCTCCAGCCCTCCCTGAACATGGGGGGGGAATCGTCAGGGGGGGGACCGGCAGTCCAGCGGACCTCCAGCCCCCCTGTCGCTGGGGGGGAGGGGGTTTGGTCGGCACCCACTGCACCACCAGGGACCATTTGCTGGGGGGTTGGGGGGGCTGCAGACCCAACGGATCTCCAGCCCTCCCTGAACCTGGGGGGGGGAGATCGTCGGGGGGACCGGAAGTCCGCCGGACCTCCAGCCCCTGTGTTTGACAGGTTTGGGCTTTTGACAGCCCAGACCTGTCAAACAAGTGCGGGAGGACTGTGCTGAGCGCATGCTCAGGCACAATTCGCCCGCACTGCTACCCCATGATCAGCGATAACTGCATGCTTAAATTTGCATGCAATTATCTCTGATCATTGGTGCGGTAAAGCCCTGTGCTGTTCCAGCGCTATTTTAGAGCACTGTTTAAACAGCGCGGGTCTTTTGATCATCTGTCTCTCGGTGCCTAAATATTTGCACCTATATTATATAACTACCCAGTCTGGGGTAAATTCTATCAGTGGCGCCTAAAAATCAGCGCTGAAATTTTACATGCTAAGCGCTATTCTATAAAGGGTATACACCCTTTATAGAATATCGCTAAGAGCATAAACTGCGCCTAACTTTAGGTGCATAAAATTTTACAATGCCCCCGAAATGCCCCAGCCACACCTCCCAAAATTTATGAGTGTTAGGATTTATGCACGGACCGTTATAGAATACGATCTGAAAATAAAATCCTAATTAAGGCCAATTAATGCCAATAATCAGTTGGTGCTGATTGGCTTGATAAGCAATTAAGTTGCGCACGCAAATTGACTACATGCGCTAATTTGCACGCACAACTTTAGTCACCATTTATAGAATCCGGGGGATTGAGGATAATTTTATAACTCGGTGCACATATTAACAGTATGCTCATTTTTTTGCCTGTGTGTTTACTGGCACATTTTCAAAATGAATTTATGTGCATATTTTCATTTTGAAAAATATTAAAGGGAATTTATGCTCATACATCTAGTGAACACCTGCTCTTTACTGGGCACAAATTTGTAGTGCTTTTTACATGCATACGCACAGATTTTATAAAGGATGAGCTTGATATTCAAAGCAATTTAACTGGGCAGGAGAGGCTCCTGGCTGATTATATTACTTGTGCAGGGCTATCTGCTGATAGTTGGAGCTAACCATTAAACTGAAACTAGCTATTTTGTGGGCGGTCTGGGGTCAGAGTTGGCACATATGCAGTTACATGCCAATATTCAGCACTTAACTGCCTAAGTTAACCAAATAAATGGGAACACATGAAACACAGTCCTGTCTTTATCCGGTTTCACTTAGACAATGAAATACAGCAAAGTTATTTAACTGTAGCAGATATTCTCCGAGGACAGCAGGGTTTATATTCTCACAAGTGGGAAATGCAGAGTCATGTTGCCCGGTCCGGCCTTTATAACAAGCCATAAGAGCTTTTGTGGAGCGTCAGACATGCTCTGCTCCACCACACATGCACAGGTGCCTTCCCACCCATCCCTTGTGCACAGCTACCGCAGTTAAATACTATAGCAAAAAATAAAACCCTTGTAGAGGAGGTGGGAGGGTTTGTGAAAATATAAGCCCTGATGTCCTCAGAGAATACCCGCTACAGGTAAGTAACTTCGCTTTCTCCGAGGACAAGCAGGCATTAATTCTCACAAGTGGGGTTATCCCTAGCATCCAGAATCACAGAAAACAACAAACATTGGTCAATTGGACCTCGAAACGGCGAGGACATAACTCAGATCAACCTGAAACTATATACAAACTGAGTGAGAGTGCAGCCTGGCACAGAATAAAACGGGCCTAGGGGGTGGAGTTGGATCTAGACCCCAAACAGATTCTGCAACACTGACTGCCCGAACTGGCTATCACGTCGGGTATCCTGCTCAAAGCAGTAATGAGATGTGAATGTGTGGTCTGAAGACAACATCACAGCCTTGCAAATTTCTTCCATGGAGGCTGACCGCAAGTGGGCTACTGACGCAGCTGTGGCTCTGACATTATGAGGCTTGACATGATTCTCCAGTGCCAGCACAGCCTGGACATAAGTGAAACAAAAACAATCTGCCAGCCAAATAGAGACTGTGTATTTCCCGATGGCGAACCCATCAAAAGAAACAAAAAGTTAGGCAGACTGTCTGTGGGGCCTTGTCCACTCTACCTAGTAGGCCAATGCTTGCTTGCAGTCCAAGGTGTACAAGGTGCTGTCACCAGGATGGGAATGAGGTTAGGGGAAAAATGTTGTTAAGACAATTGAGTGGTTCAGATGGAACTCCGACACAACCTTTGGCAGGAACTTAGGGTGCGGAGGACTACTCTGTTGTGATGAAACTTAGTATAAGGTGCATCCACTACTATAGCCTGAAGCTCACTGACCCTACGAGCTGAAGTAACAGCCAACAAGAAAATGATCTTCCATGTCAAGTACTTCAGATGGCAGGAATTCAGTGGCTCGAAAGGAGCCCTCATCAGCTAGGTGAGAACGACATTGAGGTCCCATGATGTAAGAACATGAGAACATAAGAGTAGCCATACTGGGTCAGACCAGTGGTCCTGTCAGTAGAGCGCTGTTGAGCCCAGTACTCGGACCAGGTTCTGCTTGGTGGCCAGACAACCCCGGGTTTCACCTGGGCTGACCGCTGTTCTCAAGAGGTGGAGCCCCTAGGTGCGAGAGGCCTGCAGGACTTACGAGATGGAGCAGGAAGCAGGGTGGTGAATGTAATGGCCAGACAGACAGCAGGCAAGAGAGTGATCCAGGTACAGGCAAAGTCAATAGGCAGGCAGCAGGCAAGGGAGTAATCCAGGAACAGGCAATGGCAACAGGCAGGCAGCAGGCAGGGGAGTAATCCAGGTATAGGCAATGTCAATAGGCAAACAACAGGCAAGAGAGTAATCCAGGCCCAGGTAAAGTCAATAGGCAGGCAGCAGGTCAAGAGAGTAATCCAGGTACGGGCAAGGTCAGTAGGCAGGCAGCAGGTCAAGAGAGTATTCCAGGCACAGGTAAAGTCAGTAGGCAAGCAGCAGGCAAGAGAGTAATCCAGGCACAGGCAAAGTCAGCAATGAGGGACAAAGTAGAGAAGAAGCACACTACTGAGCAAGTAACACCTTCCAAAGTAGAAGCCGAAGCAGTAGAAGCAGGAAGCGCCCAGCTGATAAAGTGTTGGTGTCTGACATCAGCAGAGACCAGCAGAGAGAAGGAGCACACCCATAGGACGAGCAGGGGAAGGAGGAACCAGAAGACCAATAGGAGAGAAACAAGGAAAGCCAGGCAGAGAGACAGCAGACCCAGGTGCATGGAAGCAAAGCAATCAAGGAGCCTGCACCAGAGAAGAACTACACACACATGGCTCAGGGCTGTGCCAGTCAAGTGTGCATGTCAACGGGACCCCACGCAGCCCGAGGACGCTGCTTGTGTTGAGGTAGGGGACATGACAGGTCCATCTAGCCCAGTATCTTCTTTTCCAAACAATGGCCAAGCCATATCACAAGTACCTAGCAGAAACCCAAATTGTGACAACACTCCATACTACACATCCCAGGGCAAGCAGTTGCTTCCCATGTCTCTCTCAATAGCAGACTATGAACTTTTCCACCAGGAATTTGTCCAAACATTTTAAAAACCCAGACACGCTAACCGCTGTTACCACATCCTCTGGCAAAGAGTTCCAGAACTTAACTACTCATTGAGTGAAAAAATATTCCCTCCTATTTGTTTTTAAAGTATTTCCATGTAACTTCCTCGAGTGTCACCTAGTCTTTGTACTTTTGGAACGAGTAAAAATGGATTTACTTCTACTTGTTCTACACCAGTCAGGATTTTGTAGACCTCAATCATATCTCCCCTCATCCATCTTTCCATGCTGAAGAACCCTAACCTCTTTAGCCTTTCCTCATATGAGAGGAGTTCCATCCCCTCTATCATTCTGGTTGCTCTTCTTTGAACCTTTTCTAATTCCACTATATCTTTTTTGAGATAAGGCGGACAAAACTGAACGCAATACTCAAGGTGCGGACTCACCATGGAGCGAAACACAGGCATTACAGTATCTTCGGTTTTATTCACCATCCCTTTGCTAATAATTCCTAGCATCCTGTTTGCTTTTTTGGCCACCACCACACATTGAGCAGAAGATTTCAGTGTATTATCCACAATGACACCCAGATCTATTTCTTGAGCGCTGACCCCCAAGGTGGACCCTAGCATCAGGTAACTATGTTTCGGATTATTCTTTCCAATGTGCATCACCTTGCATTTGTCCACATTAAATTTCATCTGCCATTTGGAGGCCCAGTCTTCCAATTTCCTAAGGTCTTCCTACAATATTTCACAGTCCGCACGTGTTTTAACAACATTGAATAGTTTTGTGTCATCTGCAAATTTGATCACCTCACACGTCATTCCGATTTCCATATCATTTATAAATATGTTAAATAGCACCGGTCCCAGGGCAGATCCCTGCAGCACTCCACTATTCACCCTCCTCCTCTGAGAGAAATGACCATTTAACCCTACCCTCTGATTTCTGTCCAATAACCAATTCCTAATCCACACCAGAACCTTGCCTCCTAATCCATGACTCTAATTTTCTCAGAAGTCTCTCATGAGGAACTTTATCAAAAGCTTTCTGAAAATCTAGATACACTACATCAACGGGCTCACCTTTATCCACATGTTTATTCACGCCTTCAAAGAAATGAAGCAAACTGGTGAGGCAAGACTTCCCTCGACTGAACCCATGCTGACTCTGTCCCATTAAATCATGTTTGTCTACGTGTTCTGTAATTTTATTCTTTATAATAGTTTCCACTATTTTGCCCGGCACTGACATCAGTCTATAATTTCTCGGATCACCCTAAAATTGGCGTCACATTGGCCACCCTCCAATCTTCAGGTACTATGGACGATTTTAACGACAGGTTACATATTACTAACAGTAGATCAGCAATTTCATGCTTGAGTTCTTTGAGTACCCTTGAATGTATGCCATCTTGTCCAGGTGATTTACTACTCAGTACATCTTCCAGGTTCACTGAGATTTCTTTCAGTTCTTCCACATCATGACCCTTGACACAGGCAAAGGTTTGACAGGGGACTTTGAAAAAAGCAAAATTCTTATGAAGTGAACAACTAGAGAATGTCCAGAGATGGGTTTACCCTTTACATGCAGATAAGCACTAATTGTGCTAAGGTGAACCCTTACAGAGTTGGACTTGAGACCAGACTCAGAAAGGTGCAGAAGGCATTCAAGCAGGGACTATGTAGGACAGTAAACAGTATCTAGGGCCTTGCCCTCACACTAGAAGACATACCTCCTTCATTTGAAAGAATAACACCTCTTAAAGGAATCTTTCCTGTAAGCCAGCAAGACTCGGGAGATACCTCCTGACACACAGGGTGTGATCCGGTGCCCCCCTGCTTGTTGGTGTAATGCATTGCAACCTGGTTGTTTGTTTGAATGAGCACAATTTGGTTGGCCAGCCGATCTCTGAAAGCCTTTAGAGCATTCAAGATCACCCAGAAGACCAGTTTCCTGGAGGGACCGTGATCCCTGAGTGTGAAGCCCATCTTCATGAGCTCCCCAACCGAGGAGAGATGCATCTGTTGTCAGCACTTTTTGTGGCTGAGGAATTCAGAATGGAAGTCCCAGGGTCAAACTGGATCGAACAGTCCACCAGAGCTGAAAGTGAACAAGGTCTGGAGACACTGGGATGGCATTTTCCAGGTCTCCCATAGCCTGGTACCACTGGGAGGCTAGGGTCCATTGGGCTGATCTCATGTGAAGGCATGTCATGGGTGTTACATAAACTGTGGAGGCCATGTGGCCCAATAACCTCAACGTCTGCCGATCGTTGAACCTGCTGAGAGGCTCGAACCTGAGAGGCCAATACAATTAAAGTGTCTGCCCTTGGCCCTGGAAGGCTTGAACCTTCTGCATATCGAGCAGGGCTCCGATGAATTCCAATTGTTGTGCAGGATGATGATAGGACGGGGTAGTTTATAAAGAACCCTAATAGTTCTAGCACCTGAATAGTTCTCTGCATGGACTCCCAAGCACCCTCCTCTAACGTGCTCTTCACCAGCCAATCATTGAGGTAAGGGAACACATGTACTCCCAGTCTGCACAGCAATGCTGCAACTACCGTTAGTCATTTGGTAAAGACCCTGGGAGCTGACGCGAGGCCAAAAGACAACAGGTGGTACTGGTAGTGATGTGTTCCCAGCTGAAATCGAAGATATCTCCAGTGGGCTAGACGTTTCGGGATGTGAGTATATGGTTTTGAAATGTAAACAGCTAGAAAGCAGGGTATTCAAAGTCACTTGAAACTTTGTTGATTTGATAGGTAGACAATTCTGGCATCAGACAAATTGACAAAGGTCAGTGTAGGTTCTGGTATTGTGAAGCAGCAGTCTGTACAGAGTTGCAAGGTTCACACAGGCAGGCAGGGGTTCACATGGAAGGCATGATGTTGCATCTGGAAGGCTTCCACTTAGAAGGTCTCATGGTTTCCAGCAAGCTAAACAATTCACATAATAGTTGCTCAATTCCTTAATAACATGCCATTAACTCAAGGGTGTTCTCAGATTTCATGCTTTGCACAGTTCAAGGTATATGTAAGATACAATAAAAATCAATGGTCATACTGGTCTAATCAAAAAGAGGATGCCATAAGTCATATACATGTCCCTGTACAAACATTTCTACAGTATCAATCTTCTTGGATATGACAGGGACTGACAGAGGGGACTCCCAATTCTGATCAAGGACTTCCTTGAGTACCTTGCAGAGAGGGACAGTCACAGCCTCCCTAGGAGGAGACGTGTAGTCCTGGACCTTGAGCATCTTAGACCTGGGCTCGTCTTCCACTTCCAAATGAAATGGAATAGCCTCAGCCATTTCCTTTAAAAAAGAAGGGAATTAAAGGCTCCCAAACAGCCTTTCTTCTTTCAAGTGGAGAGGAGGGTTCAGAGGGGATACCACAGGACTCATCTGAGAAAAAGTACCGTGGATCCTCCTCTGACTTTCATGAGCATTCCTCATCAGTCAGAAACTCCTCATGGGAGGGCTGAGACCTAGCCTGCCTCGACTTTGAGGAGCTATGTCCCCGAGAGAGGCGTTGAGGAGTTCACTCCCACCTCGACTCCGGCAAAGCTTCCTACACCGATGTCGAGGGGGTACCGGCTTGGGTGACAATCGACACCGGAGACCACACTGCAGGCTGAGGGCCAGGCGGAGCCGCAGCGGACTGGACAGTAGGCGCAAGCATCCCCAACACTGATGCACAGCACTGCAATATGCAATCCAGCAGCTCAAGGAGCAAGGCCCAGATACGCTCATTGAGGGCCGCCACCAGGAAAGACTGGGGGTGTCAGCTCTAAGACAAGTTGCAGAACAGATGGGGCCAAGAAAGGAGTCGGATACTGGTTGATTGGAGACAGTCGCATTGGCACCTCCTGGATAGAGGGGGAGTGATCCTCCTGGCGCTGACGCTTCTTGGGTGCTGAGTCCCTCGATGCCCCAGAGCTCCTGGTACCATGTGATGAGGATGACCAATGCCAATGCTTCTTGGCCTTCCTCCGAGGCTCCTCGGTGCCGACGAGGACGACATCAAATTCTCACATAGTCCTTGGGGTCGGGTCCAACACTGGCAGGTCCGGGAGGCCCTGTCCAGCAGTCAGCAATGAAATAGGTGGAGACCCACTCGATGCACGACTGCTCTGGGTCTTGAGGTAGCCATAGGGACCGATGCTCCCGATGCTGTCTTCTACATCGACACCAACGTCACCAACCTCGATGACCCTGACTTGGCTCCAAAAATCTTTTCTCATTGAACCTTTCTGGATATTTGCATCCTTTTCTTCATACAAAGACAAAGGACACAATTAGCAGGGCTATGGTGGGGCCCTAGACACTGCAGACACCAAGAATGGGTGTCTGTGCCAGAGACTGTCCGATTGCATCGGGTACAGCGCCTAGAGCTTTAGAGGACATGGACAGAAAAACTTCCGACACTAAATCAAAAAACATGATGGTGCCTGAAAAAAGGGGCAAGGTACCAGGAAAACAAGATGGGAAAGATCCGACCAAAGACCAGGCCTAAACACGGCCTAGTGGACGGAAAAGAAAGGAAACTTAAAAATTGGATAAAATAACTAAAAAGGTAAGGGAAGAGAAGGGGAAACAAATGCCCAAAAAAGAATAGCAAAAAACTGCTGAAAAAACACCAAAAGGCACAAAAAAACAAAGCTCTTCAAACCAGGCGTGAGGAGAAGTCAGAAACACAGTCTTCTGCTCACTGCGGTAAAAAAAGAACTGTGGTAGCCGCGCATGAGTGACAGGTGGAAAGGCATCTGCACACGCGCGGTGGAGCCTGTCTCACGCTCCACAAAAGCTCTTACGGATTGTTATAAAGCCAGGACTGGGCAATGTCGCATCGCATTACCCACTTGTGAGAATTAATGCCCTACTTGTCCTCGGAGAATGAATATTACATTTAACTGGATAAGAGACAGACAGCTGTATAAACCTGGATATTCAATGCTGGTGCCTGGAAATGGCCCTGGCATTGAATATCTAGGCATAACACTAATGGTGGCCAAAAAAATACTGACCATCAACTATGGCATAATATTTACCCCAAGTTGTATAAACCCCTCTTAATTCAGCCCCTGGGAATGCATCCAATCAACTCAGGTAAAGTTATATATGTACAGTCTGTATGTGCATAACTTTACGCATATACATATACATATACAATTTTGTAAGTACCTATTTCCATGCATAAAAATACTGCTTTATGTGCAGCAATGAGTTTTAAAACTCTCCCCTCTGTATCTATGGGAAAAACTGCTTAGTTCATAAGCTCCTAAATGTCTGTCACTTGTCAGCCACCAGTGTAAGCTGAAATGAATTGGGAGTCACCATCCATTTCTTTCTGGGCAAACACTCCCATTATAATTGACCCTTGAGTTGTCAGTCTTAAAAAGGCAACGAAGGACTGGACAAGCCTGAAAAGGAGAACCAACCTCTAGAACAGGATTCAGGGGCACAGCCTACATAGGTAGAACTTTGATTTTCATTGTTTTGTCATTTCAGAACCTTTCACAGACACTAGATCCATTAAACAACATACAAATAATCCATTTATTTAAAAAAAAAAATCATAAACTGAATCAGGATTACATCATATGAATATAGATAAGCATTACAGGTTTAACTTACTCCAGAAACAGTTGAGTAGGCTGATCGTGGCAGACCTGGCAGTGCCATCTTGGTCTGGAAGGCAGTGGCGGAGACGATTTGTGCTGAGGACATGTTGGCCATGCTCTGGAAGGCTTTATCTTTAGCTGCCTGATCCTAGAAAGAAGGAACACACTTTAAGCAGAACTCACCACTATGAGCCAGACGAGCCAGTTACTGCAGAGAGACCACAAGCTAAGTTTTCAAAAGCTCATCAGTGGAAAAAAATATGAATCAAATATATATTTATTTATCACCCATCTTTTCTAAGAAGCCCAAGGCATGGTACAACAGTATAACTGCTACAACGTCAAAGGTAGCTAAAACAAACATACAATTAAAAAGAAAAACAGAAACCAAACAGAAATCAAACAGCATAAAATCATCAAAATAACTACAAAACAAAATAAAAGCAGCAAACACAGAGAAATAATAAAGTAAATAAAAATAAAAAATCACGAAACCTAAATCAAGGCAATAATAAACAGCAAAGTCCAAACAGGTAACATTAAGTATACGAATAGCTAGGACTAACAAAATAATAAAATACAAACAATACAAACAACATAGGCAAGATAAAGGTTAATGTGATACCAGATAATAAAGATCATTTTAATGCTGGGCAAAAAGCCAAGCTTGTATCTATTTCTGAAAGCTCAGATCATTTTCAGTACGGGAAGCTTTCCTGGGAATAGAATTTTAGAGGGAAGGAGCAAAAAAAAAAGCAAAAACCGGCTACCCTAACTCATTGTTAATCTCAGTTTAGGTACAGTGTGAATCAGTATCAACACTTTACTGGCAAAATATGTGTACAGCAATCCTATAACAAGGCACCTATAATTAGGTGTTAGGAGGGCGCTTGTAGAAGCCTATTCTATAAAAGAACATAGACGCCTACTTTATTTTATTGAATACTAGCATATACATGCGTACTATAGTTAGGTGCAAGCACTTACACCTGTCATTGAGATAGTGTAATGTTAAATGCAACAGATAGACACACAGAAGTTAATGTTCAGTCTGCATCGGTCAGCAGTTTTTAAGCCGCTTATAGCTGTGGGCTGAGCTGAGTCTGGATATACAATGCCAGGCCATATCCGGTCTCTAGCTTTACATATATGGGTACAGCAGTCATCCAAAAGCTAACTGCGTACTAGCCAATATTCAGACTGGCATGGTTAGCTTGGTGGATAAAGTTAGGGCAGCCTTTTCGCTGTCCTAATTTTATCTGCTTACATAACTGGATAGCAGACTGTATATTGTCACTAAGTGATTAAATACTGGCTCTGCCCAAGTTCTGCCCTGGACCACCCTGGCACTAAAACACAAGGAAGGATTCCCTAAGGAAAAAGCACTGTCCAACAGAGTAGGGAAGGGACGCAGGACAACCAAACCAGGCAGGACTCCAGAGGTAGATGGATAAAAATCTTTATTACCAAAGACCAGAATGGACTCTGACGCTGTATGCGGTTGTTTGGATCGACTATTGTATTATTGGTTTTCTGCCTTTTTAGAGGCCCTTTTACTAAGCTGTGGTAAAAAGGGCTCTGTGCTAGCGGCAGGGGCCTTTTTTGCCACACACTATGACCCTTTTTACCACAGCGGGTAAAAAGGCTGCAAAAATACATTGCTATGCTGTAAGACTGCTCTTACCGCGTGGCCATGCGGGGGGGGGGGGGGGAGTACTTACCGCCACCTATTAAGATAGCAGTATGGGCTCCTGCGCTAACAAAGCGGTAAACAGGTAGCGCATGGCACTGCCCGATTATCGCCAGGTAATCACTGAACTAAAAAATTGTGCCCTATTTTCCTAGCACGGGAAATGGCACATGCTAGGGCTGGAACTACTGCCGGCGCCTGCATTGGGACGGAGGTAGCTTCAAATTCGTATGTGGTAAGCTCGCTTTGGGCTTACTGACGCTTATTAAAAGGGCCCCTTAGTGAACAGACATTGAGAGGTAAATACAGATACTCTTGACTCCTGAAGCAGGCATATTTTTGCTGAAAAACAGCATCTGGTCTTTGATAATAAAGAATTTTATCCATCTACCTCTGGAGTCCTGCGTGGTTTGGATGTCCTGCGTCCCTTCCCTACTCTGTTGGACACCACCCTGGCACTAACCAGACAATCCCTGGGCAGTCACAGACAATATTCAGAGGCACTACCTGTTTAAGTAGTTAGTGCCTAGTGGTTAGTGCAGCGGACTCTGATCCCGGGGAACTGGGTTCGATTCCCACTACAGCTCCTTGTGACTCTGGGCAAGTCACTTAACCCTCCATTGTCCCAGGTACAAAGAAGTACCTGTATATAATATGTAAACCGCTTTGAATGTAGTTGCAAAAACCACAGAAAGGCGGAAGTCCCATTCCCTTTCCCATACCCCTTAAGTGCCACTGAGTACTGCCAGGTGGCCAGTTTAGAGGGGTTTAACCAGACAAGAGCCTCTCCTAGCTGGTTAAATTAATTTGAATATCGACCCCGTAACACATAAGTATGAGACCTCCACATGTGTACACCCCTTTGTAAATATGCACTATGGCAGAATTTTGGCAGTTATGCATGTAAGTGCACACGTGTGTAAATGCCATTATTCTAAATATTTACATGCATAATCACATGTAAATGTTAGAGACTGTATTACAGAACTATTCCCAATAAACCCATAAAGAAATGGAATTAAATGATTTGTGAAACCAGAAGATTCCAGATCATAATGTGCTTTAAAGGTCAAAAGCAATTATTTGTATTTTATGCGAATGCCATTCAGTAACCACTGTGATTTGTATATGGTCAGAAATTTTAGTAGTGGCCAGCAGGTCAGCAACCACACTGTGCAGCAGTTGCAGTCTCTATAAGCTTTTTAATGGATAGGCAACATAAAAAGTATTGCAATATTCAAGCTGTGCAGTAGTGACAGTATGGATAATCATGGTTAATGCAATATATTCAAGGACAGCGTAGAGTTGTCAGAACCACTGTAAATGTAATTAAGCATTCTGAGTCCAGAGAGATTTGCGCTTCCATGTTAAGGCTCAAGCCAATAAAAATCTCAAACTGTGCACTTGGTTGCAAAAGGGCAGTACACTTCCATCAGGATTAGATTCACTGCTGGGATACAAACCTTTATTTTACCCACCCATAAAAGTTCAGCTTTCCAAGGATGTGCACAGGGGAAAAAAAAGGTCAGCCTGTTTTCAGAGTTTTGACCTTTGCCCTGATTTTCAGACTTCTTTTTTTATTTCATACATTTATTGTAATATATACAATTTCGCTTTATATGTCTTAATTTATAGGTTGATGCACGTTAAATTAATTTTGTGCAGAGTAAATTTTTTAAAGCATATGAATAAAAGCATGTCTCTTGCCTCCTTTGGGTTAAGATTCAGTTTATTGGCTCTCATCCAATGCACGACCTCATCCAAACAGCTGAATTTGGAAATAGCCTCTTCATCAAAATTTAGAACTGATCAACATCAGCATAAATATGATAGTGAACTCCAAATAACCTTACTCAAAGAAGAGCCAAATATTAAATAATATGGATGATAGTATTGAGCCTTGTGATACTTCACAAATTAAGTGGCCCAGAAAAAGAAGAAAATTCCCCAGGATCACTGACCTTGTCCTCACTCCTAAATATTACTGAAACCAATTCAGTGCAGCATCTCTATGCCTAAATTAGAAAGTCAGCTCTATAAGATAAAACAAAATTCTTCATTGCCGCTAATTCTCAACAGGAGACCTTACATTGAATGCTAATTTTAGATAATGTAAATTTTCCAATTAAATCAGAAATTAAAATATTGGGAGTAGTATTACTCAGCTGTGTTTTGAGAAACATGTGCCTCAGTTAACCAAAAAGGTTTTCTATACTTTAAAGAGACGAAGAAGGATTAGGTGTTATTTTGAACCTCTGCAATTTCAATTAATTGATCAGGCTCTTATTTTGAGCCAGCTGGACTATTGTAGTGTGCTTTTTGTAGGTTGCACACAATTAATTTTAAAAGAAATTGCAAACTCTGCAAAATGCAGCAATTCGGCTGATTTACTCTGCAAAGAAGCTTGATAGGGTTACTCCAAGGAGGTTAGATTGAGACAGGAGATGGCATGAGCCTATCTAGTCCATTATCCGCCTTATTTTCGAAAGAGAAAAACGCCTATATTTCGACCCAAATCGGGAGATGGGCATTTTTCTCGCAAAGGCACCCAAATCAGTATAATCGAAAGCCGATTTTGGGCGTTTCCAACTGCACTCCGTTGCGGAAATGAATAAAGTTGATAAGGGCGTCGGAGGTGTGGTGGAGGCAGGACTGGGGCGTGGTTATCAGCTAAGGAGAGATGGGCGTCTTTAGCTGATAATCAAAAAAAAAGGCGTTTTTACCGCGATTTTGGGTCTTTTTTTGGACCCTTTTTTCTCACGAACAAGTCCCAAAAAAAGAGCCCCAACTGCCCAGATGACCACTGGAGGGAATCGGGGATGACCTCCCCAGACTCCCCCAGTGGTCACTAACCCCCTCCCACAAAAAAAACCCCCCACATTTTAGAAACTTCTTTTCCAGCCTGTATGCCAGCCTCAAATGCCGTACCCACCTCCATGACAGCAGAATGTGTTCGATCCTGTCACAGCCTTTCCCTGGGTCAGATGTGGCTCTCGGGTGCAGTACAGGGTCACATCAGCATTGCATTGGGGTGGGTGTAGGGTATTGGGCTCCGTGATTTCATTAGCTTGTGTTACAGTCTCACGATGTTGGTAGTTGGTAGGCTCTTCTCCCATGGTGCTTTTCCCCCTGCCTACTGGGTCAGAGTGTGCCCTGTTGTGTTTCCTGCTGTAGTCCATGCGGTAGTGGCCATTTTTGTAAGCCAGTTTTAGTTCCCTTTCCTGTGTTAGCCACGTTAGAGAATTTAGTTCTTACCTTGAATGTGGCTGAAAGAGGGCATTGTACAGCATTCTGCCAGCTCTGACCTACTGCTCATCTCAGTACCAGGGAGACTCGTTGCCAGTGGGGCACAACCTCTGATCTGCAGTTAACTGTGAGTAAACGCGGTTATTCCAATAAAGGACGTTTGTGGAAAGATTAGTCTTCAGGTGTCAACTGGTGTGCCAATGTTATACAGCAGCAACAAGTCCTAGAGGCCTGCATGTATGCAGGTCCCTGGAGCACTTTTAGTGGGTACCGCAGTGCACTTCAGCCAGGTGGCCCCAGGTCCATCCCCCCCCCCCCACCTGTAACACTTGTGCTGGTAAATGGGAGGCCTCCAAAACCCACTGTACCCACATGTAGGTGCCCCCTTCACCCCTAAGAGCTATGGTAGTGTTGTACATTTGTGGGTAGTGGGTTTTGGGGGAGGGGGGTTGGGGGTTCAGCACCCGTGGTAAGGGAGCTATGCATGTGGGAGCTTTTTCTGAAGTCCACCGCACTGACCTGGGGTGCCCAGTTGGTGTCCTGGCATATCAGGGGGGCGAGTGTACTACGAATCCTGGCCCCTCCCACGCCCAAATGGCTCGGATTAGGACGTTTTTGAGCTGGGCATTTTTAGTTTCCATTATCACTAAAAAAAACAAACGCCCAGCTCAAAAACGTCCATTTTTTCGAAAATACGGTTCGGCCCGCCCCTTCACGGACCCGTTCTCGAAGATAAACGCCCATGGAGATAGGCGTTTGCGTTCGATTATGCCCCTCCACGTGGGCTAAATCCAGTAGGCGGAGCTTGCTGGCAGTAGGTAGAGCCTGCCAGCATTTTAGTTCACCCAAAACAATAGCAAATGCTATTGAAAACAATAGCAAAAGATTATTAGAAATAATAGACAGCCTATGGGTGGTCCATCTGTAAAAAGTCTAAAGCTGTTTTAGCTGGATAGGCATTGCCTTAAAAGGTGAAGTATAAAAGAATTTTTTTTAATTGACATCTTTTTTATTTATTTGAAAGCTTCCCATATCTGGATATATCATGAAAAAAAATTGAAAATCACTAAAACAGCTTTAAAAACTATTGTAGCTGGTAGAAAACAGAAGTAATAAACTCTGTAGTTTGTGCTTATTTTTCTACACTGTTCTATAGAACACAGCAAATTTAAGTGAGGATATCCTATTTCCTGACAGGTTCATCTTAATTGTTTTTGTAATCTGCTTTGGGAAGCCTGGTATTAAGATGGAATATACTGTAATTAAATCAGTGGTGTTCCTTGGTCAGCTGCTATCTGGGGCAAAATGCCCCGGCCACATTGCTCTTACTTCCTGGTGGTGTTGGGAGCAGTCACGTGGCTGTTGGCTCTGCAAGTTCCCTGCCCCAGAACAGGAAGTAACATCAGAGGGTGCAATGAACCAGCGGGGCCAACAGCTACACAATTGCTCCCTGCATCCCCCTACAGCATGCACTCGGGCCAGACCGCCCCACCATCGGTACACGCCACTGAATTAAATGGAAGTAAAATTAAACTCTCCTTTCAATGGGGCACATGGAATCAAATCTTCATCTCATCTGTTTTGTAGAAGTTTAATTTTAGATACACAAATGGATAAATCTATTTTTAGCATGTTTGACGGAAAAGTGGTTTTATAAGTCAAAATAATAAAAATAAATATTTTGTTTCATGTAGATCTCTCATTAGTTTAATCAAAACTAAATGGGCTATAAGCCCCTAATGCAGACCATTGGTTTTCTTATATTTTGTTCTTGTGCTGACTTATTCTGTATCAAAATTGAAAACTCTTATCTCTTCTATCTGGTCGATAATGAAAGGAGCTCATTGTGGTTTTTTTTTTTTAAACTAAAGTTTAGCTTGAGTTATCTGCAGCAGGGCCCATAGGAATAAAATGGGCCTTGCTGCAGATAACTCGAGCTAAGCTTTAGTAAAAGACCCCTTATGTTCTATCTGGTCGATAATAAAAGGAGCTCATTGTGAACACTATCCACCCTAAAAGGTAGTTTTGTGGCTGTATATGAGGAATTGTGATATTAGATAAATAAGTGTATGTTTGTGTTCCTAGTCATGCATCCAAAGGTTATATAATTCTTTGAAGAAAGCCAGTTAATTGTTTAACTTATTAGTGAAATATAACCACAAAGGCATGGTGTGGTTACATTTTCAATATAGTAATACTAGAGCCCAGCTAAGGAACAGGTTATTTTGAGTTAGTCTTCACTTGACTAAACTTGCTTTCCTTGTTCCATCACCATCCAGCTGGATAGGTGATGCCTTAAAAGGTGGAGGATAAAGGATTTTATTTTTGACATTTATATCCAACACTGAACCCGAGTGTGCTTGGGATAATGCAGCTTACCTTTGAAAATACAGGAGCCCTTTTACCAAGCTGCGGGAAAAAGGGCTCTGTGCTGGCGGCAGGGGATGTTTTTCCCAAGCGCCAGGGCCCTTTTTACTGCAGTGGGTAAAAAAGCCCCCGGCACACATGGCCATGCGGTAAGAGAACTTTTACCGCATGGCCATGCGACAGGGAGCCCTTACCGCCACCCATCGAGGTGGCGATAAGGGCTCCTGTGCTAACCCGGCGGTAACCGAACAGCATGTGGTGATGCCTGATTGCTGCCGGGTTTCCGCCATGCAAGTAATTTCTGAGGGTTTTCTTTTCCCTCGGAAATGGGGCGCGCTCGAGGCAGGACTACCACTGGCGGCCACGTTGAGCCGGCAGCAGTCCCGAAAGAGCAAGCAGTAAGCCCGTGTTGGGCTTACAACTGCTCTGTAAAAGGGCCCCACAGTGAGCCAAAATAATAGAATTCAATAATGTTGGGAGCAAGTAGATGATGGGTATGTCTGAAACATTTAAAGTTGAGATTAGCATATATACCCAACTAGGTATTTTAAGAAGTCTGACCTGTAATGATGCCGCATGTTCAGAAATCATAGCCATAAGTATAGATAGGTATTCAAACATTATCACAAGCACGCAGGCATCCATACATACATTGCAAAAAGTACACAAAAACTTCTACAGAGTACATCCAAAACTTTTTCCTCATTTTCATCTTACACATTTCTAGACTGCAGATGTAGAAAGCAGTAGGACCCAAATAAATCCAAAACAAGTAAAGTCAAAAACAACAGTTTAAATCTAATTGTTCAACCATCCTTAGGATTTAGTATTGCTTTTTGAACCCAAACACATGTGTTTGTAAGGTCTGGATAAATGAACTAAAATAATCAAAGTTTAAAGCAAATGCCCATAATATGTAATACTTAGTAGCAATAATGAAAAAGTGATTGAATATTCACATAGCAGGTAGTCAACAGAATTATTTTCCACTGAACATAATTCAATTTGTATAAACTTGGCGGCTAATAGTGTGCTGAACTGCAGTCTCATACTTCCTTTACTAGGTGAAAACATCTCTGTATGAATACAAAAAGTCCCTGTCACCACTCACCAGCCCTTCCAAATGACATAATGATTACGATTTAGAACTAATTACTACTCTAACCAATGAAACCAATACTTCCTCCGTGTACATCCGTATGCTGCACAAGCTGGTATGTTTGAAAATATAAGTGAGATCAAACAAAAATGCTACCAACAATAAAAAAAAAACGACAACTTGGATGCAGCAGCTCTCATAGGTTTGTTTCCTTTATCTTGGGTATACGGGGATGACGGCTGGGGGGGAGGGGAGAGGGAAGGGGAGACAAACCTCATTGACTTCAGTTTTTTTACATCATGCAGTCTCCTGTCTCAATCTAACTTCTTTGGGTTACTCCTTTGCTGGTTAGTGCCCACTGGCTCCCTGTTCAAGTTAGGGTGTATTGTAAAGCCTGCACAATTATTTTTAAAATACTGTATGGTTCTGCTCCATAATATCTGTTATCATGACTCACATTCCCATGTCGAGATAGGAACATAAGTACATAAGTAATGCCACACTGGGAAAAGACCAAGGGTCCATCGAACCCAGCATCCTGTCCACGACAGCAGCGGTCAATCCAGGCCAAGGGCACCTGGCAAGCTTCCCAAACGTACAAACATTCTATACATGTTATTCCTGGAATTTTGGATTTTTCCCAAGTCCATTTAGTAGTGGTTTAAGGACTTGTCCTTTAGGAAACCGTCTAACCCCTTTTTAACCTCTGTTAAGCTAACCGCCTTCACCACGTTCTCTGGTAACGAATTCCAGAGTTTAATTATGCGTTGGGTGAAGAAACATTTTCTCCGATTTGTTTTAAATTTACTACACTGTAGTTTCATTGCATGCCCCCTAGTCCTAGTATTTTTGGAAAGCGTGAACAGACGCTTCACATCCATCTGTTCCACTCCACTCATTATTTTATATATCTCTATCATGTCTCCCCTCAGCCGTCTCTTCTCCAAGCTGAAAAGCCCTAGCCTCCTTAGTCTTTCTTCATACGGAAGTCGTCCCATCCCCACTATCATTTTAGTCGCCCTTCGCTGCACCTTTTCCAATTCTACTATATCTTTCTTGAGATGCGGCGACCAGAATTGAACACAATACTCAAGGTGCAGTCGCACCATGGAGCGATACAACGGCATTATAACATCCTCACACCTGTTTTCCATACCTTTCCTAATAATACCCAACATTCTATTCGTTTTCCTAGCCGCAGCAGCACACTGAGCAGAACGTTTAAGTGTATTATCGACGACAACACCCAGATCCCTTTCTTGGTCCGTAACTCCTAACGTGGAACCTTGCATGATGTAGCTATAATTCCGGTTCTTTTTTCCCACATGCATCACCTTGCACTTGCTCACATTAAACGTCATCTGCCATTTAGCCGCCCAGTCTCCCAGTCTCGTAAGGTACTTTTGTAATTTTTCATGTCATTGTGGAATACACTGCTTTTACATCTCCCCTCTGTTAGGGCTGTTAGATATAGAAAACTATTTCATTCATCATTTTCTTTCATGGGAATTAAGTTTTGGAAGGATCTTCCTGGGATTGTCAGATCTATTGATAGCCTAACATATTTTAGAAAATTATTTGAGAAATATCTGTAGCGATTTTAAGGTATATTTGTTTTAGTAGTTTTAATGATTTTCATTATTTGAACTGATTGCATTTTCCCACATTCAGTTCATTAGTGCTTCCTGAAAAACACAGAGTGCAATTCGATAAGAGAGGATGTTTCTATAAAGGAAAGTAAGCACCTACCTTTCCATTTTAGAATATTAGTGTAAATGTGTATGCACTTATGTTAGACATAAGAGAAGGTGTAAATGTTTGCCTAGGTACTAGAGATATAGGCGTGTAACATGGAGGGGCATAATCGAACGGGGCGCCCAAGTTTTCCTGAGGGCGTCCTCGCAGGACGTCCCCGCAAAGGGGTGGGGAAGCCCGTATTATCGAAACAAGATGGGCGTCCATCTTTCGTTTCGATAATACTGTTGGGGATGCCCAAATCTCAACATTTAGGTCGACCTTAGAGATGGTTGTCCCCGGTTTTCGGCGATAATGATTCATAGTGCACTGGTCCCCCTGACATGCCAGGACACCAACCGGGCACCCTAGGGGGCACTGCAGTGGACTAACTGATGCACTAACTGAATGGAAAAAGGTTAACTGAATGGAAAAAGGCATGCAGTGGTCACTAACCACCTCCCACCCCGAAAAAAACAACTTTAAAAACTTTTGTCTTTTTTTTTAGAGTATGGGTGAAGGGTGTACTTTGCTACACCTCCATCCCTGCGACGGCAGTTGAGGACGTCCTTCGCTATGCCTCCATCCATGCGACGGCAGTTGAGGACGTCCTTCGCTTTGCCTCTGTCCCTGCAACGGCAGTTGAGGATGTCCAAAATGTGGATGTTTCTGTGAGAAGGATGTCCATGCCTGCTATGCCTCTGACAGCCCCTTTATTTATTTGGATTTTGGATCACAAGTAGCAGCAGTGGGATTTGGACTGGCCACCTCTGGATTGCAAGACCAGTGCTCTAACCACTAGGCCACTCGTCCACTCCCTTGAAATTTGGCTGTCCCTGTGGGGGGGAGGGGCAGTTGAGAACGTGTAAAATGTTTGAAAGAAGGACGTCCATGCCTTCGTTATGCATCTGCTCACACACACATACCTCCCCCCCAGGGACCTGCATACTGCCCCCCCCCCCCAACAGGGACGGCCAAATTTCAAGGGAGTGGAGGAGAGGCCTAGTGGTTAGAGCACTGGTCTTGCAATCCAGAGGTGGCCAGTTCAAATCCCACTGCTGCTACTTGTGATCCAAAATCCAAATAAATAAAGCAGGTGTTGGAGGCATAGCAGGCATGGATGTCCTTCTCACAGAAACATCCATATCTTGGATGTTCTCAACTGCCGTTGCAGGGACGGAGGCATAGCGAAGGACGTCCTTCACCTATACTCTAAAAAAAAAAAAAGACAAAAGTTTTTACAGTTGTTTTTTTTCAGGGTGGGAGGTGGTTAGTGACCACTGAGGGAGTCAGGGGAGGTCATCCCCAATTCCCTCCGGTTGTCATCTGGTCATTTAGGGCACATTTTTGTGGCTTGGTCATAAAAAAAAAGGGCCAATGAAAAGTCGGCCAAGTGTTCGTAAGGGACGCCCTTCTTTTTTCCATTATCGCTTGAGGACGCCCATCTGTTAGGCACGCCCCAGTCCCGCCTTTGCTACGCCTCCAACATGCCCCCGGGAACTTTGGTCGTCCCCGTGACGGGAAACAGTTGGGGTCACCCAAAATCGGCTTTCGATTATGCTGATTTGGACGACCATGAGAAAAGGACGCCCATCTCCTGATTTCTGTCGAAAGATGGGTGCCCTTCTCTTTCAAAAATAAGCCTGATAGTGTTACATAGGTTATGCACGTAAATGTGAGTGCTGCCCAGACTCCACCCATGTAAAATTTACGCTATGTAAGATATTTGCATATTTACCGAATAACATATAAGTGGATTTTCGGTATTTAGATGCATATATGCCGGTATTCTAGTCATTTACATGTATATTTGGCACAAAATGCTAGTGCCTTATTCATAGAATTATCCCCTTAATGCAGACTAAATTGTTCTAACACACGTTAACCTACAATTTAACATATATTAACTTAATTAGGGGGTCTTTTACAAAGGTGTGCTAGCGTTTTTAGCACCACTAATGATTAGTATGCGATAAAACACTAGAGATGCTCATAGGAATATATGGGCATCTCCACCGTTCAGCATGAGCTAAAAATGCCAGCATGTCTTTGTAAAAAAACCCTTAGTGCACAAATGTGTGAAACAACATTTAAAAAAATCCAAAAAGTCAGGAAAAATTTCAAAGCAAACCAAAACTATTTGCCCTGTGCACATTCCTATAAGACACTCTGATGAATAGTAACGAAAGCTGTGGTAAGATCCCCAAGGACTGGCAGAGAAACCTTGCCCAGATCTAGTTCGTGATGAAAAGCATCAAGTAATGCTGTCTCACACCAGGCTGAAAGCTGGGCTCAGCAGGCTCTGTGCAATTTGTCTGATCCATAAACTTCTGGAGCACAAAATCAGACACAAGCCCTTCAGTTAATGAGAGGTTAATTAGCCAATTTCCTAATAACCTGTTCCCAAGGATTTTAAAAGCCAAGATAGGCAAAGTTCAAGGGGGAATACAGCAGACCTCATCACTTTAAGTAACTCCGTTTATCTTAATGGTTGAAAAGAAATGAATTGACTGGAGTATCCCACACAAGGGAGCCAAAGTATTATGTAGATCACAGCAAAGAGAAGTGATCATGTCAAAAACCTACTGAACAAATGGCTTTCAGTGTGTAGTTGACCCAATACATTCTGCTTGACAGATTATTAGCTATATGAATAGTTCTCTAGAGGAACACTGAACTGAAGAGGAAAAATAGATGTCACTGCTCTAAATAGTTTATTGTACATTGTTAAAGGAGCTTTACAAAAGATTCTATTGAATTCTAAGGGATTTATGCCAACAATGCTCCAGTATAGTTGTTTCAGGACATAACGGTTTTCTGAACACCGAGAGAAAGTTGTAGAGGAAAAAACAAAACATTGTTTTGCGTAATATGTGATTCCACAGACATACCAATAAACAATAGATCCCAACCCCCAAAGTCCAGGGAGAAGTTACATGAGGTTCTTAAAAAGAAAATTAATTCGTTATTACCTCTGGTAGTAATCTTAAAACACACCACTATACTTACTCACATTACCTCTGGTATTCATCTCAAATGTGCCACTATCCTTATTTTCTAACAGGGAACCAGAAAATAAGAATTATAGCAAAATGATCAGACCATGATACCAGTCTCAACCAACATTATGTCTATCACAGCAATTCTATAACTAGATATGAGCAAATATGCATACCATGCACGTAAGTGCTGAGAAAACTTGGCACTTCAGAGCACTATGTGTTATTCTGTATAGAGCATGTAAATCAAGGGTAAAGGGTCATGGATATGATATACCACCTTTTTGTGGTACAACCAAAGCGGTTTACATTATATTCAGGTAATTTCTCTGTCCCTTGTGGGCTCACAAAGGGGCCCTTTTACTAATTCGCATAGGCATGTACGCGCATCCTACGTGCATCAATTTTGAACTACCACCTGGCTACCGCGTGGCTCGGGTGGTAATTTCATTTTTTTATGCATGTCCACTAAGCGCACCAGAAATTTTCCAGCACGCGGCACTAACCGGGCGGTAATCAGCATTGTACACGTGTAGACCAATCCCGCCCGGTTAACGCATCAGACCTTACTGCTAGGTCAATGGGTGGCAGTAAGGTCTCAGGCCCAAAATAGACACACACCAATTTTTATTTTGCTTCACGTCCATTTTCGGCCCAAACAAAAAAAAAAGGTCTTTTTTGCAGGCACGCTGAAAAATGAACCTGCACGCATCCAATACAAGCATCTACACCAGCGAAGGCCATTTTTTGGTGCACCTTAGTAAAAGGACCCCATGATGTCATAAAGTTATACTTGTACACTGCCTTGGGTGACTCTCTTTAAAAAAAATTGGTTGAAAAACCCCAATAAAATAAATGTGAGAAATACTTACCAAAAGATCCTGTTGAGGACTCATCACAAAATTTAAGGTGTTTAAAGTGTTTTTGAAGGCACGGTTGTTCCAGCAGGCATAATCTGGTGAGTGAGGCAACTCTCTTGGGTGCTGGTATTTTGGGAGTGTATGTATGAATGTTAGTTGTTACCAGATGTTATTTTAATTTTGCGTTGTTCTTGAATGTATGCCTTACTTTCCTATTGAACATTGTAGTTCTTTGCTTTTTATTTTTTGTTTATAAACCACTTTGATCTGTCTGTCATTTAAAGCTGTATATCAAGCCATGAATGAATAAATAAATAAAATCTAAAGCAGCTCTGATTGGGAAAAAAAAAAAAATATATATATATATATAGCTTTTCTGCTGATAAAGCACTTTGAATTTACAGGCATGGCTAAGAAAAAACAACAGCCCCCCATAACAGCCACTTTAGCTTTCAGAGTCAAAAGATTTGTCTCTGCATCTATGTTTCCTTCATAATCTCTGGAAAGATCCTAATAACCTGTCTTAATAAAACATCTGGGGAAAAATAACTTGACTTGTAAGTGCCTCACCACGGATTTTATATATGGTGCCTAAAATTGGGTGCCGATATTTGGGCACCAATTCATGATGTGTGGCCAACTAATGAGCCAATTAGGGTCAATAATCGGGTGCTAATAGGCACTAATTGGTACCAATTTGATTTGCACACGTATCTTGCACGCTATTCTATAACAATCTACACTGAAATCCCATAGCATGCAAAAGGGGGTGTGGCCATGGGAGGGGCATGGGCGGGTCAGGGGTGTTCCTAAAATTTGCTCACAGTGTTATAGAATACCAGGAATGTGCGCCCACATTGGGTGCCAAGAATTACATCTGATTTCAACAGGCAGATCTCCTGGCACCCAAATTTGGGTGCTGAAATCAACATTCAATGCTATTCTAATAGTGGGCGCACAATTTTTAAGTGCCATTTACTGAATCGAAGCCTTAGCGTGTAACTAAAGGGTTCGTATATATGGGTGGAGCATGCGAGAGGCATGGGTATGTCTCCACCTTACACATATAACTTACATAATACTAGACATGCCCATTTACATTTGCCAATGACATAATGGAATTGAGCACTCCAAAATTAAGTCCACCAATGCCAATTTAAGCTTATATTCTATAATGGCATCTTGGCGTACAGATACTGCTATAGTATTAACACTGAGCATCAAGAAGTCTATGTTGTGGAATCCAACTGCCTATAACCCCCAAATTCTATACATGGTGCTCAAAGTTGAGCGTGCAAATTAATAGGCTTTATACCTTTGCAAAAGCACAGAAAATTCTTAAAATCTTGTACATCCCTAGCAGCCACAGAACTGGACCCACACAGGAGAAAGCCTGCCTACTTGTTTCCATCAATGTCATATTTTTTTAAAACTTTTTTGTTACATTTGTACCCCGTGCTTTCCCACTCATGGCAGGCTCAATGTGGCTTACATATTGTATACAGGTACTTATTTGTACCTGGGGCAATGGAGGGTTAAGTGACTTGCCCAGAGTCACAAGGAGCTGCCTGTGCCTGAAGTGGGAATTGAACTCAGTTCCTCACTTCCCCAGGACCAAAGTCCACCACCCTAACCACTAGGCCACTCCTCCACTCTCTCCAGGAGACCCCGTTTCTAAAAAACAGAGTCAACATTTTAAACTCAATTCTTTGTTCAACTGGACGCCATGCCCAGTTTGGATGCATGCCCACTTTGCGCGTGCAATTAAATTGAATAACGAGCCAATTAGCACCAATAATTGAGCATTAACAATTATTTGCGTTAATTGGCAACAATTTGAATTTACGTGCACATCTTCCTGGTTGGTATTCTATAAAGATGCTTGCATAAATTCTTATGCATGGGTCCAAAAAGGGGGCATGGCGGGTCAGGGGCATTCCTAGAATATACACACAGTGTTATAGAATATGGCAGATCCATGCCTAATTTAGGGCCCCTTTTACTAAGCCATGTAAGTGTCTACGCGCGCCCAACACGTGCTAAAATGGAGTTACAGCCCAACTACCGCATGGCTCTTGCGATAATTTCATTTTTGGCACGCATCCGATATGCGTGTCAAGTAGCATTTGACGTGCATAGGTCATTACCGTCCAAATTCTTTACCGCTAGGCCTATGGATGGCGGTAAGGTCTCAGCCCCAAAATGGAAACGCAGTAATTTTGATTTTGCCACATGTCCATTTTTGGCAAAAAAAAGGCCTCTTTACAGGTGCGCTGAAAAATGGATTGACGCGCGCCCAAAACCCGCGCCTACACTACCGCAAGCCATTTTTCAGCGCACCTTTGTAAAAGGACCTCTTAGGCATGAGGATTTACACCAGGTTTCAGCTGGTGTAAATCCTCGGGCACGGATCCCAACACTTAGCACTAGTTTTTAAACAATACTCAATTCGGAATGCCGTTTATAGAATAATGCTTATTTCTTTTGGCACCCAAATTTGGGCGGAGGATTGATTGAGGAGGAATAATTTAAAATTCAACCATACTAAGGCAACTTTTATGGTTGCTTAAGCCAAGGGTTTGCACAAGTTGTCCCAAGATTCAGTTGGGAACCCAAACTTTGGCCCCTAAAGATGTTACTAAAGTACTGGGTGTGTTGTTGGATTTGCTAAATGTCAGTTCCATGTATGGAATATTTGATACTTGAGCCCCTATTCTGAATTGTCAGACATAAAGGGCAATTCTGCAACAGGACACTTAAGAGTTATGTGCCATTAGCACATGTAAATGTACAGAAAAACTGTCATGCACCTAAGTGGCAGCAAAACACCTAAGCACAATTCTGTAACGGCACATGTAACATAGGGGCCCTTTTACTAAGCAACAGTAGGGTTAACGCTTGGGAGCCCGGCAGTAATTCTGAAGTTGGCACGTGCTGTTTCTCTCAGTAGAAAATTATTTTCTATTGCAGGGAGTGTTCCCAGCGGTAATTGGCAGCGCAGTCACATTGGTGCATGCTGCCTGATTACCACATGAGTAGCGCATGAGCCCTTCCCGCTAGGTCAATGGGTGGCGGGAAGGGCTCAGGCAATAAATAGCTATGCACTACTTTTAAT
Organism: Microcaecilia unicolor; assembly: GCF_901765095.1. Classification (NCBI taxonomy): domain Eukaryota; kingdom Metazoa; phylum Chordata; class Amphibia; order Gymnophiona; family Siphonopidae; genus Microcaecilia; species Microcaecilia unicolor. Next base: position 50,593,708 of record NC_044039.1, on the reverse strand, counting down.
TTTACCACACAGCCATTTACTAACCCCATTAAAAAAAAAAACCTTTTTCCCAGCCATGGTAAAAAAATGGTCCAGTGTGTGCCAATTTCACATACCATAGGCCACTTTTACCACAGCTTAGTAAAAGGGTCCCATGGCGTGTAAATGCAAAGGGGCATTCACATGGGCAGGGCTGCAACTTATAAATGCAAGTTGCAGAATACTATAATTTATGTGCACCCTTGTTGCATTTAAGTGCCCGCAGTTATACCAGGGGGCTCATTTTCAAAAGAGAAAAGCGTCCAAAAAGTGGCATAAATCTGAATTTGGACGTTTTTACTACTTAACTACTACTACTTAACATTTCTAGAGCGCTACTAGGGTTACGCAGCGCTGTACAAATTAATGAATAAGGACGGTTCCTGCTCAGAAGAGCTTACAATCTAAAGGACGAAATGTCAAGTTGGGGTAGATGAGATTTCCTGAGAAGAGATGAAGTGATTAGGTGCCGAAGGCGACATTGAAGAGGTGGGCTTTGAGCAATGATTTGAAGATGGGTAGGGAGGGGGCCCGGCGTATGGGCTCAGGGAGTTTGTTCCAAGCATGGGGTGAGGCGAGGCAGAAAGGGCGAAGCCTAGAGTTGGCGGTGGTGGAGAAGGGTACTGAAAGGAGGGATTTGTCTTTCTCACAAAAACGTCCAAATTGTTATTTTGAAAACCAATTTTTAGACGTTTTTCTATGAAGTCTGTCAAAAGCAAGTGCAAATCATAAGGGGATGTGTCAGTGGCGTATTAAGTGCGCTATCTGGGTGTTCCTAACACTTGGACATTTTTCTGCCATAATGGAACAAAACAAAAACATCCAGAGCTATAAGTTGGACGTTTTGATCTAGGCCTATTTTATTAACAAATAAGCTACAAAAAGAGCCCTAAATGACCAGATGACCACTGCAGGAATAAAGGAATGACATCCCCTTACTCCTTCAGTGGTCACTGACCCCCTCCCACCCCCACCCCCAAATTTGTGAAAGAAACAGTACATACCAGCCTCTATGATAGCTTCAGATGTTATGGCCGGTCCTATTAAAGCAGCAAGCAGGCTCCTGGAGTAGCCTAGTAATTGGTGGAGTGCACTGTAGAGAAGGTGACCCAGGCCCATAACCCACTCTGTTACACTTGTGGTGGAAAGTGTCAGCCCCCCCAAAAAAAAAAAAAAACACGTACTATACCCATATATTGGTGACATCTACAGCCATAAGGGATACAATAGGTTTTTGTGGGTTTTGAACAGCTCAACATTCAATATTTGAGAGAGTAATGGTGAAACGTGTACCTAGGACCTTTTGTGTGAAGTCTACTGCAGTGCCCCACTGCTCTGCTGGGATGCCTGTGTGGCCAGTCTACTAGGAAAGCTGTCTCCTCCTACTTCCCAATGGCTTGATTTTGTGCGTTTTTCACTTGGAGCTTTTGGAAAATGGTCCAAAAAGATAGACATACTAAGCACAGCAACATCTAGGAAATGGTCATTTTCAAAGAAAAACGATCTTCTGGTTTGAAAATGGTCATTTTCAGGAAAACGTCCAAAATGAGATTTAGACGTCATATCAAAAATGCCCATCCAGGTCTGTGGCTAGTGTAACTGCAGGCACCTATATGTAAGGTGTGCTGATAGCCAGTTATGGTAGAATTCTATAGTGGAATCTGGGTGCCCAAATGCTGTTATTGAACAGGCTCTCACCGCGTGACATCAGGGCACCTAAAAGGAGGTGCTGGCTTACAAAATTGCCCTCTTAGTAATTTCTGTACATGTGGGCTACCTTTATGCTTGACTATTGCTTTATATATAGGTCTGCCTAAAAATCAAGTTGTGGCAGATTCAGAATACGCCTGCCAGGATGATTATGGGCACTAAATTATGTGATCATATTCACCCAGGGGTCCTTTTACTAAGCCGTGTGTATACGTGCGCCCGTGTGCCACAATGGAGTTACTGCCAGACTACCGCATAGCTCTTGTGGTAATTTCATTTTTGGTGCACGTCTGAAAAATATTTTTTATTTTCTGGCGCTCATAATGGATGCGCCAAGTGGCATTTGGCATGCATAGGTCTTTACTGCCCAGTTACCACGTGAGTCTTTACCACTAGGTCAATGGCTGGCGGTAAGGTCTCAGACCCAAAATGGACGCACGGCAATTTTCATTTTGCCGCACATCCATTTTTGGCAAAAAATTTTAAAAAAGACTTTTTTCATAGGTGCGCTAAAAGATGGATCAGTGTATGCCCAAAACCCACGCCTACACTACCACGCGCCATTTTTCAGCATACCTTTGTAAAAGGACCCCCCCCCCCAGTGTTTAGGGAACTCCACTGGCTACCAACTGAACAATGGTACTGCAGATTGACTTTCCATAAACTGAAACTGGAGAAGAGGAAGTCTTTTTCTGCAACAGCTTTAAAACTCAAAACAAGCGCCATCTGCTGGCCAATTAGGAGAAATACAGTTCATGAAATAATACAGTTTTCAGGCTTGTAAAACCACTGTTTCATCACAGGGCCCCTAAGTGAAGTTTCTATACCAAGGAATTTACCCAGCTAACTATTAAGTTACCTGAGCAAATTCTCACAGATACATACATAAACACTGGCAGGGAAGTTAGAAAGAATTCCATGAGCCACGCTTTGCATGCTTTCCCTACTTGTGCGCCTGTAGTTTAACTATAGCTACTCTGAATTTTACTCAGCTAATGGATGTTTAACGCAGCTTAGAGGGAATACTGCTCTCCCTGTACAAGCACCACTCTTACATTAAAAAAAATAAAAAAATGGGACAGTAAGGAAAGACCCCTTCCTGTCTACCAGTTGCCTCCCCCAATACCTCTGTTACTGATGGTATTATGCACACTGAATATACTTCAGGGAATTATGTATTAAAAAAATCTAAATAGGGGGTCACGTGATGCAGTGAGCGGCGGTGGACGCAAGTTACATCGTGGCTCCGGAGCCCCTCGCCAAACCTAACAATTAAAGCTCTCAAACCCCGCAATTGAACAAAAAAAGAGCTCCTGACCGGACCTGGAATATATGGACAAATTCTTGATCCAGCAGAAAATGTCGGCGAGCACAAAAGCAACTAAACGTAAGGACGAGAGACTCCGCGGGGCGGAAAACAAGATGGCGCCGGTGTCCCCGTCCGTGTCTCCGGCACACGCCCTAACTGATACTCTGGTAACAGAGTTAACGGAGGCGGTTGTTCACGCACTGGACTCCCGATTTAATACACTATCGGAGCAAATAGCGGAGCTTAAAAATATGACCTCAGAACTTACGCGCCGCACTGGCGAGCTCGAAGCCCGGGTGTCCGAAGTAGAGGACACGCAGCAAGAACAGGGGACGAGCATAGATAAGCTGGAACAGCTGACAATAGAATACCAGCAAAAGCTAGATGAGCTGGAGAATCGGTTTCGACGAGAGAATTTAAGATTCATTGGATTCCCAGAGTCCCTGGCTGAGGGGCAATTAAAGACAACTTTGGAAACGTGGTTGCAGGCGCGCTACCCGGAGGCCCGGGAAGGCATGGACATTCGCCTAGATAGAGCGCACAGAATAGGCCAGAAGCAACCACGCGAAAATCGCCCTCGGGTGGTTATAGCAAAATTCCATGACTACTCGCAGAAGGCAGCAATATTGCGCCTTTATAAAGCTAACAAAGAGGAAGCGAAGTACGAAGGAGGATTAATAAAAGTATTTCAGGACTACTCCTCATCTCTTACACAGCGGCGGAGGGCGTTTACGCCGGTGTGCTCGAAGTTGGTGGAAAAGCAACTAAGATTTACATTACAGTACCCGGCCACACTGAAGGTGCAGACCGCTAATGGATGGAAAACATTTCAGACACCGGAGTCAGCTTTAGCGTGGATGGAGCGTCCGCCGGCGTGATCGCAGTGAGGTGGCAGGCAGTCGAGAGTCAGAATTCAAGAACCACAGGGGAACTTACAAAACCAGGAGGCCACTTCTTGGCTATATTGAACATCATCACAAGTGAAGAGTAATGGCGGACCAGTAGTTGATGGCGAGAGAAGTCCGTGGATGAACATCAATCTGACAAAGAGACATAGAAGAACTGGCTTTCTAACTGTAAGAGACTGTTCAAGGGGGTTGATTTTGTGATGTTAATGTGCACAGTTAAATAGAGAGCACACAGGGAATTGTAGACATGTTGCAAAAGTTTGGTGGGGGGATTCCGGGTGCATCATACAGACCCATATGCCAGGCAAGAGTGGCATGAGGAAGAAGGTATGGGAAGGGACACGGGGACAGGGAGGGGGGGAAGAGTGGGGGGAGGGGAATAGAAGGGAAGGGGGAGGGGATGGGAGGGTAGGCAAGTCTCACCGGGTAGGAAGATCATGCATATTGCAGGTAAAGAGTATGGAATAGAAACACGATTTATGCACAATGTAGGAGGCGCCGGGTTGTGGCTGGGAGACCTGGGGCCTAGAGCTATGCTGGACACATTGTATAGGAGACACTTACAAAAGGCTAATGGTTAGGACTCCTCCTCTGCGTGTGATATCTTGGAATGTATCGGGGATAAATTCCCCAGTGAAGCGGACCAAGATACTAACATGTCTAAAACACCACCAGGCCTCTATTGCATGTCTGCAGGAGACTAAGTTGTCGGACGAGGAACACCAGAAATTGAAACAACAATGGGTGGGGGAATGTTATTACTCATCGGCCACAGGCCGTAAGGGAGGAGTAGCAGTCCTCATAAAGAGGGGCCTCCCCTGCGAGTCACGGGTAGTGGAAAGAGATAAGGAGGGCAGATACATTTTGATACACATAAATTACATGAGCCAGAATTATTATCTTTGTGGTATTTATGGGCCCAATACCCGTGACCCAAGTTTTTTTCCAACCTTAGTAAAATTAGGACTAAAATATGACACGGCACCATGGATAATAATGGGAGATTTTAATCAAGTGTTAAACCCAGATCTGGACCGATCATCGTCCACGGCTTGGGGGGCAATGGGTAAGGGAAAAGGTTTAGATTATTTATGTGACACGCTAAATCTGGTTGATCCCTGGCGGCTGCTGAACCCTACGCAAAGGGATTACACCCACCTCTCGAGGGTTCACCGGACGTGGTCTCGTATCGACTATATATTGGTATCGGCCCCCTTGTTCTCAGCAGTACACTCTGCGGAGGTGGGACCGATGGCTATTTCAGACCATACGTTAATTTGGATAGATGTGGAATTGGGGTCACCTATTGAACAACATAGGCGATGGAGATTCCCGGCATATTTAGCGGGAGACCCAGATTTCAGGTCTTATTTAGAACAGAAGTGGGATAGTTATATTGAGACCAATATACAGCACCAGGACACACCTGAGTTGTTCTGGGAAACATCCAAAGCAGTGATGAGAGGAGAGATCATTAGTTATGTAGCTGCCAGGAACAAGAGAATATCACAAGGCATTATCCAATTAGAGCGCCAGTACACGCAGGCCAAAAGGAAGCACCAGCAACACCCAACTGACGCCACTTATGAGCACATGATGGCAAATTTGGCAGGGCTTAACACATTGATACATGAACGAACGAAGAAATTTTTATTCAGTAGGCGATATCATTATTTTAAATTTGGCAACAGAAACGGGAAATTATTAGCAAAAATGGTAAAATCATGGACGACTAAAAAACTTATTCACATGTTAACAGCACCAGATGGTACACAGCAACACAAACCTACTGAAATCTTACAACTCTTCACAGACTATTTCAAGAAGCTACTGTATATGGGGCAGACCCAGAAGCAGTAGGACCAGCGCCCGGGGACTATTTAGAGGACTCGGGAATGCCATGCCTGCCCCAAGAAATTAGGGACCAGCTTAACGCCCCCATAAGAGCTCAGGAAGTGCAGAAGGTGATTAAGTCCCTTGCAGGAGGCACAAGCCCGGGGATAGATGGGTTCTCCACAGAATACTATAAACTTATGGGACACAGGGTGAGTGGGCCTCTTACACTATACTTTGAGGATGTGGTGGAGTGTGGAGCTTGGCCTCTTAGAGTGAATGAGGCCCTAATAACCCTGATACCTAAACCGGGTAAACCCCCAGAAGCTTTAGAAGCCTATAGACCAATATCTCTACTGAATCTTGATCTCAAAATACTGGCCAGACTCCTAGCAGATAGGCTAGCAAAACACTTACCGTCTTTGATAGGGGATCATCAAGTTGGTTTTGTGAAAGGGAGGCACCCTGGGCTCAATGTCAGGCGAGCCTTGTTAGCGCTAGCACAGAGTCAAGAGCGAAATGATCCGCTCCTACTAGTGAGTCTTGACGCGGAGAAAGCGTTTGACAAAGTAAGCTGGGCATATCTTTTTGAGGTATTGAAATATGTGGGACTAGAGGGCTGGTACCTCAGAGCGATTTTAACATTGTATGCAGCACCCACAGCACGTGTTATAGTAAACAATATGATATCTACACCCTTTCCAATACAAAGAGGAACGCGGCAGGGCTGTCCTCTTTCGCCCCTTCTCTTTTTATTATATTTAGAGCCCCTACTGCGCTCGGTCAGTAAGAACAAGGAGATTGCAGGAGTAACAATGCCGCAGACTGAAATTAAGGTGCTAGCGTTTGCGGACGATATCCTGCTTACACTTACAAGGCCACAGGGCTCCCTAACGGGATTGTTGGAAACAGTAGAGGAATTTGGATATTACTCAGGATTCAAATTAAATAAACAAAAATCCGTAGCTCTGCCAACTAATGAGACAATAAAGACACAGTGGGAGGGATCCTTCCCGCTGCAATGGGGCACAAAAGCGATTAAATATTTGGGAATATACATTCCAACCCAATTGAATAAGGTACACGCCCTCAATTTGCGACCATTGTGGGATACCACAAAGACAGCTTTACTGATGTGGCAAAAATTACCCCTCTCACTATTGGGGCAGGTAGCGCTATACAATATGATCCTCGTACCTAAGTGGACGTATGTGGTGCAGGTGCTCTCGTTGTTTCTAACTCATAAAGAGGAGGTAGACCTCCATAGGATGCTTAAGCGATTTTTGTGGGATGGACGTAGGGCCCGAGTGTCATTCAAACAAACATATCTACCAAAGGACAAGGGAGGATTGGGTGTACTGAGTGTGAAATGGATGTCGGTAGCAGGATGCATGCGACACATAGCGGATTGGTTTAAGGGAACATCACACTTTTCCTTCCCAGAAATGGAATGTACGCTGTTGGGCAACATACATTTTAGCTATTGGTTGCATGTAGGGCTGGGAAGGGGGACACACCCAAAAAATATATTGACACTCTTTAGACCTATGAAAAAAGCGTGGAAATGGATCTGCAAATTATTCCAGTTAAATCCGAAGGTGACCCCATTCTTACCCCTGGGAGGAAACGCAGAGTTTCCAGTGGGCAGCTCCTCAGCTACTTTTGTCACCTGGAGAACAGAGGGCATTTTTTTTCTGTTCCAGATCATGAAGGGGGATGGCAAGTTAAGGACAAAGGAGGAGTTGTATAGCCGCCAGGGATTAATGTGTCAGGACTTTCTTGCATACACTCAGCTAAAGCATTATATAAGCTCACTCCCGCAACGGTCACTTACTTCCAAAGTGCGCAGCCAGTTGACAGAAATATATGACCTAGAAGCACAGAGGGCGGTACCTCTTAAATATTACCATGCGCAGATTAAAGAGGCACAGGCACCAATACCATATGCTAAATTGGCACAGGAATGGTCACTAGAGCTGGGGCTTCGGGTGAGGGAAATAAACATACAGTCTTGCCTCCAGACATGCTATAAAGAATTTGGGAACACAGATATTACAGAAACTCAGTATAAATTTTTGATGAGATTGTATGTCTCTCCCCATAGAGCCTATAAGGCAACCCTGCGGCAGAGTGATGACTGTCCGGGATGCGCGGGGCAGAAAGCACACTTAGGCCATATGTTTTGGCATTGCCCACCTGTATTAGCCTTTTGGTCCTTATTATGTACACAAGTGTCAAAGATGTGGGGGGTTTTGTGGAATCGACAACCTGGCCTATTGTTTGAGATATATGCAACCAGGGGCAGAAAGAAAACAGGTCTCAAAGCCTTTTTACGGAGAGCGGTGATGATGGGGAAGAAATCTATACTTAAATTGTGGCTCAAGGAGGAAGGACCCTCGATCCAGTTGTGGCGGGCCTACATGCTCTCCTTATGCGCTATGGAGCGAAAAGATCTACCTGACTTAGCATCCCCGAGGGGAGACAAGTTCTTTAAGTGTTGGCAGCCTTTCCTGGATACTCTAACACCCTCGGCACGGAGTAGAGTGCTTAATGGATAGGCATAAGCATACTAGCAGAGCACTACTTGGGAGGAAGGGAAGGTGGGTGGGGGGTGGGGAAGGGCAGGGGGAGAAAGGGAGGGAGAGGGATTAGTTTAAGGGAAGGGGGAGAAATAACAAAAGGTGTGACAATGTGAGACAAAAGTTATATGATGGTTGTGAAAATGTTATACTTATTGTGATAAGACTGGAATAATACAATTGTTGATGTCACCAATAAAAGTTTATTTAAAAAAAAAAAAAAAATCTAAATAATGCCCAGCAAAATATAGCATATTTATTTATTTATTGCATTTGTATCCCACATTTTCCCACCTATTTGCAGGCTCAATGTGGCTTACATTGTTCCGTCATGGTGATCGCCATTCCAGAGTGAGAGATACAAGTGGTATTACATAAAGATCATGAGTGACATAGTAGATTAAGCAATCAAGTACAAAAAGATCACATTCGGAATAAGATATAAAGTGGTATTGCGTTAAAGTTTATATGATGGTTGCGGTATGCCTTGTTGAAGAGGCCAGGCTTCAGTGATTTCCGAAAGTTGGTTACGTCACGCATTTTTTCACGTCAAGTGGTAGTGCATTCCATTAGTATTTGCAGTAAATATATGCAGGTACTAACACTTGGCTTTCACTCAGCTCTAGCTCCACAGTTCAGCATCTGCAGTAGCTCTGCAACAGAAATCCTGTGGTTACTGGCAACCATAACAATTTACCAATCAATATTTTGGTATGTTGACAAAGTGGCCACCAGGCTTCAGCTCTGCTAGTCTTTAGTTTGCTGTTGAGTTACCAAACATTAGGTATTACTAATACGGATAAGCAGTACCTAATGTTTGGAACAGCAGGCTGAGTGTTATGGTTTCCTGTCCTGACCTGAGGACACTATTTTAGTCTCCAAACGTTAGTAAATAAAAATGTATTAAAATTGGTCCAATCACCTTATTTCCATTTTCTATTTATATTTACCAATGTTTACTAACACAGCTACCACACTACTTGATCCTAAACTAAAAATAAATTTATTTTTTCAACCTTGGTTGTCTGGTCATTTACCTTTTCTAATTTTGTTGCTCCTAGTCTCTGATTTCTGCTTTCCTTGTCTTCTCTTCTATTTTAACAGGACTTCCTGTCCATTTGTCATTTTCTCTCCTCCTTTTCCTTTTCCTTCATCTTCCATCCTGCATCTGCCCACTCTCTCTCTGCCTCTTCCATCCATCTACCCTCTTTCTTTCTTTCTTTCTTTCTTCCTCCCTCTTCCATGCACTGTCTGTCCTCCTTCTCTCCCTTTTCCATCCAAAATATACCTTCTTTCTCTTCCATTTCCATCCAGCTTCTGTCCTCTTTCTCTCTCCCTTCTATCCAGAAGCTGCCCTCTTCCTCTCCCCCTTGCATCCAGTGTTTGCCCTCTCCCCCCTTCCATCCAGCATCTGCCTCTTTCTCTTCCCTTCCTCTCCAGCTTCTGCCCCCTTTCTCTCCCTCCTTCAATCTAGCATCTGTCTCCTCTTTCTCCCCCCCCTTGCATGAGGTATCAGCCCTCTTTCTCTCCCTCCTTCAATCCAGCAGCAGCTCTCTTTCTTTCCTCCCTTGCATGACATATCTGTCCTCTTATCCCCCTTGCATCCAGTGTTTGCCCTCTTTCTCTCCCCCTTCTATCCAGTATGTGCCTTCTCTCCCCCTTCCATCCAGTGTCTGCCCTCTCTCTCCCTCTTTCATCCAGCATCTTTCCTCTTTCTCTTCCTCTTTCTATCCAGCAGCTGCCCTCTTTCTCTCCCCCCTTATATTCAGAATTTGCCCCTCCTGCTTCCATCCAGCACCTGCCCTCTCTCCCCATTCCATCCAGCATCTTCTCACTCCTCCATCCTGCTTCTGCCCTCTTTCCCCCTTCCTCCATCAGGCATCTGTCTTTTCTCTTCACCCTTCCGTCCAGCACTTTCCTTCTCTCTCCCCACTTCCATCCAACATTTGCCTTCTCTCTCCCCTTTTCCATCTAGCATTTGCCTTCTCTTTTCCCCTTCTATCCAGCATCTGCCCTCTTTCTTTTTCCCCTACTATCCAGCATGTCTTCTTCTTTCTCTCCCCATTCCATCCAGTGTATTCCCTTCCCCCTCCAGCATCTGCCCTCTTTCTTCCCCCTTCCATTCAGCATCTGTTCGCTCTGCCATCTTCCATCCAGTGTCGTCCCTCTCCCCCCATCCAACACCTTCCCCCTTTCTCCCCTTCCATCCAGCACCTGCCTGCTCTCTCCCCCCACCTTCCATCATGCATCTACTCTCCTCTCTGTCTTCCTCCTCCTGCTGCCACCCCTGCTGGTGCTTTAAACCAACAGCGGCAGTGGCAAACAAAAACACATTCATCATGCAGGGTCACACTGTGCACAGGCACAGCTGCTGGCCTCACCCCTTCGATGTCACTTATTCTGGGACACAGCTGGCAGCCATGCCTGTGCACAGTGCAGCCCCATGCGATGGGTATACTTTTGTTTGCTGCTGGTGGTTTAAAGAAGCAGCAGTGGTGGGGGCGACGGTGGCAGGGATATGAGGAATGTCCCAGTGCCCCTGCTACATGGAACACTGGAAGGAGAGGTAGAAAAGTTTGGGGTGCCATGGCACCCATGACTCTCCCCTATTCCGATGCCTATGATAAATCCTAAACACATCCAACAAAGTCAAAAAGATAAAAACAAAGGGGCTGAAATATAGCCCATAGCAGTCAGCATTTATGAAAACTGTAGTCCCAACAGTTAAAAATATACCAGATATTCACCACTGGTATTCAGATACAAACCGATGCTGAACATCCAGTAATCAGCACTGACTGGCATTAGTATTCGCTTAGAGGTGATATTCAAACCACTAACCAAACAGCTATCCTGGCAAAGTTAGGAGAGCCTTTTTGCTGTCCTAACTTTGGCCAGTTAGCTAGCCTGTTAGCAGTCTGAATATTGTTGCTAATTGGATATCCTTTGGCTTCACCAATGGACCTCCCCGGTACTGGCCAAATACTACAGAGACAGTCAATCAGTGGTACCTATTAACTAGATATTTGCTTTAATTTGCTTTAAATATTGGCCAGAAGGACAATAATATAAAAGTTTGGGATTAGTCATGCATTCCTTTGACTTCTGAAGAAGCTCTCAAAGGGGAGGGTCCCTTAGACTTGCCCCTTTGGTACCAACATCAACAGGACTCTTCAATGGTTCTGGAAAAGACATAACATAGGTAATGGGGACTAGCACCAGTACACTTTTGGGAAAAGGGCAAATTAGGACCATGGGATAGTTAGCATCCCTAAGTGCTTCTTAAAATTCTTCAGGGTTCCTTCTCTAGATCCATTAACTTGGTGCAAATGCCAGCAAGGCTCTTCAAAGGCCCAGGGGGCAGGGCTAATACACTAATGCTAATATACCCAAAGAAAAAAGACAAAATTCAAGCCAGTGGATAGTTAATATACTCTAGCAGCCACCATGATATTTGGGGGTTTCTTCCCTGGATGATGCAACTCCAAGAAAGTCCTAGTTGCTGGCAGGTCTCTTCAAAAGGTCTCAGAATGCACTATGTTCCTTTTGAAAATTGCTCATGGGCATAAAGGACCTATGAACCTTCTACCTGCTTTTTGTGCAGTCACAATTTTGCTGGAAAATAGCACAAATAGATTTGGAAAGCTAGTCTGAGGGTAATTTTATAACTGGGTGCACAGAAAGGCACCTATTTTTGCCCTATTTTATAAAGACACATAGATGCCTATGTATCTGTTCAAAATACCAGCACAAATACAGCAGCAACAGCAGGTGTAAATGCATGCATAGATTCGCATATTTTAAAATCAATGTATGTACTTCACAACTCTGCCCACACTCCATCCAGAACATGCCCCTTGTGAATGCCTACAGTAAAACAGCTATAGTAAGATTATGAGCAGGTGTAATGTCTGCACCTCTAGTGCAGGTGCTATTGCTGCTTGATTTGTGTTAATATTTTATAAAGGTACTTACAAGTCTTTACAAAGTGGCAGTAAGCCCAATGTGGGCTTACCACTCGCTACACAGGAAGTACTGACGTGCTACCACAGCAGCCCGGCAGTCCTTCCCACCCTGAGTGCGCCGTTATATCCGGCACTACAAAAATATATTTATTTTTGTAGCACTGGGGTGTACCCTGAGTTCATCGGGCAGTGGTTACTGCCGGGTTAGCATGGGAGCCCTTACCACCACCTCAATGATTGGCAGTACGGGCTCCCCCCCCCCCCTTGAAAAGGCCACACGGCAAGTGCTTTACTTGCCACGCAGCCACTTCCTGCAGAAAAAAAAGACTACCCTTTTACTAGCTGCAGTAAAAGGGGGCCTCGGCGCACACCAAAAACACGCACCAACGCCAGCAAAGGCCTCCTTTTGCCACAGCTTGGTAAAAGGGGCCTGAAGTGATTAGCGCAGGTTTAATGGATAAGCCCTTACCACCTACAAAATAGATGTTAAGTGCTCACGTGGTAATGGCCATGTGCTAATGGGAAAAATAGCGTGTGGCCAGTATTGCAGAAATAGGAAATTCGGTAATGAAACCAGTAGCACTAAAAATAGCCTTAGCATGTGGGAAAGACCCACGCTGGAGATAGTACAGGCCACTCTTTAGCACTGCTTAGTAAAAAAGTTCCTAAGTTATACATCTACCAATCTTATTTATTTAGATTTTGCTGACACCTTTTTCAGTAGTAGCTCAAGGTGAGTTACATTCAGGTACACTGGATATTTCTCTGTGCCAGGAGGGCTCACAATCTAAGTTTGTACCTGAGGCAATGAAGGGTTAAGTGAGTTGCTCAAGATCATAAAGAGCAGCAGTGGGATTTGAACCTGCCACCTCTGGAATGCAAGACTGGTGCACTAACCACTAGGCCACTCCTCCACTCCAATCTTGTTCTTCATCTATGCAACATAGATTTCAATTTAGGCATCTAGATGTCTATATGTAAGATTTTTTAACAGTGTACTCAGCTTGCAAAATGTAATGACTTTTATTCATCTGATTCTGCATCATGTCCTAGCATCTATGTATAAGGATGACTTTTGTCTTCAGCGTTTGTATATATATATTTTTTTTTTCTAGAAACAATTTATACCCATTTAAAATTTTTGAAAGTTTACATTGTTCAATTATATAGAATTATAATGATGTATTTCAGTTAAGTGTTGTATTAATCATTTGCAGATCTCCTGACCATTTGAAGTTATACATGTTTTATAAAATGTGCTTTCTTTTTTTTTCTGTGATAAACTTAGATCTCAATTTGGTTCTTAATTTTTAACCCATATCACTTAATCCAGCTCTTGGCAGTGTGGGTGTCAGAACATATGGAAAAGCTTTTTGCTCCCAGTTACAGCCCCAGTGGGCTCCTCATTATCACAGCTTTTATGGCTAGCCCCTGATGTTTTCATTATGTTTGTATTTTTGTAATCTGGCTCATTACTGTACCATGACTGCATGATAATTTGGATTCAGTCCTGATTCACAACTGCCTGCATCATCTTTGGAAGCTGAGATCAGCCACTGTATTTGGTGAAACAGTGAATCTCGTATCTTGGTAACTAAAGAACTTTTACCCCCACACACACACACACACACACTTAATGGCTAAGCACTGGCTCACTGTGACTTACAAGATCCTTTTCAAGATCCTGTCTATTACCTATCGTACCTATTATATTGGCCTACTCCTTTCCAATCTTATGGAACCCCACATACGGCTATGGCTCCTTCACTCCTCTAAGCAAAATGTGATAACTCTTCCATCTCACTGTAGAATTAGGCTCAATTATTCCTGCTTCAGTGCATTAGCCCCAACTCTTTGGAATAACCTGCCACTGGATATCAGAACTAAATACTCCTTCACAAAATTTAAATCTTGCCTTAAGAACTTTAATTTCTCCCAGGCATTCCCCCCAAATCAAAGAGTAAACCCCCTCTTTTATCATATTTTATTCTTACACACACACACCTTCTTTTGCCTCTTTCACTGCGGATGCAAGATTGCCTTCCCACATATTTCCTTGTCCCCTACCTATGTCAAATTGTTTTTCTTCTCCCATTATACACTTTACAGGCTTTTGTTTTCACCATCCACGCCTTTCCCTCTTTCTCTCCTTCTTAGCCTGTCTGTGTGCTCCCATATTTTTAACTGGCTATTGTAAACCATTTAGATATATTTTTGATTTGTGGTATATCAAAGGTAATAAATAGAAATAAATCAAAACAGAGAAAAGAAAATAAGATGATACCTTTTTTAATGTACTAGGGTACACACAATAAAACTTCAAAGTAGTAAATTTAAAACAAATCAAAGAAAATATTTATTTCTTCATTCAATGTGTAATTAAACTCTGGAATTCGTTGCCAGAGAATGTGGTAAAAGTAGTTAGCTTAGCGGGGTTTAAAAAAGGTTTGGATAGCTTCCTAAAAGAAAAGTCCATAAGCCATTATTAAAATGAACTTGGGAAAATCCATTGCTTATTTCTAGGATATTATTGACACCGTAGTAGTGGCCTCACTTAGGTATAGACTTATATCACTCAGTGTCATTTTTTTGTGATATATTTCTAGGATAAGCAGCATAAAATATATTGTACTGTTTTGGGATCTTGCCAGGTACTTGTAACCTGGATTGGCCACTATTGATTGGCCACAGGTTAGTGATTCCTCCTCTCTCTAGGGCTAGATGGGAATCTACACGGAACTCGGCTTTTTTCTACTTGTCCCCTTCTCTTTGGAATGGCCTTCCAAAAGAGATCAGACCTGAGAAATCTTACTTTCATTTTCGGAAACTCTTGAAAACCTTCTATTTTATCAATTATGTAGAACAGAATTTAGAATAATGGAAGCAAGGTTATAAATGGGTATTTGCAATGTATATTAAATCAAAACTGTACTGTTTATGTTTGTGTAGATCATATTATGTACTTAATCCTGTATTTGCGGTGCTTTCCTGTACACTAAATCATGAGTTATACTGTTTTCATCTTATGTAGCTAGTTTGTGGTTTTGCTGTGCTTTCCTGTAATGATTGGAGTTCCAATGTTTGTCCAACCTATACATATCGTATTGTTCCTTTTATTCTATAAATTGTAAACCGTTCTGTCTTGCAATAGCAATAAGATACGGTATATACATTGACGTAAATAAAAAAAAAAAAAATTGAAAGCAGGATTCTTGGCTTGATGGACCTTTGGTCTGTCCCAGTATGGCCCTTCTTCGTCAAATTTGCTTATTTCTGATCTGACGAAGAAGGGCTACCTTTGAAAACTAATCAAAAAATGTATTAAGTTAGTCCAATAAAAAAGGTATCATCTTATTTTCTTTTCTCTGTTTTATTTTATTCTATTTCTATTGACTGGTTTTATTTGTTGGAAAGTTGTGATTTCACCTTATGTCTGAAACTTTCTATGTAGTTGTCTAGTTCATTATTTTGTCTATCGTGTGGGGTGGAATATGTGTTCTTTTGTTTAAAATTGTATTCCAGTCTGTTGGAAGCCTCTGAGTATAGTTCAATTTCATCTAGTTTGTTGGAGGGACAAAAAGACAGTGATAATTGGTAGTTCCCGAGGTTTACTATCCCCATTTGATTTGCATTTACATCAGTGTGGTAAGTGGAAGTTTGCCTGCAGGGCATCTGCTGACTTTTGTGATCTCCTAGTTTGTTTGCATTCTGATTCTCATACACTTCAGGTGGATTAGAGAGTGTATCCAAGTTGTTCGGGCCTGGTCCATCAAGTTTAGTTCTCTTTGTGATTCTGCAGGAGAGAAGTAAGCTTTTTTTTCTTTCATAAGGATAGCAATGTATTGGCTTTTTGCTTGGATTTCTTGTAGGTTCTTCTTCAGTTGACAGATAAGATAGGGCTTTAGCTCCTGCATGTTCCTTATGATTGCTTCTTTTTGGGTTCATGGCAGAACTGGAACAGACGTTTTTAAATACATATCAACCTAAACCCTTAAAATACTACCGGTATATTGACATTTTCATGATTTGGACTGAGGGACAAGAGACTCTCAAACAATTTTACTGTTCCTTCAATACATACTATCTTACAATAACATTGAAATTTTATTACTCCCCAGAAAAAGTCAACTTTCTAGACACCACAGTTCCATCAGCAATGGCTATATACAAACATCGATATACAAGAAACCTACAGACAGATGCAGCTATCTCCAGCTTCCATCCTTCCCGTACAAAAAAATTCCATTACATACAGCCAAGCCACACGATACCATGTATCTGCTCTGACCCAACAGACAAACACCTCAAAATCCTGACTGCTTCCTTTAAACAAAAAGGCTACAACCCCAAAATAATCTCTAAGAATATTGCTTCTTCCCTTAAAATACCTGGAGAAAACCTACTGCAGTACAAAGAGAAGAAAGCCACAGAAAGAATCCATCTTATAGTGACATACAACCCAGAAATAGAAAAATTGAGAAGAATCATAAAAAATCTACAGCCACTATCCAAGAGGATGAAGTACTGAAAGAGATAGTCCCAGCCCCACCAGTGCTGGCCTTCTGAAAGCCACCTAATTTGAAACAGAAATTAGTGAAAAGCAAACTCCCAATAGAAGCTCAAAAAGAAGAGAACGGCACACGCCCCTGCAATATTCCCAGCTGCAAACTATGCCAATACATTTCACAGGATCCTACAGTCACTCACATGGGAAAAACATTCAGAATAAGGGGATCATTCATATACTCATCCTCCAATGTGGTATGCATCATTCAATGTAGAAAGTGTGAAGAAGGGTGCTATATTGGGGAAACAAGCCAGATGCTAAAAACACGACTCAATTTAGTCAGACACAATATTAAACACTCCAGTGCCAACCAGGTTGCCACCTCTGTGGGACAGCACTTTACAAAACCAGAACATTGCATAAATGATCTTATGGTAAGATCACTAAATGGAAATTTTAAGACAATCCAGGAACATAAGACCTTTGAAGTAAAACTGATGAAATATCTTGACACCCACGATACAGGACTTAAAGATCTGGACTTTCTATCCCACTATAAACCATAAAATTCTACTGCTTTGTCACTCTCTTATCTGCCATCTATCCCTCTCTGTCCCTCATCCCTCTAGCTCTACCTGTGTTTCACTTTATATTCTGATATTTATCAACATTTGCCTATATCTGATCTGAAGAAGAAGGGTTACCTTTGAAAGCTAATTAAAAGATGTATTAAGTTAGTCCAATAAAAAAGGTATCATCTTATTTTCTTTTCTCTGTTTTTGGCAACCTTTATAAAATCAGGGGGATACCTGCTTTATGCAGGCCTTTGGAGTAACATTTTAGAAAGGATGTAAAAAGCAGAACTGAGACGTCCTGATTGGGAAATCTCATGTTCTGCTAGTATTTTAAAATAGGATTTGCCCGTGTAGAGCTTGTTCTATTTTATTTGAAAATCTTTTTATTGAATAATAAATATAAACAGAACAATACAAAATGCTTCTGTGTTATATAAAAAACAAAAAAGCCTAACACCCAAACCGTAGAGCTTATTCTAAACCACATCCAAGTATAGTCAGGTATGTACTGGTTACATGCAGCTGGAGCATCCATTTTGTAAGTATCAACATCTAAAATATCAACGGGCACATCACGGCAATATGGTAGCCATTTAGAAACATACAAGAAGCTGTCACAGAACCCGAAAGCTTTTGCTGACATTGTATCAGGAGAGATGGGGGAGGCAAGAAACACTGGGGAATTAAGGGGGCAACCTCCCCATATACCTCCAGTGGAATGCTACACAAAAGGAGCACTTTTCTAAAATCTAGATGTCCCGGGGGGTGGGGGGCAGGTGTAAATCCTGACTATTACGTTTTTGGACATAGTCATATATCCCCCTTCTGAAATGGAGAATATAAATCTATTTTTTTTAGCCCACCCTATTCCCTCTCAAAACACGCCCAGACCACGACCCCTTGCCATATGCACATTTTCAAGTTTTAGATGTGCATATCCTAGTTTTCTAAAATCAGGATTTAGACAGGCATGCAATGTACAATTCTAAAAGTCAGTTTATGTACATGTAAAATGCTTCTAAAATAAGCACCATAGAGGCTGAATAACATTATAAATGGGATACAAGTATGAAAAATTATAACAAATAATAAATAAATAATCATTACCACCCATGCTGCAGTCCATCTCTGCCAAGGTGCTATATGGACAGTGTCAAAATCGGTAGCACTATCAGTATTATGCCACTGAAAGTCAGCATCCAGTGGACTTAAACATTTACCCCCAGATTCTTTATATGGCGCCCAATTTGTGCACACAATTTAATTGAGAAACAAGTCAATTAGCACCAATAACAGGGAACAATCAATTATTGGCATCAATTTGGATTTATGTGTGCATCTTGCTAAGCACTAGTCTATAAAGATGTGCACATAAATCTTTTAGCGTGCCACTGGAAAGGGGGCGTAGCCAATTAAGGAGCATGGGTGGGCCAGGGGCTTTCACTAAAGATGCATACATTATTATAGAATTCAGGAGATCCGTGCCTAACTTATGTGCAAGGATTTACAGCAGGTTTCAGTTGGGCATGGATGTTGGCGATACATGCTATTCTATAAACGGCACCCAACTCAGAGCATCATTTACTGAATAGTGCTCAATGCTCATTTTTCTTCAGTACCCAAATTTGGGCACCATTTACAGCATCTAGCCCTTACTTGTTCTTGGTAAACTTATAAGTCCTTTTGAATATAAGCCATATGATGTCATAACCCTGGGCTACAACTTCACGTAAGAATCAGCAGCTGGACCAGACTAAGGATTCTTGTAGATGATGGCAGATAAAGATCTGTATGGTCCATCCAATCTGCCCAACAAGATAAACTCATTACATATGGTATGCGATACTTCATATGTATACCTAGTCTTGATTTGTCCTTGCCATTTTCAGGGCATAGACCATAGAAGTCAGCAGCACTGTCCTTGTTCTCCAATTTCTGAAGCTGAATCTGTCCAGCCACAATCAGAGCTCAGTACTAGCTTTGCTTCCCAATTACCGTTGTTGCTTCCTAATCTCCGCTAAGCTTCTATATAACATTCCCTTTGATACAAAATGGATGGGAAAGATTGAAAAATTGATACAGATGTCCTCCAATAGTCTCTCTTTAAAAATGGAAGCAAAATCAGAAAAAAATACTGCATTTTTATCTGAGTTAAAGTTAGCAGCCTGAACAAACAAGGTTTGAAGGAGCTGGAAGAAACAGGGTTTTCTTAATATCCAGCTGCTTTGGAAAGCCTGAAGCTGTGGAACAGGAGAAAGTAATGAAGTCAACTAATGCTGCCTAACCCGCCTCCAGCAGCTCTGCAGCTGAACAGGATGAGACCAACAGGAAGGTGGCAGCTCTCCCTGCAGGTAGCTGGGCCAAGTTCTCAGCATGGCCCTCACTGCAGCACAGTCCAGCTGGCCCCCTGAATGGCACAGCAGAACACAATAAACCAAAGGACCTAAATCGTCATGGGGACAGAATAACAAAGAAGTCATGTAAGAGGACATTTGTTTTTGAGAGAAAGCGGCTTCTATCACGTGTTGCCTTCTGGGGAAATACATGTGGCTTGATGCATTTTAACCACTCAAAGTAACTCTCATGTGTATCAGTTCTTGCTTTTGCCTTCGCATGCAGCTGGAGATTTAAAAAACCGGACCTTAGATCCTAAGGTGGTAAGTTCAAGTTCCATGGAGAGTTAATGGCTTTCTTATTTCTTTTTTCTCTCACACAGCTCCTCTTCCTCTTTCTCCTCCTCATCAATGGGTCATAATCTGATGCTACAGGTGCTCATCTGAACAGAAATATTCAGGGGCAGGTTTGGAATGATGAAGCCTAAAATACTATTCAACTGATCATGTTTGCATTAATACTACAGAGCACAGGTGCCACTCAATAAGATTACAAGGAAAGAGATTTAGGCTCACAGTATTATTGACTGCAAATAAGTTTTGAATTTTAGAACTGCACATACACGGTTACACACACACACACACACACACATACACAAAGTAAGTACATACTTTTTCCCTATGCAGACTCAGCAAGATTTCCACTTTGAAAAAACCCAGGAAATTTATGAGGTTATATTAACATCTGCTCTTTATCATGCACAGATTTTCTGGATTAATTTATGGGTATATATGTATATTTTCAAAAGCGAACCGTGCCCCTAAGAAATCCTCTGCTCAGTTCAGGTACAGTTACGCACAACAAGCTGTACTGGAAAGCGACTTTATATAAGGCTGTTTCTGCACATAAAGCATTGCCTTACTTGCAGAAATATTAATGAGCATCCACAGACAGGAGAATGGAAGCTCATTTGTAAGGCTTCTAATTTTAGGTTTTAACATAAACACAATAAAATAAATTGATGCATAAAATGTGAAACTGGTGTTTATCGGTCCCCTCATTCCTTCTCACAACTCCCTGGGCTTATTTTATATCCTTCACTCAGTTTTTTTTGCCTTTTCTACACTGGCAACTCCAAAGTAACACAAATATACAAATTTCATTCAACCAGGATAAGTACCAGCAGTTGTACCCTCAAAATAGTCCAATTAGCTGGAAAATAAACACTCATGCTCCATCCAAACTCTACCTCAAACTCAACCTACTTCACAGTTGCATAAAAAGTACACATATTCTCATCAACACATACTTTTATGTGGGGGATGCAGGGAGGGCGCAGTAATTTTAAAAGCAACAGAAAAACATCCATATATTGTCATATATGTGAAACAATCAGGGGCATTTTTGAAAGAGAAGGGTGCCCATTTTCTGACACAAATCGGGAGATGGACGTCTTTCTCTCAGGGTCGCCCAAATCGGCATAATCGAAAGCCGATTTGCGTCTTCAACTGCTTTCCGTCGCAGGGACAACCAAAGTTCCCAGGGGCGTGTCGGCAGTGTACCGAAGGCGGGATGGGGGCGTGCTTAACAGATGGGCGTCCTCGGGCGATAATGGAAAAAAGAAAGGCATCCCTAACGAGCATTTGGCCAACTTTACTTGGTCCCTTTTTTTCCACGACCAAGTCTCAAAAAGGTGCCCAAACTGACCAGATGACCACCGGAGGGAATCGGGGATGACCTCCCCTTACTCCCCCAGTGGTCACTAACCCCCTCCCACCCAAAAAAAAACATTTTTTTAAACATTTTTTGCCAGCCTCAAATGTCATACCCAGCTTCCTGACAGCAGTATGCAGGTCCCCGGAGCAGTTTTTAGTAGGTGCAGTGCACTTCAGGCAGGCGGACCCAGGCCCAACCCCCACCCCACCTGTTACACTTGTAGTGGTAAATGTGAGCCCTCCAAAACCCACCTGAAACCCACTGTACCCACATGTAGGTGCCCCCCTTCACCCATAAGGTCTATGGTAGTGTTGTGCAGTTGTGGGGAGTGGGTTTTGGGATTTTTGGGGGGGCTCAGCACACAAGGGAAGAGAGCTATGGACTTGGGAGCAATTTAGGAAGTCCACTGCAGTGCCCCCTAGGGTGCCTGGTTGGTGTCCTGGCATGTCAGGGGGACCAGTGCAGTACGAATGCTGACTCCTCCCACGACCAAATGCCTTGGATTTGGTCGTTTTTGAGATGGGCGTCCTTGGTTTCCATTATTGGCGAAAACCGAGGTCGCCCATCTCTAAAGTCGCCCATCTCTAAAGTCGACCTAAATGTTGAGATTTGGGCGTCCCAGACCGTATTATCGAAACGAAAGATGGACGCCCATCTTGTTTCGATAATACGGGTTTCCCCGCCCCTTCGCGGTGCCATCCTTAGAGATGGGCGCCCTTAGAGATGGTCGTCCCCGTTCGATTATGCCCCTCCACGCCTTTATAAAATTAGCCCCTTTGATTGTAACTGAGGCAATGGTGGGTTAAGTGAATAGCCTAAGGTCACAAGAAGTGGCAGTGGAATTTCAACCCTGATTTTCAGCCCATCGCTCTAACCAGTGGGCTGCTTCTCCGCTCTTACTCCTTACTGAAAATGCATACTCATCCTAACCTTGATTAACGTGTACATTTTATCTGTCTTCACAAAATCTTCCAAGGGCTGTAGCAACCATACATGAGCAAACATCAGAATGCTATTTTCAAATTCTTTTCTACCAAATGCACAGAATTGCAAAAACCTTTTTGAAAACTAGGCTACAATTTTCCTGGAGAGTATCAATAACCAGTCTCTCTGTTTTAGATCAACTTGATCGTTTCTTAGATTTGAAACCTCCGTAAAGGTGGGGTTTGGGGAAACCAAAGAATAATTCTCTGCTTAAAGTAAACAATTTGGGAGAGAAGGCGAATAGTCTTACTGACAGGATCTGGTCTGCTAGCCACAGGCTGTGTAAAGTAACAATCTGCAAACTGATACATCCATAAGGAACTAAGGCAAAGGTAACAGCAAGAGGTGGCACATGCAAGATGCTGAGTCCACCATGAAAGAAGGACCACTATTATCATTTGTACATTTAAAATTATAATATCTGCTAAAGTTGGTGGATAAGAGTATATGTAGTGAAGTACTCATATTATGCAGAAGTGACAGGAACGTGTTAGGAGGTTGTGAGGGAGTGAGTGGTATAGTGGGAGGTGTCCCTAGGCACACTCCCTCACTGAAGGTGCAGGTTAGCCACCTTATAGCAGGTGGTGATAAGGGGATGCAGTTTAGCTGCCTGAAAGCATTGGCACTAAACTGCCAAAGTAAGCCCAGAGTCAGAAGGGCAGGGCTCAGAGGGAAAGAAGGTTAAATGCCCTGAGAGGAACCACGGAGGCCCCGAGGCAACAGGTCTCTGAGTTCAGAGATCTCCTGGAGGGAGGCTTTAAGTGAAGGAATTCTCCCTAAAGTGTTGGCTGGGATGAAGTACCTGTGAGGAGTCCCACTGAAGCAAGGAGTGGCCCTTGCATGAGAAGGAACAGAAGATTTAAAAAAGGTAAAGGAGTGCCTTCATTGGAAAGAGTCTGACAGGGGAACAAACTCTAGTGCTTTAATTATTTTCTACCAATAAAGTTTCCTTTGGTTTTGCACTGCAAACTGTCTGTGAAATCCTGTAGCCAACCACCAGTCACACTCACAGAGTCAACTGAAACCCCTTATCACAAGTAACCAAGGAGGGAATTTCCAGGGCTCCAGAGCTTCTGGCAAGTTAAGGGAAAAAATGGAGATTTATACACAGAATCTCGGTGAATCTCTTGGTCTTTTGGCCAAGAAGGAAGAACTTACTCCAGAGAAACAAACCTGAACTACAAGCCATAAACTCTAAGGGCTGGAATCAAAAAAAGCAAGGGTCACCAGATACTCTCAGCATGCCCAGCAGCCACCAGTCCTTACAGTGGCATAGTCATTGGTGGGCCTGGGCCCACCTACTTTGGACTCAAGCCCATCCAAATGGCTGGGTAGGGATCCCCAAGCCCCACCTGCCTCAGTGGTCCTCTGGCAGCAAGGACAGCTCCTTTTCCTATTTCCTCCAGCCAGCAGCACTGTATATGCACTGCTGTTGCACTGGCCTGCCCCTGCCGCACATGTTTAGTTTTTGCACAGGCGCAAAAACAGAGTATGCACGAGGGAGTAGGGCAGTGGCAGAATCTGCATAGTGCCGCTGGCTGCAGCAAGAAGGAAGGAGAGCTGTTCTTCCCTCCGAAGGACCATTGCAGCTCAGGTATTTAATGTTTTTTTGTTGGTGCCAAGGGGGGGGGGGGGGTGTAGAGACTATATGTGTCCACCCAGTTTGCCCAGTGGCACATGCAAAATTTGATATCTAGCTACGTCGCTAAATCCAGCCCCATATTGGTGTGTGGGTGAGTGACATGGTGGGGGATGGACATAGGTAGAAGCATTAGTGGAAGAACACTGAGATACAGTTAAGACCCACAGACTGGTTAAAACTACTGTGCAAGAAAGAGTATATAATTGACTGGTCAATTAAAGGAGTATAGAGTATGCTGTTTGAGATATTTAGTATTCTCTTCATAAAGGTGGTTTATAAATTACAATAAATAAATTCTGCTTACGGAATGTCACGAATGTGGTCATGACTGCACTTTTCACTCTCACCTTGTCTTCGGGTGGTCAGCTTCAGAGGTAGCTTCAGTCTGTTTCCTTTGCATTGTTGCCTCTGCTGCCACTTCCTGTGTGTTCCAAGCCTCACTTTGGTGTTGTGTGTTTCAAGCCTCTTTCCTGTAGTGCTTCCACTTCCTGTGTGTTCCAAGTCTCTCTCTGGTGTTCAGTGTGTTTCCTGCCTCTGTCCTATAGTTGTGACATCATCAGGGAGGGCCTTTACTACTACTACTTAACATTTCTAGAGCGCTACTAGGGTTACGCAGCACTGTACAAATTCCTTTCCTTTCCCTTCCTTTATAAGGAAGTGGAGGACATCCATTCAGGGCCTTTGCAAAGGCAAAGGTCTCCAGGTTTGTCAGTGTGCTTGTTAGCACTTCTGTCCTGTTTCCCAGTTGGTGTGCTAGGTTAGCACTTCTGCCCTGTTTACTACTTTGTGTGCCTGTGTGGCACTTCTGCTTTGGTTCTTCTGTTTGTCTGTGTGCGAAGGTTAGCCCTTCTGTCTGAGTTCTTCTGTTGGTCTGTGTGCTAGGTTAGCACTTCTGTTTGTCTGTGTGCTACGGTTAGCACTTCTGCTTTAGTTCTTCTGTTTGTCTGTGTGCTGGGTTAGCACTTCTGCCTTGCTTATTGCCTGTTTGTTCTGTTGTGTGTTTGTGTGGCCATGTGTCCCAGCCTTGAACTCTGCCTAGTCTGCCTCGCCTAGCGCTCTGCTTAGCCTGCCTCGCCTAGAGCTCTACCTAGAGTTCTGCCTAGTTTCTTCTTCCCTCTGCTGTTGTGTTTAGGTTCCCATTTGGCCTTGCAGCCCGCATGAGAGAGCTCTGTATGCATCGGTTCCAGGTCAGCCTTGCGGCCCCACTGAGTGTCCTCTCTTCTGGCTTTACTTAGTTCTGTCTCTGTGTTCCGTGCCTAGTCCAGTCCTGGTTTGTGTTTTAGTGCCGCCTGTGTGCTCTGGGCACGTCTGGCCTGTTTCTGTCTGTGTGCTTATTGCACTCCTAGTCTGCTCCAGTCCTGCTTGCCTAGTCTAGTCCTGGTTAGAGGGTTTTGCCTGCTGCTGCCGCTCGTCAACAGCAGCCCAAGGGCTCACATTATTCTGGAGTCTATGATAGTTTGCTTAGAGCCTGAGACGGTGACACAGAATATTTTTTTATGACATTAATACTTTACTGTTCAAAGATACTATAAATTATATCATTTGAAAATACTGTTTAACATTTTAGCCATCCTTGTTCACCATGGTATTTTTGTTTTTTTTTTCTGGGGAGAAGGGAGGGAAATGCCATCTGCTAACACTTCCCCCCCCCCCCCCCCCAGGTAGAGGCACCAGATGCCATGCACTCAAGGGACCGATGGAGCCTGCCCAAGGGGTACTCCTGATAGGTCAGCCCGGGACCCAGGGGCATTCACACCCGTCGCTGTGTTGAGGATTAGTTATGAAGATGTCTTATTTTCCTGGGTTGGCAAGGGATCCCTTTGCTTCCTGGGCACACCGTCGAAGAGGGTGTGTGTTATAAGGTGAAGGAAATTAAGAGGTAATTTAAAAATCCTGAAAATATTTTCCAATCAAATCAGTGCTTGTTTACAGTATAAAAAGGCAGAAACACAACATCTAGCATGGTACCTTTAATTTTGCTTGGATTTCCCGTGCTTTTCTCCGTGCCAGCACCTGGATGTGACTTGACACCTATGGAAAAAAAAACAAAGCAAAACTCTATATCCATTCATTATGAAGTGTAATGCTATTTTAGTTAAAAAAAAAAAAAAAAAGAATCCAGCATTAGCATAAAATTAATGTAGCACCTTTATCCAAAGAGAATTTCAGCATACCTTATGATTGCCATAGTTGAGAATCATCTTAGTATAGGGTAGGGTATGGGCAGAGAGTGAACATGGCCCAACCCAAAAGTGAACTCTAATTGGCTGATGCCATTCTTATCTCACCTGCCAATCTGTTTGATTGATGGGATATATTACTACTCATATTTGTGAATGATACTGAGGTATGTGACCTGACAGCTAATCTCTAGCAGATGTAGAGCTATACAACTGGAAAAAATCAACCCATATCAAAATTCAGAACCAAAAATATCAATAGGTAAGGACCAGAAAATGTTGATAGATTTTAACCTATAGAGATATCATCAAGATATACTACTAGCCAGCTAGTTTATTAAAATAGCTTTCCTGTTTATATACAGTATTTTTTAAAAAGTGTTCCAGATGTAAAAAAGATATTGGTATCATTTTTGTTTTCATAAAAGATGCCTTTTACTTGTTGAAATAAAAGAATCTTTATGAGGTATATGATTAAATCATGGTGCTTCAGCATTTTCAAACTGTAACACAGAGCAGCATGCTTTCATGATACTTCTTCGGGATGAAATCCCTCAAAATGTTGTCTGTTAATCTCTGAATAATAAACTCAAGTGATCACCACAATAAATCACTAAGAAATACCAAATAAGCTACCTGGATTTTAGCAGCTACAAGACAGGTGTGCAAGGTTGATGAGGTCCACCTTTCAGAAATTTGGGGTATTTCTTGGTACTTTATTGTGGTGATCACTTGAGTTTATATATAGTATTGTGGTCATTTTATATTGAGCTATTGTGGTTGCAACTATGATTAGTAACTGTTAAGAACAGCCATACTGGGTCAGACCAATGGTACATCCAGCCCAGTATCCTGCTTCCAGCAGTGGCCAATCCAGGTCACAAGTACCTGGCAGAACCCCAATTAGTAGCACCAATCCACACTACCAATCCCAAGGCAAGTAGTGGCTTCCCCATCTCTAGCAACTCTAATGCCCAGAAGTTAATAAACAGAATAAAGGAGAAACAGCAATATAGTTATGATTAGAAAAGTGAAGGCCCAGGAAAATTTGAGAAAAAAAGAGTGTTTTCAGGGTTTTTTTTCTGAAGTGGAAAAATGGTAAATTTGGGGAAAAATATTTTAAAACTTCTGAATTATTTTCTCTGTTAGAATGAGGCATGAACCCTGGGATTCTAAATAGCATGACTTAAGTTGCATGTGCAACTTAATTAGTTAACAAGTCAATCAGAGCGCCAATAATTGTCTCTTAGCAAGCTATTATTGACACTAATTGGAATGAATTAGAATTTACATGCAGAACTAAGCACATTCTATAACATGATGCGTGTAAATCCTAAATTGCATAGTTGAAAAGGGGCGTGGCCATAGGCATAGAATGGGCAAGTCATGGGCATTTCTAAAATCTATGATAAGTACATAAGTACATAAGTAGTGCCATACTGGGAAAGACCAAAGGTCCATCTAGCCCAGCATCCTGTCACCGACAGTGGCCAATCCAGGTCAAGGGCACCTGGCACGCTCCCCAAACGTAAAATCATTCCAGACAAGTTATACCTAAAAATGCGGAATTTTTCCAAGTCCATTTAATAGCGGTCTATGGACTTGTCCTTTAGGAATCTATCTAACCCCTTTTTAAACTCCGTCAAGCTAACCGCCCGTACCACGTTCTCCGGCAACGAATTCCAGAGTCTAATTACACGTTGGGTGAAGAAAAATTTTCTCCGATTCGTTTTAAATTTACCACACTGTAGCTTCAACTCATGCCCTCTAGTCCTAGTATTTTTGGATAGCGTGAACAGTCGCTTCACATCCACCCGATCCATTCCACTCATTATTTTATACACTTCTATCATATCTCCCCTCAGCCGTCTCTTCTCCAAGCTGAAAAGCCCTAGCCTTCTCAGCCTCTCTTCGTAGGAAAGTCGTCCCATCCCCACTATCATTTTCGTCGCCCTTCGCTGTACCTTTTCCAATTCTACTATATCTTTTTTGAGATACGGAGACCAGTACTGAACACAATACTCCAGGTGCGGTCGCACCATGGAGCGATACAACGGCATTATAACATCCGCACACCTGGACTCCATACCCTTCCTAATAACACCCAACATTCTATTCGCTTTCCTAGCCGCAGCAGCACACTGAGCAGAAGGTTTCAGCGTATCATCGACGACGACACCCAGATCCCTTTCTTGATCCGTAACTCCTAACGCGGAACCTTGCAAGATGTAGCTATAATTCGGGTTCCTCTTACCCACATGCATCACTTTGCACTTGTCAACATTGAACTTCATCTTGGTTATAGAATACACCCGGTCCATGTGCCTAATTTAGGAGTTTGCATTCACACCAAGTTTTACTTGGCGTAACTGCCAGTCACTAAATTTAATTGCATGAGAAAAAAACTCAAACATTTTCCTCCATCACTTCAAAATGTTTGAAAATTTTGTATCTCTAGTTATGATCACTTGGTTGAGGCACCAGGAGAATTACCACGAGACCTAAGGAAACAGAGAGTAAAAGGGTTGGGAGAGGATGCCACTAGTTTCCCTGACAGAGTTCTGTGCCTTGTCACCTACAGAGAAGGATCTCAGATTAAATCTGAATACAACTAATCTAATATAAATAAGAGGTTTTATACACAAAAGGATTTATGCACTTAACTTCAGAGTTAATTGCATAAATCACTGTTTAAATTCAGAGGTGTGTTGGCCAATGCATAACTCTTGGTTGGAAAGGCTATGACAGTAGGACGAGGCAGGCTGAAAGGTGTTCCAGGGGCAGGGTCAAAGTTTACATGGATTGCATCAAAATTCAGTATTCTCTGTGTAATGTCACCTGTAGAACAGGACCACACAAATAAATTATCCATTTAAGCTTAAGGCCACATAGTCAATGGTCCTACTTAAACAGTTGCCTCCCCCACCCCCCACCCACCAATATTTAGCAGGTGGCAGGCAGTGTAGTTAGTTGCTGCCGCTGGAACTGATCCCGCATAGTCAATGCTGGGCTGTTTCCAGTGACTGGCATTTTTTGACAGGCTCTAACTTAGGGGCCCTTTTACTAAGGCGCATAGGTGCCTATGCGTGTCCAACGTACGTCAATTTGGAACTACCGCCCGGCTACCGCGTGCCCCAGGCAGTAATTCCATTTTTTATACATGTCCGATACGCGTGGCAGAAAATATTTTTTATTTTCTACCACTTGGCGCTAACCAGGCGGTAATTGGCAGTGTATGCATGCTGACGATTACCGCCCAGTTAATGCATGAGACCTTACTGCTAAATCAATGAGTGGCGGTAAGGTCTCAGGCCCAATATGGACGCACGCCAATTTTTATTTTGCCACATGTCCACTTTCAGCCAAAAAAAAAAAGGCCTTTTTTGCAGGCGTGCTGAAAAATGGGCCTGCGCACATCCAATACACGTGCCTACAACAGTGTAGGCCATTTTCTGGTGCACCTTAGTAAAAGGACCCCTTAACTGGCTATGTAAATATTCAGCGCTGGCCAGTTAAGTTAATAGCGGGCAAAGATAGGGCTGCTAATTATGTGGTCTGATTTGCCCACTAAACATAGCCAGCCAGAGCTTGAATATTCACAGATAGCCAGCTAAGTCATGCAACATAGCCGGTTATCGGCTAGCCACTAAGCGCTAATATTCAGCATTGATAACCGACTATCTCGCACTGAATATTAGTGCTTAGCTGGCTAAACACTATTCAACTAGCCAGGAGCCATTCCTGGCCAGTTAAATAGTGCTGGATATCAAGCCCTTGATATCCTACAGAAAGATAAGCAGATAAGTCGTCTGCTTGTTTTTACATGGTAGATAGCCGGCTGAATATTTCCCCCAGGATTTTTATTTGGATATGCATGATCTCCATGAAATACTCCCTTATCTCTGGCAGCAGAACATATTTTAATAAAATACTTAGCACAGAGAATTTTTTTATATGACTACTTTTGCCTCCACAGCAAGCAAGCTTACCTCATACCAATAGATCACAAACAGCAAGCCTGCTGATAATTGAGACAGTAATGACAGCAATCATTTATTTGTGATGATCTATTGTATGGATTAAAACATTTGCTGGTTATAATGGTCCCCAAGAAACCCTGAGTGCTTTGGGGCTGTGCTATCTCTAATTGGCACAACAAAATAATTTTTGTATCAATACTACTGTACATTAACTATGAGACCTATTTTGTTGGCCCAGTAAAAGTTCTCATCCTTTAAAGCGTCTCATTTGTAACACACATACATTCAAAGCTATCTAAGCAAGTCGCCCTTGCAGTTGTGTGTTATGAATTTTGCACTTAAAATTTTCAGAATCCCAACTAAGAGCAGTTATACACACACTCTCGGATTCTATATATCGTGACTTAAGTTGGGCACACAACTTTATTAATTAACAAGCCAATCAGCACCGATAATTGCCACTTAAGCAATTATTGACACTAATTGGCATTAATTACACCAAGAACTGTCTAAGCATATTCTATAATGTGATGCGCTTAAATTCTAAGTTGCATACTTGAAAAAGGGGCGTGTGGGTGTGGAATGGGAGAGTTGTGATCATTTCTAAAATCTATGCACGTTATTATAGACTACACCTGGTTCACGTGTAATTTAGACAACAGCATTTACACCAAGTTTTACTTGGCATAACTGCCTGTGACGGGTGCTCAGCATATTCCATAAACCGCACAGAAATTTAGGCTTATTCTATGAAGTACGCCTAAATTTAGGTGTATTTCGTTTCGGTACCAAAGTTTTAGGTGTGATATATAGAATCTAGTCCATGACTGCTAATCAGTGCCAATTAACAGCTAAATTATTATATTAAGTTACGAATGCAACTTACACTATTCTATAACCTACATGTGCAAATTTGCACACTAGGGGGTATGTTTACTAAGGTACGTTAGCGTTTCTAACGCGCCTTTAAAGTTAAGTCACGTTAAACGCTAATGCACCTATACATTTCTATAGGCGCTTTAACGTTTAACGCGCATAAACCATTTACCCATGTTAAAAATGCTAACGCACTTACAGCGCACTTTAGTAAACATAAGCGTAAGTGTAAAACTGTACACACAAGTTTATAGAATTAGGGAGATAGTGCATGCGGTTCTTAAAGTGATTGCACTATTTGCATATAGTGTGCACACTTTCCTGCGAGGGCAAATATGCACAATGGCTCACATGTGTTTACTGGTTAATGCATGCACACACACCCCCTCCCCCAATTGGGAAAAGCACATACTAAGTGCACATACTGCACTCACTTTAAGCAGCATGCACATTCTATAAATTTGCGCACCCAACTTTACGCTAAGGGGTGAATTCTATAAATCGTGCCTACAAAATCAGCACGGAAAAACCGCTTAAGCACTATTAAGCACAGGGGTCACTCGTAAATTTAAGAGTGTCCATTTGCACCAACGAAAACGTGGTGCAAATGCCCCCAACTAAATTTACACACGGAACCCCCTTATTCTATAATTATGTGCGTAACTTGAATCCACACGCATGCTCCACCCCAAAATGCCCATGACCCTCCCACTCCTGTGCCCCCTTTTCCGGGACATATGTAAAATTTAAGCGTGGATTACATGCCTAAATTTACACGTGTACATATTCACTGATTTCAATTAGAATCAATAATTGCCATTTAGCGGCAATAAGCGAATGCAAGCAAGGACCATTAAAGCCCGAAGAGTCCAGGGTAAAAAATCTTTTGGTTCTGCATCAACATTGGCATCTGCATTGAGCATGGCACGGAATTTGGCTCTGTGTCCTAATCGCTGGTACTGCACTCAAGCTGACATTGCCCCGCCCACCACCAGATGCCAGAAGGTGACAGCACACTGTTCCCTTTAAATTTCATTGAAGGTGCATGCCAAAGGAGTGCACACAAATAGCAAGATATATATTCCTTCGTGCACACCCTGAGTGAGCACCCCAGTCGATTGGCCAGTTATTTGATCTCAATGTCAACTAGTCTTATTTTATTTTTGCTTTTTGGCAGGCTGCTCCTTTGGAATTTTCCTATGCTCCCTAACACTGATATCTCGGTAGTCTGGAGCTGCCGTTCCTCCTCCTTACCACCCCAAGTGTTTTATTGTCATCAGACGCTTGTTTCTCTTCAACGTGCTAGCCAGTTCTTATCTTCCTGCCTTAGTCGAGATAGCACTATATGGGTAGGACTTCTTAATATTTGTTCCCTCAGGGGTAAGCAGTTTTTAGTTCATAATTTGATTACTACTTGGGGTTTGAATATTTTATGTCTTGTGGAAATTTAGTTGCAATCTGGTAACCTAACATATTTTTCGCAGATGATGCCTCCGGGTTACTTGTACAATACTCATCCTTGAGTGAGTGGTAAAGGTGGTGGACTAGCTATTACTTACCGCACAGGATTTTAGATAAATTGAGAACCTGGTGGTATAGTTTGAGGAGGGGGAGGGCCTCAAACTATACCACAAGTCTGAGGTGCCCAAAAGTTCCAACAGGAGTATTTTTTGCAGAGCTCAATGTATCCCATGAACATTTACACATAATTATGCAACCTAACAACATTTTTATTTTATATTCATTCTGTATCCAATCCGCACCTAATTATACCATATTTCAGGTGCACAAGGATTGTAACAGAGGCATTTTTGGAGGGGTGGGAGAAATCAATGTATTCAATGAATATATCAACACAAATATCTTACCTAAAATATTTTAGCAATAATGCCACCTAATAAGTTTATGGTTTTCCATTCAATCTGTCCCAAATTTTCAGGACGTTAGCGATGTATAAAGCTCATGAAAGGCCTAAATTTAGGGGAATGCATATATTCCATAAATACAGTTGTGCAAATATGTCACCGAGGGCCCCTTTTACTAAGCGGCGGTAAGCCCAATGCAGGCGGTACTTCCCACCCCTAGTGCACTGTCATATCTGGAATGTACCCTGCGGTAATCGGGCAATGTCGCATGCTGCCCGGTTACCGCTGGGTTAGCACCAGAGCCCTTACCGCTACCTCAGTGGGTGGCGGTAAGGGCTCTCCTCCAAAATGGCCATGTGGCAAGTGCTTTACTTACCGAAAGGCCATTTCCTGCAGGAAAGAGAAACTTCCTTTTAGTGTGGATCAGCCACGGAACAAAAAATTATTAAGGGCCCTTTTACCAAGCTGCAGTAAAAGGGGGCCTCAGTGTGTGTGAAAAACACATGCCGACAACAGCGCAGGCCCCCTTTTCCCACAGCTTGGTAAAGGGGCCCTTAATAATAAGATGCATTAAGCCCTAATGTGGGCTTCATATGCTGAAAAAGACTTACTGCTGGACATGCTAAAGCATCTTGCAGTAGTTTTCCTGTTTGTGCACACTAATCGCATGCTATTTATTTTTTGTACGTATTTTTTGGATGGTGTGTCACAGGCAGAGATTGGACAGGGAATGGGCATGGAAGTGTTGTCTAGCTAGTGTGCTCACATTACTGCATGCTAACTGGTTAATGTGGGAGCCCTTAGCACCTTCTAAACATCTGGCAGTAAGTCCCCCTGTGCTATTTTCAGTTATTGCTCACTAATAACAAGATTAGCGAATGGCACTGAAAATAACACGGGCGAACTTACTGTCCAGAAGCCCTGAGTGCCTCCTAAACAGGAGGCAGTAAGTATTCCTGCATTAATTATTTTCAGTTGCCAAGCGCTAATACCAACATTAGCGCAAAACCTGAAAATTAAAAAAAATATTTAAGCGAAAAAGCCCTTTTTTAGGGACACACTAGATATGAGCTTAGCGTATAAGAAAGCCCTTTTCGTAGCACATCTTAGTAAAAAGGTTCCTTTAGTGATAAACCAACCAATTGCCAAGATACGTGCTTAATGTAGCTCCATGTCAGAAAGAGTGAGTGAGAAGAGTGGCTACCTTGGGTGACACATTGCTGCAGATGTCAGTGCATTAACTGTGAGCACAAGTTCTTGCTGCAGTTTGGGAAGGAGAAAACGTCAAAAAAGGGGACCCTTCCCCTCTCAACAATCACCCAGAGTGTAACATAGCTCTGTTCATAACAGGCTCAACTCCAAACTTTCAATGCTACAAATTCAGATTACTAGCAGAAATGTTTCACTTACTTGTTTCCTAGTGCGTGTTTTCCCTGTCCGCAGTTTGATATACCGAGCTATCAACTCATTTCGGCCTGGAACAAGAAAAGAAAGTACTATGAGATATGGAACCTGAAGATAGCAAGTGGTGTATGGCTGGGAACATATAATCATATAACAGGATGGTTGAAGCTCGAATACTTTTTGTTCAAGCTAACACTGTTGAAGAAACCAGAATGCAGGATTTAGTTCTCTAAAATGTATCCAACATCTTTGTTACACCCAAAAATGGAGGTCTCAAAAATAAGAGGCAGCTACAATCCTACAATTTCCAGTGTGATGTTCAATGAATGATAATGATAATGAGTACTAATTGACACTGATTAGAATTTAGGTGTACAACTTGCTAAGTATATTCTATAACGATGTACGCCAAACTTCCAACATGTGCAGGCAAAAAGGGGTGTGGTTATGGGGGGGAAAATGGGTGTTTTGTGGTCATTCCGAAATGTATGCGCCTACTTATAGAATATGGCCCAGTGCGCCTAAATCTACGCACCAGGATTTACGCCATTTTTTGATGGTATAAATGGGTGCACATAGATTTCGGCACTGAAATATTAACTAAGCCTAAATCTAGGTACTGATTATAGAATACGCTTAGTTGGCACTGATTTTTTAGATACCATATATAGAATCTAGTGTTAAATGTAGAATAGAATTGAAGTGTTGTATTTTAATATCTCACTCAGCAATATTGCAAATAGAGGGTGACTGAAACCAGGGCTTTCGGTGTCAGCTAAAACTGAATCTGTGACCAAAATCTGCCAACCAGTTTCTCTCTGAACTGGAGCCGAAACTGAAACTGTTGCCCCCTTCCCCCCCCCCCCCCCCAGAAAAGCCATACCCTCTGGCTAGCCTCCCACCCTGGCAGAAAACCCATTCCCTCGACTGACCACCAACTCTGTCTTCCCCCTGCCTGTAAGCCCTCCCCTGACCTACCTTCAAAGCTCCAGTGGTCTAGTGGCCTCTTTGGGGCAGGAGCAATCCCGAGTTACTCCTGCTCTTGTAGCTCCGCAATCAAAATAGATGCTGCAACTTCCCACGGCAGCCTTGCAGCAGCCATTTTGAGATTAGAATCGGCACTGAAGGAGCAACTGGGAATTGCTCCTGCCCATGCCAGTTCCATTTTCAAAATGGCTGCCATGACCTCCTGTGGCAGTCTCGCAAGGCTGCTTTGGGGCATCATGGCAGCCATTTTGACTAAGGAGCTGGTGGGGGCAGGCGCAACGGGGGATTGTTCCCATCTTGAAAAGGCTACTAGACCTCCAGGGCTTTGAAGGTAGGCTTAGGGAGGGCGGTAAAGAGTGGTCACAGAGGCAGGGACAAGGAGTTTTGCACTTGCATTTTCAGCCAAAACCAAAGCATGGCCAAGTCCAGATTTTGAGCCAGTTCTGGCGCCGAAGCTGAAACCGGAACTGAAATTCAATCGGCCTCAACTTTCACACCATTCAGAACCCATGCAATAGTCTCCCTGTCAATGTGTCTCCTCGCTAGAAGTATAACCTGCCGTGATTACAGACTCTCAGCATGAAAGATGTGAATTGTTTCGCTTGGTTTGAAATATTGGATATATGCTAATAATTGTGAATCAAAGAGGGGCATTTTTGAAAGCGTGCCCAAGTCAGAATTGGGATGTTCTACTCATAATGTCCAAAAAAAAAAGTACAACTCATAGCCATTTTTAAACAGGAAAAACGTGAAGATTTCCAGCAAAGGTACCTGGTGGCGGCGGCAGGGGTCAAAAGCGGCGGGGGAGGGTCGGCGGCAGGTGGGGGGGGGGGGGGTCCGAAAGTGGTGCACAGCAATAAACAAAAAGCAAGACTCTTATTTCTAGGGACTCTACAGGTCTTCAGACTCCCCACTGGATCCAATATGAAATTGACAAGCTGAAACACAGGTTAGAAAATCCTCGACAGGGGATCCCCGTTTTGCTTTGCTGCATCAGGAGCTGTTTTCTACCACTTCTTTTTTTCCAATTCTTATTAGAAAACTGATGATAGTTGCCCTTTAAGGGGTTTTTGAGCAATATGTAGCTTTCCCTGGGCTGCTGAGGTTTTATTATTTAAGATTGGAGTACATGCTAACTTAATCTCTCCTTACTGATAAAGGTTGGCAAAATTATTTTTCAGGTTATAGGCCAAATTAGGCTGCCAAAATAGCTGGAATATCTTTGGCTGGTTTAAACTTAACCAGACAAGACTGAATATTGGCTTGGCCAGTTAAATTTAAACCAGCCAAAATACACCAATGCTGGTCACTGGAAACAGCCCCATATTGAATATCCGGACCCAGCCTGGCTACCTTCCACAGTCTGAATATTGGCCCCTGTAAATATACCCCACTATTCTTTGTTTGGAATTATGATATACTTTATACCTCTGCCTGATCACTGCTGAAAAGAAAAAGCTCATTTTAAAGAATATGGCACTGAAAAAGACTCCAAGGTCTGATGGACTTACAGCGGAGTTCTACTCTGCTTTCATAGCCAAATTATCCCCTATTTTGAACTCTTTCTTCTCATACATCAGGTGATGTCCATGGGTCTTTCACTGAGGCCAATATGACAGTACTTCCCAAACCTGGTAAAGATCCTTTGATGGTACAAAATTATAGACCCCTTCCTTTGATTAATATAGATTACAAATTATATGCCAAACTTTTAGCTGAAAGATTGCAATGTGTACTACAAAAATTAATCAATCCTGATCAATCACAATTTATGCATGGGCGCCACAACTCGGGCATTCGGCACACACTCAGACGTATCAACCCCCGCCCCCTTCAATACCACACTACAAGCCGTATCTTCGATAGAATTGGATTTATTTTGGCCGCAGCCAGGAACATCAAAATTGTTACAACTTAAACAAATTACATTACATCTTCTACTAATCATTATGCCAGCATGCATTTCTACCCGGGTACACAGCTTCTACACGTAGTTGCATATTCTGGGCCACAGGCCAAGCCGTACCAAGCCCCTGTGGCCCCCTGTGCTGTTTTCCAAGCACCCGACGTCACTTGGTGCCTCCCGTTGAAGGAGGCACCTACCACATTTACAAAATGACGTTCTAGGCCTCCCGGCCGCCCAAGCCAGGAGACAAGCTGTATACACGTTGTTTCCTGTTGAAGGAGGCACCTACCACATTTACAAAATGACGTTCTAGGCCTCCCGGCCGCCCAAGCCAGGAGACAAGCTGTATACACGTTGTTTCCTTATAACAAGGCTGCTCACATGCAAGCCTACCATTTGCATCAACTTGATAATTTTCCACACAACTCTTTCTGCAGCAGTAGTTACCCCAAACTTGTAACTGTTATGTGTCAAGCTGCTGTGTACCCATTGCTGGCTGTGCGTAAACATTGTAGTCTAACGCCTCGCTGCGACAAATCTTGCCTCTCAAGTGGGTGGGCGGGTGGGCGTTGCTCTTCTCCTGCTTCCAAATTCAAAAGGACTTCCTGTGCAGTTCAAATTCCTCTCTCCTCCTCCCTTGCTCCTCCCCTTCTTTCCTGCCCCCTCCCCTTGCTACCCCTTGTTTCCCTCCCACTACTACCTCTGCTCTCTAGCTAGGCCCTCCCTGTACCCTCCCCCACACTTCTGTCTTCGCTGGCCTTCAGCCCGGTTGTGGTCGGCCCCCCTTTAATGGGTGTGCCTGGTTCTCAACTCGGGCATTCGGCACACACTCAGACGTATCAACCCCCGCCCCCTTCAATACCACACTACAAGCCGTATCTTCGATAGAATTGGATTTATTTTGGCCGCAGCCAGGAACATCAAAATTGTTACAACTTAAACAAATTACATTACATCTTCTACTAATCATTATGCCAGCATGCATTTCTACCCGGGTACACAGCTTCTACACGTAGTTGCATATTCTGGGCCACAGGCCAAGCCGTACCAAGCCCCTGTGGCCCCCTGTGCTGTTTTCCAAGCACCCGACGTCACTTGGTGCCTCCCGTTGAAGGAGGCACCTACCACATTTACAAAATGACGTTCTAGGCCTCCCGGCCGCCCAAGCCAGGAGACAAGCTGTATACACGTTGTTTCCTGTTGAAGGAGGCACCTACCACATTTACAAAATGACGTTCTAGGCCTCCCGGCCGCCCAAGCCAGGAGACAAGCTGTATACACGTTGTTTCCTTATAACAAGGCTGCTCACATGCAAGCCTACCATTTGCATCAACTTGATAATTTTCCACACAACTCTTTCTGCAGCAGTAGTTACCCCAAACTTGTAACTGTTATGTGTCAAGCTGCTGTGTACCCATTGCTGGCTGTGCGTAAACATTGTAGTCTAACGCCACAGGCCACGGCAACGACACCTCGTTTGCCGTGGTCCCCCACCCCTCCTAGCTGCGGTCATGCCTTAACGCTATAGCTTGTATCTATTCGCAAGTCATGTGGGATCGTATGACTTTTAATGCACACATGAATGCCTGAAGCATCCCTCCCTTACCTATACCCTGTTTTGGCTACTCTATCGCCCTGGCTCCTCTATCGCCCTGACAACCCAGGCTCTCACTGTTCGGTCTCACTGCTGCCCTTCTATGCGCCCACCGCCTTTCCCTGTGCCTAATGTACATACAAGTGATGAGTGACCGCATATCCAAATCCGCTGCAGCTCATTCTGGATATGGATACCTGTAATAGAATATAATGGGAAGCGACATGTTAGCACAGTGCAAGCAACCATTATCACTTTGCTGTGGATGCCTTAATGGGTCCAATGTACCGCTTGTATACACTAGATGGGTCTGATGTAGCGCTTGTATACATTAGGTCGCCATCGGCCCAGTCTTTTGATGGCCTCTATGGACACTCCTAGCGCTGCCACTGCCGTAGCTGCCCTAATCCTAAATGAGTGGGTACTGTACATAGTGTATGAATCAGCAGGCTGGTCTTTGGTCTTTGTTTTAAGTCGGCTTGAAGGTTCAGGACAGGGCATGTTCGTTCCGATCCATTTTGATTAGCGAATAAGTAGGTCAGTTGCTGCGGCTGTAATGGCCGCGTCACGTATTAAGAGGGACATGCCATGGTGGGCATGCTTGTACGTAGCCACCAACTCACTGACTCGCAGAGCACCATGCAAAGCTAATGAGAATGCACATTTGACTTGACGGCCCTCAAACTCAGTGTCACTTATCTCCTCTAATGATGCAAAGAGACAGCCCATTTCCCTGCCGGTACTGGGTTTTCTTTTACCTGGGTAGGGTACCCCCGGCCTGCCCCATCCTTTCATCAGTCTCGTGACAACAAATGACCTAGATGGATTTTGAACAGCCACCGCTTTGGCGAGAAAACTGATGGCTGCGAACATGATTGAGACCTGGTTTCTGCTAATTCCCTTCATACATGCCGGGGGCCGGGAATATATCAGTACCACCCTTCTCTTCTAAGTGTTGACTATATGTGCGGTTGTGTATCTTGTCCTCGAGGTATCTGTTAACTATCGCAGCATCGGGTCCCATTTCCGGGTCTGCGCTCTAAAAACGAGAAAGAGCATCCACTATAATCATTCTCCCTGCCTGGTATATGTTTAGCTGTAATCACTGCGGAACTATCTGTCTGCGCACATAACTTGTGGGAAGTGCATGGCGGACAACTACTGCCATATTGTCTGAGGGAATTACAATTGACTTGTGAGATATGCCAGGTCCCCCCAGGAAACATGATATCCTACGTGGTCCCTGCTGAAACCCGAGCTTGCTGCGCACCACGCTCCCTGGAAGTAAATCTGCCGCATCTGTAAATAAAATGCAGGGCTTCCGTGAGAGTGGGTGAATCGTGCCAAAATGAAATCCCATGGGCCAAGAACCTGCTAAATCTCGCTTGATGTCCTGTGTACGTCTGAGATGAAAATGCGCTTTGTTTGTTCCCGATGTTGCTAAAGCTATTGGGAATCACCCTTATTGCGAAGCCTACTGGACCCAGGAGTTCCTGTACCTGCTTCAGCCTTGCTTTTTTACAGTGCCACCTCGTATTCGCCGCTCTGGCAAGCTTATCAATTTTGTCAGCCGGCAGTCTGGAACATCTAGTTCCAATTCAATACCTATAACGTAAGGATTCGCCGTGGGCCTACTGTTTTTTCAACGGCTAATGGGATGTCCAATTTCTGTGCCAAGTGGATAAAGACCTATAACACATCCGTCCACTCTTGTGATTCCCGGCCTTTGAACAGGAAGTCCTTCAGATGAGGACCAGAGACCTAGCGGGGGCTAGTTGCTCCACTACCCCATGCACAAACATGCTAAGCTCTTTGAAGTATGCGCACTAAATGTGGCCACACATGGGGACACATTTATCGCAATAAAACCTCTCCTGGAACCTGACACCTAACAAGGGAAAGGGCTGTGGGTGTAAAGGCAAGGTGCGAAAAGCCGAATCTCCGTCCACCTTAGCCCAATGTGCCTTGTTGCCTTGCCGCCAAATTATTTGAATGGCATTGTCTACAGATGCATATTGTACTGTACAGCTGCTATGGTCAATGTAGTCATTTACTGATGTTCCTATGTGGCGGGACAAATTACGACTGGGCCTACCTTTCCCCAGCTCCTTCCTTGGTATTATGCCTAGCGGGGACACTGTTGTTGCCTTGAAGGGCGGGTCCTCAAACAGCCCCGCTATGCAGCCTAGCAATAGTTCTTTGGTAATGTTGCCTGCAGCTATCTGTCGATGCATGTGAATCGAGGATACATTGTTGGGGGAGAGTTGTCACTGTGGTGTTGTCCTCTAATATGGAATCATGCAACCTGATTGGAAACCTGTGGTGATGCACCCGTTCTGTCAGGGTAACGGGCTAACCTTGAAGCTTGATGGCTTCCGGACCCTGTCCTGAGTTAATAGGTTGCTTTCTCCTGTCTCATAAGCTTGATGGGGGGAGCGCTAGCTCCCTCAGTACCCTGTCCCGTGTTACTAGATTGCTGTTCCCTGTCTCTGGGGAGCCTGCCTTGCCCTGCAGCATGCCTGCCCGCGCGGGCGTGTCGGGTGCTAGGTGCAATGTCCGCTGCCTCCGTCCTGCCTTTGTCCTGACGGCATTGCCTGACAGGACTACCACTGGTGCTGACCCGATATGAATGGATTGTCTGCACTGCTTTCTTGTAAATTTAATATCTTAGTTAAGCCATGCCTGTCCCCTAAATATCTCATGCGCTTTTAAAATTGTATTCCATATCCCACACCAAGTCCGGGCCCCTTTCCGTTTCCTTCACTATAGTGAGTGTCCTGAGTATGTGAACAGCTGAGTGTCCTAAGTATGTGAACAGCCTACGACCAGTCCATGAAGGACCCGAATATCTTGGGGTCTTATCTGTTACGCTATCTCTGCCTACGGTACCCTCCTCATGCAACTCCCACACAAGGAGGGAGAAGATATCAATCCACCTGTATTGTGAGAACGGTACCTAATGCATGGCTCCTGTGATTAAGTACTCCCACATCCTGACTGGTCCCCTGTGCACCGACCGGTGCCACAACCGCATTCTGTCCTGCCATATTGGGCTCCGTTACCCGTTCTTATCATCCCGTACTGCATATCTAGTTATGTCATGCGTCTGCGCTGGAAGGAGTGTGGTGCTGTCATTAGACTTACCCCTTGCTAGTACTGGCGGTAGCCCCGCAACTATGGAGGTGGAGTCTGCGGTGCTGCTACCTCCCTTGCAGGCCCCCGCACCGTCTGTGCTTGTGGTGTAGGTCCACTGTGACGTCTAAGGTCTGGGGCCGCAGCACTCCGCGTCTTAGCTGGCGGAGTTTTGGTGGGCCGCTTGGCTGGCCTTGCTGGTGCATAGGTCTCCTTCGCACACTACAATGACATTACTGCAATGGAGAGACTAAAAGAATAGACAATTTAAAGCAAAATGACCTCATAATAACTGATTGTGGTGACGCCGGCTTCCCCAATCGCTGCGTGCATCCTATGGTGCCTGTGTAAACTGTACCCTCCTTGCTCACAGCTATATATCCGACTGCGTGCTGTCTGCGCAGTGCACCCTTCCTTAAATGGCCGGCCTAAAGCCCCACAGGCGATGGCTGTTACATTCAAATTTGGCCTGGTAGTCAAAACGGCTGCCGTATGCAAAATGGGTCGCTAAAATTAAAATGGCCGGGCCCCTGTAAATCTGTCAGATAAATCAGTAAGACCGGTGGTCCTTCTATCAAAATGGCCACCATTTTCAAATTAGCTGCTTTAGTCCACGTGGCCGCTCTAGTCAAAATGGCCGCTAAGTGCACATGGCCCTCTAGGACTAACACTGTTGTACCAACCCTTCCCCCCGTGGACCTGGTCCTAACGGCAGCTGAGAGTAGCATACTGTAACCGATATGTTTGTCTGATGCCCCTAAGTACTGTGTCCCGCTATGCTGGCACCAAACGGTATGATATCAATTGCTCCAGCCTATGCCGTGTGTCAAAGACACATGCGTGCGGCATCCAAGGTGGCTGCTGGGGTTAAATTTGTATTTGGAATGTCCATTCTAGTGAATTTTTGTGCCATAAAACTGGCTGCCTTTTCCAAATTTTACTGCTAGTCGGAATGGGTGGTGTATTGAAAGTGGCCACCGTTTTTACAATCGGCACTCATGCAAATGGCCACCCTATCGAAATTCACCGCTGCCGTACGTGCCTCTGTAGGTTAATGGCCGACTGTATGGGTGGGCAATTACAACGTGTAGTGAAGCGCATGTCCCGCCAATTTGGGACTCCCCCTAAGTGGCCCGCAAGAGAAGACCCTGACTAGCGAGGATCGGAATGTGGACGTTTCTGCAAAAACCCGCATCTCAAATATCGCATGGCAGGCCAATCATACAGACATGGTGCCGGTAAGTAACGTTTAGGATGAAGCGTAGTCGACCGAGTAGAAAACATGGCATGGCCGTAGTGCTGCGTGACATGGGCAGCTTATACAACATGGGCGACTTATAACACACTAAATTTTACCGAATTAGATAACACGGTGTGGCCGACCACAATGGGGCTTGTAAAGCTCTGCGTGGCCTGGGCGGCTTATACAGCATGAGCGACTTATACTGCAATCATTTTTGCTGCATTACATCAAAAATCTGGTGTGGCCGGCCATAACGGGGCTTAAGGTCCGTCGCCGTAATGGCATGGACGGCTTATTCCGCATTAATTTATCGAATTTGATAACACGGCGTGGCCAGCCACAACGGGGCTCAAAGGTCCGTTGCCGTATAGTACGTAACTGTCGGCCAAGTATTAGTGGCTGGCCATCACCGCATCTTAACGTGCGGTGTGCCGCTGAGGCAGGAGAAGAGCAAAAATGACGTACCATTAAAGGTGTTTTCGTCTCCCTGAGATCGTTTGCGCCTCGGTTCAGTACTGTGCACAGGGTCTTCCGAGACGTGCCTCAGTGCCATGCTATGCACTGCGGATTGCGAGCACTGCATGGCCGGCCAAAAACGGCAACCGCGCTGTGGCAAACCCATCTGCCATGCGCCATGGGCAGCGTATGTGGGACTCTAGCGTAGTGCGCGTAATGCCGTGAGATAGCAGCTAACCTGAGATGGCCGGCCATCCTGGAAAAGCTAAATGGGGGTCGGCAGGAGAAAGCTAAAATGCCTTGCAGCTGCACAAAGTTTTAAATGTCTACATACCGTAAAATTTGTTCTCAATTTGCTGGAATATCGTGCTCTGCTGTAAGAGCTTCTTTGGCTGTACTCTGCACAAGCTCTGCCCAGGGCAGACACAAAACATGTGCCTGTAAAAATTTCAGGAGCTGCTGCCCAGGGTTGCTCTTCTCCTGCTTCCAAATTCAAAAGGACTTCCTGTGCAGTTCAAATTCCTCTCTCCTCCTCCCTTGCTCCTCCCCTTCTTTCCTGCCCCCTCCCCTTGCTACCCCTTGTTTCCCTCCCACTACTACCTCTGCTCTCTAGCTAGGCCCTCCCTGTACCCTCCCCCACACTTCTGTCTTCGCTGGCCTTCAGCCCGGTTGTGGTCGGCCCCCCTTTAATGGGTGTGCCTGGTTCTTTCATATGATAATTATTTACTAATATAATAGCGGCTACTCAACAGTCTCTTGCACCAGCCATTGCAATAGGTCTAGATGCAGAAAAGGCATTCGACCAAGTTAAATGGCCCTTTCTGTTCTTGGTACTACAATGGTTTGGTTTTTCAGAAGAATTTATCCATATGATTAAAGTTCTCTACTCTAAACCAACCACTAGATTCCAGATAAATAATATTATATCTTCCCCATTTTATCAACAAGGATGCCCACTATCTCCTTTATTATTTAACTTGGCTCTAGAACTGCTATTATGTGCTTTAAGATTATCTTCCCAAATATTATTCTGAAATATCTGGCTATATGATGGTTGACCAATTAGTTAGTAACTCCACATGGATATCTTTTGACATACTCTCTGCCCATTTTCATCTGCCTCATAGTCAATA
The DNA here is from genome assembly GCF_901765095.1 of Microcaecilia unicolor. Classification (NCBI taxonomy): domain Eukaryota; kingdom Metazoa; phylum Chordata; class Amphibia; order Gymnophiona; family Siphonopidae; genus Microcaecilia; species Microcaecilia unicolor. The sequence continues at coordinate 50,548,872 of NC_044039.1, read as the reverse complement.
TTTCTATTAACTACAATTAAAACACTGTATATCATCCAAGCTAAATGTGACAACCATAGTTACTGAACAACCTAATTCCTGGACTTTATGTCATACTATTTCTGCAGGTCACAAACCTGCTTTTAATTGGTATAAAATGTTCCAATTTCGGAAATACTCAACCACTACTAATTCTGAAGAAATTTGGGACAGAGATTTAAATGATCATATTTCCTCAGCTAGTTGGAAGGCTATTGGGCTAATTTTCGAAAGAGAAGGACGTCCACCTTTCAACATAAATTGGAAGATGGACGTCCTTCTCCCAGGGACGTCCAAATCGGTATAATCAAAACCCAATTTTGGACGTCTCCAACTGCAGTCCATCGCAAGGACGTCCAGAGTTCAAGGGGGCGTGTCGGAGGTGTAGTGAAGGCGGGACTTGGGCGTGCCTAACACTTGGACATCTTTGATCCATAATCAAAAAAAAATAAGGACGTCCCTGACGAACACTTGGACATTTTCTCCCGGACGTGTTTTTATTATGAATAAGGCACAAAAAGGTGCCCGAAATGACCACATAAACACTAGAGAGAATCGGGGATGACCTCCCGTTACTCCCCCAGTGGTCACTAATCCCCTCTCACCCTAAAAAAACATCTTTAAAAATATGTTGTGCCAGCCTCTATGCCAGCCTCAGATGTCATATTCAGGTCCATGACAGCGCATGCAGGTCCCTGGAGCAGTTTTAGTGGGTACTGCAGTGCACTTCAGACAGATGGACCCAGGCCCATACCCCCCTACCTGTTACATTTGTGGAGGAAACAGTGAGCTCTCCAAAACCCACCACAAACACACTGTACCCATATATAGGTGCCCCCCTTCACCCGTAAGGGCTATGGTAGTGGTGTACAGTTGTGGGTAGTGGGGGTGGGGGGGGTTGGGGGGCTCAGCACACAAGGTAAGGGAGCTATGTTCCTGGGAGCATTTTATCAAGTCCACTGCAGTGCCCCCTAGGGTGCCTGGTTGGTGTCCTGGCATGTCACGGGGACCAGTGCACTACAAATGCTGGCTCCCCCATGCCCAAATGGCTTGCATTTGGACGTTTTTGACATGGACGACTTTGGTTTCGAAAATCGCTGAAGTCAGAAATGTCCATGTCTAGGGACGTCCAAATTTAAGGATTTGGACGTCTCTGACGGTATTTTTGAAGCGAAAGATGGACGTACATCTTGTTTCAAAAATATGGGTTTCCCCGCCCCTGGATTTTGCCGTTTTGCAAGGACGTCCAAATTGCAACTTGGACATTTCTTTCGAAAATGCCCCTCTTTGTGTCCTACTTTACTCAGATCTTCCCGGTCTGCTGCCATGATGCAATCAGTTTATTTTTTTTTTTTTTGCATAGATCCCACTTGATGCCTTCCAGAACTGCAAAATTTAGTAAAGACGCTTACAATAAATGTTTGTCTTGTCATTCTGCTGTTGGTTTTTTACATCACTTAATTTTTGACTGTACGCACTTAAAACACTATTGTTCCTCTGAAAATTATATGTCAACTTATACAAATAAACGAACCCTTAACCTACAACATTCTACTACTAGATGCAAGAGCACTATCTACACCACTTGATGATCACAAAGCCAAACTACTACTACTATTGATACATATTGCAATAAAAATCGATCCTACATCACTGGAAAGATTTCACTAAACTGAAATACATACAATGGTGGAACTCTGTGTTTAATTGCAAAATTTGAGCATGTGGCTGTGGAAAAAAAATGGAAGTTTAAAGTATTACAAAAAATGTGGACACCTGTACAGGAGTTTACTTCCAGCTAATGCTGTTTCTACCTTGTAGTTGTTTTGGACACATTATCCTTAAATATGGATCTTGTAGACACTCATGTGCTATTATTATATTTCATTTTGTTATATATTTTTCTTATTATTCAGTACATATTACTCATCATAAGGTCATTTACACACAAATGTTATGTAAAACAATAAAAATTTGAACAAAAAAAGAAAAAAGTCAAAAAGCTACTATTTGAAAGATAATCTCCCTTGCTATAGTACACTGCTGCATAGCAGATGTGTTACATACACCATTTAGATCATAGTATTGTAGATCAGGCTCCTGTTCATTTTTCTGTTTTCTAGGCTTCAATATTACAGGAACAATTTTTAACTTATCCATGTTGGGACAAGGTCCACAGATACCTGCAGACTTTGCATCATTTTCCAAAGCAAAAGTATGACCATATATCCACTTTGAAACCTGTCACAAGTGCAGAGGACTTCTGCTTTGAAAATACTGATCCAAAGTCCTGGGTTAAAAGTGCCCTTGGATTTTGTCTCAGTGCGGACCATTTGAATATTGCCTCCTTGGTCCCATTTTGTTTATTCTGAGGTGTTGCTTTCTAACCTGGGGTCAACAGGCAGAAAAATAGAGGACAACAAAGGAAAAAGAAAAAAGAGAAAAACACAAGTGTGTGACAAACTGAAAATCTAAAATTAGAATAAACTGGAAAAACATCAACATCAGATCTAGGATTGTGTAGAAATCACTTTAAAAGATCTTTTGTTGAGCACAGTGTGACTGATTCCCACATCCCATAGAGGCCTGGGGATCCATTAGTATTTACCACCAACCTAAAGGCTATTTGCTATTAGGGTCATAAACACTCTCTACTTGTCTGGAATGTGCTGTAAGCTGTCACAAGCTGTCAGATGGCTCATTTTTTTAAAGCCCCTATAAAATATCAATCAGTAACTTGATCACATGTTGTGTTCTTAGAATAACTCTCAATGAGGCCTGTCATAGTGCAAGGAACCTGCCAGCAGTTGTGTCTTTTCTGTCAAAATCAAGCATTGGGTTTCAGAGTTCCAGCCAAAGTACCAACTGCCTCTCTCTTTTTTCCATTCAAGGCCTCTTCCCAGAGGCCCACTAAAAGAGTTAGAACATAAGAACATAAGCGTTGCCATACTGTGACAGACCGAAGTTCCATTGAGCCCAGTATCCTGTTTCCAAAAGTGGCCAATCCAGATCACAAGTACCTGGCAAGATCCCAGAACAGTAAAACAGATTTTATGCTGCTTATCTTAGACATAAGCAGTGGATTTTCCTATGATCAAATAGGGCTTATGGATTTTTCTTTTAGGAAATTATCCAAACCTTTTTTTAAACCCTGCAAAGCTAAGTGCTTTTACCACATTCTCTGGCAATGAATTCCAGAGTTTAATTGCACATTGAGCGAAGAAATATTTTCTACAGTTTGTTTTAAATTTACTACTTAGTAGCTTCATTGCATGCTCCCTAATCCTAGTATTTTTGGAAAGAGTAAACAAGCAACTCATGTCTACCCATTCCACTTCACTTGGTATTTTATAGACCTCTATCATATCTCCCCTCCACCGTCTCTTCTCCAAGCTGAAGAGCCCTTTCTGCTTTAGCCTTTCCTGATAGGGAAGTTGTCCTATCCCCTTAATCATTTTTGTCGCCCTTCTCTATACCTTTTCTAATTCCTCTATATCTTTTTTGAGAGGCGGTGACCAGAATTGCACACAGTATTCGCGGTGCAATCACACCATGGAGCAATACAAAGGCATTATAACGTCCTCATTTTTGTTTTCATTCCTTTCCTAATAATTCCTAACATTCTATTTGTCTTAGCTGCTGCTGCACACTGAGCAGTGTTTCAACGTATCATCAACGATGACACCTTGCAATTTTTCACAATCCTCTTGCGATTTAACATCTTTGAATAACTTTGTGTCATTAGCAAATTTAATTACCACACTATTTAATCCCATCTGTAGATAATTTACAAATATGAGGATTTGATCTGCTTTTAGATAGGATAACTTGCTGTTCATCTGTCGTTCATTTTCACAGTATCTTTTATTCTGCTGCCATTCAATTCCTTCTGCTTTCTATCAAGGTTTTTGGGGAGGGAGGTAAGGAGGCAGGTTTGGGTGTAGGGTTGGGGTATTCATCACAAATGTAAATAATCCAAGCCCAAAGCATCTTGAATTGTATCTACCTGCTCTGCACAAACAGAGTAACTAATCTCAAAATGTATTATGCTGTGAGCAAAGCACATCTGACTAGCCAAAAAAGTTACCTCATACCTTACTCACACATCAATTCAGTTCTCTCCATGAGGTATCCAACTGCACACCAGAAGGTTGTAATGAAAGATGATTTATATTAAGAAGTAGATCCATATATTGATAAAAATCAATCAAGGATTTAGCATGCCGAATAAAGAGCTATCTGTGAGAACTGAGAACTCTGGTCCTTAAATCCCTTTGAAAACAGCCCAGAAAATGAACAGCATTTCAGGGTTAATTTCTGACAATAAAACTTTGAAGACTCTTTGGTGTATTTGTATCATTGTTTGCATCTGGTACCTAGTCTTTAACGTTTACAAAGAAGCTTAAACAACTGGATAGTACACCTCACCAACAGGATTGCAGTAGGGCTTTTGACTTTGTCCATTTGTGCAGGTATGGAAAATATTTGGAAAAATTGGGCATCAGTATTGTATTAATGTCTTTTAGACTAATGATATGTTTTGATGATGTACTTTATTATGATTTATTCAGTTGTAAAGGACTAAATTCAGTAAATGGTGCCCAAATTTGAGCGCTGAAAAAAGTCCTCCTGATCTTGACTAAGCTCCTGAGGATCCATTCCTTCGGCACAGGATTCCTTTATGCTTATCCCACGCATGTTTGAATTCCGTTACCGTTTTCATTTCCACCACCTCCTGCGGGAGGGCATTCCAAGCATCCACTACTCTCTCCGTGAAAAAATAATAGGTATGCTCAGGAGTAAATGTTAACATGTGCCTTATAAAACATATACATTTATTTTATAAAGCACATGCTAACATTTACCCCTGCTCTCAAACTGGCATAAGGTCTGCACCTTCAACTTAGGTGCAATTTCTACAGGATTTGTGCTAGTATTTTATAAAGATACATGGACACCTATATGTCTTTATAAAATAGGCTAAAATAAGTACCTTCCTGCCCAATTAACCTAGGCAACCTGTTATACAATTAAAATCCAAGAGTCTGAGATGCAGTGATGCAGGGCACGCTCCACTGTGCCTCTGGCAGCTAAGAGCACTAGAGTCCAAGGGAGATAACGCCAAGTCAGACTAAACATTGACAGCTGAAAACAGTTGTAGCCAACACATAGGCGCTATAAGGAAGATGACATTTAGCTTTAACACACTGGTAACAACTCAGATTGCAGCAGTAACGTAAACAGTGTCTTGGTGAGGTTAGCTCAGAAAGTCTTCCGATTGCCCACTGTGAACTTGATAGGAATTTAATAAGAATATGCAAATGAGAATAACAGGTTTTCCTGTAGTTTTCCCTAGAGCAAACTAGCAAAACTACTAACACTGGTGCGATCCTAAAGTTAAGTTCAGCGTATAATAATTAGGAACAGTTAGAGATGGATAAACTCTTCAGAAGCAATACGCATCCAGACTTACAGATGGACTTTCAGTACTGCATTCTACTGATCTACCCTTAATAACAGAATGTTCTGCTTCTACCCTAGTAATAGGGTTTAAAGCAGATTACAAAACTAAAATCATAATAAAACTATTAAACCAAAATAAACAGGGAGCACAAAACCACAATCTAATTACCAACCCAACCCTCAACCCATCTCACATCAAAACCCAACACTGTCAACAATAAATTTAAACAAAATACCTAAAATAACAATCATTTAAAAAAGATGGTACAAAAATATACATCAAATTTACAAATAGACTGCAGCAAGCAAACATTCCATCTCTTGTCAACATCACACATTCCAATTTAGTATTTCTCAAAACACTGAAAATACAGAAGACAATAAACCAACCCATTTATGCAGATAAGTAACAAGCTGCGCATATAAAACTGGGTGTCTGAAAATTGCTGTCTTTCAGCATAACAAAAAGCATGCACGTTGTTCTACAATGCATACACTTCTTGCTACATTTAGAGGTACTTCCAATATGTGCGACAATAAGTATGGAGTCCCCTATGTTAATGTATTATACTGGAGGAAAAGACTTCAGTTGCTCGGCTTATTGCGTGTTCTGCACTTTATCAGCCGGGCGAGCTTCCTCATTAGTCAGAAAAACCTCCAATAGTGTTATCCCTGCAATGGTGCACTATTTAATTGTAGCTATGCATTTTCTCTCTACAATTGTGCACTGTTGCAATATAACTATGTTAAAGAAATCTTTTTTAGATCGGGCACTTGTCTGTAACGTGGCTTTCAAACAGTGGCTTTAAGTCACATTAACAGCCCTAACACCGCTTTTCTAAAAAGACCATGGCGATATTTAAGTCGCCACGGATTAGTGAGTAATGAGATGCAAAATATGTAAATGCATGTTTTGCATTCATTAATATGCATCTCATTTCTATGCAAATACCCTAATGCAACTTGTGCTGGTACACCGCAAGTCGCATTACAGCCTCCAAAGCATGATAAAATAACCCCAGCTTTTTGCTGGGGTTATTTTACCATCTGGAAGAATTGGGCCGCAAAGCTGCAGCTTGATACTCCCAGCCTGGAGCTCTGGTTCCCCCCCCCCCCTCCTGATGTAAAGTCCCTCCTAAGGCCTGTCCCCCCCCCCCCCCCCCCCCCATAGTGGCTACCTTACCGGTTATTAATGGTCCGGGGACTCTAGAGGGGTGGTCATCTGGGGGGTGGTCTCTTCAGGCAGGTGTGATGCCCAATCAGTCCTGTCCACTCCGGGTGCCATCCCCCAAATCCCGTGGGACTTCAAGGTTCAATAAAGGACACATTTTTACTGCACATTGATGAATTCCCCCCTATCCATTCTATAGTGCCTGAAATATCCTCACTTCCCCCTTCCCACCACCACCACCACCACTTTTCCCACTTCATCTTGCAAAGTACCTTTTCCATTTGCCCAGGACTGCTTCTGATTCTTGGTCTTACCTCTCCAGGTCAGACCAAAGTCCCACCAACTACTGTAGTCCAGCTGAATATGTCACTTAAGGTTCTACCTCAAGTTCTGTTAATATTCCTAGACAGTGACAACAGTCATCCTCCCAAGAGGTATAGTTTCTCGCTGCAGCACAGAGTTGGAATGTTAAAAGCAGAAAACAAGTAAATTGGCCAAACGTAGAAGCATGTCCTGCAGGAGATTTGAGTTGCTGTGGTAACCTTGCTGAATAGGCCTTTCAGGAACAGCACCATAGCAGGGACATCTAAATGCCAAGATGGCCGCCTGCAGTCTAAGGATATCAGAAAATGAACAAAGGAAGACATGTTTTAAATAGCTATCAAAGCATTTCTGAAATCAGATCTTCTGAATGGCTATAGGAATAAATAAATGACCCCAACTAAAGTGTTATGATTTGGAAGGGACACTTTCTATAAAAGTCATTAGTTTTCTAAGCCACGCAATTACTAAAAGCAGTTATTCAAACCTGTAATGACACACTAACATATTTTTTTTTTAATCTGTGCTTTAATGAAAGACATCTCACTTTCAGTTTAATAAATATATCAATTATCAAGTATCCTAGCAACTATCTCCATGCAGCCCTGAGGTGAGTGGAAACAGGGTGCAGCCTGTGGAGCAAATCAAAGGATTATTACCCAGTCAGCGCAGCTGTGGCCACCTGACATACAGCCAGAACTGCTGCAGGACTGGATCTGATCCATCATATCGCAGGCCCACGTTGAAGGGTCACTAGAAACAAAAAGTAGTTTTAAAAAGCAGCAATAGACTTGATTTTTCAGTTTGGAACCAAAATAGCCAGAACCGTCTTCTGAGCCCAAACAAACAGCTGAGTCCATCTGGCTATCAGAGGAACACAGGGTACATGGCCTTCTATTATCAGCTCTTCCCAGAGACTATTCTTTTGTGTGTCAATACCAGGCAGATCATTTCCTTGTCAGTTTTACCTTTCTATTGGAGAAGCAGGCAATGATCTAGTTTGGTTTAGTTCTTGATAAACTGCCCCTCAAGTCGTCAAGTCCAACAAAAAGGTTTACAATCAATAATTACTACATAAAAACAAAAAGTCCAACAAAAAGGTTTACAATCAATAATTAACTGTATAAAAACAAAAAGAAATGAAACAATCTAATAGAAAATAGGAAAAGAGAGAAAGAAGAACACCTCTCTGGCAGACCAACTTCAGCTAAATCATCAAGGCAACAGTGTTCAAAATCCTATATTAAATCATCGGACCAGACTGGAAGAGAGGCGGAGGCATAGCACTACATCGAAACCATCACTGACTCCATAACACCCCAACTAGAAATTGCCTCATTTAGAATCCATAACAATTCCCTGATCGATCACCTGAACTGCGTCCTGTTCTACAGACCACCCGGCACCTGGAACAAAACCCAGCCCATTTTCACAGACTTCATATCAAACAATTGTGTAAACAACTCCAACACACTAATACTAGGTGACATTAACCTTCACCTAGAGGACCCCAACTCCACCAACGTACGGGAATGTAAAGAATTCCTACAGTCCTGGGATCTCAAATGGCCTCACATGCAACCGACCCATATCAAGGGTCACACATTGGACCTCCTATCACATAAACTGTGCACAGATCACAACCTATTAATAACAGACATCAAATGGACAGCAACACCTTGGACCGACCATTACAAATTGAACCTAACTTTAAACTGGCGGAAGAAGGGTTCAAACTGCAAACCAGAACTGGACAACACACAACCTTCATCCCTTCCGACCCTCCACATATACCTCATTTGATCACTATACAACCTTGTATTTGTTATCAACCGACTGGGCAAACACCTAACGGTACTATGTAAGCCACATTGAGCCTGCAAATAGGTGGGAAAATGTGGGATACAAATGCAACAAATAAATAAATAAGGAAAGTCTTGAACCTCCTTGATTCAAAATATTACTGATGATAGACAATACCATCTCCCCTCCACTAGCAATCTGGAAGGGACTACTGTTAGTACTGAGAAAGCCTCATGGTATCAACTCGGCCTCTATAAGACTTAGTTTGCCATTGGATACCACACTTGTAACTTGCCATATAGCACCCCAAACACAGATAATTCTACATAAACTCATACATGCCAACACTGCGTAAGCTGTCTCAGTAAACACTCTCAAAACGTAAGGATTAAAAGGTGGCTGTTCCATTTAGGATTTCCATTTCAACCCAGGTCAGCTCAAAGAGGCTGATCCTGGCCTGGTTTGCATGGAAAATGTAGTCCTATTTTTCTTAGGGAAATTATAACTACAAGTGCATTCATGGAATAGGTCTAACCATGACTGGGTCTGCCTGTTTGCTTGGGTAAGGTGGCCACCATATTTCTCTAAGCAGGTAATAACTCAGCTTCACAGCTCTACTTGCTTCTAACAAAAGTCAAATTGAAAACCTCATGCCCCAAATGAAGTTTCTCGACTAAAGATAAGTATCATCATTATATGCAAGAAAGAGAAAGCAAACTCTTCATTAGTTAATCGTTACTTGTATATAAACTGTGCTGTATGTATAATTCTTCTGGGAGACCCCAGAATAGTCTGCTTCCTAGCACCTTCTGCCTTGTCACTGTGGGCAAGTCACTTAACCCTCCATTGCCCCAGGTACTAAGTACCTGTATATATGTAAACCGCTTTGAATGTAGTTGCAAAATACCACAGAAAGGCGGTATATCAAGTCTCCTTTCCCTTTATCCTAGGGTCTCCTGGCTTTCTCAGGACTCAAACACCAGGGCTGAAGGCAACAAACACCAAGCATGTGGTTGTGGAGGACAAGAAGACTCATGCTTCCCATGCTACCTCTCCACATCCTTACAGCATGTGTTTGTCCTCCAACCTAGAACTACATGGCAGAGAAAAAATGAAGGACAGCACATGACTGTGAGTGTACAAATCCTTGCACTGCCACCAACAAGGAAGGAATGCATTGTCTCCACAACATCCCCACCTTCTATTTTAATCAGGAACACACATAAGAGAAGGTAAGGCTCCTGCAGGAACTAAGAATATGTGGTGCTCACAATCCTTATTCTGCTCTTGCCACCACCAGGGTAATGCTAAGATAACAGCAGGAACTAGGCATAAGCACCAAATCTGTGGGTGCTGTGGGTACTCGAGCACTCCCCCAATATTTTAGAACCTGAGCAGTGGTGTACTGAAGCCAGCTCACTCACTCTTTTTCCTCTCCCCGCACCAGTCCTTGCCTCTTCTTTTTCCCGCGATTATTATCTTTTTAAAGCAGTGCTGGCACATATCAGTAGGAATAGGCTGCTTTAGCCAATCCCAAGGGCCTTCCTCTTGGGGGCAGGAAAGTCTTAAGGAAGGCCCCTGGGAATGGCTGAAGCAGCTTGCTCTTGTCAAAGTGTGCCAGCACTGCTCTAAAAAAATTAAACACAGCAGATTATTTATTTATTTTTATTTGCTGCATTTGTATCCCACATTTTCCCACCTATTTGCAGGCTCAATGTGGCTTACATTGTTCTGTCATGGCGATCGCCATTCAGAGTGAGATACACAAGTGATATTACATAAAGTTCATAAGTGAAATAGTAGATTAAACAGATGTAAAGAGTACATATTCGGAGTGAAAAATAAAGTGGTAAAGCGTTAAAGTTCATATGGAGGGTCAATACAGTAAGCCTTGTTGAAGAGGTAAAAATAAAGTAGTAAAGCGTTAAAGTTCATATGAAGGTTAATTTCAGAATAACTTGTTGGAGAGGTAAAAATAAGGTAGAAAGCGTTAAAGTTCATATGGAGGGTCATTGCAGTATGCCTTGTTGAAGGGGTAAGTCTTCAGTGATTTCTGAAAGCTGGTTAGGTCGTGCATTTTTTTCATCTTAAATGGTAGTGCATTCCATAACTGCGTGCTTATGTCGGAGAAGCTGGATGTATGTATTAGTTTGTACTTTAGTCTTTTGCAGTTGGGGAAATGGAGATGTAGGAATGTACGTGCTGATCTATAAGTGTTCTTGGGTGGTAGGTCTATGAGGTCTGCCATGTAGGTCGGGGCCTCTCCGTAAATGATTTTATGAACTAGAGTGCAGACTTTGAACGCAATATGTTCTTTAAGTGGAAGCCAGTGTAGTTTTTCTCTTAGGGGTGTGGCACTTTCGTATTTTGTTTTACCAAATATGAGTCTGGCTGCAGTGTTTTTGGCTGTTTGGAGCTTTTTGATGATTTGTTCTTTACATCCAGCATATAGTGCTTATCACCAGAAAGCCGCCTCCATAATCTGCCATAGCTTCCCCTCTGACAGCATGACAGGCTGGCACCCAGCCCAACTTTTCCTGTTGGTGGTTTTATTTTGTATCGTGGATAAGACTGGTAAATGATTTAAAAACATAACAACCCTTTTGCTATTTTAGGAGGTGTGTGTATTTTACCCAGAATCGTGGTTTGGGAGCACAGCATTCCCTCCCTCCAGGCTCCAGGACTCTCCCAAACCCTGCTCAGTGCAGCCACATTGTTCAGTAACCAACAATAATCAGGACCAGATAAGATTTCCCTCTTTCAAATCTCCTCCCCGCTGAGAAACCCGGAAAGAAAAGGTAAACAAGAGGCAGTATTGGATTTTAGAGCCCTGGCTAAAGGCAGCTAGCTTCTGCAGAACAAGAGTTCTTTATTGTTGGTAGCATTTTTTATTTGATCTCACACTTAAACATGCCAGCTTCTGCAGCATAGGAATGTATTTATTTTGTTACATTTGTACCCTGCACTTTCCCACTCATGGCAGGCTCAATGCGGCTTACATGGGGCAATGGAGGGTTAAGTGACTTGCCCAGAGTCACAAGGAGCTGCCTGTGCCTGAAGTGGGAATCGAACTCAGTTCCTCAGGACCAAGGTCCACCACCCTAACCACTAGGCCACTCCTAGTATTGGTTTCATTGGTTAGCGTACTAATTTGTCCTACATTTTTAAATCTGTGTGTCATTGGGAGAAGCTGGTTATAGGGACTCCCTGTATTCATGCAGAGATGTTAAAATGATGTTATAAGAATAATTTTTTAAAAAACATTAGGTTGAAACCCGAGAGCCTTAACATATTTTTCCTGAGCCTACATCAAAAGAAAAAGATAGCCTGTGGGAACTTGCTGCTTTTGTTTTGTGGATTGCAGTGGTATACTATAAAAATGCACTTGCCTTTTTTATTACTACTGTTTCAAAGATAGGTATGAATAATGAGTGAAGGGCTCCTCTCATGCAGAAATTCTGTCCAGAGTCAGTCCAAATGTGTCAACATTGTCCAGTTCAGCACACTATTAGCCGCCAAGTTCATACAAAGTTAATTATGATCAGTGGAAAATAAATCTGTTGGCTCAGGCAACTTGCTATGTGAATATTCTATCACTATTTCATTATTGCTACCAATAATTACATATTAAGGTAATTTGCCTTAAACTTTTGTTTTAATTTGCTTTTTAAACCCAAAGGTGAATCCTAAGGGTGGTTGAATAATTAGGTGTAAACTGTGTTTTTGACTTTACTTGTTTTGGATTGCTTTGGGTCCTGCTGATCTATACAGCTACTGTCTGGAATTTTGGAAGATGGAAATGAGAAGATAATAATTAAATTTTGGATGTATTATGTCTATATCATTTTGAATGTGTGTCTGCCAGAACTGGTTTTAGATATGGCTGGAACCCACAAGAAAAACCTCACTCAATGGCCTTCAATCTCCAGAATAATGGTGGTAAATCTCCAGCTTTGAGATGGGCCACCCTTGGCATCTCTGAAATCCTTTACCTTTGCTGGCAAGGATATTGAGCCACGCCAGCCAAATAAATGGCCTGCTGCTGCTCCCTGCTGCTTGTTTCCGGCTCTGAGCAGCATGCCAGAACTTCTTGCACAAGTATGCTTTCATTCAGCACCCCCAATCATTTTGAAAAGTTGGCTCCTGTGGAACCAGGGACAACCTGTTGCATTTGGAAGAAAGAGGAGACGTAAGGTGATAGCAGATACTTGGAGAGAGCAAGGTAAGGAGGAGGGTGGGTGCAGGGGCAGCAGCTACTGTTGGTGGGGAAAAGGGGTAAGGGCGGAAGCTTGTGGAGGACTGTAGGACATCTGCTTCTCAATGCAACTTGTTTACCTTAGCCTTCTGAGGGGCCGCTACAACAATGTGTGCCCAGGCTTTGTGCAGGGTTAATGTGGCTTTAGGACACAATTGTGTGGGTGAACAATGCAGAAAGGGGTTTTTCCACACAAGGCAATCCTGCACAAAGCCTTGAGTGCACAGCACATTTTTAAAAATGGTAATACAGTTAATTTAATATTCAGTGCAGATGTAGAAAAGTGCACTGAAAATTGAAAACCTGAGCACAATGCCCAGGGTTCAAATGCCAAATCAGAGGCGGCGCAGAGAACCAGCAACTTTGTCCTGGCATTGGAGCAGAAAGTGATCTGATGTGAGGCACTTCATCTCAGATAACTCTCTGCTCCGAAAGCCCCTGACCTCCCCACCCCTGAACCCCCTCCCCAACACCCAAAACATAAACTCTGTGGTGTAGCCCCTTTCCCTCCCCTTTCCCTGACGCCCAAACTAAAAAGTCCCTGCTGGTCTAGTGGACCCCCACACCCTTCATTCCTGCCCCCTACAATCCCACAGATCCTCCCATGCACCTGGAAATTGGGAGGGTACAGCAATACTCACTCACTTCTGCCTCTAGATCACCATCTTGCAAAATGGTATCGCCTAACCCTGAGCAGTGCCGTGTGGGGTCAGTCTGCCAAATAAAGGAATTTTTGACTATCCCAGGATGCATTGAATGGGGTCAAGCACCACCATTTTGCAAGGAAACAGGAGTGGGCATCTCTACAGCCTCCCACATTCTAGGTGCATGAGGAAATCTGGGAGCGAGGGAGGTGTTGGAGTCAATTAGAAGAATATCAGGGACATTTAGTTTAGTGTCGGGGTAGGAGAAGGGGGAGGGGGGCTTACTATACCACCACAGATTTTATGTTTTGGGTACTGGGGAGTAGGGGATAATGGAGGGAGGTCATCTTAGGGTTCATGAAGGGGGAGGATCTGGGGGAAAGGATGGTTCCACTAAACCATAAGGGATTTTTAGGGGAGGGAATTAGGGGGGGGGGGGGGGAGGAGACTTGGAAATCCAGCTAGATTATTTTTCTAATGTCTCCCTTTCTCAATCCCTGCTCAAGTACTGACAGGAAGGAAGACATTTGTAGCAAGCAGCTGAATATTATCATGGCAGTGTGTGCTGTTTTTTCTCTAACAACACACACTTTTTAACACAGCAGTAATTTGTATGCTTATTTCAATAGAAATCCATGTGCAATGCTAATTCATGGCTCTAATGTAAGCTTACTGCATCAACCCCTGGGTGTCTAATAGGATGTGCCAGAATTAGCTGACAACAGCCTTTGTGTGCAGGTCCTAGTTAACCCAGGAGAGGGTGGGGTGAGGGGGTAGAGAGGGAAAAGGAGACAACGATCAGAAATTTGGTTAAGAAGGAGAGATAGGGAGTAGGAGATGGGGAATGGGGAAAAATCAAAGAAGAGAGAAGTTGAAAGAAAAGGGATTAGGATTTAGCTTGTGCCTTTTCAGTAGTAGCTAAAGGCAGTGGCATACCAAGGTGGGGCAGTGGGGGCACTCCGCACTGGGTACAGACAGCATAGGGTGTGCTAAGCAGTCATGCAGCTGTTGGCTCTGCCGGTCCCCTGCCCCAGAAGAGGAAGTTGATGTCATAGCAGGCAGGGGACCGGCAGAGCTGACAGGCCATGTAACTGCTCAGCATACTCCCTTGCTCGCAGAAGGGAGGGTGGGGGGATGTGCTTGGAGGAGAGCAGGGGTGTGATGCACCTGGAGGAAGGGGTGCTCTGCCCCGGATGGCAACCAGCATAGGTACACCACTGGCTCAAAGCAAGTTATAATTAGGAACTGTAGATATTTTCCTATCCCTGGAGGGCCTACAGTCTTTATTATTATTATTATTATTATTTATGTATAACTGTTTAAATTATAAGCAAGTAAATATATGTATAATAAAGTTGAAACAATGTGGAACTAACAAAAGTAATATAATAACAACACTAATTAGACAAATCTCATTACTTCATCAACTAAAGCCCATGACTGTTGAATAGTTGGGAGGTCCAAGGAAATGATATAAAATATCCAAAAAGTTCAAAGAAAGTGTGACAGGAATTATATTCAGGGCTCAGTTTAATTTTTGATGAGAGCTCTTCTGCTACCATAATAGGAGAGGAAAGTTGGTCCCTCAACTGAGAGCCTCTTAGATCCTATCAAAAACTACATACTTCACTGAGTGAAATTTAACTATACATTTAAAGAAATATTTGCGAAGAAAATGGTATTGCAGTTGTACCATCCCTGGCCACAGTTAAAAAAAAAAGGTTTACACTTCTTTTGAGTCTCTTAAGAAATATCTGGGAATATCATGCTTTGTGAAATATACCCTGAGAAGCAAAAACTACCTCTGAGTACCAATGCTATCAGGATGCTGATCCATAAAACATCCGTTTCCAAGGATGACTCGGCATAAGCAACAGGATCAGATTTATAAGAAGACAGCAAGTAGTAAGCTTGAATAATAGGTGAGACAGACTGATGGCATACAAAATATTACAATCATGTAACTTTTAAGCATATCTCTCGGTGTTACAGTGGGCAACAGAAAAAAATTCAAGAAACGCAAATTAGAGCTTCTAGAGGAATTCTTCAATGCTTCTGCTTTAGTCCTTAATGGAGCAATTCTATAAACTAGGCATGTGCATTACACGTATGGACATTTAGCAGCGGAGGCTGTCCTTAGCTGGTTTACATTATTTCTACAGAATTGTATATTCACGGTCTCAAACGTAGCTTCAATGTCAGCTACATAATCCCTTTCCTGTGAAGTTCCCCAGGGATCCATTCTATCACCTCTTCTGTTTAATCTCTGTTTCAGTCCCTTGGTTCTACTAATACAGACCCATGACCTCAATACCTACTATTACATAGACGACATCCTTATTATTAGGGCTGCATTTTGATTAAAATTGCGATTAATCGCTCGATTAAAGGTGGGACAGTCAGCAGTTCATTGGAGGGGCACACATTTCCTCTCCCTCCTCACACCCCCACATAAGATATCATACCTTTGCTGGTGGTGATGCTGAAGCCCTGCCAGTCGAAGAAATCCACTGCCAAAGCAACCCCTTTCCTCCTTGTGCTGCCTCAGGAGCAAGGAAGTCAGCAGGGTGCCTCCAGCCGCTGATGCTAGCACTCCCCAAGCATGCTTGGGAAGTGCAAGCGATGATGGCTGGAGGCACCCTGCTGACTTCCTCACTCCAAAGGCAGTATGAGGAGGAAGGGGGTGACTCAGGCAGTGGATTTCTTCGGCTGGCTGGGCGTCAGCTACCCCACCAGCCATTGAACAGGTACTGCAGCACTGGAGGGGGCCTAAGCCCATTCTCTCCTTCTCTCACATGTGCCCCCCTGTGCCGTCAGCCATTTCTCTCTCTCTCTCTTTCATGTGCCCCCCTGTGCCTTCACCCATTCTCTCTCTCTCACCCTCATGTAGCCCCTGTGCCTTCACCCATTCTCTCTTATGTGCCCCTCTGTGCCTTCATAGAGTGACCTTGGACTCCCAGCTTACATTTTCCTAGCAAATTTCCAATGTTCTCAAATAAGGATTCTTTGCCCACCAATGATTAAGATCAATAGAAAGTTGTCTAGATAGGGATGCACTGCATACCCTAATTCCATACGTTTATTAGCTCTCACTATGAGTACTGCAATGTTGTTTATGCCAGCATCTCTAAAACTAATCTGAAGCACCACTTTTAAGTTGAGCAAAATGTCTTACAGCTACTTTGGCTGCCTGTTGAATATGTAGGATTAAATTCAAGATCCTGACCTTAACTCACAAGGCCCTTCATGACAACATCCCTAGTTACCTAGCTTCTCTTACCATCCTCTATATTCCCATGCATTACTTCAGTTTTTTTAATTACCATAGGCTGGTTCTTCAGGGACCCTCATGAGCCAGCTGGGAGTCCACCAGAAATAGTGCTTCTCTTTTTCCTCACACCATCCCTTTGGAAGGCTTTGCCCCTCCCTTTACATGAGTTAGTCTTTAAGACACACTTCTTTAGTGTTGCATTCAGGGAGCAGTGGGGAACTAGATATCTGTTTTCATCCACTGGAAGGAGGGGAATGAGAAGAAGGACTCCATATTTTATGGTTGTGTCTGAGTATCTTGATTGATTGTCCACTTTTCTATTGTTATTATGAAGTTCCTTTCACTATTCTAGCAAACATGAAATACACGATAAATGATAAATAATATATGCCAGCATGCTGCGTATTTGCAAGCAGGCATGTACAGAGGCAGTACATAGGTGAGACAGAGGCAGGGATCTCACTCACGTAACTCACAAAATACTTTAAGGATATGGTTTAAAGTCTTAGTCATGACAAATAAAGAACTTTATCAGAGAGTTCCATCATAAATTTGGCTTCCAGAACCCCCACATTTTCCTGTGTCATTGGTACCCACATGTACCAAGACAGCTAGCTCCTCCCCAGCACTATCTAAAATTCTTTCTAGGTGACACGTGAGGTCCGCCACCTTCGCAAGTGACCAGGAGATTCTCATGTCCACCAGCCACCCAGCTATCTACATGCCTAATAATCAAATCACCAACTACAACAGCCATCCTAGCCCTTCCCTCCTGCACAGAAGCTCTTGGAGACACATCCTCAGTGCAAAAGGATATTGCATCCCTTGGTGACTTAATGGTGGCAGTTCCTATCAAATTCAGGTCCCCCCACCCATCTCACTTTTATTCTGGGCCCATGACTTCCTAAACTGCTCTGTCCTGTGTGCAAGGGTGCCAACTGTGACAGGGGCATTCCCCCAATGTAGTCCTCTTCACATCCATGGCACCTGCCACTTGCTGAGAAACAGCTCTGACCTCTGTCAACCTGTCTCCTCCCCTGATCAGAGCTCTCCTCACTTCCTCCAGCTACCTTTTAAATTATCAGGGCCAAATAAGCACTGATCCTCTCTCTCACCTTTTTGGTTTTTTTTGTCTGTTGCCAAATTTTTCTTCTCACAAGCACTCAAGGTTCTCATTCCAAGAGTAGAGAGGGAAGCCGAGGGACAGCTGCTCCACACCCCACCATCAGAGACTGGGGGGGGGGAGGGGGGGTTAGACCAAGGGGGAGGGCAGGGGAGGGACCCAGATATAGCACTACATGTCAATCCCCAAACAGGCCTGCTGTTCCTGCCTTTCCTTAGGGCTTTCTTTTCACCTTTTTTCTTTTCTCTTTTTTTTTTTTACCTGACTAATTTGCACAAGGGCCAAAAACAGCGCCCTCTCCTCCCCCAGCAAGACCACATAGGGTAGCTCACCTTTCATCTGCTGTAGACAGAGTACAACTAGATGGTTGGGGACTGCTCAGGATACTTACAGGATGATGTTCGAAGCCAATAGTTGTCAGTCTCCATTTGCCCATGCATCCGGATTAGTCTAAAGGGATGCTAAGGAATTTTATCATTATTATTGTTTCCATTTCTTAAGGTGGGAGAAGCTGAAGGGGAAAAGCAGTGGTATACTTGTTGGTCCCCTCTTCTTTCCCTCTCCTCCAGTCTCCCTGAAGCCACCCTTGCAAACTTGGGTTGTCGGTTGTATGTTAAGACACAGAGCCCCAGGGTTGCCAGGTAGAAATTTTTTTTCCAGCCCAATCCGGGCCAGAAACCAGCCCAAAACCCGCCCAAACACAAACCCCGCCCCTGACACCCCCACCCCCGCGTCACCGGCCCCGCCCCCGCCGTCACCGGCCCCGCCTCCCACGTCATCGGGCCCGCCTCCCCGTCATCAGCCCCGCCTCCCACGTCATCGGGCCCGCCTCCCCGTCATCAGCCCCGCCTCCCCGTCATCGGCCCCGCCTCCCACGTCATCGGCCCCGCCTCCCACGTCATCGCCCCGCCCAAAACGTCACTAACTCCGCCCAAAAACGTCACTAACCCCGCCCCCCGCGGCCGAAAAAAATCAAAAAGCCGCCCAAAAAGCCGCCCGGAAGCCTAAAAAACCGCCCAAAAAACCGCAACCCGCCGCGGGCAAAAATTTCCCGCGGCGGGTCGCGGAAAACCGCCCAATTGGGCGGTAAAACCGCCCACCTGGCAACACTGCAGAGCCCTGTCATCCAGGCTACATGAGCAAAACTCACAAGGCCACAGTCATCCCCTTCCATACTATGACAGCCAAAATAGAACTGTTATCTAGCACTTCATCTCAGGGCACACAAACAGGAACTGGTGCCAAAGAACTTAGAGGCAGATGCAGCAACCAAACGTAAAAAAATCTAAATCGTTAAAGACCCTAACGATTTTAAAATAACGAAAAATGCACCAAAAAAAAAGTCACACATGCTGAGATCGGTATTGAAACGTACAATGTATCAAAGAATCACAATACACATCGTTAATCGGCCCCCAAATCATGCGCAGAGCAGCCAAGCGTTATGTTAGCTGCTCTGCGCATGCCACAAACAGTCAAAACACAGTCAAATCACAAGCACATGGCTCCCAAATCAAAACAAAAATAAAAAAAAAAGGGTCGGGAGGGGGCAAGGGCGCCCCTCAGGAGCGTCCTGTACGGACGGCCTTGCCCCCCCCCCCCCCCCCCGCTGCTCCCCACTTTCCGCCGCTCCCCCCACCCCGAAAAAGCAAAATTCGAGCAGCCCCTGCCCCCCTCCCTTCCTCACTACTCTCACCTCAGCTCCGCCTCCCGACATCCTCCGTCCTGTGCCCCGCCCCCTTTTGGGGTCGTCGCCGCCATTCCCCTCCTCCATCGGGCCCCCCTCCCTCTTACCGGGCCCGTGCAGCGCCTCTCTCCTCTGTCCGAAGGCGCTGCACGGGCAAGAAGAAAGCCTGATGCCTGCCTTCGCCCAGCTTCGATGGCGCGTCTTTCTCCTGCTGGGCCCGCCCCTGTCTGACGTCAGTAACCAACGTAGGTTACCGACATCAGACAGGGGCGGGCCCAGCAGGAGAAAGACGCGCCATCGAAGCTGGGCGAAGGCAGGCATCAGGCTTTCTTCTTGCCCGTGCAGCGCCTTCGGACAGAGGAGAGAGGCGCTGCACGGGCCCGGTAAGAGGGAGGGGGGCCCGATGGAGGAGGGGAATGGCGGCGACGACCCCAAAAGGGGGCGGGGCACAGGACGGAGGATGTCGGGAGGCGGAGCTGAGGTGAGAGTAGTGAGGAAGGGAGGGGGCAGGGGCTGCTCGAATTTTGCTTTTTCGGGGTGGGGGGAGCGGCGGAAAGTGGGGAGCAGCGGGGGGGGGGGGGGGGCAAGGCCGTCCGTACAGGACGCTCCTGATGAGCGCCCTTGCCCCCTCCCGATCCTTTTTTTATTTTTATTTATTTATGTTTTTCTGACGTCCTTTGGACCAATCACAGCGCTTTTAGCTCTGCTAATGCGCTGGGATTGGCTCAAAGTTTGTTTATTTTTTCTCTTAATGATTTTTCCTGGCACAGAGCTGTCCTAACGAGTGGTCCAGACCTCTCGTTAGTTTTCCTGCCTTTTTCCTGCGTAAAGGCAATCGGAAAAGGTTAGTGCATGTCGTTTCAATGGGGTTTTCACACTAATTGCTCATCTCCATTCCGTTTTCGTTAGCTGCTGGCTTCCTCGGTAAAAGCCCTTTGATGCATGCAACGGATCAAATTTTCCTCGTTGGAGAGTCATTAAAGGCTCATTTAGCTTTAGTGCATCTGCCTCTTAAGGACTAAGGTGGCAACTCCTGTAGTCAGGCATGAAGGGAAAGGTCAAGGCAGCAGTTTATCATTTTATAACTGAAACACTAAGGGGCCGATATTCAGACTGTGGAGGTTAGCCTGGCTAACTCCCGCAGTCATCACTAAACCCAGATATTCAATGCTGAGCCATTTCCGGTGACCAGCATTGAATATTTGGTTTATTTTTGGCCGGCTAGAAGATAACCATCTATGCTGATATTCAGACTTAGCTGGTTATCTTCTAACCAGCTACAGATATCCCACATATTTACGTGGCCAAATATAGCTACTAAAGTGGGCCAATATGTTGGCTGATATAACTGATTATCTGCTAGCTGGTGATAGTCAGCGGAAGACAGTTGGATGTCTCCCGATGAATATAACCAGATAGCCAGTTATGAGGCATTTAACCAGCCAGGTGCCAAAACAAAATAACAAAACCTAAATCAAAGGAAAGCTGCCACAGCTGGCAATGTCTCTAAATGCACATCCCATTACCTTCCAGTATTGGAATTTGTTACTTGTTCACTTAAAATCTGTACTATGGCACCGAGGAGAGGAAAGGAGGCAGTGGGAACAATGAAAAATGCCCAGCTGACCTGACATAAACCTACAGACACCTGCTGAGAAATGGAGAAATACAATGATGTTGTCAAAGATCTCCCTCTATGCTACTGTTGATTTGAAGAATGAATGCTTCTGTGATGCCACAGAACAATACCCTTCTAGTCTGACTGCATCAAAGAAATTAAGCTACTATCAATCAGGAAGTTCTCTCAATAAAACAATGCTAAGCTACAAATCTAAATCAAAGGCTAACTTCAAAGGGAATATAAAATCAACAGAAAGCAAAGGATATTTTAAATTACTTCACCCCATTATACAATGACATAAAGGCAATTATTGTAATAAAAAGCTTTATTCTGAAACTTCAACTTGGATACTATACCAATAATGTAATAAATTTAGAATAATTTATGCACTCCTTTTGCTGTTCTGTTCTGTGGGGAACAACAATGTGCATGATATTCTAAAGGAAATATTCAGATAACACCTGAATTAATTTCAGCTGAAGTAGCCAGTATTTAAAAAAGAAACTCCAACCACCAAGGTTGAATATCCACCAGATCAGACATTTACCACATGATGACACCCTCCCCTCCCTACCACCATCACCACCTTCCAAAAGTCTTTTGAGACCTCTACTTTGTAACACCTAAGATGCTGTGCATAGGGAGTCTGACAGAGAGGGAAACAAGGAAGGGCTAAAAGATGCTACAGATACCAAGGGACAGAACCTGGGGGATATATATTGCAGAGCTAAAGGGATAGATCAAGAAATTATGGAGCCCTAAGTCAATTTGCTTTGGTGCCCCCTCCCCCCCCACACATTGCTTCTGTCCCCAGTGACCCCCATGGGTCCAGCATCTCTCCCTTGCTTTCTCAGTCTAGCATCTCTCCCCTTCTCTTTCCATCCCCAGATCTGGTCTCTCTCCCCCTCCCTCTTCCACTGTGGTCCTGTACACTTTATCCTGGTTGCTGGCAGCAGGGCCGCCGAGAGGGGGGGACAGGGGGGACAAAAGTCCCGGGGCCTGGGCCTCCAGGGGGGCCTGGCGCCGTCTGGCCCGTCCTCTGTCACCGCCTGGCCCGCCCTCCGTCACTCCCAAAACTAACCTTAAGCCTCCTTTCACTTCACAGCAAGCAGCAGCAGGTCAGGCCACTCCTTCCTTCCATGTCCCGCCCTCACGGACGTTACGTCATGTGAAGGCGGGGCACGGAAGGAAAGAGGAGAGGTCTGCCCTGCCACTGCTTGCAGCGAAGTGAAAGGAGGCTTAAAGTTAGTGCCGAGGGCCCGGCCCGATAGCGGGTGGAGGGGGGCCCGGCGACCTCAGGTGGGTGGGCGGCGGGGGGGGCCTTGTCCCGGGTCCGGCTCCAGCTTTCGGCAGCCCTGGCTGACAGCAGCAGCATGAACAGGCAACTTTCAGCTTTCCCCTGCGTCTTCCCTCTGCCGCATCCCGCCACCTCTGATACAATTTCCTGTGGGTAAGATGCAACAAAGAGAAGATGTAGGGGTAGGCCGAAAGCTGCCTGTTGTTCATGCTGCTGCTGCCAGCAACCAAGGTAAAGTGTAAAGGACCTTGGTGGAAAGGGGAGGCGGGGGAAGAGAAGGCTTGACATATAGATCAGGTGAGGCACAGGAGGTGATGTCAGATGCTGGGGATTTTGGGGCCTTTATCACCCAACATCCTGGTCCAATGGTTAAGGTGGACCTGCAGAGATATCGAATAAGAAACATGAGGATGAGGAAATAGGTATTAGAAAGGCGAAAGAGAATACCAAGGGCTCAATATTCAGTGGTGGAGCCACTGCTTAAAGATATACAGATAAGTTAGTCAATATCTTTAAGCAGATTCTCAGCCAACCTATTTGGTTAAGACAAACCACTGAATATGTGGTCCTAAACTTAAATGGAGAAGTTATCCATTCAAAGTTAGACTGCTATTTATGCAGCCTGCCTAAATGGACAAAATTAATGAGACAGTGGCTGAATATCACCATCCCCCCCCACCCCCCCCCCCCCCCCCCCAAAAAAAATAATAATGACCTACTAAAGTAAATTTTGGCCATATATCCACTGTATAGATTAAATACAGCTCTCAGAATTAAGGAGGGGCAACACTTCTGAACATCTGACTCCAAAGCCAGAAATCTGAGCCCTGAAGATCCTCTGGGCAAAGAGGGTGGGAAGCAATTAGTTGCTAAGAGACTGATTGAGGGAGGACCCTGACTCAGAGCTACTCTTCTCCCTCCCATCTCCTCTGCTCATTATCATATCACTGAAACCTGATCCAGTACTGATCTCAACAGCTTGAAAGGCAGACCCTCTTCTTAAGTCAGTGAAGAGAGGGAAGCAACTGCAAGCAAGTCCCAGCACAGCTTTCATACCAAGTAATCTCTACACCTCTAGCCTCCCCTCATACAAGAGCAGACTCCTCACCTAATCAAGAAAACAAACAAACAAACAAAACCGACTGGTCATAACAGCTGGCAAGAAAATCAACAGCAGGATCTAAGGGAATTTCGAACCGCAGATCAAATTCATCAACTGACGAGGCAACAACAAAAGTGGCCCAAAACAGCCCAACCAAAAGGTAACACACAGCCACACATCACCTAACCCAAGGAAAACATACTGAGAAATAGTGCAGGCAGACAAGATCTCAAACAGTCATACACAAACAAAAAACAAGTCATGCTCTAACCTCATGCACACACACATATATAACCCCACGATATTAACCAAAGACTAAGCCTTAAATAAAACACAAGACCAGAACATCAGACCCCACAAGAAAGAAAAAAAGTCTTATCACGCATCCAGTCATCAGAACTCGGTCTTATTAGTAGCCCACAGCGAAAAGAAACCAAAATGAATACCTTCAAACTACTTCTAATAATCTACTCCTTAACACTAACCACTCCTCTTGTAGAAAGTAACATTATACGCATACTATACAATCATCAAAGATTGATCAGATGCACCACACCTCATCAAACTGACAACAACTTAAACAAAGGAAGAACACCAACATGCGGACAACCACTACAGAATGCAAAGAAGGGTCCAAACAAACTCACGTCAACAAAGAAACGACAACTAATAAAAGTCCACACAACACCAGACGCAGAAGACCCATTCCAAACAATCCAAGTGGGCTACATCAACGCCAGATCCGCAGTAAACAAAACAGCAATACTAACAGACTGGATCATGGCAGAAGACCTTGACTTACTCTTCATCAATGAATCCTGGATCCACGACCAAAAGGACCACATAATCCTAGACCTGTGCCCTCCAGGATACAAGATCACACACTGGACCATAAAGGAAAAGAGAGGCGGAGGCATAGCACTAATGTATCGATCCCACTTTACCACCGAAACCACTGTCGAGTCCATGACACCTCAACTTGAAATTGCCTCAATCAGAATCCACAACAAAACCCTACGCGATCATTTGAATTGTGTCTTGTTTTACAGACCTCCAGGTAATTGGAACGAAGGCCAGACTAACTTCATGGACTTCATTTCAAACACATGTGTAACCAACTCCAATGTACTAGTATTAGGAGACATCAACCTTCACTTAGAAAACCCAAACTCAATCAACGCACGAGAATGTAAGGAATTCCTCCACCTATGGGATCTCAAATGGCCACAAATGCAAGCAACCCATGTCAAAGGGCACACACTTGATCTTATCTCACACAAACTTTCAACAGACCAGAATCTAATAATAACAGATATTAAATGGACAGAAACACCCTGGACTGATCACTACAAATTAAATTTATCCCTAGACTGGCGGAAGAAGGGATTACACCAAATACAAGAAAACACATCCTACAGCACAAGAGGTCAAGTACACACGAAAACATTCTGGTAACAGATATACAACAATGAATGGACAACACAAACAGACTCCATATATTACCTCGTGGAATGGGATAAAATATAAGAAACAAGACATAAGCATCGCCACACTTGGACAAACCAGAGGTCCATCTAGCCCAGCACCCTGTCTCCGACAGTGGCCCATTCAGGTCACAATCACCCGACAAGATCCACGGAGCAAAGCATTTTGTACTGCTTGTCCCAGGAATAGTGGATTTTTCCCTACGTCCATTTAATAACATTCTATGGCCTTTTCCTTCAGGAAGCTGTCCTAACCTTTCTTAAACTCTGCTAAGCTAACCACCTTAACCACATTATCCGGCAATGAATTCCAGAGTCGAATTACACGCTAAGTAAAGAAAAATTTTCTCTTATTTGTTTTAAACTTACTGCACTCGCATGCCCCCTTGTCCTAGTATTTTAGGAAAGCGTAAAACAGACGCTCCACATCTATCTGTTCTCCACTCATTAATTTATATACCTGTATCATATCACCCCTCAGCCGCCTTTTCTCCAAGCTGAAAAGCCCCAGTGCTTTAGCCTTTCTTCATAGGAAAGTCGTCCCATCCCCTTAAACATCTTTGTTGCCCTTCTCTGTACCTTTTCTAATTCCACTATATCTTTTTTGAGGTGCGGCGACCAGAATCAAGCACAATACTCTAGGTGCGGTCGCACCATGGACCGATACAGTGGCATTATAATATCCTCATTTTTGTTTTCCATCCCTTTCCTAATAATACCTAACATTCTATTTGCTTTCTTAGCCGCAGCAGCACACTGAGCAGAAGATTTCAACGTATCATCAATGATGACTCCCAGGTCCCTTTCTCGTTCCGTGACTCCTAACGCTGAACCTTGCATGACATAGCTATAGTTTGGGTTCCTCTTTCCCACATGTATCACTTTGCACTTGCTCACATTAAACGTCATCTGCCATTTAGACGCCCAGTCTCCTAGTCTCGCAAGATCTTTCTGCAACTTTTCACAATCTTCCCGCGATTTTGACAACCTTGAACAACTTTGTGTCATCAGCAAATCTGATAACCTTGCTAGTTACCCCCACCTCCAGGTCATTTATGAAAATGTTAAAAAGCAATGGTCCCAGCACAGATCCCTGAGGGACCCCATTAACTACCCTTCTCCACTGCGAATAGTAACCATTTAACCCTTCTCCTCTATCTAATGTAATTGTATTTGATTCACCTGTGCATTGTAAGCCACCTTGAGTCTGCTTCAAGTGGAAAAAGTGGGGTATAAATGTTCAAAAAATAAAAAACACTCTCTGTTTCCTATCTTTCAACCAGTTTTTAATCCATAACAATACACTACCTCCAATCCCATGACTCTCTAATTTCCTCTGGAGCCTTTCATGAGGGACTTTGTCAAATGCTTTCTGAAAATCCAGATACACAATATCCACCGGCTCACCTTTGTCGACATGTTTCTTTACCCCTTCAAAGAAATGCAGTAGGTTGGTGAGGCAAGACTTTCCTTCACTAAATCCATGCTGACAATGTCTTATCAGTCCATGCTTTAGAATGTGCTCTGTTATTTTGTTCTTACTGATAGTCTCTACCATTTTGCCCGGCACTGATGTCAGATTCACCGGTCTATAATTCCCCGTATCTGGAACCTTTCTTAAAAATCGGTGTTACATTAGCAACCTTCCAATCTTCCGGTACCACGCTCGATTTTAAGGATAAATTACATATAAACAACAGTAGCTCCGCAAGCTCATTTATTAGTTCCATCAGTACCCTGGGATGAATGCCATCCAGCCCAGATTTGCTACTCTTTACTTTGCAGAACTGCCCCATTACATCCTCCAGGTTTACAGAGATTTCATTAAGTTTCTCTGACTCATCAGCCTCGAATACCCTGTCCGGCACCGGTATCCCAACCAAATCTTCCTTGGTGCAGATCAAGGCAAAGAACTCATTTAATCTTTCCGCTATTTCTTTATCTTCCCTGAGTGCCCTTTTTACTCCCCGGTCATCCAGTGGCCCAACCGATTCTTTTGCCAGTTTCCTGCTTTTAATATACCTGAAAAACCTTTTACTATATGTTTTTGCCTCTACCGCTATCTTCCTTTCAAAGTCCTTCTTAGCCTTTCTTATCAGCGCTTTGCATCTGATTTGACATTCATTATGCCACTTTTTATTATCTTCAGTTGATTCTTTCTTCCATTTTCTGAAGGATTCTCTTTTTGTTCCAATAGCCTCCTTCACCTCTCTTTTTAACCACGCTGGTTGTCGTTTGGTCTTCTGCCCTCCTTTACTGATACATGGAATATATTTGGCCTGGGCCTCCAGGACGGTGTTTTTGAACAGCATCCACGCCTGTTGTAGGTTTTTTACCCTATCCTTCGCTCCTCTAAGTTCTTTTTTTACCATTCTTCTCATTTTATCATAGTTCCCTTTTTTTAAGTTAAACACCAACATATTTGACTTCCGTTGTCTACTTTTTTGAAAGCAGATTTCAAAGCTGATCATATTATGATCATTGTTATCAAGCGGCCCCCGCACCGTTACCTCCCGTACCAGATCATGTGCTCCACAAATGACTAGATCTAGAATTTTTCCTTCTCTCGTCGGCTCTAGATGAAATAGCATACTAGCATACTAGATAAAATAGCACCCTTACGAACAAGAACTTCACGTAAGAATAACTCAATACTATGGTTCAATGATGAACTGAAAAAGCTAAAAACACAATCCAGGAAACTCGAACGAGCATGGAGAAAAACAAAAGATGAACACACACTCAACATATGGAAACACTCACAAAGAAAATACAAATACACAATAAGACAGACCAAAAGATCATACTATAAAGCTAAAATAGGGACAGATTACAAAGACACGAAGAAATTATACCAACTCGTGAACAAACTCCTAGACACCAACTTGGTCATACAACGAATACAGACATCCCATCAGCAGACAAACTTGCTAAGTATTTCAATGAAAAAATTGCAAACCTACGCAACACGCTACCTCAGGACATCGAAATCTTCCTTAATGAGTTGGACCCAACCACTGGAGAATACCCGGCTGACCGAACCTGGTTAAAATTCGCTCTCCTTACCATCAATGCAGTTGCACATGCGATCAGCAGGTTCTCCAACACTCATTGTAAACTAGATACCTGTCCCAACTACCTAATGAAATCTGCCCCTGACAGCTTCATAGCAGACCTCACACCCCACCTAAACTACATGCTTCAGCAAGGTCTCTTCCCTAAGGAAAATGGCAATATCCTACTCACTCCAATACCAAAAGACACCAAGAAAAAAACAAATGAAATCACTAACTACTGTCCAGTAGCATCCACTCCGTTGTCAGTCAAACTGATGGAAAGCATGGTAGCCAAACAACTTACAGATTATATAAACAAATTCTCAATATTACACGAATCACAGTCAGGTTTTCACCCCCTCCACAGCACAGAATCAGTACTACTCACTCTCCTAGCCAAATTCAAGCAGGAAATAGCAATAGGCAAATACATCCTCCTCCTCCAATTTGACATGTCTAGTGCACTCGACATGGTAAACCATAATATATTAATAAGATTACTAGATAAGTTTGGGATTGGTGGATCAAGGGTTTCCTAGCCACAAGAACATATCAAGTAAAATCAAACTCAAACATAGCATCACTGTGGAAAGCAGACTGTGGAGTACCACAAGGATCACCACTATCACCGATCCTCTTCAACCTAATGATGACCCCACTAGCCAAGTCCTTATCTAACCAAGGCCTTAACCCTTTCATCTATGCAGAAGATGTCATAACATACATTCCTTACAAATCTAAACTGTCAGAAATCACCAATGAAATCAAGATCAGCTTGAACATCATGGACTCATGGGCAAATGCATTTCAACTAAAACTAAACAAAGAAAAAACACACTGTCTCTCATCCCTACACAGCACGGATAACCCCACAATTATCAACACCCCAGATTACACCCTCCCTATCTCAGACAGCCTGAAAACCCTCGGCATTACAATGGACTGCAACTTAACACTAGAGAGCCAAGTGACATCCACAACAAAGAAAATGTTCCACTCAATGTGAAAACTCAAACGCATGAAACAATTCTTCCCGAGGGGAACATTTCGCAACCTGATACAATCAATGGTACTAAGCCATGTAGACTACTGCAATAGAATTTATGCGGGATGCAAAGAACAAACCTTAAAGAAACTTCAGATCGCTCAAAACATGGCAGCTAGGCTTATCTTCGGAAAAATGCTATTCGAAAGTGCAAAACCCCTTCGCGAAAAACTACACTGGCTCCCAATCAAAGAACGCATTGCTTTCAAAATCTGCACTCTGGTTCACAAAATTATCTACGGTGAAGCTCCGGGATACATGACAGACTTGATCAACCTACCAACTAGAAACACATCCGAATCAACACGAACGTACCTAAATCTGCACTACCCAAGCGCAAAGGACTCAAATACAAATCAACTTACACATCCAGTTTTTCCTACACAAGCACACAACTGTGGAACGCATTACCAAAAGCCTTGAAAACTACGAACGACCACCTAAACTTCCGGAAAACACTAAAAACTAACCTGTTTAAAAAGGCATACCCTACCGATCCAACATAAATGCCTGACCTCTGCAACACAACAAAACTAAAGAACGTAATGGACATAACACAACTCTTCCGTTGTATGATTCCCTAGTATGGCTATGCCACATGAACTTTATCTTACCACAACATCACTTTGTATTTGTTTACACCGGAGTCTGTCACGCTTCTCCGGTACTATGAAAGCCACATTGAGCCTACAAATACATGGGAAAATGTGGGATATAAATGTAACAAATAAATAAATAAAATAAAATAAACAAATAACAAATAAAATGTATCTATTCACACTGGGACATAATTTTAAAGAAACACTATGCTGTTACCTCCAATGCTGATTGTGTAAGCAATTTTGAATATCAAATCAGTGATTATCTGAGAAAAAAAGGTATCAATATGCGAATGTCTCAAGTGTGAGAGAGGAGGGATGCTATACAGAAGCAGTGTTACAGGAAAATTTCCAAAAATATGGTAAGAAATCAACTTTTTGTAACAGAGTAATATGTCAGAAGGAAAGGTCTGTACTCTCCCCTCTCTTTTGACTCCACAGTTCTTTGACACTTAAATTAAAAACAAATAAACGATGGTATATTTGTATTATTCTGTGGAAGACATTTTCACTCCATTAAACAAATGGAGACATTTCATCTAAGTTATTTATTTGGATTTTGCTTACACCTTTTCAGTAGTAGCTCAAGGTGAGTTACATGCAGGTACACTAGGTATTTTCCTGTTGGGCTCACAATCTAAGTTGGTACCCTGAGGAAATGGAGATTTAGGTGACTATCCAAGATCACAGGGAGCAGCAGTAGGATTTGAACCAGCCACCTCTGAATGTCAATCCCAGAGCTCTAACCACTAGGCCAATTATATACTCCTATTGCAATATTTGCAACTGAAGGGCCTATTCAATAAGAATGCAGGAGGTTCAAATAACATGTAACATTTAACACATTTGAAAAGCTATTTAATACCCTGGTCCTTCATAAACAAGTGTCTTATATCAAAGTTATATCAAACAACATAAAACGAAAGGGATCCTATCATCAAAAGCCAGCAGGTGTGGTTAAATGATACTGGTCTAGAAATACTGAGGATGATTGGGATTAAATAATACAACAGATTTGCCTTGACGATTCTATATATGTAAAGATGAAAGAACGTGGATGTGTTTAGTTCTAGATTGACTACAAAGGATAGGATTAAGATTGGAGACAACAGGTTGATAAAACCAGTGATGCTTAGAAAAACCGAAGGAGTGAGGAAAAGAGGAAGACTACAAAGAAGATGGCTGGATGATTCCCCAGAGTGGACTGGACATCCAAAATTCAGTGCATATGGCTCAGGACTGGAAAGTACCTTGGGCAAGAAGGATGGTTCCACCACTGGCTCTGATGCTCCATAAGAACTATTTATTTTTATTTATTGCATTTGTACCCCACATTTTCCCACCTAGTTACAGGCTCAATGTGGCTTACATAGTACTGTCAGAGGTGTTTGCCTAGTCAGTTGATAACAGATACAAGGTTATATAGTGATCGTATGAGGTATAAGTGGAGGGTCGGAAGGGATGAAGATTGCGTGTTGTCCAGTACAATTATAGTCTTGTTATGTTGCTGGTTGAAGAGGTTTACGTGGGGTCGTTAGGGTAAGCCATTTTGAAGAGGTTGGTTTTTAGTGATTTCCTGAAGTTCATGTGGTCGTGGATTGTTTTCACAGCTTTTGGGAGGCCATTCCATAGTTTTGCGCTTATGTAGAAGAAGCCGGATGCGTAAGTTGTTTTGTATTTCAGTCCTTTGCAATTTGGATAGTGTAGGTTTAGGTAGGATCTTGACGATCTGACTTTGTTTCTTATTGGCAGATCTATAAGGTCTGTCATGTATCCTGGGACTACACCATCTATGATTTTGTGGACTAAGGTGCAGATTTTGAAGGTGATCCGTTCTTTGATTGGGAGCCAATGCAACTTTTCTCGAAGGGGTTTGGCACTTCGTAGCATGTTTTGCTGAATATCAGCCTGGCTGCTGTATTTTGGGCGGTCTGGAGTTTTTTATGAGTTGTTCTTTGCAACCTGCGTAGATTCCCCGTTGCAATAATCTGCATGGCTTAGAACCATTGATTGTATTAGATATCGAAAGCTTGCTCTTGGGAAGAAAGGTTTTAATCGTTTGAGCTTCCACATTGAATAGAACATTTTCTTTGTTACAGAGTTTACTTGGCTCTCAAGAGTAAGGTTGCAGTCAAGTGTGACACCGAGTATTTTCAAACTGTCTGAAGTAGGGAGGATATGTCTATGAGATGCAATGATGCTGAGGAGGTGTAAGGGGGCATCCTTTCTAACATGTGAGGTGCAATTACCCACTGTAAGATATTAATATGTTAGATACGTAATTGTATGGGGTCTCTTCATATGGCTTATTCATGGAATTTTTACTAAAGGAAAGGATGCACTCCATGATAGTACACCTGCTGGTGACCGCTAGATGAAACACAGCTTTGTACTGGAAATTGCCTCTGAATAGATGACTACAGTTATTATTACTATTATTATTTATTGGGATTTATTAACCACCTTTATGAAGAGATTCACCCAAAGTGGTGTACAGCAGATATAGTTTAACATAAAACTTACAATTTTATTAACATCATAACAACAGTAAAATGACTGAATACAATCAATGAGTAATAGGACTAACATGAAACAGTATCAGAAACATACACATTTAACAGCATTATACAACAATCATAACAGGAATATGATAAATTATCCTGGAAAATGTCCTCAATGGAACTTATCACTTGTTGTGTTAAAAAGACATAACAAGACGCAATGACAATAAGGTGATTAAATCTTAACTATGTTGGGAAAGATGTTTTAGTTCAATCTTTAATGATTTATTATCTGGATTTACTTCATGCTTTTTCAAAAAAATGGTACAATCCAACATGCATTACAAAGAAAAGGAAGCAAAGTGAGCTGAAACTGTAACTGTTTTTATTTAGGAGATGTACAATGCAACAAAGAAATAGCTACCAGCCTGATGGGGACAAAATGGGTGACCCAAGAAGTATCATAGTGAGAAGGTGTTGTACAATGCAGGGCAATGGGTGGGGGGTGGGAGCAGTATGGTAGTTACAGCTAGTGTACACCAGTCCTAGGTATGTAAGCCGCATTGAGCCTGCTTTTAGTGGGAAAGTGCGGGATACAAATATAATAAATAAATAAAACCTAACTCTGTTACTCAGCTATTGATTTTCTGCGTGACCTCAAAAAATTCAGGTGTGGCTTTGTCGCATTTGCCAAGTGGGAATCGCTATCGCAGCTTTGTAATAGGATCCCTCACTTTGCTAAATTTCATTATTGTCAGTTTTGTTGTGGCTTTTA
The DNA here is from genome assembly GCF_901765095.1 of Microcaecilia unicolor. Taxonomy (NCBI): domain Eukaryota; kingdom Metazoa; phylum Chordata; class Amphibia; order Gymnophiona; family Siphonopidae; genus Microcaecilia; species Microcaecilia unicolor. Next base: position 50,515,636 of record NC_044039.1, on the reverse strand, counting down.
TCATAAAGCTTTCACGTGAGACATTAAAATCCAAACTGTCTGAAGTAGGGAGGGTATGTCTATGAGATGCACTGATGCTGAGGAGGTGTAAGGGGGCATCCCTTCTAACATGTGAGGTGCAATTACCCACTGTAAGATATTAATATGTTAGATACGTAATTGTATGGGGTCTCTTCATATGGCTTATTCATGGAATTTTTACTAAAGGAAAGGATGCACTCCATGATAGTACACCTGCTGGTGACCGCTAGATGAAACACGGCTTTGTACTGGAAATTGCCTCTGAATAGATGACTACAGTTATTATTACTATTATTATTATTTATTGGGATTTATTAACCATTTATCTTCTTTGCACCAGGGTCAACAGTGCTAGTGGAAGCCATGACAGATCCCTAGCCTAAGTATGGTGATAAATCCAAAGTACAATCATGGGGACTGGTATGCTATTCCTCTTCTACAACTACTACTACTACTATTTAGCATTTCTATAGCGCTACAAGGTGTACACAGCGCTGCACAAACATAGAAGAAAGACAGTCCCTGCTCAAAGAGCTTACAATCTAATAGACAAAAAATAAATAATGTAAGCAAATCAAATCAATTAATGTGAACGGGAAGGAAGAGAGGAGGGTAGGTGGAGGCGAGTGGTTACAAATGGTTACGAGTCAAAAGCAATGTTAAAGAGGTGGGCTTTCAGTCTAGATTTAAAGGTGGCCAATGATGGGGCAAGACGTAGGGGCTCAGGAAGTTTATTCCAGGCGTAGGGTGCAGTGAGACAGAAGGCGCGAAGTCTGGAGTTGGCAGTAGTGGAGAACATGAAGAACATGCCGGACCACAAAATAAACCTGCTTATGAGGAACAGACAATCAACAGAGGATTTGAACCTTAGCTTCCCTTATTCTGAACCTACTGCTCTAACCACTAGGCTACTTCACTTTGAGGCATATTTTCAAAGCACTTAGGCTTACAACGTTTCATAGTTACCTATGGAACTTTGTAAATCTAAGTGCTTTGGAAATGAACCTCTTCGTAATGCAGAGTCCATGCTACAAGAGGTCTTGACTTTGCCCACTCCCCACTGCATGCAAGAGGCCTGGAAGTCATATTTGCAAACAGTAAACCTTTGCTTGGTTCTGTCATTCTTGCAATATGTCCTTCCCCATCCACCACACTCAGAAATTTCAGATGAACATCTACAACAAAGGTATCAAAATTCAAGACAAATGAAAACAAAACTTATCAACTTTGCATAAAATTTAGTAAAATATCCACCTTATAATTGAAAGAGAAAAACGCCTAGATTTCGACCCAAATCGGGAGATAGACGTTTATCTCACAAAAACGAATAAATCGGTATAATGGAAAGCCGATTTTGGACGTTTTCAACTGCACTCCATCGCGAAAGCGTACAAAGTTGACGGGGGCGTGTCGGAGGCGTGGTGGGTTATCGGCCGAGGAGAGATGGGCGCCTTTTGCCGATAATGGAAAAAAGTATGCGTTTGTAGCTAGAATTTAGGGCACTTTTCCTGGACCCTGTTTTTTCACGAATAAGGCCCCAAAAAGTGCCCTAAATAACCAGATTACCACCAGAGGGAATTGGGGATGACCTCACCTGACTCCCCCAGTGGTCACTAACCCCCTCCCACCACAAAAAATGATGTTTCACAACTTTTTATTTTCACCCTCAAATGTCATACCCACCTGCCTGGCAGCAGTATGCAGGTCCCTGGAGCAGTTGTTAGGGGGTGCAGTGGACTTCAGGCAGGTGGACCCAGACCCATCCCCCCCCCACCTGTTACAATTGTGCTGCTTAATGCTTAGTCGTTCAACCCCCCCAAACCCACTGTACCCACATGTAGGTGCCCCCCTTCACCCCTTAGGGCTATAGTAATGGTGTAGACTTGTGGGCAGTGGGTTTTGAGGGGGATTTGGGGGGCTCAACACACAAGGGAAGGGTGCTATGCACCTGGGAGCTCTTTTACCTTTTTTTTTGTTTTTGTAAAAGTGCCCCCTAGGGTGCCCGGTTGGTGTCCTGGCATGTGAGGGGGACCAGTGCACTACGACTCCTGGCCCCTCCCATGAACAAATGCCTTGGATTTATTCGTTTTTGAGCTGGGCGCTTTCATTTTCCATTATCACTGAAAAACAAAAACGCCCAGCTCACAAATTGTCGAATAAAACATGGACGTCTATTTTTTTCAAAAATACGGTTCGGTCCGCCCCTTCACGGACCCGTTCTCGGAGATAAACGCCCATGGAGATAGACGTTTTCGTTCAATTATGCCCCTCCACGTCTTCATTCACAAGTATATATATATTTTTGTTTGTTTCCTTTTTTTAACATATATTTAATGGAAATACTTTTCACAAAGCAGGCAAAAATCACAGGCTTAAGGGAAGAGAAGGCTTAAGTATTTACAGTGCACTCCATTTAAGTGCATGTCGGATAAGTGCATGCTCTGTTTAACTGCATGCTGTACTTAGGTCCCATTTTTGGCACCATCAATTTCTATGGGGACAAACTTCGGTTTAGCGCACCACTGATAAGTGCAAGATTCACTTATATGCATGGCTTAAGACAGCTCCTCTGCAGGAAAGAATCCGCATAAGCGCGCGCACGGAATGTGGAAGCCGATTGGTGCGTGACAACCAATGAGATTTCAAATTTACTGCCCCTTTAACTGCCACAGGCAGAATAAGCGAAATAATGTTGTTAGAGGGTACACCGGAGTCGTTGTCGCAGTGGAACTGTAAGGCTTTAACACTGGGTCAACGAGTAGAAGTTCTTAAAAAATTAGAAAACAAACAAAGTCAAGCATCTATTGCTAAAGAATATGGTGTCAATCCCAGTCAAATTTCACGTGTCTTGAAGCAGAAAGATCAGCTTCTGGAAGACTGGCAAAACAATATAAATCCACACAGGAAACGTAAAAGGGCAAGAAAAGCTGAGGAGGTAGAAGATGCTCTTCTTCGGTGGTTTTCACGAGTCAGGAGCAGACAGTTTCCTGTCAGTGGTCCACTGCTTATGGAGAAAGCTAACCAGCTAGCTGAAAGTCTTGGACTTACTGAATTCAAAGCCACTGTTGGATGGTTGGAAAGATGAAAGGAGAGGAACAGATGCAGCTGTTGCAAACGCGTCAGATGAACAGGTTATTGACATCCCAGGTTACTGAAGAGGAGTTTCATCGCTACGTAGCTGTTGATTACGATCTACAAACAGCTGACGACAGCACTGATGTCGAGATAAGTGCCTACATGCAGGCAACAATGGCTGATAATGAAACAGATGATGAAATGAGCAGCGAGGCACATGCTGACGAAATTAAACAACCTCCTCCTGTCACTTTTGCAAGAGCGCTGGAGAGTCTCAACACCATGCGGGCCTATCTGGAGGCCACTGGATGTTAGTACTATGACAGTTTTTACTGTCTGGCAGATGTAGTCTATGAAACTCACAGACCCAATAGTGTACAGAGGACTATAACTGATTACTTCAAGTAAGCCTAAAGTCAGTTAACAGAGACTGTATACTGTACGTATAATAATAAACAGTACTGTACATATGTTTATCAGATGTCAAGCTTCTTTTGGTCACAACGGTTAAGTGCACGCTCCGGTTAACTGCATGCATTTCTTTGGTCTCAGGCCCTTGCAGTTAAGCGGATTGCACTGTATTTATTACTTAGGTTTATCTCCATCTATTTAATAGCAGGAGAAATAGAAACTGAAGACAGCAAACTTTGATGGACTCAAAGTCTTCCTTAGCCTATTGCACAATGTAACTATTTAGTCTGTGCCGCATGGCTGATCCAAATGCTGCCACTGATGCTCAACCATGAGCTTGTGTTGCATTTGCTTTTCTTTCTCCTGTCAGATCTACCAGAACAACAAGCTCTCTGTGCCTCTTTCTTGGCAGAAACCCGAGCTAAATCAGTACAGAAGGGGATAAATCAGCCAGCAAAGCCTGCTAGGGGACCCTCTGCAAATGGCACGGACTAACTCTTAGCACCATGAACAGGTGCAGGGCAGCCGGATAGAGGCATTCTGCAGACACAACATTGAATATCAACTCACTAAGACAGCTTGTTTTACTGACTCATTCTCTGTTTCATCCTGGAAAAGTGAGAGTGTGTGAGGGCATTCCAAAAATATCCGCCAATCCTGCCCTTTTTGAGGTCAGGCACCCATGATTCTCCTGACTTGCTCTTCTGCTATTTCTTCCTTTCTCTCACAACTCTGCCAGTATACCATGTAAAGAACATGAGGTGCTTCTTTGCTGTTTTTCAATTCCTTCTTTACTATGACTTTCCACTCCATTATCTTTCAGTCTCTCCAAACTGCTCCCCTTTTTTTCCATCCCCTCTGTTTTAAGGATAGAAATGGAAGAGTCCTCTACACCTCAGCTTGCTGTGTGGAGCCCCCTCTCTAAAGCGCACCAAAGAGCTTAAATATAAGATGGGTACTGATTACACCAGGTTTTTGTAATCACATTCAAAAGTTTTATTTTAGTTTGTCCTTTCTCACAGGCCTGTTCATGACAGTGCTGGGTTTTATTCTTAGTATATAGATTGGTGTGGTTTTTTGGCTTATTATTTTTGCTGTATTTTGTTGATTTGCTATTTATGAATTTCTGTATTTGTTAATTGAATAATATTGTATTTGCTATGACAATTACATTCTACTATGATGTTTTTTATTTGATACATACCTCATCTTGAATGTTTGGTTAGGCAGCTGACAAATATAAATAAATATTTTTTTTTCCTTTATGCACAGTTTCTAAATTATACCACTGCTATTAGAAAACATTTTATGATATTTAAGCACACAGATCAGTCATTTGGCTAGATGCTCTAAGGCCTTTCTTTCTGGCTCTTTCTGTAACTACCATCCCAGTGCAGTCATTGGTAGAAAGTGAGGGGCATAATCGAACGGGGCGCCCAAGTTTTCATAAGGGCGTCCTCGCAGGATGGCCCCGCGAAGGGGCGGAGAAACCTGTATTATGGAAACAAGATGGGCGTTCATCTTTCCTTTCAATAATTCAGTCGGGGACACCCAAATCTCAACATTTAGATCGACCTTAGAGATGGTCAACCTAAATGTTGAGATGGTCGACCTTAGAGATGGTCGTCCCCAGTTTTCGGCCATAATGGAAACTGAGGACGCCCATCTCAAAAACAACCAAATCCAAGCCCTTTGGTCGTGGAAGGAGTCAGAATTCGTAGTGCACTGGTCCCCCTGACATGCCAGGACACCAAACGGGCACCCTAGAGGGCACTGCACTGGATTTCACAAATTGCTCCCAGGTGCATAGCTCCCTTACCTTTCGAAAATAAGCCTGCTAATTTTATTACTGTTATAAAATATAACTGATTACAACACTTCATAAAAAGATATAAAATTTCCAAGCTATAAATCTCTCCATCCTTACCATACATCTTCCCTTCATCGGAGAGGATGATTTTTCGTCGCCCGCATGGGGGGTAGATGGCCAGTGCTTCCTGAAAGCTCTGCTCGATGTCAGGGCTCCACACCCCCTCTGCATCACTGTCAATTGGTTTGTCCAAGGCCTCACTGCCTGTGTCGTTGCTCCCCTCTGGGGAGGTGGGAGAGCTCCACTCGTTTGAGGTAATGATGCCGGCTCAAAACTCCAAGACTTCGCTTGGAGAAGCTGTCACAAAACCTGGGGAGGAGAAAGATTAATCAGGCACAGTTAGAATACGAAAATAAATAAAGCCACACTGACTCAGCCCAAGAGCCACACAGCCCAGCATCCTGACTCCAAAATCTATACTTGGCTAATAATTTTTTTAAGGACTTGAGTCCTACTATGTTAGGGTGCACAGCAAAAATGGAAAGGGGGAGATAATATGTGAAGTCAATGGTGGTGGTGGGGCTGCTGATTCTTCAGACAAGGCAGTAACGGAGAAAGTACGTATGTTTTTCAACATGGAGAGAACGATTCAGAACTGAAAAGCCCAAATTGTGCAGAGCATTAACAAAATTCCATCTGCACAAGCTTAAATTTATGTTAAAGTCATGCAATCCTAGTTCAATGAAAACTATTGTAACCTTCTATACAAAATCACCTTTAAACATTTAGGGGGTCTTTTACGAAGGTGTGCTAGCATTTATAGCGCGAACTAAAAATTGACTGACACTAAACACTAAGCCGCCCCTTTATTTTCCCATGGGCATCATTTTTAGTGTCTGCTGATTTTTAGTGTGAGCTAAAAACACTAGCACACCTTAGTAAAAGACCCCCTTAGGGGGCAATTCTATAACTGGCCATCTCCATTTAGACACCAAGAAAATAATCCTTATCATGCTTTCTGGAGCTGTGCTGTCCTACATCAGTTTTGGACTGAGCAGAAGAATTGGGCAGAGAATACATCCAGTGCCAGAGGCATTTCTACTGATATCTCTGCTAGATTGGGTGTGGTGGGAAAACAGGAAAAGATGCTAATCGGTAAATTAGTACTGGTGGGAAAGAAATGTATTCTCTGCTCCTAGACCACCTTTGATCCTCCCTCATATTGGAACTGGAGAGCTTGGGCTCATGCTCTACCCAGTGGGAGGCAACTGGGGCTGGTACCTGTACAATGCACAAAAACGTCTGTCTCTCTACCTGGGGTTCATATTTGCAATCCTTATCTCCAACGGCCTTATATTGAATAAGTTATTTAAAAAAAAGAATTGGTATATGGAAAGGAAGCAAAGAATGCCAGATTCCCTGGAGGGGAAGGAGAGGGGGTGTTACATAGAGGGTATGTAGAAGTTCATAAATGAGCGTACAGAGTTTGAATGCACGATTACTGCATTTGAGTCTTTATATATCACTGTTAAGTTTACTTAGCATGGTACAGGAAGGTTTAGAGATCTATGTTTAAGCTGTGATGTTTTTGGATCACTTACACTTATGACTAGATTCAGTAAATCACGCGGAAAAATATGCGTTGAGCGCTATTCTATAAAAGGGTATCTGCACTTTATAGAATAGCGCCTAATCTGAAATCAGGTGTAAATAACAGCTTCTAAATTAGGCATGGATCGCGCATACTCTATAAAAATGTGCATAACTCATAGGAATGACCTTACACATGCCCTCTTGAAATTACGCGCTATAGGAGTTATGAACACATCGTTATAGAATGTGCATGTAACTCCCAATTAAGGCCAAATAACACCAATAATTGGTTGTTAGGGAACTATTGGCACTGATTGGAACATTAATCATTTAAGCTGCTTGTGCAAATTGGCTAACCACGCTGATTAACACGTGCAACTTAAGTCGCCATATACAGAATGCAAGGGTTAGCATGCAACATTTTGCATACAAGTTATAGAATAATGTGAGTTACACGCGTAACTTAACTGACTAATTAGTACTAACAGCCAATAATCTTTGATAACTAAAGTTGTTTGGGGGGGATTGGAGGGCCACCGGACCTCCAGTCCCCATGTCACTGGCTTGGGGTGGGGGTTCCATATTTTCATGCATGCAACAGGATGCACAGAGTAGAAACAGAGAAAGAAGTTGACTACAGGAAATAAATAAAGGGAAGGGGGATGTAAACAGAAGAGCTAGCAGAAAATACAAAGAGAGAGAAAAAGAGATGGAAAATCAATGCTGAAAGCCAACGTGAATCAGTTTAAGACATATGAGCAGACAGAGAATGATCAGGCAAAGGGGGAAAAGCTACAGATAGCTGATTCCCAAAATACCCAAATTTCCTCATATTGTCAGAGAAAGTAGGCAGCCTGAATATCAAGAAAGACATTAATAGCATACAAAACAGGCAAACAAATTTATCAAGGCAATTGTAAGTGTATTTTTCACCATCTCAAAGGATAATGTTTATAATACAAGAGTTTCTCTCTTCAGAGAAGCTGACATTTTTGTTTTGCTTTAATATACAAAAATGGTTCTTTGAATAAAAGGGAAAGATTACTGCTAGCGAAAGAGCAAAAAGATGCATTATGCAACATTGGGTGGGAGAAGACCCGCCTTCCCTCTAGCACTGGAGAAACAAGTTATATATACACTTATTACCTTGGAAGGTAGGGATGCTCACGGTTCACCTCTATTTTAAAAGGAGGAAACTGTTTTTGTCTGTCTGGGAAACATACATTTAATCACTGCCTACAAGAGTAAGAAGTAAAATTCTGAATAAGTTGGCTGTGTAGACCCGATACACATAGATTTTGCTCTGTTGGTACCATGTTTGACACTGTCCTAGGGGGGGGGAGTACGAATAAGGGAGGGGTATTAGGGGGTGGGAGGAGTATATATGCTGCATATAATGCCATAATTTCAGAGCGAATAGTGCTGATGAAATATTTATTGGCATACTTACTTTATTGTACCGCTATTTACTTGTTCAATAAACAGAAATTAAATAACACAAGAAACTGCACTTGCCAGGTCTCAACAAGCCCCTAGAACTATAATGTAACTCTTGCAAATTGCAAACACAGATACGCACACATGTATACATTCATGTGTGACTCAACAGAGCCAATTACGACAAATAGGCAGAGAAAAATAAATCTTCCCCAGATAATTAATGTTCTTGGTTACTTTAAATCAATACTTTGCTTTCCTCAACCTAATATTAAGTAATAATTTACCTGGCTTGGAAGAAACCCATATTTCAGGACAAAGCTGTTTCCCTATCTTTTTTTCCAAACATGTAAAGGGCAATTCTACTGTATAACTAAGTGCCTATTATGGGCCCCTGGTGCTCATAAATACAGAGAAAATGAGTATTTACATGCGTAAGTGCCCTAAGCGCTATTCTATAAGGGCATGTGTAGGTGGCATACTGCATAACCGCAAGGGGGCATATATGTGGGAAAAGCATGGGCACCGCTCCCAATTACATGAGTAACTTTTAGAATACTGTATGTGATGTGCATTCTAACTGCATTTAGGTAACTGAACTCATGCCACCTCTATTGCTGCATAAGAGTGCATAAGAATTGGGTACACCGATACTGAGTTACGCTTGTATTCTATAACGACCAATGGACACCCAGGGGTTGTTACAGAATATGCTCCTACTCCATGGTATCGGGGTGCCTAATTGGAGGCACTATGTTACAGAACTGCCCCCATACCAGGTACTTGCTTTTAAACAGGGCCGCTGAGAGGGGGGGGGGCAAAATTTCCCAGGCCCGCCTCCATGGGGGGGCTGGCGCCGGGGTCTCTCTCTCTCTCTCTCTCCTGCTCCTGATGGGCCTTGAGTGATCAGGTCTCAACAGGTGCAAGAGAGAGAAAACTCCGGTGCCGCCCCCCCCCCCCCCCCCAGCGCTGCTCTTCACTCGCTTCTACCACTGTGCTGAGCGGCTGCTTTTCCCCCTCAGGCAAATGCTCGGTGTTGAAGCTGAGCATGCGTAACAAGAGAAAAAAGCAGCTGCAGGGGCAAGGCAGGCATGGAGTGAAGAGCAGCACTGGATTCTTCCGCTGGCGGGGCCTCGGGATCCCCACCAGCCCCAAGGTACCTCAGTTGCAGCAGCAGCAATCCTAGGGGGAGGGGGCAGGAGTGGCAATGATCCGGGCAAGCGGTGGCGATCAGTGGCGGTGGCGATTGGAGGGCGGCAGCGGCCCCGCCCCAGGCCTGGCTCAATCTCTCGGCGGCCCTACTTTAGTGGACATACCAAACATCCTCTCTCATTTGTAGTTTTACTTTCTTCCTTTGTGTGATTTGAAACATGAAGAATGATTGTTAGTTATTATTTTTAGATAAGTTTACTCTTTCTATGTAGATCGTGCCGCATCAGCCAATCAGCTCAAGAATTGGGGGGGGGGGACATAATATTCTATATACCTAAATGACTTTATAGCCAGCCCCTATACCTGCAGCAGAACTAAAACTTCCTGATAAGCCCATCAGCATGGAGCTGGACAATGAAAACAAGGATTTCATTGGTATACACTGAAACCTAGCTACATGAAACAGTTGTTATATTACCAGTTAGCTTCTAGAGCTGGTGTGGTAGTTCAGTGGCATGTGCAGTGTACTGCCATGCAAAAACCCTGGGTTTGATTCTCAGGCTAGCCTCATCCTTTACTCAATAGTGACACCTAGTGGTCAAAATTCAAACTTAGGGTCCACAGCAACTAGATTCTGGATGGAGTCATAAAACTTGTACCATCTGGACAAGGACCATGACTGTGATAGCCCAAATGAATTGGAAGGAACTTTAAGAATAGGGGGATGTGCCATATATTTGCAAATAAGGGCTCATGGTGTTGTACCCAATAAAAGTTGATTCTGACTGAAATGTAAGTCCAAGAGGAAAAGTAGCTTTTTTGAGGTCTATAACATTACATTTGACTGCTGTACATCTGATAAACAGGAGGCATATTCATTTAGCCAAGACAAAAGGTGGCAAACTTGAAGTACCTCTTTAGAGTATATTTCTGTTTGTTCTGATCAAGGTTTTATTGCTGGAACCTTATATATACTTTGATGCATTTTTCTCCACTTCAGTTTTAGATGCAGTTGATTAGGGTCAGAACAGATAAACATCATAAAAATCCTGATTCAAAAGCTTTTTACTACAACATAGGTTTCACCTAACTGCTGACAGAAAGATACTGAAATAGGCCTAATACAAGCCTCCCCCATATGTCTAAAGTATACTGTTTACCACCTAGAACTGTGGATAGAGGGGTGGAACAAGGACCTAGAGAAATCTCAACTCCAGATAGTCTGGCTACGTTAACAGTTTCATATATGCCTACACATGCCTGCCATTCATTTAATGACCACAGGATGGTTCTGCCAAATAGAGAATGACACGGGGACAAAGTTTGTCCCCATCCCTGCCCCTGTGGGGTCTGTCTCCATTCCCACCCCATCCCCGCAGGTCCTGTCTCCGTGCCCGCATCATCCCCGCAGGCCTTGTTTCCGTCCCCCTGCCACATCCCTGCAGGTTCTGTCCCCGTCCCATCTCCGCTCCATTCCTATGGGTTCTGTCCTCATCTGCAGAAGCCTCGAACAATTATGATTTTATATTTAAATCTTTTTATTAAAGTATAAAAAGGAATATGCTGTGCAACTATTGTGTATAAATTACAAATAGAAAACAATAATAACAGCGAGCAGCTATAATAACCCTCCTCATCACCACCCTCTACCCTTCCAAGCCCAACAATAGCTGATTTCTACTACCCCAAGGAATTCTAATCCACCCTGTTAAAATGTCCAGGGGTACAAAATACAACCTGTTTTATATACCCTAGAAACACTGTTACGATTTGTTTTTAATCTGTGGATGAGTAAGTCGTCATCAACAATCTCAGAATTCAGTCTAGCTCTCCTGTCTTCCACAGTCCTTCCTACAATAGAAGATGTCTTCTTAGAAGATGTGCTGGTAGCAGGATGTACAGAATCCAGTGGTGTACTGGAGCTGGCTCGCTCCGGCTCGCAAGATCCGGTTGTTAAATTTTGGCCGGACTTGCGAGCTGGTTGTTGGAAAGGGCGAGCCGGCTCTCCCTCCCTCCGCCCTCCGGATCCGGTCCCTCACAGATCTTACGTTGACTATCGAATTCTTCGGGGCAGGCAGTGTTGCCTGCCCGCTGCTATCGCTGACTTTCCTCCGCCACCTGTTTGCGCTTTAAAAATGGCCGCCGAGACTTCCAGAGGCAGCCTCACGAGACTTCTGTAAGTCTCTGCGGCCATTTTAAAGCGCGATCGGGCAGCGGAGGAAAGTCAGCGATGGCAGCGGGCAGGCAACACTGCCTGCCCCAAAGAATTTGATGGCCAAGGTAGGGTCGGTGAGGGACCGGATCGGGAGGGAGGGAGGAAGCAGGAGAATTTGTGAAACAAGTCGGGAGGGGGTGGCAGGGGAGAGAAGGGAGCTGCTGGACATGGGTGGATGGAGGGCAGGGGAGAGAAGGGTCGCTGGCCATGGGTGGATGGAGGGCATGGGAGAGAAGGGTCGCTGGGTATGGGTGCATGCTGGGCAGGGGAGAGGAGGGTCACTGCTGGCGGGTGGATGGAGGGCAGGGGGAGAGGAGGGAGAGAGAATAAATGCTGGACATGGATGGAGGGGAGGGAAGAGTGAGGAAGGAGATAAGATAAGGGAAAAGGAAGAGAGGAGAAAAACTGCACGTGGATGAAGAAAATAGGCAGAAGCTGAGGACCAGAAATGAAGAAGAAAGGAGGAAAGGAAAGAAATAAATGGAAAGGAAGCCCTGGAAACGGAGTTAAGAGGACAGATAGCAGCAGAATCGGATACTGGGCCAGCATGATAAGAAAAACAGTCACCAGACAACAAAGGTAGAAAAAAATCATTTTATTTTCATTATAGTGTTTGGAATATGTTCCCTTTGAGAATCAGGTGCTCAACATTAAAAGTTTATATTTATTTACTTATTGATGGCATTTTATCCCACATTAAACATGAATTAGATTGGAACCTGGGATCATTTAATTTTTTTTTCCTGGAGAGAGTAATGCATTGCCCCCCCCCCCCCCCCTGGCTATAGCCAGCTCTGCAATTTTGGGGGGCGCAGAGGTGGACGGGGGGGCACCGAGGTGGACTGGGGAGAGAGCCTGTTGTTAAAAATTTACCAGCACACCACTGACAGAATCCCCCATGCAAATTTTGCTAGTTGTGGCCAGCATGTTTGCTTGTTCTTCCAAAAAATCAAAATATTGTTGTCTGCATCGAGACTGGGAGACTGGGCGTCTAAATGGCAGATGACATTTAATGTGAGCAACTGCAAAGTGATGCATGTGGGAAAGAGGAACCCGAAATTATAGCTACGTCATGCAAGGTTCCACGTTAGGAGTCACAGACCAAGAAAGGGATCTACAGTGGTGGAAATAAGTATTTGATCCCTTGCTGATTTTGTAAGTTTGCCCACTGACAAAGACATGAGCAGCCCATAATTGAAGGGTAGGTTATTGGTAACAGTGAGAGATAGCACATCACAAATTAAATCCGGAAAATCACATTGTGGAAAGTATATGAATTTATTTGCATTCTGCAGAGGGAAATAAGTATTTAATCCCTCTGGCAAACAAGACCTAATACTTGGTGGCAAAACCCTTGTTGGCAAGCACAGCGGTCAGACGTCTTCTGTAGTTGATGATGAGGTTTGCACACATGTCAGGAGGAATTTTGGTCCACTCCTCTTTGCAGATCATCTCTAAATCATTAAGAGTTCTGGGCTGTCGCTTGGCAACTCGCAGCTTCAGCTCCCTCCATAAGTTTTCAATGGGATTAAGGTCTGGTGACTGGCTAGGCCACTCCATGACCCTAATGTGCTTCTTCCTGAGCCACTCCTTTGTTGCCTTGGCTGTATGTTTTGGGTCATTGTCGTGCTGGAAGACCCAGCCACGACCCATTTTTAAGGCCCTGGCGGAGGGAAGGAGGTTGTCACTCAGAATTGTACGGTACATGGCCCCATCCATTCTCCCATTGATGCGGTGAAGTAGTCCTGTGCCCTTAGCAGAGAAACACCCCCAAAACATAACATTTCCACCTCCATGCTTGACAGTGGGGACGGTGTTCTTTGGGTCATAGGCAGCATTTCTCTTCCTCCAAACACGGCGAGTTGAGTTCATGCCAAAGAGCTCAATTTTTGTCTCATCTGACCACAGCACCTTCTCCCAATCACTCTCGGCATCATCCAGGTGTTCACTGGCAAACTTCAGACGGGCCGTCACATGTGCCTTCCGGAGCAGGGGGACCTTGCGGGCACTGCAGGATTGCAATCCGTTATGTCGTAATGTGTTACCAATGGTTTTCGTGGTGACAGTGGTCCCAGCTGCCTTGAGATCATTGACAAGTTCCCCCCTTGTAGTTGTAGGCTGATTTCTAACCTTCCTCATGATCAAGGATACCCCACGAGGTGAGATTTTGCGTGGAGCCCCAGATCTTTGTCGATTGACAGTCATTTTGTACTTCTTCCATTTTCTTACTATGGCACCAACAGTTGTCTCCTTCTCGCCCAGCGTCTTACTGATGGTTTTGTAGCCCATTCCAGCCTTGTGCAGGTGTATGATCTTGTCCCTGACATCCTTAGACAGCTCCTTGCTCTTGGCCATTTTGTAGAGGTTAGAGTCTGACTGATTCACTGAGTCTGTGGACAGGTGTCTTTCATACAGGTGACCATTGCCGACAGCTGTCTGTCATGCAGGTAACGAGTTGATTTGGAGCATCTACCTGGTCTATAGGGGCCAGATCTCTTACTGGTTGGTGGGGGATCAAATACTTATTTCCCTCTGCAGAATGCAAATAAATTCATATACTTTCCACAATGTGATTTTCCGGATTTAATTTGTGATGTGCTATCTCTCACTGTTACCAATAACCTACCCTTCAATTATGGGCTGCTCATGTCTTTGTCAGTGGGCAAACTTACAAAATCAGCAAGGGATCAAATACTTATTTCCACCACTGTAGGTGTTGTCCTTGATGATACGTTGAAACCTTTTGCTCAGTGTGCTGCTGCCGCTAAGAAAGCAAATAGAATGTTAGGTATTATTAGGAAAGGGCAAGGGAATGGGGCTTGATATACCACCTTTCTGTGCATTTTTTTTGTAGCTACATTCAAAGTGGTTTACATAGTATATACAGTTACTTATTCGTACCTGGGGCAATGGAGGGTTAAGTGACTTGCCCAGAGTCACAAGGAGCTGCAGTGGGAATTGAACCCAGTTCCCCAGGATCAGAGTATGCTGCACTAATCACTAGGCTACTCCTCCAGGAATGGAAAACAAAAATGAGGATGTTATAATGCCTTTGTATCGCTCCATGGTACGACCGCAACTCGAATATTGTGTTCAATTCTGGTCGCTGCATCTCAAAAAAGATATAGTGGAATTAGAAAAGGTACAGAGAAGGGCAACAAAAATGATAAAGGGGATGGGACAACTTCCCTATGAGGAAAGGCTAAAGCGGCTAGGGCTCTTCAGCTTGGAGAAAAGGCGGCTGAGGGGAGACATGATAGAGGTCTATAAAATAATGAGTGGAGTTGAACGGGTAGATGTGAAGCGTCTGTTTACGCTTTCCAAAAATACTAGGACTAGGGGGCATGTGATGAAGCTACAATGTAGTAAATTTAAAACGAATCGGAGAAAAGTTTTCTTCACTCAACGTGTAATTAAACTCTGGAATTCGTTGCCAGAGAATGTGGTAAAGGCGGTTAGCTTAGCTGAGTTTTAAAAAGGTTTGGACGGCTTCCTAAAGGAAAAGTCCATAGACCGTTATTAAATGGACTTGGGGAAAATCCACTATTTCTGGGATAAGTAGTATAGAATGTTTTGTACTTTTTTGGGATCTCGCCAGGTATTTGTGACCTGGATTGGCCACTGTTGGAAACAGGATGCTGGGCTTGATGGACCTTTGCTCTTTCCCAGTATGGCAATACTTATGTACTTATCACTCAAAAGTACAGTTCATTAACAGGCTTCAAAGTAGAAATGATACAGGGACAAAGTTTGTCCCCATCCTCGTAGGCTCTGTCCCCGTCCCCAGCTCCGTGGGATCTGTCCCCGCCCTATCCTCATCCCCGCAGTTACTGCGGGCCCCCATGTCATTCTCTACTGCCAAATCAGTCCGATGCTTATTGGGAGTCTACTCAAAGGTGTGCCTTCAATTTCACTGCCCCCTTTTTATGGGATTTGATGCCAATTTCTCTTAGATCAGAAACCTCTTTTTGACAGTTTAAGATCAGACTTAAAACCTACTTTTTCAATCTGGCTTTTGAAGGTTTCCTAATCAATAGCTTTGTTTTTCTTCTTCATATCCGCTTCCACGGAGCTTCCTGAATAGATGTGCCTACAGCTGGCAGTCACAGAGTGTTTAATGTATGAAACTCTTAGGTGTATGCTAATCTATCCTATATGATTATACTTTGCTTTCCTATTTTTATTTTATTGTACCCTGCACTGATTTGCTTTATGATAAAGGCAGAGTTAGTAAATTTTAATAAACCTTAAACGAATCTCATGGAACAACATTTTTAGGGCCCTGTTTACTAAGGTGCAATAGCTTTTTTAACGCACACTAAAAATTAGCACTTGCTAATGCTAGAGACACCCATAGGAATTTTTAGCACGCACTAAAAACGCTAGCACACCTACAGTGTGGCTTAGTATGCAGGGCTCTTAGCCCAACACAGGCTAACCACTCGCTAAAAAGTATCGCTGGGATAACGCAGCAGCCAGGCAGTACTTCCCACCTCAATCCAGCGCCACAAAAACAGGTTAGCATGGGAGCCCTTACAGCACCTCAACAGGTGGCAGTAAGGGTTCCCCCCTCCCCAATGGCCCCCTCCCCAATGGCCGTGCGGCAAGTGCTTTACTGAGGTTTTAGGTAGCTCAAAATTTTTATTGAGAGTATTAAGTATATTACAAATCATAAATGAATAACAGAAATATAAACAAACTGTCATTTAACTTAAGGGAAGAAGATAAAAAAGAAAATAACATAATTAGGGCCCCTTTTACAAAATGGCGGTACCCGTACTGACGCTTTGCACTGCGCCAATCTGGCAGAAGCCCAGCAGTAGTACTTGCCCCCAACGTGTACCATTTCTGGCATGTCAGATTTTAGGGGGGGGGGGGGTTCTGTGGTGAGGGCTTACCTGGTGGTTACTGCTGGGGTAGAGTGGGAGCCCTTACCACCTCCTAAATAGGTGGCAGTAAGGGTTCCCTCTGGAAATGGATGCACAACAAGTGTTTCATTTACTGCATGGTCATTTCCGTCCCCTGTCCACAATTTCCTTTTTCTGGGTGGCAGTAAAAGGGGGGCCTCAGCACGCAGCAAATACACATGCTGATACCACCAAAGGGCCCCTTTTACAGCTGCTTAGTACAAGGGGCCCTTAGAGACTTTATGCATTTCTCAGAGGAAATAATACATATACTGTATTGGACAAATAAAGTTCCAAAGAGGACTATGTTTGCTTAATTTTCTGGTGAACCTCAGAGGCCAGGGTGTGACACAGCCACAGAGAAGGAAGAGGGCATAGTCAGGGGAACACAGAGGTGTGGAAAGCAGAAATTGAGAAGGGATGGTGATGGGCCTAGGCAGGGGGGGGGGGGGGAGAAGGTGCCTAAACATGATAGATACAGGGGCCCTCCACCCATCGAGCTGAGTGGCCCCAGACTTGTCCACTAACTGTTCTGTGACATAGCCCTTGATAACCAGCCTTTCAGCATGTAGTCTGGTATGCCTTCTTACCCCCTCCTCCGATCTGAGAACCTGTTCTACACATGGGAGTGCATTAAAGAGCCCCCCCCCCCCATTGTCACAATTAAGAGGAAGAGAGGGTGACACAGAGAGAACAGCCACCACAACTCGATTTACCCAAATCTACCTGACTTCCCAGCCTATGTTGAGCTGTCCTGGGTAAATGTAACATTGGGACACGCTAGGGAAGTAAAATTCCTTGATGAAATCAAGAACAGCTTTATGGAGCAGCTGGTACAGGAACCGACAAGAGAAGGAAAAATTCTAGACCTAGTCCTTAGTGGAGCGCATGATCTGGTGCGGGAGGTAATGGTGCTGGGGCTGCTTGATAACAGTGATCATAATATCATCGGATTTGATATTAGCTTTGAAGTAAGTATACATAGGAAATCAAATACGTTAGTGTTTAACTTTAAAAAAGGAGACTATGATAAAATGAGAAGAACGGTGAAAAGAGAACTTAGAGGAGCGACTGCGAGGGTCAAAAATTTACATCAGGCATGGATGCTGTTCAAAAACACCATCCTGGAAGCCCAGGCCAAATATATTCCGCATATTAAAAAAGGAGGACAGAAGACCAAACAACAGCCGGCGTGGTTAAATAGTGAGGTGAAGGAAGCTATTAGAGCTAAAAGAAAATCCTTCAGAAAATGGAAGAAGCAACCGACTGAAAATAATAAGAAACGGCATAAGGAATGTCAAGTCAAATGCAAAGCGCTGATAAGGAAAGCTAAGAAGGACTTCGAAAAAAAGATTGCGTTGGAGGCAAAAACACATAGTACAAATTTTTTTAGGTATATTAAAAGCAGGAAGCCGGCACAAGAATCGGTTGGACCGCTAGATGACCGAGGAGTAAAAGGGGCGATCAGGGAAGACAAAGCCGTAGCGGAGAGATTAAATGAATTCTTTGCTTCGGTCCTCACCGAGGAAGATTTAGGTGGGATACCGGTGCCAGAAATGGAATTCGAAGCTGACGAGTCGGAGAAACTAAATGAATTCTCTGTAAACCTGGAGGATGTAATGGGGCAGTTCTACAAACTGAAGAGTAGCAAATCTCCTGGACCGGATGGTATTCATCCCAGAGTACTGATAGAACTGAAAAATGAACTTGCGGAGCTATTGTTATAAATATGTAATTTATCCTTAAAATCAAGCGTGGTACCGGAAGATTGGAGGGTGGCCAATGTAATGCCGATTTTTCAAAAAGGTTCCAGAGGAGATCCGGGAAATTATAGACCAGCGAGTCTGACGTCGGTGCCGGGCAAAATGGTAGAGACTATTATTAAGTACAAAATTACAGAGCATATTCAAAAGCATGGATTAATGAGACAAAGAGGGGCATAATCGAACGAAAACGTCTATCTCCATGGGTGTTTATCTCCGAGAACGGGTCCGTGAAGGGGCGGAACGAACCGTATTTTTGAAAAAAATAGACGTCCATGTTTTATTCGACAATTTGTGAGCTGGGCGTTTTTGTTTGTCAGCGATAATGGAAAATGAAAGCGCCCAGCTCAAAAACGAATAAATCCAAGGCATTTGTTCATGGGAGGGGCCAGGAGTCGTAGTGCACTGGTCCCCCTCACATGCCAGGACACCAACCGGGCACCCTAGGGGGCACTTTTACAAAAACAAAAAAAAAGGTAAAAGAGCTCCCAGGTGCATAGCACCCTTCCCTTGTGTGTTGAGCCCCCCAAATCCCCCTCAAAACCCACTGCCCACAAGTCTACACCATTACTATAGCCCTAAGGGGTGAAGGGGGGCACCTACATGTGGGTACAGTGGGTTTGGGGGGGTTGGATGACTAAGCATTAAGCAGCACAATTGTAACAGGTAGGGGGGGATGGGCCTGGGTCCACCTGCCTGAAGTCCACTGCATCCCCTAACAACTGCTCCAGGGACCTGCATACTGCTGCCAGGAAGGTGGGTATGACATTTGAGGGTGAAAACTAAAAGTTGTGAAACATCATTTTTTTGTGGTGGGAGGGGGTTAGTGACCACTGGGGGAGTCAGGGGAGGTCATCCCCGATTCCCTCGGGTGGTAATCTGGTCATTTAGGGCACTTTTTGGGGCCTTATTCGTGAAAAAACAGGGTCCAGGAAAAGTGCTCTACATTCTAGCTACAAACGCATACTTTTTTTCCATTATCGGTGAAAGGCGCCCATCTCTCCTCGGCCGATAACCACGCCCCAGTTCCACCTTTGTCATGCCTCCGACACGCCCCCCGTCAACTTTGTACGCTTCCGCGATGGAGTGCAGTTGAAAACGTCCAAAATCGCCTTTCCATTATACCGATTTATTCGTTTTTGTGAGATAAACGTCTATCTCCCGATTTGGGTCGCAATATAGGCGTTTTTCTTTTTCAATTATAAGCTGGAAAGTCAACATGGATTTAGTGAAGGGAAATCTTGCCTCACCAATCTACTACATTTCTTTGAAGGGGTGAACAAACATGTGGATAAAGGGGAGCCAGTTGATATTGTGTATCTGGATTTTCAGAAGGCGTTTGACAAAGTACCTCATGAAAGACTCCAGAGGAAATTGGAGAGTCATGGGATAGGAGGAAGTGTTCTATTGTGGATTAAAAACTAGTTAAAAGATAGAAAACAGAGAGTAGGGTTAAATGGTCAGTATTCTCAATGGAGAAGGGTAGTTAGTGGGGTTCCCCAGGGGTCTGAGCTGGGACCGCTGCTTTTTAACATATTTATAAATGACCTAGAGATAGGAGTAACTAGTGAGGTAATTAAATTTGCTGATGACACAAAGTTATTCAAAGTCGTTTAATAGCAGGAGGATTGTGAAAAATTACAAGAGGACCCTACAAGACTGGGAGACTGGGCGTCTAAATGGCAGATGACGTTTAATGTGAGCAAGTGCAAAGTGATGCATGTGGGAAAGAGGAACCTGAATTATAGCTACGTCATGCAAGGTTCCACGTTAGGAGTCACAGACCAAGAAAGGGATCTAGGTGTCGTCGTTGATGATACGTTGAAACCTTCTGCTCAGTGTGCTGCTGCGGCTAAGAAAGCAAATAGAATTTTAGGTATTATTAGGAAAGGAATGAAAAACAAAAATGAGGATGTTATAATGCCTTTGTATCGCTCCATGGTGCGACCGCAACTCGAATATTGTGTTCAATTCTGGTTGCCGCATCTCAAAAAAGATATAGTGGAATTAGAAAAGGTGCAGAGAAGGGCGACGAAAATGATAAAGGGGATGGGACGACTTCCCTATGAGGAAAGGCTAAAGTGGCTAGGGCTCTTCAGCTTGGAGAAACGGCAGCTGAGGGGAGATGTGATAGAGGTCTATAAAATAATGAGTGGAGTTGAACGGCTAGATGTGAAGCATCTGTTCACGCTTTCCAAAAATACTAGGACTAGGGGACATGCGATGAAGCTACAATGTAGTAAATTTAAAACGAATCGGAGAAAAGTTTTCTTCACTCAACGTGTAATTAAACTCTGGAAATCGTTGCCAGAGAATGTGCTAAAGGCGGTTAGCTTAGCGGAGTTTTAAAAAGGTTTGGACGGCTTCCTAAAGGAAAAGTCCATAGACCGTTATTAAATGGACTTGGGGGAAATCCACTATTTCTGGGATAAGCAGTATAAAATGTTTTGTACATTTTGGGGATCTTGGCAGGTATTTGTGACCTGGATTGACCACTGTTGGAAACAGGATGCTGGGCTCGATGGATCAGTTTTGATATCGACCTTGAAGTAACTGTACACAGAAAGTCAAATACGTTAGCGTTTAACTTTAAAAAAGGAGACTATGATAAAATGAGAAGAACGGTAAAAAAAAAACTTAGGGGGGCAACTGAGAGAGTAAAAACTGTACAACAGGTGTGGACGCTGTTCAAAAATACCATCCTGGAGGCCCAGGCCATACATATTCCGCAAATTAGAAAAGAAAGACGGAAGTCCAAAAGACAGCCGGCCTGGTTGAAAAGTGAGGTGAAGGAAGCTATTAGGGCTAAAAGAAACGCCTTCAGAAAATGGATGGAACCATCTGAAAATAACAAGAAGCAGCATAAGGAGTGTCAATGCAAATGCAAGGCGCAGATAAAGAAGGCCAAGAGGGATTACGAATAAAAGATAGCATTAGAGGCAAAAAAACATAGTAAAATTTTTTTTCGGTATATTAAAAGCAGGAAGCCAACAAAAGAATCAGTTGGGCCGCTGGATGACCAAGGGGTAAAAGGGGTGATCAAGGAAGACAAAGACGTAGCGGAGAGACTGAATGAATTCTTTGCTTCGGTCTTCACCGAGGAAGATTTGGGTGGGATACCGTTGTCGGAAATGGTATTTCAAGCGGACGAGTCGGAGGAACTTACTGACTTCACGGTAAACCTGGAGGACATAATGGGGCAGTTCAGCAAACTGAAGAGTAGCAAATCTCCTGGACCGGATGGTATTCATCCTAGAGTACTGATAGAACTGAAAAATGAGCTTGCGGAGCTACTGCTAGTGATATGCAACTTATCCTTAAAATCGAGCGTGGTACCGGAAGATTGGAGGGTGGCCAATGTAACACCGATTTTTAAAAAAAGGCTCCAGGGGAGATCCGGAAAATTATAGACCGGTGATTCTGACATCAGTGCCAGGGAAAATGGTAGAGGTTATTATTAAAAACAAAATTACAGAGCACATCCGAGGACATGGATTACTGAGACAGAGTCAGCACGGCTTTTGTGTGGGGAAATCTTGCCTGACCAATTTACTTCAATTCTTTGAAGGAGTAAACAAACATGTGGACAAAGGGGAACCGGTTGATATTGTGTATCTGGATTTCCAAAAGGCGTTTGACAAGGTACCTCATGAATGGCTACAGAGGAAATTGGAGGGTCATGGGATAGGAGGAAATGTCCTATTGTGGATTAAAAACTGGTTGAAGGAAAGGAAACAGAGAGTGGGGTTAAATGGGCAGTATTCACAATGGAGAAGGGTAGTTAGTGGGGTTCCTCAGGGGTCTGTGCTAGGACCGCTGCTTTTTAATATATTTATAAATGATTTAGAGATGGGGGTAACTACTACTACTACTACTATTTAGCATTTTTATAGCGCTACAAGGCGTACGCAGCGCTGCACAAACATAGAAGAAAGACAGTCCCTGCTCAAAGAGCTTACAATCTAATAGTGAGGTAATTAAATTTGCTGATGACACAAAGTTATTCAAAGTTGTTAAATCGCGACAGGATTGTGACAGGATTGTGAAAAATTATAAGAGGACCTTACGAGACTGGGAGGCTAAATGGCAGATGACGTTTAATGTGAGCAAGTGCAAGGTGATGCATGTGGGAAAAAAGAACCCGAATTATAGCTACGTCTTCCACATTAGGAGTTACGGACCAAGAAAGGGATCTGGGTGTCGTCGTCGATAATACACTGAAACCTTCTGCTCAGTGTGCTGCTGCGGCTAGGAAAGCGAATAGAATGTTGGGTATTATTAGGAAAGGTATGGAAAACAGGTATGAGGATGTTATAATGCCATTGTATCGCTCCATGGTGCGACCGCACCTTGAGTATTGTGTTCAATTCTGGTCGCCGCATCGCAAGAAAGATATAGTAGAATTGGAAAAGGTGCAGAGAAGGGCGACTAAAATGATAGCGGGGATGGGACGACTTCCCTATGAAGAAAGATTAAGGAGGCTAGTGCTATTCAGCTTGGAGAAGAGACGGCTGAGGGGAGACATGATAGAGGTATATAAAATAATGAGTGGAGTGGAACAGGTGGATGTGAAGTGTCTGCTCACGCTTTCCAAAAATACTAGGACTAGGGGGCATGCGATGAAACTACAGTGTAGTAAATTTAAAACAAATCGGAGAAAAGTTTTCTTCACCCAACGTGTAATTAAACTCTGGAATTCGTTACCGGAGAAAGTGGTGAAGGTGGTTAGCTTACCAGAGTTTAAAAAGTGATTGGACGGTTTCCTAAAGGACAAGTCCATAAACCGCTACTAAATGGACTTGGGAAAAATCCACAATTCCAGGAATAACATGTATAGAATGTTTGTACGTTTGGGAAGCTTGCCAGGTGCCCTTGGCCTGGATTGGCTGCTGTCGTGGACAGGATGCTGGGCTCGATGGACCCTTGGTCTTTTCCCAGTATGGCATTACTTATGTACTTATGTACTTATGACCTTTGGTCTTTCCCAGTACGGCAATACTTATGTACTTCCCAGGCCATGGATGCCTTCCTGGGGAAGGAGCCTGTGCACAGTGCGTTCCATTGGGGTGAGGTTCACCCGGTGAACTGCCCTAGCCTTGCGCCTCACAAACCTCTTCAGTGCCTCCATTTTCTTTTGATGTCCTCTATAGATCTATGTACATGGTAGACCACTTTAAGCTTCTCGCATATGGTGACCCATTGTTTTTCTTAGTATATGCACACATAGTTTGCCCCTTGGGAGCAAAGAGATTGGCATGGCGTGCCCTGATTTCCTTGACAAGTAGTTTAAGTTTGCCATCACTGAAACTGGACTTCCTGCTTGGGGCCTTCTTTTTGGGTGCCATCACAATAATGGGATGTGGAAGACTGAAAATCCCGAGATGCAGGTTTTTGTAGGGCACTGGAGACGTTTCAGCTGCAGCCACTCAGATATTTGGGAGATGGACTTTTATTATTATTATTATTATTATTATTATGACCCACACATGGGAACGTTTTGGAAAATTGTCATCTAAATCCTGAGATTGAGCTGCCATTTTCAAACCTCAATATTACCTTAACATTCCTAAGGGGGAGGTGGCTTCTCATCTGCCTGGAATCTTCCAAACCTGGGAAACTAACTCATTTGCTCTCTATTCCGTCTCTGCAGCTTCAGGCAGCTGAACCCTGGTAGCCATGAGCCAGATGAAGTCCCCTTTTGCCACTGTCTCCAGGTAAGCAGAGACCTCTGATCCTGCCCTTTGCCTTTTGCTAGGGAGATGACCTGAGACCTGGTCTGCCTTATAACTCTGCTAACAAAGGACTCCTTGCTTTCTGCAGGACCTGACTGCTGGACAAGATACGGCACAGGCACTGGTCAATAGGAGAACAAAGGACAGCAATGGAGTGTGATACAAACTGCTTTCATGCTATTTACCTATTTACTGTTGAAAACTGAAGCAATGGGACTGTGGGGATATATGCAGTTGTGAATGCCAGAGACACCCATTTGATTAGGGGTCATTAATTTGATATACTACCTTTCTGTGGTTATAGCCACAGCGGTTTACACATACCATATGCAGGTACTTTGGAGCAAACAATGGTATATCCAATGAGTGTGGGTTATGGGGCATGAGAAAACATCCATTTTGGAGGCACTGATGGTGTGACGGCCCTCTGTGGTCAGTGTATTGTCTTCCTTGAACAATCCTTTGCCAGATGCATGTTTGGCATATGGGCTAGGCCTGTGTTCCCTGAATACAGGGGATATGGATTTGATTCCCACTGTGGGTGTTTGGGGTGACTATTATTTCCCTTGCCATAGCGGCTATAGTGTACTAGGTAGATGTGTGTGACACACTGGGCACTTTTGTATTAGTCACTAGAGGATGTTGACCAAATGGATTCCCCCTCTACCCTTCCTTTCCATGTCATCTCATAGGTTGGGAGTTGTCTGCAATACATTCTAGTAGATATGGGGGTTGTGGGAACACTGTAATGAGGGTAGCTACATACTCAGGCATTGATCGGGAACAGAGCTGTTATAGGGGTACTATGTCAGGCCCTGAGGTGATCCCGCATGCGCTGGATTAGGGCGGAGTCCTCAGGCTGGACACTCCTGTACTGGCACCGGAGTGACTCAAGGTCCCGGTGAATTCCAAAGTGTCTGCAAAAAACAAGTTGGTAGAGACAAGGTTCAGGTGATGGGCCTTCTTGGCATCACATACATTATTATTTTTGAAAACATGTTATGCAATGCTCCTCATATAGCCTGTAACAGATGGCAACAGGCAGATGGGGGGGGGGGGGCTGAAGAGGTGGGTATGCATTACACAGGCATAGGTGCTGTGTAAGCTGAAGTAGCCATGGGGACAGAAGGTAGCATGGTGGCCTTTCTGTGGAGCATGTGCATTATTGCTAGGAGGTGGGAATGGGCAGTGGGGTAAAGCAGGTGTGCCTTTGGGCGGCTCAATGTACTTTCGTGAGCTGCTGCCAATATTCACATCAGTATGTAGGCGTGGGCCAGGATGCAGGAAGGGGTGGGGGTCCAGATATGTGCAGCCCCTCATTTTAGCATTGCATGGTAAGTGGAGGGAGCCACTATAATTAGTTGGCATTGGATATTCTGTACATTCTGATTTCAGCAATGGCTTTTTTTTTCTTACAATGAAGCAATAACATGTATTGCAACAACAAAGGGACCTCGGTGTATGTGACCCTGCCTATGTATGGTGCTTGCACGAGTGGTGCAGTGATCCTGGGGGGTGGGGGGGGGGCAATGCTTCACACACACCTTTCTAGGCTGCTCCTTATAGATCTTCATGCCCTCATGAAGACATTGTGCGGGAGCATGCGGTGATGGTGTTTTATTATTTGTCTAGCACAGGAGGACCAGTAGCTCTGTCTCCTCCACAAAGAAATTTGGTTTCCTTCTCAGAGACATAGCTGGGCGCTCTGAGGAACGTTCCTCCACGTGCAGAAATATATATGCATATTTTGCATGTGGAAGGAACGTCCTGCCATTGCCGTGGATGTTTTTTCAACATGGGGACCAATACAGCGGTTGCACGTTTTGCTTAGTGTATTTCCGAATGGCGGAACGTCTAGGAAGTTTTCGGTACATTCTCCATCAAAACTTTTTTTGTGTGTATTTTTAAATAGAGGAAAGTGTTTAGATTTTTCTTCCATTATGGACTGAATTTTGGATAATTCCAAACAGCAATATCTAAAGAGTTCCATCTTGAGGACTGCAAATTATTGTCCAAAGTTATGAGGATATCTTGAATGTCTTTCAATCATTTATAGTTTCTCAGTTCAATAGGCATAATCAAAGTCATAAGCATAAGCAAAGGAATTGGAGTAAATAGATCTCTTTTAATCTCTAAGCATGGCAGAAAGTATTGATTCTGAGTTTTGTGAGCTATCCAATATGCTCTCTATCATAAGAGAGATGCACAGTGATAAGAATGGAAATGGAAGTTTACCCCTCCCTGATCTCTGGTGCCTTTAAGATTTTAAGAGCAATTCATGGGGATTTACCCTTCCATAAAAATTTGGAAGGTTTGGAGTCAATTTTCCTATAAAAGTCTAAGGGACATTTACCAGGGAACAATATTAGAATGTAACTGATTTGGGGGGGGGGGGGGGGTAATTATCATTTTGATTATGTCCAATCTGCCCCACCAGGCTAAGTTCAGTGGGGAGCATTTGGAAGTAGTTTCTTCAATAATAGTGAAGATTTTTTTGTGTGTTGAGAAACATGGTTTGCTCAAGCTCTTTAATTAACCATATTCCCAAGTATTTTGGCCGCAATACAGACTATTTAAAATTATTGCTATCAATGGAAGATTGAGAGGTGTAATTATTTAAAGACATGCCACCCGATATTCAGCACTATTTTAATGGCCAGGAACAGCTCCTGGCTGGTTAAATAGCTTTAAGCCAGCTAAACGCTAATATTCAATGCAGGATAGCTGGCTATCTCAGCTGAATATTAGCGTTTAGCAGCTAGCCCGATGATTGGCTATGTCACACGTTATAGCCTGTTAGCGCAATATTCATCAGCTGACCAGCTAAGTTTAGCGGCCAGATAGACCCGCATAAATAGCAGATTTATCTTTGGCCACTATAACTTAGCCAGTTACCCAATGAATATCAGCTTAACTGGCTATGTTCATAGCGGCCAAAATAAACCCGGAAATTCAATGCCAGTTGCTGGATATGGTTGCCACCAACCAAGGGAGTTAGCCGGGCTGCCTCCTGCGGTCTGAAAATCGGCTTCATGATTTTTGATTTATCCTAATTGATATTGTAGCCTGAGAAGGTGGAGAATTCATTTACAGTTATGATTAGATTTTCAACAGAGTGGGATGGATATGTCAAAAATACCAGTAAATCATCTGCATAAGCTGCCATTTTCATTACTGGGTTAGGGACGCAGATTCCTTTTATTTGCTGATTCTGTCTGATTGCTAAAAGGAGAGGTTCTAGCGCTAAATTGAACCAAAGAGGAAATAGCTGACATCCTTGTCTAGTTCCTCAGCTTAGTAAAAGAGGTTGGAATTGATTATAGCCAAGGGGTCCTTTTACTAAAGGGTTGCCATGCGGCAATCCAGAACTACTGCTGGCCAACCGCGGCCACAGGTGGTAGTTACTGGCCCAGTACATGGCACTTCCGGTGCTGTTGGAATTTTTCAAAAATTATCACCGCAGGGGGTTTTACATAGAGGTAATCATTACTACTGGGTTAGCTCAGGAGACCTTACCGCCACCTCAATGGGCGGTGGTAAATGCTCCCCCCGAAATGGCCATGTGGCAAGTGCAAACTTACCACACGGCTATTTCTTTTTTCCACCTTTTTACCCGCTGCAATAAAAGGGGACTAGTGCAGGGCCCCTTTTACAGCTGCTTTGTAAGGGGGGCCCCAAAAATCTAGAATGAATATTTTGGTAGAGAATATGAATCCAGTCAGAGAATCCCTGACCCTTCTCAAACCACTCTAGAACCTGAAATAAACAGAACCATTAGAATCTATCAAAGGCTTTTTTTGCATCTATGGATAAAGCCACATGAAGATGTTGTTTTCTGTAAGGCTTATACCCCGCAAAATCCCTCAGTTCTATGCGGTTTACAATATTTAATAGAACTGAACAGTCTCCAGGAATAAACAAACATCAATTTAGCCATTATTTAAAACAATTTAAAGAGATAAGTCTTCAAGCCCCCCAAAAGCTTTGTAATTATTTAATTTCCTTAAACTTAGTGGGAAGGCATTCAGGGGCAAAGCCCAATGCGGGTTTACCGCTCGTTAAAAGGTAAGTACCGCCAGGAAGTTCCCTCCCCAGCCCATGACATTTCCAGCGCTGCAAAAATATTTCAATTTTTGTATTGCCAGTGTGTACCTGGTGATAATTGGGCGGTGCCACGCACTGCCTGGTTACTGCCAAGTTAGCGCGGGAGCCCTTACTGCCACCTCATTGGGTGGTGGTAAGTGCTCCCCCATGAAATGGCAGCGTGGCAAGTGCTTCACTTACTGCATGGCCATTTCTTGAAAAAAACAAAGACCTGTAGTACAGAGGACCTCGGTGCATGTCAAAAAAACACGCTGATGCCAGTGCAGGCCCCCTTTGGCCGCAGCTTCATAAAAGGACCCCTCTATTATTTAGTAGCTTGGTACGAGAAAAGCCTATTAAATATTGATTTGTTTTGTGTGAAGGCTCTTTTAAGCAGCTGGGTAAGTATGTGACTTTCAAGATGGCTGTTTTCAGAGGTTGTTACTGGTCTACATATATACCATTCTGAGGTTGGCTGCCCAGAGATCATGAGGATGCAGACTTGAGAAAACTCTGGACAAACGTACAATCAGTGTATTCAGGATTCAGCACAGAACAAATAAAGTCTGCTGTAAGCCAGAAGGGTAACAATGAGGTTTCAAAATTATTCTGTTGCCAGATGAAAGTAATTATGAGCACAAATCTTTGCCAAAAGTTAGAGGGAAAAACAAAGACAAATATACTTTTTCTAGATTGTCATGTTCTCTTCTTTTTTCACCATTAGCTCAAAATGTCTAGTTTTCAATTTGTATATTATTTCTGCCTCCTTTTTCATAGATTTTGTATGTTTTGATTTCCTTGTTGCCAGTGCTGTGCACTGGTTTTGGGGGTGCCTCAGGCAGATTTCACACACAGGCAGCAGACTCCTTGATTCCAAACACAGCACTATATTATTCTTGCTCGCTAGTTGTGGAAAAATCTCTCACAGCCGGCTACCTCTGGCCTGTCCCCTAGCTTTCTGGCCTCTCCTGAAACATGTGATGAATAACTGGTTGTCCCAGTAACAAAGGTCTCACTGAAAACATGGCGAGGATTTCATCTGAACCACCATAAGAGAAAGAAAGGAGAAGGGCAGAGGGAACATAAGGAAGAAAGAAGAGGGAAAACAGAAAAGGAAGATTAAGATGAAAAAGAAATACATGAGAAATGGTCAATAAAGTTTCTTGAATCTGAAATGTGAAACAGAAGCATACACACAAAACTGGTAAAAATTAACATAAATGAAAGACACAAGCAACATAAAGAGCTGAGACAAAATATCCGATCAGAGGTACAAAAAATGAAATAAAAATTAAAGAATGGAGCCAGCCAGGTGGCTCAGAAACTCCCTGGTACAATCCTTAAGTATGATCTTTGGTTCCCCAAGTCAGCTGGGAATGATGCATAGCTCCTGATGAGGAAGGAACTGTAGTCGTTGCTCAAAGGTGACACCTTCTGGCTTGAGGCTGGGTCTAACATTTCAGGAATCTGGAGGTACATGGCCCTGGCTAAGGACCATCACTGCAATGGCTAGACTTTG
Source organism: Microcaecilia unicolor (assembly GCF_901765095.1). Lineage (NCBI taxonomy): Eukaryota > Metazoa > Chordata > Amphibia > Gymnophiona > Siphonopidae > Microcaecilia > Microcaecilia unicolor. The sequence goes on along the minus strand of NC_044039.1, from coordinate 50,485,918 downwards.
TATGTTGTGAGAAATCCTGGTTACTAATGAATAACAGCACATGACACCGGGATTCCATTCCAACTAAGCTATAGGCTGAAAGGAGAAGGAAGAACCTGTTACAATCATTTATTTTCAAAAATACTATAAAAATAAACAAACATAAAGGTGTCACAAATGTGTCCCTTTACTTATTACATCAGTGTCCTTACTGACAATGAGTTGATGAGGACAATCAGAACGAGTATGTTGCATCTCAGACACTTCCCAAGAGGAAGTAACTTTCAAAAGTGTGTGCGCCTCTTTAGAAATCATGAGCCTATGTTGGTTCTTTTTCTTTCATTCTCCTCCTTACTCTTTACTCTCATCCTAAAAATGTACTGAGAAGGGAGGAGCTCTGAAACACCAAACGGACCAAATGGGAAGAATTAAAGATTACGAGAGCCAGAGGGGGCATGCCATGAAACTAACGGGCAGTATGCTTAAAAGAAACCAGAGAACGCATTTTCAATTAACATACATTTAAGCTGTGGATCAAAAACATTTAATTTCATTTGAAGCAAATACTAATTCTGAATAAAGGAATGGGGTCAAAACCTTCTACATGTCACTGGGATAATAATTTGTGCGGTTCAGATTTCATCACTACCCCAATTCCTACCCATTATTCATATTTTTGTTGAATTATTCAACTGCATTTAAAAATTGTGCATTTTTGTAACCAAACTTCTTCACAGGACAGACTAGGATATGTGGAGGGGCATTTTCAATATGACGTCTAAATCCAACTTTGGACGTTACATAGGAACATAAGAGTAGCCATACTGGGTCAGACCAATGGTCCATCTAGCCCAGTGTCCTGTTTCCAGCAAATGTCAAGCCAGAACACAAGTACCTAGCAGAAACCCAAATTATGGCAACATTCCATGCTACAGATCCTAGGACAAGCAGTTGCTTCCCCATGTCTGTCTCAATAGCAGACTGTGGGCTTTTCCTCCAGGAAATTGTCCAAAACGTTTTTAAACCCAGATATGCTAACCGCTGTTACCACATCCTCCAGCAAAGAGTTCCAGAGCTCAACTATCCGTTGAGTAAAAAAATAGTTCCTCCTATTTGTTTTAAAATTATTTCTATCTAACTTCCTTGAGTGTCCCCTAGTCTTTATACTTTTGGAGCGAGTAAAAAATCAATTTACTTCTACTCATTTACACCACTCAGGATTTTGAAGACCTCAATCATATCTCCCCTTATCTGTCATTTTTCCAAGCTGGAGAGCCCTAACCTCTTTAGCCTTTCCTCATACGAGAGGAGTTCCATTCCCATTATCATTTCGGTTGCTCTTCCTTTAACCTTTTCTAATTCTGTTATATCTTTTTTGAGATACAGCAATCAGAATTGAATGCAATACTCAAGGTGAGGTCGCACCATGGCGCGATACAGAGGCATTATAGTATTTTCAGCCTTATTACCATCCCTTTCCTAATAATTCCTAGCATCCTGTTTGCTTATTTGGCCACTACCACACACTGAGCAGAAGATTTCAGCGTATTATCCACAACGACACCTAGATCTTTTTTTTTTTTAGTGCTGACCCTAGCATCAGGTAACTATGATTCGGATTATTCTTTCCAATGTGCATCACCTTGCATTTATCCACAATAAATTTCATCTGCCATTTGGAAGCCTAGTCTTCCAATTTCCTACGGTCTTCCTGCAATATTTCACAGTCCGCAAGTGTTTGAACAACCTTGAATAGTTTTGTGTCATCTGCAAATGTAATCACCTCATTCATCGTTCCAATTTCATATAATTTATAAATATGTTAAATAGCACCAGTCCCAGTACTGATCTCTGTGGCACTCCACTATTCACCCTACTCCATTTGAGAGAAATGGCCATTTAACCCTAACCTCTGTTTTCTGTCCAATAACCAATTCCTAATCCACAACGGAACATTGCTTCCTATCCCATGACTCTTTAATTTTCTCAGAAGGAACTCTGTCAAAAGCTTTCTAAAAATCTAGATACACTACATCAACCAGCTCACTTTTATCCACAAGTTTATTCACGCCTTCAAAGAAATGAAGCAAATTGGTGAGCAAGACTTCCCTTGGCTGAATCCATGCTGACTGTCCAATTAAGCCAGAACGGTCTGACCGAGAAAGTAGCCAAGAAAGGTAAGCTACTGGAAGCCAAGGATGGAGAGCTGATACAGCAGCAACAAGCAGTCCAGAAGGACCAAGTTAACCTGTTTACAGCCCAGACTAAGGACTATCAGGCCAAAGCAGAGCCTGCAGAAGCTGAAGCAAAGCAGCTGCAGCAAGAGCTGGCAGCAACAGTGCCATGATGGCAGTATACTGGGCTGCAGGGGCAGCTAACAGAAGTCTTGCAAAGTTGTGAGGAGCTGAAAGCAAGGACACAGTCACTGGAGGACCTGAATGCCAAGCTCCAGAGTGAAATGCAATGGGTTGTTTACCCAGCACCTGATAGAAATGCAATAGAGTATATCAGTGTGCAGGAGCACCGAGAAAAGATGACAGTGCCGGAGAGTAGTATACAGTCACTGCAAGGCCAGCTGACCCAAATGAAACTCTCCAGGGGGGAGACCTTGTTGGAGTATGTGGTTACCCAGCTCAAGAACGCTGCTCAAACAATGGTTCAGCTGGATAGCCAACTGAAAAAAGCCAGGACAACAGCGGAAGAAAAGCAGCAGATACAAAGGACTTGTGTCCTGACTCACATCATGCAGGTGTCTCTCCAAATGAAAGATTTAAAGAGACAACTGGAGGAAGAACCAGGAATCATGAAGGGCATGGACAGATGCCTTATAGATGACAAAGAGCTTGAGAGGGCTTGTGTGCAAAGTGCGTCAGAGACAGTAGATGCCAGGGGCACTAGTCTGAGCAGTTTCAGGAGGGCTTTGGTGGCAAACTAGGTATGTGGTGTGGCCAAGCAATATCAGAAGAGCCACACTGGATAGAAAGTGAGCAAGCCAATATTGAGAAGGAGGGCCAGTTCAATGTCCCCGAGTTCTGGCGAACAGTTACCAAGAATGTGGGTATATTAAGTGAGTTGCTGCAGGCCTATGAGGAAGCCACTATGAAGTAGCTAAGGGACATTACAATGAAGATCTCAGAGAGTGGAAAACCTATGAATTTCATGTTAGAGGTTCACCCAGAACCGTTACAAAAGGTGGAGATTCTGAGGGGCCAAATCAAAAAGGAGTTTCAAGCAAAGGCTATGTTGCTGGAGTATAAGCAAACACTTAAGGAACTGCTGAGAAAGACCAGGAGAAAGAGAAAGGAAAGGCAACTGGAAGAAGTACAGAATGCTAGCCCAGAGTGCATGCTGCCTCAAGAGTGCTGTGAGTTAGAACCCCGAGAGCAGATGATGATGATGCTGAGACTGGAAGTAGCAGGTCAGGAAGAGTATAACCTGACTGATACTGAGGAGGACAGTCAATGCGACACCCCAGAGGTGGGGGCAACAGATAAGACTGCTGACTTGTGTAGTGAGGTACTTTATGGAGATGATGGTAGCACCATGAAGGGAGGGACAGATATCACTGTAGAAAATGACTGTCCCCTGAGCCTGGTGCTAGAAGTTTACCCTGAATCTGGGAACCATGGTAAATTTACAGTGAGCGAGGATGGAGAAGAGCCTACAGTCAGTGATGGTGAAAGTAATTCCCAGCCTGAGGAGCAGGAAGACTCTCAAAGGGGTCCAGTAACCCAGAAGAGGATGATAGTATGTTGATCCTACAAATGTGTCACAGGAATAGTGACTTGGGAATGAAGAGGACAGTATGCTGGAAGATGGTGTATTCCAGAGGTGATGACCCTTCCCAGATGGGACAGTGGCAAACCACTGGAGAAGATGATTGTGGTGCAGCCCATGGATGTTCCAGAGATGAGGACTTGGACGATCTGTGGCCAATGCTCTGACGGGGTCTTGGGTGCCCTATGGGATTGTTATCCTCAGCCCTTTGGGGGCGTGCCCCTGGTTGTGGCAGGCACTCAACCTATGAGGGTTGAGCTGAGGGGGAGGGTACATGAGGGAGTGGTTGGTATAGTGAAGAGCACTCCCTCACTGGTGCAGTTCTGCCACCTTACAAAAGGTGGCACTAGTCTGCTGAGACTTTCAGATCAGGTAGGAGTTAAATGCCCTGAGGATGAACAGATCAGGAAGGCCCCGAGTGCAGAGGACTCCCAGGGTGATCCTGTTGGCTGCAGTACCTGGGGAAAACCTGGGGAAGAGGGCCCTTAGCAGATATTGTTAGCCTGTAATTGCCAGAGGCAGTGACTTCAGTGAGGTAAGAGAAGATTCCTTGAAATCTCAGAATTAAGAGAGTGAGTGATTAACCATGTGATGCCGTGTCAGAGAGACCACATGAGCCTGAGTTAAGAAGTGACCATGTATTTATCCTGTAGGACTGTACCCAAGACTGGCTTCAGGAAAGGTAGAGGGATATTGTTAATTTATCATGAATGTTTAGATTTTGAGCTGCATGTGTTGAGAGCGTCCTGGAGTGATCGATTTATTGGTTAATAAGCGTAAAATGTTGACTGTGTGATATACTGTCATTGCCCCCTCCTCCTTGTGTTATAACAAGACTGTTCTTTATTGTGGAGTGTTTTGGTGACATTTATTTTTATTTATTTAGATTTTGCTCACACCTTTTTCAGTAGTAGCTCAAGGTGAGTTATGTTCAGGTACTCTGGATATTTCTCTGTCCCAGGAGGGCTCACAATCTGTTTGCCCAAGATCACAAGAAGCAGCAGTGGGATTTGAACTGGCCACCTCTGGATTGCAAGACTGGTACTCTAACCACTAGGCCACTCCTCCACTGCCAGTGGCTTTATCTAGATTAGTGATTATAGGGGATTTCAATCTACCTTTGGTTCTTGAGATTGTTTCATCACTTGTGTTATTTGATATTTTATCTGCTCTTGGGCTTAAGCAAATAGTGACGGCTGTGACACATTATCACCGGGCATATGTTGGATCTTGTGTTTGTGCCCCAGGTTTGTTCTTTAGTGACTGATGTGAATGTGGTACCCGTTACCATGGACCAACCATTGCTTAATACTGGTTTCATTGCCATTGGTTAGTAATGTAAAGCAGATTAAATTGGTGACTGTGAAGAAACCGAGAGGGATGATTAATATACAGGCATTGAAAGAAGCATGGCTGCCTGAGTTGCGTAATGTTTCTGAATTAGATCTATCTGAATTGGTTGATGACTGGAATATTACGTTAACTGCAGCTTTGGATCAAGTGGCACCTGAGCAAATAGTGAAGTTAAAAACTGTTTTCCTCTGACTTACAGCAGCTACAGCATGAGTTGCGTCAGACTGAGCGACAGTGGAGGAGAAATAGGGATGTGGATAATAAACATAGTTATATGATAAACTTACAGGAATTTCGAGTGATGGTGGTTAGAGAAAAGGGTGTACATTATCAGAAGCAGATTAGGGAATCATTAAATTGTCCTGAAGAGCTGTTTTCTGTTGTTTTTTCACTAACTAAAGATATAGAACCATCTCCAAGTGACTCTGGGATGTCTTCAGATTAATTTGCAGATTATTTTGAGTTGATGATGTTAAATATGATACAGGCTTTTCTGCCTGATGTGGCTCTACGTGACACTGTGAAGGAGAATGTTAATTGTTGGGATACCTTTGTCACAGTGTCAAACGGAGAGGCGTCAACATATTTGAAGACCTGACATCCAACAAGGTCAGCAATGGATTTATGTAGTCCTTATGTTCTGAGGAGTATGTCCACATAGTTACACCAGTGTTGTCAGTAATGATTAATAAATCATTGGATAGTGGGCTTGTGCCAGATCTCCTCTATTACACCTAAAATTAAGTATACTACATTAGGAGTTGCTATGCTTCACAATTTTCGCCCTGTTGGTTCATTACATATGTTGGCCAACATTGCTGAGCGGGGGTATATTGGCAATTGGAGGACCATCTGTTTAAGGGGCAATGTCTAGATCCATTTCACACTGTACTGAGGGGTTGATAGCAGCCACACTGGATGAGGTTCGTCAAGGGCTGGATAAACATGTTAGTTATCTTATGGTTTTTTTGGCTGTGTCGACTGCATTTGACATCATCAAATCTTACAGCAGAGATTGGCAGACTGTGGCATTGTGGGATCTGTGTTGACTTGGTTCGAGTCATGTCTTATAGACAGGAGAATGAAGGTTCAGGTGGATGGTGATTTATCTGCATTGAAAATAGTGATTTATGGAGTACCCCAGGGCTCAGTTCTGTCTGGGATATTGTTTGTGTATTTGGCCCCTGCTTGTAGGGTGTTAAAGTTCTATGAGTTGGCATACCACATTTAAGCAGATGACATTCAATTTTTTCTCCCGTTGACAGAGCAAGTACCGGTTATGGTTACTCAGTTGCAAACAATTTAGGAGAGGTTAAATCATTGGATGTTTCCAAATCATCTGTCTCTTAATGTGTCTAAAACAGAAATTTTGTTGGGGACAATTGACTCTAGTGTTCCTTTTCCAACTGAGATTGTAATATGTGATATTGCAATTCCAGTATCTTCTGTGGTGAAAAATCTGGGTGTATTGTTTGATGCTACACTGTCCTTCTCATCTCAGATTCTTTAAGCTGCGTTTACTTAGTAAATTACACCCACTTATTTCTCAGAATGAATTTTTGATAGGTGCTACAGAGCTTGATTTCTCTGGTTTGGACTACTGAAGTATTTGTTATGTTGGGTTGCCTGCTGTGTTTATACAGGCATTGTAGATAGTGGAGAGGTACTGAGGAGCTCCTCAGTACCTCTCCACTCTCATCTCTCCCTACATTCCTCCCTGGAAACTCCGTTCACTGGGTAAATCTTTGTGAAGTACCTTATGAAAGACTCCAGAGGAAATTGGAGAGTCATGGGATAGGAGGTAGTGTTATATTGTGGATTAAAAACTGGTTAAAAGATAGAAAACAGAGAGTAGGGTTAAATGGTCAGTATTCTCAATGGAGAAGGGTAGTTAGTGGGGTTCCACAGGGGTCTGTGCTGGGACTGCTGCTTTTTTAATATATTTATAAATGACCTAGAGATGGGAGTATCTAGTGAAGTAATTAAATTTGCTGATGACACAAAGTTATTCAAAGTGGTTAAATCGCAGGAGGATTGTGAAAAATTACAAGAGGACCTTACGAGACTGGGCATCTAAATGGCAGATGACGTTTAATGTAAGCAAGTGCAAAGTGATACATGTGGGAAAGAGGAACCCGAATTATAGCTACGTCATGCAAGGTTCCACGTTAGGAGTCACAGACCAAGAAAGGGATCTAGGTGTCGTTGTTCATGATATGTTGAAACCTTCTGCTCAGTGTGCTGCTGCGGCTAAGAAAGCAAATAGAATGTTAGGTATTATTAGGAAAGGGATGGAAAACAAAAATGAGGATGTTATAATACCTTTGTATTGCTCCATGGTGCAACTGCACATCGAATATTGTGTTCAGTTCTGGTCACTGCATCTCAAAAAAGATATAGTGGAATTAGAAAAGGTACAGAGAAGGGCAACGAAAATGATAAAGGGGATGGGACGACTTCCCTATGAGGAAAGGCTAGAGTGGCTAGGGCTCTTCAGCTTGGAGAAAAGGCGGCTGAGGGGAGATATGATAGAGGTCTATAAAATAATGAGTGGAGTGGAATGGGTAGATGTGAAGCGTTTGTTTACGCTTTCCAAAAATACTAGGACTAGGGGGCATGCGATGAAGTAACATAGTAGATGACGGTAGAAAAAGACCTGCACGGTCCATCCAGTCTGCCCAAGAAATGTGCCACTTTTTTGTGTATACCTTACCTTGATTTGTACCTGTCTTTTTCAGGGCACAGACCGTACAAGTCTGCCCAGCACTATCCCCGCCTCCCACCATCGGCTCTGGCACAGACCATATAAGTCTGCCCAGCACTATCCCCACCTCCCAACCACCAGCCCCGCCTCCCACTACCGGCTCTGTTATCCAATCTCGGCTAAGCTCCTGATGATCCATTTCTTCTGAACAGTGGTCGGTCATGGGATTTAAAGGGTAAAGTTAATGGGATTTGATATATGCAGGTACTTTTTCTGTCCCTAATGGGGTCACAATCCAATAGGTCAATTCTCAGAACTCCACGGTACAGCCCGTCTTGTGGCCACTGTCAAGGGTGCTTTCTTCTGTTTGCACCCTGCACTGTGCAATGATCTGCCTTTATCACTGTGTGCAGGGTCATCTTATACTCAGGTCAAGATGCTGTTGAAGACGTACTTTTTCTCATTTCCATTTAGTGATCAGAATGGGGGCTGTTCCTGCAATACTGCAATATTACTTAGCTTGTTTATGGAGTTCTTTTTTCACTAGATACCTATTTCATTGTATTTGGACACTGCCTAGACCTGGTTTGCATTGAGCAGTATATCAAATTCTATTAAACTTAAAGGCACTTAGCACCCTGATGGATCAGATGCTGTCAAGTCACTTTATTACTGCTCTTTCCAAGCCGGCTACAATGTAGTAAATTTAAAACGAATCGGAGAAAATATTTCTTCACTCAACCTGTAATTAAACCCTGGAATTCATTGCCAGAGAATGTGGTAAAGGCGGTTAGCTTAGCGGAGTTTTAAAAAGGTTTGAACAGCTTCCTAAAGGAAAAGTCCATAGACCATTATTAAATGGACTTGGGGAAAATTCACTATTTCTGGGATAAGAAGTATAAAATGTTTTGTACTTTTTTGGGATCTTGCCAGGTATTTGTGACCTGGATTGGCCACTGTTGGAAACAGGATGCTGGGCTTGATGGACCTTTGGTCTTTCCCAGTATGGCAATACTTATGTACTCTGATTGTCTGTATTTATTGAGGGTTCCCTGTCTCTTTGCCAGGTCACATTATCACACAGTCATAATTAAAACTAGTGCTGATGGTCTCTTTCTTTTAAGTCCTATTTTATTACTTTTTGAGGAGTTGTTGATTTAATAGAGACAAGATTATATTTCTAACAGTACATACATGCACACAGTTACTCTTGCTTCAGAGCAGGTGTAACTTTGTACAGCAACTTTGAAGAGCTAGATGCATAGATATCTTCCCTTTATAAAACAGATGCAACAAATGCGCCTTCCCAGCAGAGGCATCTTGGTACAACATTGCACTCCTTAACTGGTGAAAGAACAGTTAGTCCCATACTTCATAGTTTCACTGAAGGAGTTCCCTAGGGATTTTTAGAGTTACTTTCTGGACAGGTTCAGCAGGAGCTCATCTGTGGTTTCAGGAGGAGTATTTCAATTCTTTTGCAGCAGAGAAAGTCTACATGAAGCTGTTCAGAAACAGAGAAAAATGGAGGCAGATAAAGACTATATGGCCTAACCAATCTGCCCATCCATGCCATCTACTCTTCCTTGCGCTCCCTTAGAGATCATACGTACTTGTCTCAATAAGTGAAAGTCCAGGGATGGAATCCTCTCTAGAGTACCATTTGTGAAGGAGCAAGGGTATGCAGATTTCCAGGCAGCACTTTGTGGAAAGTCGATACTTTCGTTTTTCTATGTAGAAAGCACCATGCATAACATTTAAATATACTTAGTTTAGAGCAATGGTTAGCTATTTTTCTGATCTGTTGTCGTGCTCTGGACTTTGGCATGAAGATTTTAGCATTGGCCCCTAGGTGAAGTGCCCAGTCTTTTTTGAAAATTGATCCCTATGTGTGTAGGGTTTTTTGTTTATGTTTTAGAATTCAGGAAATTGCATACGTGGTGTTTAATATACATAAATTTCTGTAGGTTTCAGCTCCTAAACGCCATGAACTAAAATTAACTTTCTGTACTTGATGACACTGCTAAAATATCAAACAGCTTCTAACCCCTGGCTGAAAATGAACTTGTGTTATCTTCAAAATACGGTGTCACACAAACAGCATCAAGCAGATGAACTAAGCTTTATTATTTTCCAGAGACGGGAAGATGGTAGAACTAGAGCACATGAATTGAGGTTGCAGGGGGCCTGACTCAGGAATAATGTAGAGATCTGCATGGGAATGGAAGCAGTTCTGCGGGGTTCCCACGGGGATGGAAGCAGTTTGGGGACGGAAACAGTTCCTGCGGGATTCCCATGGGGATGGAAATAATTCCTGCGAGGTTCCCGTTGAACTGTAAGCTGCACTTGCGCCAGCCTCTCACTACTGAATACCAAGTTGTTTAGTGCTGTCTCCTCCTCCTCCTCCTCGCTTTAACAGCACAAATGCGGAAAGTCTTCCATTAAGGAGGTGGTAAAGACACAAATGATGACGGAATTCAAAAAGGTGTGGGATGAACACAGAAGATCTCTAATTAGAAAATGGAAGTTAAAAAAAACCTAACCTTAAATGGCTGCATGTGTGTGGATGTGTCGAGTGACGCTTAGATGGCGACTCTGGCTGTGATGAACTAGGGCCGATACCGGGCACACTTGTATGGTCTGTGTCTCATATCTGGCAATCTGGTTTAGGATGGGCTGGAAAGGGCTTAGACAGCAACTTCAGTGGCTGGAATATGAGGACTGTGCTGGACAGACTTTTACGGTCTGTGTCTCACAAATTAGAAGATGAATAGACTTCGACAGCAACTCCAGCAGCTGAAACAGATAGGGCCGGATAGACTTCTGTGTTCTATGTCCCAGAAACACCAAAGAAAGACCATAATCAAGTATATAATATCACACTCATTGATTTAATCATGAATTGATAATGAGTGTGACTATTGGGCAGACTGGATATACCGTTCAGGTCTTTATTTGCCATCACTTACTATGTTACTATTAATCCTCTTTGCTCCCGGGCTGATGCGCAGACCTTAGCTCTGACACAGGTATGAGCATCAGATGTCACCTGACCTACTGGCACATGCATGTGGCAACCTCTCAGCACATAGCGCCAGTGAATCAGAGACAAGACTTACATGTGCGCACCAGAGTGTTCCAACTTCCATTCCTTCCTTGCCTACAGTGCTGTGGCTCAAATCCAGAGAGAGACTGAGAGAGCTGAACAGATTTTTATTTTATGTATGGATGGGGATGGGTTAAATTCTTGCGGGGACGGGTTGGGACTGGTTAAATTCTTGTGGGGATGGGTAAGATTTTTGTCCCCATGGAACTCTCTAGAATAATGTCAGGAAGTACTTTTTCACGGAGAGGGTGGTAGACACCTGGAATGCCCTCCCAGGTGATGGAGATGAAAATGGTGACAGAATTCAAAAATGTATGGGATAAACACAAAGGAATCCTGTATAAAAGGCATGGATCCAAAGACGTTTAGCAGTGATTAGATGACAACACCAGAAATTGGGAAGCGAAGCTAGTGCCTTCTATGGTCTGTGCGCTGATCGTGGCTGGACAGATTCAGATGGGCTGGAGTGGGGCTTCGGTGCCAACTTCAGAAGTTGGAGAACAAGGCCAGTGCCGGGCAGACTTCTACAGTCTGTGCCCTGAAAATGGCAAGGACAAATCAAGATCAAGTATACATGTACAGTATCACATCACACTTCATGCTATGAGTTTATCTTGTTGGGCAGACTGGATGGACCTTACAGGTCTTTATCTGCTGTCATCTGCAGGGAGCCTCATTAGTAAATCTGAGCCTTTTATAATATCTAAATCCCATTAGTTTTTGAAGCAACTATTTCCACCCCATCCCTCCAAAACAGTTTAAACCATAGAACAAGGCAGCACATAATGGCCTACACATTAGAGACCATCTAAACTGAACATTTTTCAGTAGATACACCTACTGCATATTGCCACTAGTACTGCCAGCTGTCCAAGGGCATAGTGACACTGTGTCCTCCCCCAGAAATTCAAGAAGTCCAGCACTGTGTCAAGATACTCAGTAGTGTTGACATTTCAAGGATGGTTGTATAATAATCATGAGACTGAAACTTGTTCCACTGTACCTACCCTATATGCATCCCTCTCTTCCCCCCTCCCTAAGCCGACAACTGCTAAAGATGAAAGAACACCAGGGCAAGGAATAAAACCATTGCTCTGTGTTCATAGTTTTTGACTCTGTGACTAATAGGTGCCCCCATGCCAGAGATCTGTCAGCATGGTAAGCCATCAGCAGGTGTTTAATAGCAGTTATTGCAGTTTGCAATAAAGGGCACTTCAGTGCTCACTTTGTGAGCTGGGGGTATGCTGAGGAATTGGAGCCTGACAATTGGGTTTTAGTGGCATCGCAGGTACCAGCAGTCCCTGTTTTTATCTCTTGGAACTAAGCTGCATTATTTGTTAAATATTAATCAGATACAAAACTAATCATTATTTATCGTTACGTTTTATGCACCTCAAGGATACACCGTCTAGTACAAGATGAAATCACACAACTGTACAAAAAAATTAAATTAGATGGGGAAATGTGTCTTGTTCAAGGTCACACAGTCTGGACAGACAGAGGAATTAACTCAGGTCTCTGCTCCACCCAGTACTAACCTTGTTTTCAGCTCAACTTCCTGCTGTCTGCAAATCCCTGCCTACTTCCACTAAAAATAGAAAGCCAGGCTTTAAAGAGAAAGAAAGAAAGAAAGAAAGAAAGAAAGAAAGAAAGAAAGAAAGAAAGAAAACCAAGTCTGCTGACCATTGATCCCCACTTAGGTCAGACCAATCTAGCAGAAAGGATACAAATTAGTGCAGGAATCTACTATCAGTCTGCAACAGAGAAATGGGTGAGAGAACCCGGGAACCCCAAAGCACCAGACTCTTTTTATCTGGGATAAACCTGCATTAAAATATACCCAACCCTGCCTAAAGTTTGGAAATTAAATTCATTTATTGCAATCCACTCTGTATTTTTTTTTTTTTTACAGCTTAAAGATTTGAAGTGTTAAGTTTGGAAATTTCAAAAACCTGGAACAATGAAAAAACTAAGGGGCCCTTTTACTAAGTTGAGGGAAAAAGGGCCCTGCAGTTGCGGCGGAGGCCATTTTTCCTGCACACCAGGGCCATTTTTACCGCAGCAGGTAAAAAGCACCTTTAAAAAATAGCTGTGCGGTAAGATTACTCTTACTGTGTGACCATGTGGTAAGATTACTCTTACCGAGTGGCAATGCAGGGGGGAGCACTTACCGTCACCCACTGAGGTGGCAGTATGGGCCTCCGTAGTAACCTGATGGTAACTAGGCAGCACGTGCCGATGCCCAGTTACCGCTGGGTTACTGCCATGCTCTAAAATAAAAAAAATGGAGCGTGCAAGGCAGAACTACCGCCAGCGGCCACATTTGGCTGGTGGCAGTTCCGGATTAGCGTGTGGTAAGCCCGCTTTGGGATTACCAATGCTTTGTAAAAGGATCCCTAAGGAAGGGAGGAATCAGGATGAAAGAGAAAAGAATGGTCACCTAATAACAGCCACAGTTATCTACACAACCCTTTCTGCTATGCGCAGTTCTTTACATGAAACGAGATGCACTGTTACCTTTAATTACCAGTACTTTGCTGGTTTACATACAATCTGCTTTTTTTGTTTCACATTTCTGATTTCCTAATATTTGTCTAGCAAAAGTATTTTTAGGATCACTTCTTGTTTTCCACCTCCCATCATCCCTCCATCCTGTAAGCTTCCACTTTTCCCCTTTCCACTCTGGTCTCTTATTTATTTATTTATTTATTTGTTCATTTGTACCCCACATTTTCCCACCTTTTTGCCGGCTCAATGTGGCTTACATAGTACCCATGCATCAACCTCTCTAAGGATGTCACCTCAGAACAACAGTTGCCCTACTGAGTCAGACCAAGGGTCCATCTAGCCCAGTATCCTGTTTCCCGCAGTAGCCAGCCAGTCCAGGTTACAAGTACTGGTAGAGTCCGTAGCAAGATTCCATGAAACTTAACCCCAAGGATATGTAATGACTTTCACTATATTCTCTAGATCCAGTTCAACTATGATGTATATTGAACACTGTAAAGTCTTCTAGATATTTCTTCTGGAATAACTCTAACATGATTCATTAAATTGCTGTACTTTTTTGTACTGACAGAACAACCTGACTCAAGGAGCATTTACCTTATCAGCAAAAAACCTTCCTTAAAAAACAGTGTTCTAGCAGATCACAACTTAGTTGTGCAAAACCTTTTTGTATGTCAACAGTATTCTCAATAAATCAAAACTTAAGTTCTGCACAATTATATGTGTATCAGTGTTCAAACAGCAACATTCTTCTGTGCAGACTACAGAGCAGAGAGATCCAAACAATGATGGCCAGCATTTTGCTACTAAGCTGAATCAGGGTTTACAGGACCAAGAATTTGGCACTACACAAATTCAGTGCTCACCGGTTCCCATAATCACAGTGACTTTTCCCAGATCTAACTTAATAATGGTTTATGGCAGTGCCCTGCCACATTTAGTGCATCCTGGGATACACTGGGTGGGGCCTAACTACCATATGTGGGAGTTTCTTCCTTATATGGTAGTTAGGCCCTACCCAGTGCATCCCAGGATGCACCATGTGGGGTTGGATGCTGCTATTTTCAAGATAGCACCAGGAAAAGCAAGTCTGGGAAGAACAGGATGGGCTGGGCTTCCTCTACATTACCAGGACGTGACTGGGGAACGAGGTCAGGCCTGGCCTGGCCTAGCTTAGCTGGGGAGGGAGGCTATGGGACCACCAGGACATTTTTAGATTAAGGGAGGGAAGGAGCCAGGGGGGCCACTGGACCACCAGGACATTTTTTGACAGCAAAGAGGAAGGGAGAGAGGGATCACTGGACCAAATTTTATTTTTTAAGGTTTTGGAGAAAGGGGATCAGGTTGGGGTGAGTGCCGCTAGACACCAGGGATTTGCTTTCGGGAGAGAGGAACAAGAAGATATCAGGATGGGTTGGACGTAAGGGGCTTGCCACTGCAGGCTTTTTGTTTTAATCTTAAATTTCTTGTCAGTGACTGAACCAGTCACTGCTCAGGCACTGAGAGAAAAGTTGACATATTTTGCGCTGAGCAGCAGATTTACCATGATTTTAACACTGCATAAATTTTTATTCTCATTATTTTGAGCATGCCGTGGCAATTTTTCTGTGCTAGTTTCGCAGGTAGAGAACTCTACCATGAACCTTTCAGCATCAACCCCTGAGTTTCTAATATAAATCTTATATTCTCTATAATGTAGTTACTATTTGTCATTATATTTATTAGTATTTGATTTTATATTTATATATTTTTTTTTACATAGGGGCCTACTTACTAAACTTCATTCAACTTTTGCATCTAATGTGTGTCAGCTACAAACGTTAACCCACTGTAGCAGTAAAACTTCTGTGGGTAACTATTGAGGACAGTCCCAGCACTCTGGATAAGGCAGTTATGCCACTAATTTGGATTGGATTGGGATTTATTAACCTCCTTTATGAAGAGGTTCACTCAAGAAGGTGTAAAGCAGGTACAGTTAACATAAACCTTACAATTTTGTTAACAGCCTAACAATAAAATGACCAAATATAAGCATAAATATAATCAATCAGGTAAACTTGAAAATGGTGAATTGAAACCTGGTAATAGGACTAACATGAAACAGTATCAGAAATATACACATTTAATAGCACTATAGAACAATCATAACAGGAATATATGTAGGACAATGGTCGCTACTACTGATTAACAGCACCGCCACTAATGCAAAAGATATTTTAGCTACATCTCTTAAGATGTAGTTAACTGCACTGCATTGTCTGCCACATTAAGAGTTGACATACAATATGTGGAATCACCTTCCTGGACATCTAAGACTTAGTGCAAGTAGGCCACAATTCAAGAAGTATCTGAAAACTCATTGCTTTATGAAGGCATTCCTTGAGGGATAACTTTGGACTTTTTTCTAAACAGCTATCCTAAAGATTGGAAATGTTTATGCACATATCCCCAGAACATAGGTGCACACATTTTTACCAGCTCTATGACTGGCGTACATGCTCATGCCTAAGTGCTTATGCATATATCTATCCTGTTAAGCTAGTATTCTACCACAGAAAGGAAAGTAGGTGCTATTCTTACTTCTAGAATAGTCTCCTATCAGGCATCCTCTGGGCGCCTAATTATAGATGCAAAGTTATAGAATTAGTCCCCATATCAGGAAATTAGCACATACTAAGCAGCAAGCATATGCTAATTCCCAACTTAATTATCAAACACACTTCGGTAAAAAGACCCCACAGTATTTACCAACAGGGCTACCTTGATAAATTAACTCACTGATCAAAGCCTTGATGTCATCACAGCACAGTTAAATAGCATGGCAGCTTTTTGGTGTATTTTTATACTATCTTAGAACCTTATTTTGGCACAAAGGAGCCCTTGAAGACTGTACTGCTGCAAGAAGGTGGTGTAATACAGTGCCTTATCCTATACCACACAGTTGCAATTAAATAGCGCACCATAGTAAACAGGGTCCCTAATCTTGATATGGTAATAGTATCATAAATTTTTTAAATTTTAGTTTTATTATTTTTAAAAATTCCTTTCATATTTTTTCTTTTACTTTCATATAGGTGCCCTTTTGCAATATTATCAGCAAGCATTCTCATGTAGTCTTACATTACTGCTTTGACAGACATGGTCTTGCCATCCTTGAAATTACAACCTATTAAACATATATTAATGATATATACACTATCAGGTGAATTTTCGAAAGAAAAGGACGCCCATCTTCCGACACAAATCAGGAGATGGGCGTCCTTCTCCCAGGGTCGCCCAAATTGCCATAATCGAAAGTCAATTTTGGGCGTCCTCAACAGCTTTCCGTCACAGAGAAGACCAAAATTCATGGGGGCATGTCGGCACCGTACTGAAGGCAGGACTGGGGCGTGATTTAGAGATGGGCGTCCTCGGCCAATAATGGAAAAAAGAAGGGCGTCCCTGATGAGCATTTGGCCGACTTTACTTGGTCCATTTTTTTTCACGACCAAGCCTTGAAAAGGTGCCTGAACTGACCAGATGACCACCAGAGGGAATTGGGGATGACCTCCCCTTACTCCCCTAGTGGTCACCAACTCCCTCTCACCCCCCCCCCCCCAAAAAAAAAATTTTAACATTTTTTTCCAGCCTCTATGCCAGCCTCAAATGTCATACCCAGCTCCATCACAGCAGTATGCAGGTCCCTGGAGCAGTTTTTAGTGGGTGCAGTGCACTTCAGACAGGCGGACCCAGATCCCCCCCCTACCTGTTACACTTGTGGTGGTAAATGTTGAGCTCTCCAACCCCCCCCCCCCAAACCCACTGTACCCACATGTAGGTGCCCCCCTTCACCCCTCAGGGCTATGGTAGTGGTGTACAGTTGTGGGGAGTGGGTTTTGGGGGGGGGGGGTTAGAGGGCTTAGCACCGAAGGTAAAGGAGCAATGCAGCTGGGAGCAATTTGTGAAGTCCACTGCAGCGCCCCCTAGGGTGCCCGGTTGGTGTCCTGGCATATGAGGGGGACCAGTGCACTACGAACGGTGGCTCCTCCCATGACCAAATAGCTTGGATTTGGTCGTTTTTGAGATGGGCGTCCTCGGTTTCCATTATCGCCGAAAACCGGGGACGACCATCTCTAAGGTCGACCTAAATTTCATGATTTGGGTGTCCCCGACAGTATTATCGAAACGAAAGATGGATGCCCATCTTGTTTCGATAATACGGGTTGCCCAGCCCCTTTACGGGGCCGTCCTGCGAGGACGCCCTCATGACAACTTGGGCGCCCCATTCAATTATGCCCCTCCACAGGGCCCTTTTACCTAATTGCGATAAAAGGTAGCCTCTGCGTGCCCTTTCTCATGCACTGAGGCCATTTTTACTGCAGCAGTAAAATGGCTGAAAATCCTATATTAATGGTCATGCGCTAATTTTCCCATTAGCGCATGGTGCCATACTGCCACCTATTTTGTAGGAGGTAAGGGCTCATGTGATAACTAATTGGTTAGCATGCTGCAATGTAGCTGCGCTAACCAGTTAGCATAAAACACACCTACTCTCTGCCCTCATCCCACACACACACAGAGTACAAAATTACCACTTGGTGCCTGAGTGCGTTCCGCAGAAAGCACTTTTTTACTGCAGTAATCATGTGTTAGTGCTTACACAGCTTAGTAAAAAGACCAGTATAATGCCCAAAAGTTAAACTCTTTTGGGAGCAAATTAAAAGATTTTTGAATCGACTTTTGGCTCAAGATATAGGTGGGTCAGTGGAACAGCTGCTTTTAGACATTCCAAAGTCCTTTACTAATATGAATAGATTTGCTATTCTCCTGTGCCGTAAACTGGCCCTTGTAGCAAAAAAAAGTCATTTTACAATATTGGACAGTATCAGACACGTCAGCTTATTGGCATTGGAGGAACCAGATTCATTTATTGGCTTCCTGGGAGGCGAGGGATGCAAGAGGGTCCCTCAAGAGGGGTAAGTCCTTTTTGGCGATTTTGAACCCTTACCTCTGGATTTTGAGTCCCCAAGGGCGCAGTCTTCTGCTTAATAATATGAGATAGGCTTGTAGTATGGCATTCTTGCTCATGGAATGTCGTGAACTGAGTCTTGATAGCTTCTGAAGGGGCAGAGGGGGTTGGGTTGTAGTTGGGTACGGGTGGGTTTCTGAAAATGGGGGTGGGTTAGGGGAGAAGGGGGGTAGTGGGTTTATGGCTGAGCCAATGCTGAATGTATTTGTGTGGGTAAGATACTTGTTTAGTGCAAGCTGTGAGTAGGGGGACGGGGGGTAGACTGGGGGAGGGGAGGGAAACAAAATTAGGAAAAACGTTGATGAAGTTTTGGATGCTTTCTATTTATTTTTCCGTTGTGTGCAATCAGCAACTTTATATTGTTATTTATTTAACTTGATGGTTATGTTTGATATGTTGAATCTTCAATAAAAGTGTTGAAACATAAAAAGGGTCCTGGCGCATGGGAAAAACAGCCCCCGCCACTAGCACAGGGCCCTTTTTCCCACAGCTTAGTGAAAGGACCCCTTAACAATGATATGTATTGCTTTCATTTCTAAATAGCTTATGTAATGAAACTGAGAAAGAAAATCAACGTAGCATCAAGTACACTGACAACCGCGAGCAATGCAAAATATACTCTTGCAAATATGTACAAAATGTGTTAATATTAACCACAATAAATGTTCAGAGCTAGAAAAAAAAAAGACCAGTATAGCATTCTGGTAGATTTTTTTCTTTATGGTTGTGATCACTGGCTTCCATACTAGAGGTATATGCTCCTGTTTAATGATTTGAAATTTATTCCTTTATATAATTTCACCTCAAATGTAAGTTTTGTATTTGTTTGTTTCTCTAATAACCTATGTGAATTTTGATACAAGCATAATTCTGAAATTGGTTCTCTCTCTCCTTGGTGTATGTTTTTGTAGCTGTGTTATAAACTTTTGATATATCCTTGTGTTCTATTTTAATACTTTCCAGAGAAAAAGGTCTTTCATATAATACATTACAGCACGCAAGAAATGATACCTTTTTTTAGACACTGGAACTAGATGAAATGCAATAAAACTCGGTTTCTCTCATTAGGTCCTTCATGATACAGGGCTACCTGATCACCTCAGATATACAACAGATCAGAGGATGCTTTCAGGAATGAGAATTTATTCACTAGAGTAGTAACGTGGTAACATTAAGGGGTTCCTTTTACCAATCGGTGGTAAAAGAACCCCTGCGGTGTTGTTGGCGCACAGGTTTGCCATGTGCCGAGGCCCCCTTTTACCATCACCGGTAAAAGGCTTTTTTTGTTTTAAAGAAGGAAATGGCCATGCGGTAAGTTTAACACTTGCCACCTCCTATTTAGGAGGTGGTAGGGACTCCAGCGGTAGCCCAGTGGTAACCAGGAAGCACATGGCACTGCCCGATTACTGCTGGGCACGCCAGTGCTGCTAGAAAATGCAAAAGTGTTTTCTAGCACCCTAGCTGCCACGTGCCAGAAGCCAGAACTACCGCCGTGCTCCTGAGCGGTAGGCCTGATTTGGGCCGCATTGTAAAAGAGTTAAGAAAAAACCTATGTAAGTTAAGAAAGAAGGACATGACTGTGAGAAGACAGTATAGTTAAAAAAACTCATTCAGGAACCAAAACGAACTTGTGCTTTTTAATATTATCAGGACTTTCCTTTAACCTACCAAAGAAAATGCACGTTTTACTTGTGAATGCTGTAGGCAGCTATGATTCCTATTCAATGCAAAACTGAATTAAGCACGGGCAACAGGAGACCAAGGGAGGAAACAGGAAACAAAAACATTTCCTCCACTCTGGATTTAATTTTTTTTTAATGGTGCAGTAAAGATGAAAAGAGCCCTCTCTTATGCACCACTTTATACAAACAACCTGAGTTCAGCTTGTTTAAGAAAAGTGCCACGGCTAAGGACCCTACAGAAGCAGATTTCACAGACTCTGTGTCCCAGTCACATGCAATGGGATTGAAGGCACATGATTGCAGGGTAATCTGTACTCCCTGTTTCCCTTGTCTCTTTCTCCATGCTGTCCTAATGAGTCAGCAGGAAGAGGTGATGGTTCAGATCCTGTCCTCCCTTCAGCCCAGGGCCCAACTCATTCAGCTGACATGTCTGCTGTAGTTCTAAGCCAGTGTTCTTCATTGCAAGGCCCAGGAGTCAGTGGCAGCCCCTACTGATCCTAAGCCTAGCCCCCTGACTTTTTCCCCCAGAACATAATCTTCCCAACCTTTTCCTCAGATTTGCTGCTGGTATACCTTCATGACAGTTTAACATTCAGTTTAATATCTGTAAAATGCAGCACTACAAGAAATTCAGCTATCTACTGCCCAAAATCTAACTCTATTCTCACAGGACTGAGAGAGCACCATGCAGTTCAAATTTACTGTGAGTAATGTAGTGCTGGGAGAAATCAGAGTAACTATTCAAAAGATGGCACCACAAATGTGCCTCCAGAGAAAGTACAAAGTAAAAACTGAAGGGGGAAGGAGGGGAAGAGTTAGCTTGATGGTAGAGGTTGACAGGGTGTCTGCTGCTTTGTCTAGTGGTGATCTTGGCTCTCAGAAGCAGCTTTTTTTTTTTTTTTTACAAACTGGCCCCACTTGAAAAATTGTGAAGATCTAGTTCAAGTTTCAAATGGATTATTTCTTGATATACCACTCAATGGAAAACCATCTACAAGAAAAATGGGGGCCCTTTTACTAAGCTGTGAAAGGCACTAATGCGTGCCTTACACTGCTTAAAATGGCATACCATGGGACGTGCTCAGGCATCCTGTGGTAGCTGCCAAATGTGTGTGCTAACCACATACTAAAAAATATTTTTTTGAGGGGATGTGTCAACAGGTGAAGAGTAGGCATTCCTGCGCTAATCAGTTAACACAGCTACATTACTTCATGCTAACTGGTTAGTGCATAGATAAGAAGAGCATAAACCTTGCCATACTGGGGACAGACCAAAGGTCCATCAAGCCCAGTATATTGTTTCCAACAGTGGCCAATCCATGTCACAAGAACCTAACAATATATCAAAAGAGTAAAACAGATTTTATGCTGCTTATATAGTAGAAAAAGTAGTGGATTTTCCCAAGCCTATCTTAATAATGGCTTATGGACTTTTCTTTTACAAAATTATCCAAACGTTTTTTTAAACCCTGCTAGACAACTGCTTTTACCACATTATCTGGCAATTAATTCCAGAGTTTAATTACAAATTGAGTGAAGAAATATTTTCTCTGATTTGTTCCAAATTTACTACTTGGTAGCTTCATTGCATGCCCCCTAGTCCTAGTATTTTTGGAAAGCGTAAACAAGCAATTTACGTCTACCATTCCAATCAACTCAGTATTTTATAGACCTCTATCATATCTCCCTTCAGCTGTCTCTTCTCAAAGTTGAAGAGCCCTAGCCTCTTTAACCTTTCCTCATAAGAAAATCGGCCTCTCTCTATACTTTTTCTAATTCTGGGTATCTTTTTTGAGATGCAGTGACCAAAACTGCATCCAATATTCCAGGTGTAATCGCACCATGGAGCAATACAAAGGCATTATAATATTCTCAGTTTTGATCTCCATTCCTTTCTCAGTTTTGATCTCCGTTCCTTTCTCAGTTTTGATCTCTGTTCCTTTCCTAATAATTCCGAACATTCTACTTGTTTTCTTGGCCACCGCTAGACACTGAGGAGAGGGTTTCAATGTATCATCAACGATGACACCTAGATCCTTTTCCTCGGCAGTGACTTCTAATATGAAACTGCATCATGTAACCATAGTTTGGGTTCATCTTTCCTACATGCATCACTTTGCACTTGTTGACATTAAGTGGGCCTTTTACAAAGGTGTGCTAGGGTTTTCAGCACTCGCTAAAAATAAGTGTGCGCTAAACACTAGCGACGCCCATATATTCCTAAGGGCTTCTCAAACAGTAGTGTGCCTTTGTAAAAGATCCCTAAATATCACCTGCCATTTGGATGCCCAGTTTAACAGTCTTGTAAAATCTTCTTGCAATTTTTCACTATCATCTTGTGATTTAACAACTTTCAATAACTTTGTGTCATCAGCAAATTTAATTACCTCACTAGTTATCTCTAGATCATTTATAAATGTGTTAAAAAGCAGTGGTCCCAACACAGACCCCTGGGGACCCCCACTATCTACCCTTCTCCATTGAGAATACTAACCATTTAACTCTACTCTGTTTTCCATTTTTTAACTAGTTGTTAATCCTGCCTCCTATCCCATGACATTCCAATTCCCTCAGGAGTCGTTCATGTGGGACTATTGGGCTCATTTTCGAAAGAGAAGGACGTCCATCTTTCGACATAAATCGGAAGATGGACGTCCTTCTCCCAGGGACGTCCAAATCGGTATAATCGAAACCCGATTTAGGACGTCTCCAACTGCACTTTGGTTCAAGGGGGAATGTCGGAGGCATAGCGAAGGCGGGACTTGGGCGTGCCTAACACTTGGACGTCTTTGACCCATAATCAAAAAAAACCAAGGACGGCCCTGACAAACACTTGGACGTTTTCACCCGGACCTGTTTTTCTTACAACTAAGGCAAAAAAGGTGCCCAAAATGACCACATGACCACCGGAGAGAATCGGGGATGACCTCCCGTTACTCCCCCAATTGTCACTAACCCCCTCCCAGTCTCAAAAAACATCTTTCAAAGTATGTCGTGCCAGCCTCAGATGTCATACTCAGGTCCATGACAGCACATGCAGGTCCCTGGAGCAGTTTTAGTGGGTACTGCAGTGCACTTCAGACAGGCAGACCGAGGCCCATACCCCCCCCCCCCCCCCCCACCTGTTACATTTGTGGAGGGAACAGCGAGCTCTCCAAAACCCACCACAAACCCACTGTACCCATATATAGGTGCCCCCCTTCACCCATAAGGGCTATGGTAGTGGTGTACAGTTGTGGGGAGTTGGTTTTGGGAGGCTCAGCACACAAGGTAAGGGTGCTATGTTCCTGGGAGCAATTTATGAAGTCCACTGCAGTGCCTCCTAGGGTGCCCGGTTGGTGTCCTGGCATGTCAGGGGGACCAGTGCACTACAAATGCTGGCTCCTCCCACGACCAAATGGCTTGTATTTGGCCGTTTTTGACATGGACGTCTTTGGTTTCGAAAATCGCAAAAGTCAGAAACGACCATGTCTAGGGATGACCAAATTTAAGAATTTGGACGTCTCTGATGATATTTTCGAAATGAAAGATGGATGTTCATCTTGTTTCGAAAATACAGGTTTCCCCGTTCCTGGATTTTGCCGTTTTGCAAGGACATCCAAATCGCACCTTGGATGTCCCTTTCGAAAATGCCCCTTCATGTCAAACACCTTTTGAAAATCAAGTATCAACTGGCTCACCTTTATCCACCCCTTCAAAGAAATGTAACAGACCGATGAGGCAAGATTACCCTTGATGGAATCCATGTTTGCTTTGTTTCATTAATCTATGCCTATGTATAGAGAATAAGCCCTTACCACCTACAAAATGAGTGGCAGTAAGTGTTCAAGCAGTGAACTGTTTTATTGACCGTGTGCTAATAGTGAAATTAGTGCATGAATTAATGCAAAAAAATACCAAAAGTCCATTTTTATGGCTGCAGTAAAAATGGCCTTAGCATACAGGAAAAACTCATGTAAGGGTGCTCTAAGGCCACATTTTACTGCAGTTTTGTGAAGGGCCCCACAGAGTCTAAAATAGGATGAAATGAAAGGAGCTACAATAACCTATAGAAAGAAATAGATAAGGTTATCCCACAGCCAACTGTTGTGTTCATTCCACATCCAGACACTGCCCTAATACCCTTGTAACAGATAGTACTGATAGCCATAAAAGTAGCTAGCTTATATACAAAGAGGTGTATTTTCAAAGCACTTAGGAACCAATGGAACTTTGTAAGTCTAAGTGCTTTGAAAATGAACCCCACAATGATTTAAGTGGGCAGGGGAGGCTCCTGCCCACTTAAATTGCTTACCACCGCCTAAGTAGTGATATTCAGTGGCACTTAACCAGATAGGCTGCTGAATATCCCCACAGTCCAACAAAAAAGTGGGCAAGTCAGAGACAGCACCGGGGAGGAGACGAGGGTTATGCAGGTGCCAGTAGTATTCAGTGCTGGCACCCGCAGAGCTAATTGGGTGAATTTATGACATCTCAAAAGTCTAGCTATGCGGGCCCCAATCCTCTGAGGTCTAGGTAGGTGAAACAAGCCAATCTCTATCCCTGGCTGGAGGCAGACTCGTGTTGGTGTACCATGGATTTAAGGTCTGTCAGCTACAGGCCTATGTAAAGTTTGCCTTTGAAACTAAAGAGACTTTATTCTTTGCTTTGCTGTACCTGTGAGGTAACATAAGTACATAAGTATTGCCATACTGGGAAAGACCAAAGGTCCATCGAGCCCAGCATCCTGTTTCCAATAGTGGCCAAAACATTTTATACTGCTTATCCAAGAAATAGTGGATTTTCCCCAAGTCCATCTAATAACGGTCTATGGACTTTTCCTTTAGGAAGCCGTCCAAACCTTTTTTAAAACTCCGCTAAGCTAACCGCCTTTACCACATTCTCTGGCAACGAATTCCAGAGTTTAATTACATGTTGAGTGAAGAAACATTTTCTCCAATTCGTTTTAAATTTACTACATTGTAGCTTCATCGCATGCCCCTTAGTCCTAGTAATTTTGGAAAGCGTGAAGAGACGCTTCACATCTACCCGTTCAACTCCACTCATTATTTTATAGACCTCTATCATATCTCCCCTCAGGATTCAATGCTTGTTTAATAAAGGATTTTTTGTTCATTTCTGCCTTCTCCAGCTTTATTTATAGAAGGCCTCCCGCACCAACTCAACTCATACAATCACAGCAGGGTTAACGCGGGACCACTTAACATGGCTTAAATAGGAGGCAGTAAGTGCGCTTGTGTTAATCTTTTGCAAGTCTCATATGCTAATCGAAAAATAAGTATGGGACTTGCAAAGAAATAAAAGAAAGAAAATCCTTGAGATACTAGCACGCTTAGCACGATTCTAAAATGAGTATGCTTCTTTTATAGATTTGCATTTAGTACTAAGGTGTGCCTAACTGTAGGTGGCAGCAATAGCAGGCCTAACTACTGGTGTCTAAGTTAGGTGCACTTAGGTGTGATTCTGTATCAACGCACATAAAATCTGGGAATGCCCCCTAACCACACCCCCAAATTGTTATGTACGATAGGATTTAGGCACAATCCATTATAGAATCGGATATGCACCTAAACCCTAATTATTGCCAATTAGTGCTGATAATTGACTGTTATTTCCCAATATCAGCACTAATTGCTTGTTGTTCAATTAAGTTGTGAGCACACTTTATAGAATAATGCTAAGCTGGTGAGCCGGTCGATATTGTGTATCTGGATTTTCAAAAGGCGTTTCACAAAGTACCTTATGAAAGACTCCAGAGGAAATTGGAGAGTCATGGGATAGGAGGTAGTGTTATATTGTGGATTAAAAACTGGTTAAAAGATAGAAAACAGAGAGTAGGATTAAATGGTCAGTATTCTCAATGGAGAAGGGTAGATAGTGGGGTTCCCCAGGGGTCTGTGCTGGGACCGCTGCGTTTTAACATATTTATAAATGATCTTGAGATGGGAGTATCTAGTGAGGTAATTAAATTGGCTGACAAAACAAAGTTATTCAAAGTTGTTAAATCGCAAGAGGATTGCGAAAAATTACAAGAGGACCTTACAAGACTGGGGACTAGCAGGTGAATTTTCGAAAGAGAAGGGCGCCTATCTTCCCACACAAATCGGGAGATGGGCATACTTCTCGCAAGGTCGCCCAAATCGGCATAATCGAAAGCCGATGTTGGGCGTCCTCAACTGCTTCCGTCACGGGGATGACCAAAGTTCACGGGGGGGTGTCAGCAGTGTAGCGAAGGTGGGACTGGGGCGTGCTTAGGAGATGGGTGTCCTCGGCCGATAATGGAAAAAAGAAGGGCGTCCCTGACAAACACTTGGGCGACTTTACTTGGTCCATTTTCTTTCACGACCAAGCATCAAAAAGGTGCTCAGACTGACCAGATGACCACCAGAGAGAATCGGGGATCACCTCCCCTTACTCCCCCAGTGGTCACTAACCCCCTCCCACCATAAAAAAAAGTTTAAAAGTACTTTTTTTGCCAGCCTCTATGCCAGCCTCAAATGCCATACTTGTTGGAATGTAATTGTATTTTACATGCATTGCCTGTCACCTATTATTTCTCTGTGATTACTCTGTGACCTCTGATGTGAATTACTTAGAGAGGTCACACAGCTATGCAACTTCCTGTGGGGGTTAGATGCAGCAGACACAGCACATGGAGCACATGGAGCTCATGATCTCTCCTAACCTGAGAGGATCTATGGTGGTGTGAGCATCCATTACCATCTAAGCACATGGAAGGAGCTGATAATACAAATGTATAGTAATATGTATATATAAGCCTGTCTGATTATAATCTAACTACAAACTGTGAGTAAACAGATGTTTTGTTACTTCAACTTTAAAGTGACTCAGCAGTGAATTATTCAGGGGTGTATGAGAGAGAGATGAAGAAAGAAATTAACATTTCTAAAGCTGAAGCTGTGTGTACTAAAATCTGCTAATTATTTACTACAAATAATCCAACAAAAGGGTTATGGGCCCAGGTCCAGGAATTGAAAAAGAAGAGAAATATTACCAGGCAGAAAAAAAGGCCACATTTTTCTCTTAAGTTTTAAAGGAAAGATTCAGTCTGTCTCTCTCTCCCCCCACACAGCAGACAGAAGGCTAGGAAAATGGCTGAGGGAAGAAATTCACCATTGTTCTATTCTCTCAAGGTGCCTAAATTAACTGAGTTTAATTATCGGCAGTGGGAACTAAGATTCATGTGTCTCCTTCGAGCAAAAAGATTAAATATATGCTTAGACCAAGACAGAATAGCTGAAAATATGGCTGAATGGGACAATGCAAACTATTATGTGAAGTGCATGCTTTTGGAAGCTCTCTCAGAAAAACAAGCCATATTAGTGGAGGGAAAAGATACACCAAAGGACATTTTATATAAACTGAGAACTATGTATGCAACTACATATGCAAAGCAGCAACCAATTTGGTTGGCAGAGTTGAATGAAACCAAATTAAGGGATAAAAGTAAATGTAATGATCACATTATGCATCTTATGTCTTCATTTCAAAAGCTAGAACTTTCTGGAATTCCCATGTGTGATGCATTGAAAAGAGCATTTCTTTTTACCTCACTATCAAAGAAGTTTGATGTTTTTAGGTCTGTAAATGAGGCCATTGAAGGGCAATCTTTTGAACAGACAACATCAAAACTAAGGCAGGAATGCATAATAAATGATTCTGAGGAGACGTGTTCTCAAAGCAAGTCAGAGAGAAATGAAACAAATTTCTTGGCAAAGAACAGAGGAAGGCGGAGCTATGGGAAAACTCCACCCAAGGGCAAGCTGATTTGCTACTCATGTGGAAAGGAGGGACATGTATCTAAATGGTGTAAGGAAACACAAAACACTCCCTCTAGCTCACCTAAGCCAATGGAACTAAAGAATTTTCAAACCAGGAAATGTATGAAGGACAAAGATAAACACCAGGGCTTTCTAATGGCAGAAAAATCTTTGACTATGGTAAATAATAATTCAAATGAAAGTACTTGGATTTTGGATTCGGGGAGCACATGCCATTTAACCAATTGTAAAGATTTCTTTCAGGAAATGTATCCAGAGGAAGGTATTCTTAAAACTGCAAACGCAGGGACTGCTAAGATCCAAGCAAAAGGTATTGGATTCTTAAAATGCAAAGTGTCTAATGAAGTTAAAGAAATTCCTGTAAGTGATGTCTTGTATATTCCCCAAGCAGTTTGCAATATGCTTAGTGTATCTACATTAGATAAGAAGGGATTTGTGATTCATTTTGAAAACAGTAAGTGCACAATCTCTAAAAATGATGAAGTGTATGCTGAAGCTTTTATGCATAATGATGTTTATAAGCTGAACATTTCAGGTGAAGCCTCACATATGGCGCAAGTAAGGAAGAATGATGGTAAATGTAGTCTGGAAATCTGGCACCGCCACCTGGGACATCGTGATTCTAAGGTGATCCAGGATCTTCGCAGTGGGCAACTAGCCACTGGCATTCAGATAAGTGCAGATGCTGGTAAAATGGAGAAATGCATAGACTGTGTTACTCAAAAAGGTGTGAGACCCTCATTTCCTGCATACACAGGAAATAGGAGTAATAAAGTGCTGGACTTAATACACAGTGACTTATGTGGACCGTTTAATATCCCATCATTGGGAAATAACAGATTTGTGCTAATATTCTTGGATGATTTCTCTAGATATTGTGTGGCCTATTTGCTGAAAGAGAAAAGTCAAGTCACAGACATGCTGAAGAAATACGTAGCCATGGTGAGCAATAAATTTGAAAGAAAACCAAAGGTTCTTCAGACCGACAATGGTGGTGAGTTCACTTCACAAAGCATGCGCACATTTCTAGAACAAGAAGGCATTCAGCATATCACAACAGTAGCTTATACACCAGAGCAAAATTCTGTTGCAGAGAGAAAATTTAGGTCACTTGTGGAAATGACCAGATGTATGCTGTCAGATAGCAATCTCCCTAAAAGACTATGGGGGGAAGCCATTCTCACAGCAGTGTACCTACAAAACAGAATGCCAACTAAAGGCGCTGAGCGCACACCACATGAGACATGGCATGGTAGGAAGCCAAACCTGTCACACATAAGAACATTTGGAAGTACAGCATATGCTCATGTACCAAAGCAAAGAAGGCATAAGCTGGATTCCACAACAGAAAGGGGCATTTTAGTTGGCTATACTCCAGGACACAAAGGATATAGAATTTTGAATCTGAAAACTGGCATTGTTGGCATAAGACATGTTACATATTTTGATGAAAACAAAAGGGTTGATAAAGGCTGGATTATCCCAGATGAGCCTTATCATCCAGAATATGAAACTAGAACCATAATAGACATGCCAGTGTATATAAATGCCATACCAAGGCAGATGTCTGAAAGCAACTCACCTGTATCTAACGAGGAACAGGCAGAGGAAGCAGACACAGAAAGGATCATTGAAGAAGACAGTACAGTTGGAGAAGGGGAATCAATTGGAGAAGAACTCTCAGATTTAGAGGATGCGGAAAGGTCAGACCAACCTGTTGTCAGACGCTCATCCAGGGAAAACAAAGGTCTTCCACCCCCAAGACTGTCTTACCTAACAAAGTCAGCAGAAGCTCAAGAGCCCTTAACATGGGATGAGATTGAGAAAATGCCAGCAGAAGAAGCTGCTGAATGGCATAAAGCTGCACAAGAAGAAATTGATGCATTGGATAAAAATAATACTTGGATTCTTACAAAATTACCTCCTGGCAAGAAAGCTATAGGATGCAAATGGGTATTCAAGTTAAAAAGGAATGCACAAGGAAAAGTGGAAAGGTATAAAGCCAGATTAGTGGCAAAGGGATATCTTCAAAAATATGGAGAAGATTTTGATGAAGTGTTTGCACCTGTAGTGAAACACACGACAATTAGAACACTTCTGAGCATTGCAGTCTCAAAAGGCATGCAAGTCAACCACATTGATGTGAAAACAGCATTTCTTCACGGAGATATAACTGAAGACTTGTACATGGAACAACCAACAGGTTTCATAAATACAAAACAAAGACAGCTAGTGTGTAAATTAAACAAAGGTCTTTATGGATTAAAGCAAAGTGCAAAATGTTGGAATGATAAATTGCATGAAATATTGACAAATTTAGGATTTAAGCAAGGTGAAGCAGATAAATGCTTGTACACTAGGTGCACAAATGGACAATATGCATACATTTTAGCTTTTGTTGATGATCTGCTCATTGCAAGCAAAAGTGAGCAAGAGTACAAGGACATTGTAAAGTGTTTAAACCTCAATGTTGAGATAAAAGAACTTGGTAATGTGTCATACTATCTTGGTATAGAAATTGAGAAACAAAATGATGGTTCTTATCTTCTAAGCCAGAAGCAGAAAATAAATGAGCTTATTGAAAGTTTAGGTATGCAAGATGCCCAAGTTGTAAGCACTCCCATGATCACTGATTTTCTGAAGGATGAAACAGTAAGAGAACCTTTACCAGATAACATCCAATATAGATCAGCCATAGGTAAGCTTTTATATCTAGCTACCACATACAGGGCTGATATAGCAAATGCAGTAGGAATTTTGAGCAGAAGGGTCAGCTCACCTACCAAATCAGATTGGACTGCAGTTAAAAGGATGGTAAGGTATTTAAAGGGTACCATTGATTGTAAATTAAAGATTTCAGCCAATAGTAATCCAAAACTAATATGTTACTGTGATTCAGATTGGGCAGGGGATCATTCTGATTATAAATCCACAAGTGGATATGTGTTTATGTATGGAAATGTACAAATTTCATGGGCCAGTCATAAACAAAGTATTGTGAGTTTGTCTTCTACAGAAGCTGAATACGTGGCCGTATCGGAAGCGTGCAGAGAACTGATGTGGATTGAAAAACTTTTGCTGGATTTTGGTATAGCTGAAAAGAGACCAATCCAGTTAATGGAAGATAATCAGAGCTGCATCCGACTGTCGCAGAATGACAAGGTTCAGTCACGCACCAAGCACATCGCAACGAAATACCACAACGTGCGAGAGTTGGCGAAAGAAGGGGTCATCAGTCTACACTATTGTCACACCAGTGAGATGACAGCTGACATCATGACCAAACCGTTACCCAGAGAACGTTTTGTGAATCTGCGTATAAAGCTTGGACTTTGTATGAATAAATAATTGCATGACAGTTATGCATGAGAAGGGGTTTGTTGGAATGTAATTGTATTTTACATGCATTGCCTGTCACCTATTATTTCTCTGTGATTACTCTGTGACCTCTGATGTGAATTACTTAGAGAGGTCACACAGCTATGCAACTTCCTGTGGGGGTTAGATGCAGCAGACACAGCACATGGAGCACATGGAGCTCATGATCTCTCCTAACCTGAGAGGATCTATGGTGGTGTGAGCATCCATTACCATCTAAGCACATGGAAGGAGCTGATAATACAAATGTATAGTAATATGTATATATAAGCCTGTCTGATTATAATCTAACTACAAACTGTGAGTAAACAGATGTTTTGTTACTTCAACTTTAAAGTGACTCAGCAGTGAATTATTCAGGGGTGTATGAGAGAGAGATGAAGAAAGAAATTAACATTTCTAAAGCTGAAGCTGTGTGTACTAAAATCTGCTAATTATTTACTACAAATAATCCAACAATACTCAGGTCCATCGCAGCAGTATGCAGGTACCTGGAGCAGTTGTAGTGGGTGCAGTGTACTTCAAACAGGTGGACCCAGGCCCATCCCCCCCCCCCCCCGTTACACTTGTGGTGGTAAATGTGAGCCCTCCAAAACCCACCACAAACCCACTGTACCCACATGTAGGTGCCCCCCTTCATGCCTAAGGGCTATGGTAGTAGTGTACAGTTGTGGGGAGTGGGTTTGGGGGGGGCTCAGTACCCAAGTTAAGGGAGCTATGCACCTGGGACCTTTTTCTGAAGTCCACTGCAGTGCCCCCTAGGGTGCCCGGTTGGTGTCCTGGCATGTGAGGGGGACCAGTGCACTACGAATGCTGGCTCCTCCCATGACCAAATGGCCTGGATTTGGTTACTTCTGAGATGGGCATCCTCGGTTTCCATTATCGCCGAAAACCAGGGACGACCATCTCTAAGGTCAACCTAAATTTCATGATTTGAGCATCCCCAACCATATTATCGAAACGAAAGATGGACGTCCATCTTGTTTTGATAATACGGGTTGCCCCGCCCCTTTACAGGGCCGTCCTGCGAGGACGCCCTCATGAAACCTTGGGCGTCCTGTTCGATTATGCCCCTCCACGCATCCAAATGGCAGATGATGTTTTAGTAAAAGTGCCCCTTAATAAGCAAATCTATAATTTGTGCAAATATGATGCAGAATTTCAGAAACTTGTATAACTGACTCTTCTAACTCTTCCCACAGAATTTATTCTGAGCTGCTATAGGCAAAAATGGGGGTACATCTGTGTTTTTCTCTGTTAGCTTACAAGGGATGTACCAGCTACTGTGCTACTTCTTGCTCTTTTAACATCCTCTTCCCTAACAATATTCCTTAGTTGTTCACGCTACATTCCTCTCTCGTATGTACCAGTGTAAAGCTTTGTGTTAGATTCTGTTCAGTTCCCTAGCAAATCTCCGAAACAGACTGCTGAAAGATTTGTACTGTAAACGAGAGGAGTGTGGTAGCCGTGTTAGTCCACTCTTAAGGTTATCAATAGAAATCAAACAAAATAAAACATGGAAAAGAAAATAAGATGATACCTTTTTTATTGGACATAACTTAATACATTTCTTGATTAGCTTTCGAAGGTTGCCCTTCTTCGTCAGATCGGAAATAAGCAAATGTGCTAGCTGACAGTGTATATAAGTGAAAACATTCAAGCATTATTATGATAGTCTGACATCACCTACCCACACCCATCCTGTTAGAATATCAATGATATGCTTTGATGTCCCCATGTATACCTCCGACCCACCCCCATCCTCCCACCCTGTCAGACTATCATAATAATGCTTGAATGTTTTCACTTATATACACTGTCAGCTAGCACATTTGCTTATTTCCGATCTGACGAAGAAGGGCAACCTTCGAAAGCTAATCAAGAAATGTAATAAGTTATGTCCAATAAAAAAGGTATCATCTTATTTTCTTTTCCATGTTTTATTTTGTTTGATTTCTATTGATAATACTGTAAACGAGACACTGCTGTACCTCTGATTTTGCTGTTGTTTAGTGCTGGATGTTGCACCTCAATCCAATACAAATACTGTGAACATTTCAAATATTGCATCAGTCATAGTCTGGCTTTCAGAAGGGTTTTTAGCATGGAAACCAGCCTTACTTCATTACTTAATATAGCTCAGAAGATGTTAAGTTTAGGACAGACTTCCCTTATAGTGCTGTTTGATTTAAGTAGTCCTTTTGATTTGGTACATCATGCTAAGTCTATTGGACTTTTTTAGTATCTCAGGTCCTGTTTTGTATTGGATCAGAGATTTTCTAGATAGATCATATATAGTGAAAATGCATGGGAAAGAGATGGAGCCCTGGAGAGCTACCTATGGTGTCCCTCAGGGCTCCCCATTGTCCCTTATGCTGTTTTGCTGTTTATGCAAAACGTCTATAGAACTCAAAGATCCAATCCTTTATATATGCAGATGACATTACTATGATATTGCCTTTCACTATTGGCAATATAGGACATGAATCTACTCTTTGTGGTTGTTTAGATTTAGTCGATTCGTGGGTTTCCATATATAAATTGAAGCTTAATAAAGAAAAAACAAAGTTTTTATGGGTAGGTTCACTGTTACCTTTGAGTGATAAAATGTTACACGTTAATAATTTTCAGATAAAACTGGATGTCTCTTCCAGAATTCTGGGAATTGAGGTGGATAGTCAATTATCTTTAGGAACTCAGGTTCATAAGGTGATAAGAGATTCTTTCCTATTATTAAAGAAGTTAAGAATTATTTGGAAATGTTTTTGATTTGCCTGTTTTTAGATTGTTGGTTCAGGTTTTGATACTTTCAAAAATGGTCTATTGTAACTTTATTTATATTGGTTACACAAAGATGCTGAAGTCTAAATTACAATGCATACAGAAAGCAGCAGCAAGAGTTATTTTTGCACCAGACAAATAAGAACATATTACTCCTTCGTCATTCCATCAACATTGGTTACCATTGGAGGCAAGATTTGAATTGAAGGTATCAGCTTTGACCTATCAAGCACTGCATGGATCGATGCCTGCTTACTTAGGTGTTTATTTATTTATTTGTTGCATTTGTATCCCACATTTTCCCACCTATTTGCAGACTCAATGTGGCTTACAATATTACATCATGTCTAGCGTCATTCAAGAGTAGATACACAATTAATTACATACAGAACTAGTGTAGACATAGAGGATATAATCAATTCAGGAAAGAAGAAAACAGTCAGAATATCAAGTGACTAGTGGTGTGTTAGAAATCCTATTATTGATTATTATGGTAAGTCTTGTTGAAAAGGTAAGTCTTTAATGATTTTCGAAAGTTGATTAGGTCGTGAATAGCCTTCAGATCAAGTGGCAATGAATTCCACATCTGCGTGCCAATGTAGGAAAAGCTAGACGTATGTACTAGCTTGTATTTTAGACCCTTACAGCCAGAGAAGTGAAGTCCCAGGAATGTGTGTGCTGATCCTTTAGCGTTTCTGGGTGGGAGATCAATAAGGTCTGACATGTAGGCCAGAGCATTTCCATGACTAACCTTATGAACCAGAGTGCACACTTTGAATACAATACGTTCTTTAACTGGAAGCCTATGCAGCCTCTCTCTTAGGGGCTTAGCACTTTCGTATTTTGTCTTTCCAAATATTAGTCTAGCTGCGGTGTTCTGAGCTCTCTGAAGTTTCTTGATGATATTCTCTTTACAACCAGCATAAAGTGTATTGCAATAGTCTAGATGACTTAGAACCATCAATTGTACCAGGTTGCGAAAGATACCTCATGTGAAGAAAGGTTTTAATCTCTTGAGTTTCCACATTGACTGAAACATCTTCTTAGTTGTATTCTTCACATGGCTTTCAAGTGTGAGATTTCGATCAATGGTAACTCCAAGAATCTTCAGGGTGTCTGAGATAGGAAGGGAAAAGTTTGGTGTGGTAATGGAGGAGAATTTACTTGTGTTATATTGTGATGTAAGTATAAGACATTGTATTTTTTCAGCGTTGCGTTTTAATTGAAAAGCATCCGCCCATGAATGCATAATTTGGAAGCTGCAATTGATGTCGTCCGTAATTTCCCTTAGATTATATTTCAATGGGATGTAGATCGTGACATCATCTGCATATATGTACCGATTAAGGCCTTGACTGGATAGCATCTTGGCCAGGGGTGTCATCATTAGGTTGAAGAGGGTCGGGGAGAGAGGAGATCCTTGGGGAACTCCGCAATCCGGTATCCATAGAGCTGACGTGTTCGAGTTAGATTTCACTTGGTATAATCTTGTAGTTAGAAAGCCTTTAAACCAATTGAGAACGTTGCCTCCAACTCCGAAGTATTCCAGAATGTTTAATAGTATATTATGGCTTACCATGTCGAATGCACTGGGCATGTCAAATTGTGTTCATCCTGTTTTTCTAAATGATTGTCTAGATCTACAAGAAATCAATTTTTACTTAAATCTGCCTCATTTCGCCATATAAAGGCAAAGAGGATTTTTCAATCTACTTTTTCCTATCAGGCTGCACAGTTTTGGAATTCTCTTCCTTCTTTTCTTTTAAGAATTTGTGGTTATCTTCTGTTTAGGAAAGCTCTTATTGCATTTCTTTTTAAGAAATTTTACTAATTTGTGGTAATTGTGTATTTGTTTTGAAAATTATTGTATAATTTGGTTTAAAATATTGTAATTCCTGATGTCTGTTCAGATTTTGTCTGTTGCTACCCACAGTGAACCTTTGGTATTTTGCGGGTTATAAGACTGTAGTAATAATAATAATAACATTTGTGCATCGCTGGATGTGACCGGTATTGTGACTCCTGAAGCAGGCACCTGTGCCGAAACATGGCCGTGTCAAGTCTGATACACATTAGGCGATTGATGATTTTTGACTGCATTGAAGGTTTTAGAACTACGTCCTTGGAATCCTCCTTTTGTGTTGCTTCAGTCTTCCTTGGTATTCTGTTCCGTGCACCACTACAGTGAGCTTCTGAAGACGTACAATGGTGAAAAGGGTAAAATTTCAACAAGTAATTTTACCTTAGGAATGACTAAGTCAGAATGAAAAAGAAAGATCTTGATTTGTTTTAGGTTAGTTTTGTTTACTGAAAATCTCAACATATCGCCTCTCAACCATAAAGAGGGAAAGCAAAGTTAGCAAACTTATAAAGATAGAAAAGAACTATAATTAAGGCAGTTTTAAAACAGGTTCTGAGGGGCCAAAATAGGAAAATACAATATCAGGCTTATTTTCGAAAGAGAAGGGCGCCCATCTTTCGACACAAATCGGGAGATGGGCGTACTTCTCACAGGGTCGCCCAAATCGGCATAATCGAAAGCCGATTTTGGGCATCCTCAACTGCTTTCCATCGCGGGAATGACCAAAGTTCACGGGGGCATGTCGGAAGCATAGTGAAGGCAGGACTGGGGCGTGCCTAACACATGGGCGTCCTCGGCCGATAATGGAAAAAAGGGCGTCCCTGACGAGCACTTGGCCGACTTTACTTGGTCCGTTTTTTCTTGCGACCAAGCCTCAAAAAGGTGCCCAAACTGACCAGATGACCACCAGAGGTAATCGGGGATGACCTCCCCTTACTCCCCCTGTGGTCACTAACCCCCTCCCACCCTAAAAAAAAAAACTTAAAAAATATTTTTTGCCAGCCTCTATGCCAGACTCAAATGTCATACCCAGCTTCCTGACAGCAGTATGCAGGTCCCTGGAGCAGTTTTAGTGGGTGCAGTGCACCAGGCAGGTGGACCCAGGTCCATACCCTCCCTACCTGTTACAATTGTGGTGGTAAATGTGAGCTCTTCAAAATGTAGGTGCCCCCTTCACCCCTTAGGGCTATGGTAGTGTTCTACAGTTGTGGGTAGTGGGTTTTGGGGGGGCTTGGGGGGCTCAGCACCCAAGGTAAGGCAGATATGCACCTGGGAGCAATTTCTGAAGTCCACCCCCTAGGGTGCCTGGGGTGCCTGGTTGGTGTCCTGGCATGTCATGGGGACCAGTGCACTATGAATGCTGGCTCCTCCCATGACCAAATGGCTTGGATTTGGTCGTTTTTGAGATGGGCGTCCTCGCTTTCCATTATTGCTGAAAACCGGGGACGACCATCTCTAAGGATGACCATCTCTAAAGTTGACCTAAATGATAAGATTTGGGCATCCCCGACCATATTATCGAAACGAAAGATGGACGCCCATCTTGTTTCAATAATACGGGTTTCCCCGCCCCTTCCCGAGGACGTCCTACGAGGACCCCCTCAGGAAAACATGGGCACCCCATTCGATTATGCCCCTCCACGTCTAGTAGTGTCAAAATGATGCAAATAAAGAACGATGTGAAAACAGTTTTCTGGACCTGCAGGTTTAAAGGTACATAACTTTGATAAGGCTCAGCAATCCCATGATTTCAGTCAGAAATGAGCCTAAAAATTTGAAGCTTTAGCTCTATTATTACTCATACTATTAAAGATTTTAATACTAGAGTATTATCACTAACCCTACTGGACAGATTGCATCCAGTTCACATTCAAATAGCCCCACAGAGTCAGCACATGATAAAACAGCTGCCTTGGGCAGCACGGCAGCGAGCTAATGGAATGGGAGCACTTTTTACCTCGGACTCTATAATCTGACACATCTGTTTCCTAATATCAGCTCTCCAAGTTATTATTGCTTGTAACAGCTCCAACACGAGGCAAAGCAGCTGCCACCAACACTTAGCACAAAAGCATTCTTTCCTGGGGACTGAGAGAACTTGCTGCCAGCTGCCTCTGGTCACTTGGCTTTCCCAGATCTCTCTTGGGCTGATACCTTCCCTTTTAACCGAGCTGGCAGCTGTTACAATCGTGTCAGTTACACTGGCCTAAGCAGAGCAGGGGGCACACTTTTTCCCTCATTTCTTTCCATTCGTTTGCTCATTCCAGTCATATCTAGAATGTGATCTACCATTAAGGAGTAGAATGGCATTGATAAGTTATTGGATGCAATTTTACTTACAGCTAGACCAAAATCCTACCCTGGATCAAAACTTCAAAGATATAGGCAGAGCCAAGATTTTGCAGTCTGAACACTGACATTTCCTGTTCTATTTGTGTAATCAATAGAAATCAAACAAAATAAAACATGGAAAAGAAAATATGATGATACCTTTTTTATTGGACATAACTTAATACATTTCTTGATTAGCTTTCGAAGGTTGCCCTTCTTCGTCAGATCGGAAATAAGCAAACATGGTAGATGACAGTATATATAAGTAATATCTAAATACTGCCCACTAACTTATCTTTAATTATACAGCGTTCACACGATTCATCAATCACCAAACACTATCACTGTATATATAAATCTAATGACTATTATATTAGACCTCAGAGGTGTTGTTAAAGTGAATTTCCACTTTGATGTTATTCACATCAGAAATCAATCTCATATGCCTCTCGTCATTGGTCAAATATCTATTTTTCTATCTTTTTCATTTTTTTCACTTAAAACAGATATTTGACCAATGACGAGAGGCATATGAGATTGATTTCTGATGTGAATAACATCAAAGTGGAAATTCACTTTAACAACACCTCTGAGGTCTAATATAATAGTCATTAGATTTATATATACAGTGATAGTATATATAAGTAAAACATCCAAGCATTTCATTGACAGTGTAACAGGGTGGGGATGGGTAGGAGATATGCATGGGAACATCAAAGCATTGCAGAGGTAGTCTAACAGGATGGGGGTGGATAGGTGAGAGGAGGGTGATAAACAGAACAATACAACTTTATGGTTTATAATGGGCTGTTCTTTTTGCAAACTTTCCCGTCTTGAAACCACATAAAACACATCCAGGTAATCCTGTAACTCGGAGCTAAGTTAACTTGGGGAAATATTATGAACGGAGAATTATAGGTTTCAAACTTAACATATTAATACACTGCAGTAACATTTCTTTTTTCCCCATTTGAAACAGGCGCGTAGCCATATCTGCCCAGGTGGACCCCGAGTTAACCTGGGTGGGCCCTTCCCTCCCCCACCCCAGTACAGACAATAGTTTGTTTTTTAAAAAAAAACCTTTCCTTCCACCCTTGCCCCACATATCATCATCTTTCTCCCCCTCCGCTCAGCATCTGCTCGCCTCTCTCTGAAACCCCTTCCCCCTCCCCAGTCTACTTCCAAACCATCGCTGGCAGCGATTCCTAAAGGCAACCTGCGCCGGCCCTGCAGGCTTCCCTCTACCACGTCCCCGCAGTGCCAGTGAAGAAACATGAAGTGACGTCATCAACGGCGAGATGCGGTAGAGGGAAGCCTGCAGGGCTAGTGCAGGTTGCCTACAGGAATTGTTGCAGGCAACTGCTCGAAGGTAGACTGGGGAGCGGGGGGGTTCAGAGAGAGAGACAGGCAGCTGTTGTGCCGCCAGCAGTGAAGAGACCAAGAGAGAGAGAGAGAGAGGAGAGGAGAGAGGCACTGCTAATGAGGTGTTTTGGGGGTCACTAGACTGGGTGGGCCTGAGGCAAGAATGTGTGGGCCTGTGCCCGCCCAGGCCCACCCACAGCTATGCCACTGGTTTGAAATCATTGCTACAGGTGGTATCTACCTGTCCATAACCAGTTCAAAGTGGATTACAAGAAGACAATACACAATTAAAAATAGAAAACAATAAATATATATACAAAAAGCTAATTAAGGAGCTGAATTTTAAACCTTGAAATTAGCTTTTTGTTGTGGTTTTTAATGCCAGCAAATTAAACACAATTGCCCCTTCACTCACTTCTCAAAATCCCAGGTTCAAATCAGCACTTAAGCATGATTTGAAGGAGGTTTAAATGACAACTGAGAAATTATTTGAAATATATATGTAATCCCCTTGTAACATGGAAAGTACATATAAATTTTTTAAACACTCGGAACACACCCCTTGAAATCTGTGCATGTCGTGCTTATTATGTGCAATTAGCATTTTTTTACTTTGTTTTTATTATCTTTTATACATAACCAAAAATACATTGCATAAACTCCATAATAATGTAAACTACGTACTAAAGTTAACTCCCCTACAGTGTTAGTATAACATGAAGAAAGAAATCCCTAAAACATTCAAAGTAATGAATTCAAACAAGTCAACATACTATAACACACTGTACAGCAATAATCAGTCAATAGAACATCCAGTTCAACAGGGACGTATAGATCATGAAAATGTGTGCTGGAACCAAGGCAGAAACAGTGGCCACAACTTGTCAAATTTCATCAGCTTACCGCGTTTTTGAGCAGTCAGCTAACACAAATAAAAAGCTTCCCAAAGGGCATTTCTTACTTGAGAAGAGGTAGGAAGCACATTTGTACACTAACATTTAGCCACCTCACAGCAGAGGACCACAATACAAGGCAATAGCAATTTAACAATCTCTGGTAGCCATTATGGAAAACATAAACACATTAGAACACATTCTCACCCACTCCTTCCAAAACATAGTAGCATAGTAAATGACGACAGATAAAGACCTGAACAGTCCATCCAATCTGCCCAACAAGATATAAAGTATTACATACCATGTAAAATGAGTTTATGTGTATCAGAGTTTGATTTGTCCCTGCCTTTCTCGGGGCACAGACTGTAGAAGTCCACCCTGCACCGGTTTTATTCTCCAAATACCAGCGTCGCCACCCAATGTCTGCTAAGATTCCATGGATCCATTCCTTCTAAACAGGATTCCTTTGTGTTTATCCCACGCATGTTTGAATTCTATTACCATTTTCATCACCACCACCTCCCGCGGGAGGGCATTCCACATATCCACCACCTTTTCCGTGAAAAAATACTTCCTGACATTACTCCTGAGTCTGCCCCCCTGCAACCTCAATTCATGTCCTCTAGTCCTACCACCTTCCCGTCTCTGGAAAAGGTTTGTATGCGGATTAATACCTTTCAAATATTTGAACGTCTGTATCATTTCACCCCTGTTTCTCCTTTCCTCCAAGGTATACATGTTCAGGTCGGCAAGTCTCTCTTCGTACGGTTTGCAACATACCATTTTTGTAGCTTTTCTTTGCACCGCTTCCAGTCTTTTTACATCTTTAGTCAGATACAGCCTCCAAAACTGAACACAATACTCCAAGTGGGGCCTCACCAACGACTTGTGGAGGGGCATCAACACCTCCTTCAGGAGATCAGATCCCCATCTGATCTCCTGAAGTGTCGGCCACTTCGCTGTGAATATAATTCTCCTAAATATATTGCTATAAACTTGTGAAGTCACCAAACCCCTCTAAGGATCTTTTATTCCACATCACCTCATGCATAGGCGGTCAGTGGCCCAACTGTTTGGGGAGGCTAAAGGGGGTGGGGTCAGGGGTGGGGCTTACATCCATAATTGTCTGACAACACACAGAAAAAAAAGTAAAAATAAAATAATCACAATTAATACCTTTTATTAAATATAGTTATTAGATATGTATCATATGTCAAAGAATAGAGTGGTTGCTCAAAGCATATACTAACCACAATTGCTCAACTGCAAAACACTATGCACAACTTTGTGCAAAAACACACTCAGAACCTTACTGTACCATAAATATTACACTAGGCAGACCCTAATACACCAGCGCTGCGTACGTCTGGTAGCGCTTTAGAAATGATAAGTAGTAGTAGTAGTAGCAATTTATACCATACGGAAAATGCAGACCATCAACAATATGGAATTTGACTTTTTGGCCCACCATTAATAGAAATCAAAATCCAAAGCATATCATAACAAACCAGGGATGATGAGGAAAAGGAGAAAGAACAACAGTGGCACAGTTGCTAAGAATGTGATATGAGGAAAGTACTATGTGGCAGTGCATGGAGACAGTGGTGGATACGTTGAGCTGTCACCTATTGGAGGTAGTAGAGATATATGTATTCAGCAAACAAAGAACATCATTAGTGGTGGGGAAACAAGGATTAAGCTAGAGACCATGAGTCTCAGATGTGTACCCTGTGTCTAGAGAGAGAGGAAAATTCTGGAGTCCCTACTTCTAAGTTAGATCCAGCTTTAAAGGTGATATAATGGAGACTGTACTTGTCTGTCACTCACAAGGCAGGTAGAATCCTCTTTTGACGGTTGCAACGACGCCGATGTCAATGAAGAAAAAGGCACTACAGGCTCATCTCCGGCTCCAGCTTCTCCCTTCTCGCTTCACACAATGACCCGCCCTCAAGATGATGCATTTCCTGTTTCCGCGAGGGTGGGACACTGTGTGAAGAGAGAAAGGAGAAGCTGGAGCCGGAGACGAGCCTGTAGTGCCTTTTTCTTCAATGACGTCGCTGCAACGGAACGTTAAAGGTTAAAACGCGGGGGGAAGGCTGTGCCGGTCGGGGAGCCGAGAGCGGGAAGGAAGGAGGGAGAGCTGTCTGGCAAAAGTGCTGCGTTTGTGAGGGCAGCAGCAGCAGCAGCCAACGGAAGTCCACGATTGGGCTGGGGAGGCTTAGCCTCCCCAAGCCTCCTATATGGGGCGCCTATGACCTCATGCATTCTCACTCCAAAATTACCAAATTCAACACCCTCAGCTAATACTCTATTCTTTATTAATAAAATACTCTCACAATTGTTCACTAAAATGACTGGCTCATCAGCAACCAGTGGTAAACAAAAGCATATCCCCACCACATATGCACGTAGGTGCCCTCCTGCCCACAGTCTTTCCATCACTGACTCCTCCGAGATGGGAAAACTCGAGCCAATCGTGATGGGGACATATATCACCCATAAAGAGATTTTATCCCATTCTCCACCAAGCTCACAGAGATGGAGAGTCGAAAAGTATTCTGGGAGATATGTGACCAGTCCTGATAAGAGAGTAAAAGGCCCAAATCTCTACCCCATATCTCTACAAACTTGGGTATACAAG
Source organism: Microcaecilia unicolor (assembly GCF_901765095.1). Lineage (NCBI taxonomy): Eukaryota > Metazoa > Chordata > Amphibia > Gymnophiona > Siphonopidae > Microcaecilia > Microcaecilia unicolor. Next base: position 50,442,752 of record NC_044039.1, on the reverse strand, counting down.
GCCCCGAGTTCTCCATTATACAGGGTATACAGATAGGATATCATTTTACCATGTCTTAGGTCAGTACTAAGCAATTCCTCAAAGGGAGTTAGGGCCCCCGCTAGCCAGGATTTAAAAGTTTCCCTTGAAGCAAATGCCACAACCGTAGATTTAAAAAGAAAAAAAGAAAAGAACTCAGTATTAGGGATATGATAGTCACCTGCAGATCCTGAAATGAGAAGAATTGCTGGGCATGGATGGGCAGAGGGAGGTAGGGAAGAGAATTGCTGAGCATGGATGGGCAGAGGGGGGCAGGGGAGAGAATTGCTGGGCATGGATGGGCAGAGGGAGGCAGGGGAAATAATTGCTGGACATGGATGGGCAGAGGGGGGCAGGGGAGAGAACTGCTGGGCATGGATGGGCAGAGGGAGGCAGGGGAGAGAACTGCTGGGCATGGATGGGCAGAGGGAGGCAGGGGAGAGAATTGCTGGACATGGATGGGCAGGGGGCAGGGGAGAGAATTGCTGGGCATGGATGGGCAGAGGGAGGCAGGGGAGAGAATTGCTGGGCATGGATGGGCAGAGGGGGGCAGGGGAGAGAATTGCTGGGCATGGATGGGCAGAGGGAGGCAGGGGAGAGAATTGCTGGGCATGGATGGGTAGAGGAGGGCAGGAGAGAGAAGAGAGTTTCAGGGCATGGATGGAGGGGAGGGCAAGAGAAATTCTGGACATGGATGGAGGGGAGGGAAGGGAGAGAGAAGAAATGCTAAAAATGGAGGGAAGATAGAGGAAGGAGATTAGATGAGGGAAAAGGAAGTGAGGAAAGAAACTGCACATGGATGGAGAAAATAGGCAGAAGCTGGATCCACTGTACAGTCAAGTCTGCGGAGGACCAGAAATGAAGAAGAAAGGAGGAAAGAAAAGAAATAAATGGAAAGGAAGCCATGGAAACGGAGTCAAGGGAACAGATAGAGAGCAGCATAATCAGATACTGGGCCAGCATGATCAGAGAAACAAAGTCACCAGACAACAAAGGTAGAAAAAAATATTTTTATTTTCATTATAGTGTTTGGAATATGTCCACTTTGAGAATCAGGTGCTGAACGTTAAAAGTTTATATTTATTTACTTATTTATGGCATTTTATCCCATATTAAACATGAATTAGATTGGAACCTGGGATCATTTAATTTTTTTTTCCTGGAGAGAGTAATGCATTGCCCCCCCCCCCCCCGGCTATAGCCAGCTCTGCAATTTTGGGGGGGCGCAGAGGTGGATGGGGGGGGGGGGCGCAGAGGTGGATGGGGGGGGGGGCGCAGTGGTGGATGGGGGGGGCCGAGGTGGACCGGGGAGAGAGCCTGTTGCTAAAAATTTACCAGCACACCACTGCCCTCATGATATGTTTGTTGGATTTAAAGCCTTTGCTTTAGACCTCAAATTTAATTATAAACTGGACCCTTTATTGAATTTGCAAATGGGGATCTTTTGAATTTATTTGAATGATTTTGTGTTCCCCATTCACTGAGTTATGTTATTGTGTGTTCGTGGAAGGAAAAAAAAAACATGCATCCAGAAGAGCCTTCTCACAGCCAACCAATCCAAACACCATTTGGATCTTTGAACTGTATATTTAAACAGCAGAATGTGAAGAAAATACCAGGGTGTGAACACTCTGAGCAAGGCACTGTACCGATCTATGCAAAAATTAGTGGCATTACTGGTCTGGAAACCAGCCCACTTCAAATTAGATTGATTCTACTAGCCCTCTATCACTGAGCCAGCCTCCCAATAATGTCCTTAATATACAGAGTAAGACTAACATCTCTCCTATAATTTTACTGTACTACAAGATTTGTCTTACTAAGGCATGTACCTCATGCTGATTCTATCAAAAGGTTCTTGGCAAGAGTGAGAGAAAACTATACAATATATGGCAAGAATTTCTTCCAAAATTCTTACTGTTTAGTATCCTGACACAATAAATTCTTTGTGGAGCACTTACATTCTTCATCCAAGTCTGATCATTTTGAATAGAAAAAAGGTACTATTATATCAATGGAATGCTCTAAAACTGTGTTTCCCAAGTCAGTCCTGGAGTACCCCCTTGCCAGTCAGGTCTTCAGGATATACACAATAAATATACATGACATCAATCTGCATACACTGCCTCCATTATATGTAAATCTCTTTCGTGCATATTCATTGTGAATATCCTGAAAACCTGACTGGCAAGGGGATACTCCAAGATCAATTTGGGACACACTGCTCTAAAATACTCACCTTGAGTATTGTGTGCATTTCTGGTCGCTTCATCTCAAAAAAGATATAGCTGAATTAGAAAACATTCAAAAAAAGAGCAGCAAAAATGATTATAGGGATGGAACTCCTCTCATATGAGGAAAGGCTTAAGAGGTTAGGGATCTTCAGCTTGGAAAAAGATGGCTGAGAGAGGTCTACAAAATTGTGATTGGAATAGAACAGACTGACATGAATTGGTTCTTGGGCCAGCCAGTGGCTCAGCAGTTCTGCTGTCCACATGTAGTCCCTGGTTGATCTTCAAGATGGGCTTTCTGGTGTTGGGAATGTTGTAAAGTCAATGTTCGCAGACTCTTTTGAGAGGGAGAGCAAACTGTGATCCTCAATTGCAATGCCTGGTGTCCAGATTTACACTCCATGAAACAGGGTTCCAGAAGAAACACTGGAGTATGTTCTCCAAAGCTGAGCCTGTTGCTTCGATGACCAGATTAGAAAAAGTGAGGGTGTCTTTTACTAAAGCTTAGCTCGAGTTATCTGCAGCAGGGCAGGCAGCTGTGAATGAAACATAGAAAATAAAGAGCTCTAGAACTCCCAGGTATTGCTGCTGGGTAAGGCAACTCCCCTCCGCTTGACTGGATTACATTCCGGGTTTCTCTCCACTCAAAACTCCAAAACCCTCCTGAAGCTATTTACCAAAACTAAATAGAAGGAAGACCACTTCTGGGGTGGCATGGTCACTTATACACCACATTACTTACCACAGAAGTCAGACTTACCGACATAAAAGGTTCATGGTGCCAGAGTCCCAGCACTGATTCCAACTAAATTGAAAGAGGTAGGAGATACTACTGAACCCAAAAAATAATCCATATATCTAGAGAGTGAGGGAGAGACATGGAGAGATGATAGAAAAAATATTTGTTCTTTGCCTTTACCCAGTTTTGAGAACACCAAGAGTTTTCATCATAGGAAAGAACATAACATGTACATCTGCTTAAACATTAGCAGCTTCAGGGAGGCTTTTCTCAGCTGTAAGATGTCCCATGTTCGACCAGTGCTGGGTATTTTGTTGTCTGTACTGATCAAATATAAAGTTGTAAAAGTACTACTACTACTACTATTTAACATTTCTAGAGCGCTACAAAGTGTTCGCAGAGCTGTACAAATACAGAAGAAAAACAGTTCCTGCTCAAAGAGCTTACAATCTAATAGACAAAAAGTAAAGCATTTAAATTTAAAATATTTAAGCAGTCAAGCACAAGAGAACAGTCACAGAAGGACTGAAGATGTTGAAGGGTGGTCAGTGTGATTAGGTGTAACTCTGGTTGGAGTAGTGGGCTTGGATCTCTTTCAGGGAGAGAAAACTAACAACTTATAACAGCAGCTTCAGAGAGCATTTTCCATCTCACAGATAGGCTGCAGAGAATACCTTCTCCTGCTTTAGACTTAATCCCACCCACCCTACCCCTCTACCCACCCACCCCTAGAGTGACATGTCTTATATAACCTCCCTATCAACCCACTCATTACTTTACCTCACCCATTTCTATTCTTCTATCACCTTCTCCCACTACTCCAACCAGAGTTACACCTAATCACACTGACCACCCTTCAACATCTTCAGTCCTTCTGTGACTGTTCTCTTGTGCTTGACTGCTTAAATATTTTAAATTTAAATGCTTTACTTTTTGTCTATTAGATTGTAAGCTCTTTGAGCAGGAACTGTTTTTCTTCTGTATTTGTACAGCTCTGCGAACACTTTGTAGCGCTCTAGAAATGTTAAATAGTAGTAGTAAAAGCTCCTCAAACAGCCTGGGTGGGGGCAGGGCAAGCCAACTTTTATTATTCAGATTATCTTTCCAAAGCTCACCACAATATAAAAGTGTATTCACAGTATAACTATTTGCTTCATTAAGCCAGGAACCCAGCCTACCATGGATCTACAGTGAACTGCTTTATCATAGTTCAGATTAATCAACAATGGAAAAGATGCCATCCTGTCCATGGTCCTTGATGTGGCCTCTTTAACAGACTTTCTGTTATTTGGGAAGGGGGAATTAATGTAAAAGCTTAATAAACAGGTGAAACAATTCCAAAGAAAAACAAATCTCCTACAGCAGTCTTTGATTCTTCCCTGTACGAGCTAGTTGCTTAAGTCCCTTAGTACGCAACTGCATAGGGGTGTTCACATGGGCATGGCATGGGCATTTCGCGTAATGACACGTGTAATTTACAGAATAATATACCCGCATTTAGGTGCATCCACTAACGCCTGCCTATATTTTGGTGCACCAATGCCACCTTATGCCTGTGCTGTTATATAGTTAGTGCTAAGCGCAGCTCTTTTGTGAAGCCTAATTTATGGCACCAATTTACAGAATTGCCATCTAAGGAGGCAATTCTATAACTGGATGCCCCAGGCTAGGCACATCAATTGTGCGCACTAAACATCAATACTGTAACGGCAGCTGTGCACACAGATGCCATTACGGAATGCACTAAACAATAAAATAACCCTCAAGGGAGAGATAAGTGAAAACAAACAAAAAAAAGAAATCAATCCTGTGAAAAAATATCACTTAATAAAGAACCTGGGACCTGCATCACTGGATATTAATGAATGCTATATTAATGTATGTAAAGAGAAGAGAACAGGAGAATTCAGTATAGGCTGTAAAAATACAGCCAAGCTTTATTTCAGTGAGAAATGCTGCAATACAGCTCACTTAAGAATCTCTAAACATCATTAGAACTCCTGCCATAATTCCCCTCCCTTTTCTCCATTAATTTTATCAAAAATGATGATTTTTAATTTTATTATATAAAAGACTAACAGGTCCACAATGGTTCCGGTGCTGGTCTCTCTCTCTCTCTCTTTATATATATATATAGTGAAGAGCAAAGAAACTACAAGCCCCAGAAGGCAGTGCAGCACCAGAGAGATTCAGAACCAAGGAACTACAAAGCCCAGAAGGCAGGGCAACATCAGAGAAGCCAGGAGCTAAGAAACTACAAGCCCCAGAAGGCAGTGCAGCACCAGCAGACAGATCAGGTGAAGGGAGAAGAATCTATGCAAGGGAGGGAGGAGCCGGGGTGTGATTGGGAGATGGAATCAGATGGGGGAAGGGAGGAGCCCCTAGACCGGGAGGAAGGGGAGGGGAGAATGGAACTGGAGGAGGAGAAAGGAGGGGAGAATGAGGAGGAAATGGAAGTGCTGGTGGAGGGCTCTTAAAGTGAGTTATGAACTGAACTGGAGTGAATGAAGCCTTGGTGAATTGACCCTGTGAGTGGATGTCAGGTGGTTTTGTGCTGACAAATGAGGGAGGTGGGTCATTAGGTCTAAGAGTGAGAAAGTGACTTAGACCATATTGCCACTGAATTGAACTGTTTAATTTCATTTCTAAGATGAACTGTGTTTGAAGGCAATGCTAAACTAAACTGTGTTTGAAAGCAGTGCTAAAACTGAATTGAGGAGGAAAACATTGCTAACTGAACTGAATTGTGAGCAGTGCTCATTAGCTGTGGGAAAGAGCAGGGCTACTAAGTACTGGATTAGAAGCAGTGCTGGAGAAAACCATATTGAAAGCAGGGCCAAAGTGAACTGTGTGGAAAGCAGGCCCAAGCTGAACTGTATTGCAAGCAGGGCTCCAATGAACTGTGTTTAAAAGTGGAGCTACACTGAGGAGAGGGAAAGGCCTGTGAAGCCTTAAAGCAGAGTAAATGTACTCAGGAGATAATAAAGCACTTCTGGTGATTTGCCTGTTGTCCGGAGACCCTGATTGCAGACTGTCGACTCGGGAGTGAAGGGCGTGCTTGGTAAAGAAAGGAAGAGACTGAAAAAGAGTGGTGCGGATCTGGCGGCTGAGCATGACAATATATATATATATATATATATATATATATATAAAATAATTTTTTGCATTTGTTTTGTCTTTCTAGTTTACAGACATTGTAACGTAATACTTATTAGACCATTATGGACCTGTTAGTCTTTTTATATAATAAAATTAAAAATCATTATTTTTGATAAATTAAAATTAATGGAGAGGAGGGAAGGGAATTATGGCAGGCATTCTAATGATGTATAGAGCTTCCTATGGGGTCCTTTTACTAAGTGCATCACGTCTGCAAAAAAGGGCTTTCTTTTAATGGGACAGGAAAAGGGCATGCGGTAAAACTGAAACCAGCGCACGTCTAAAACTGGCCTGAGTCCTTAAAGCCACCCATTGATCTAGCGATAAGGGCTCATGCGTTACACGTGCGGTGACTGGTCAGAATGCGCCAACTGCAGATTACCGCCGGAAATTCTGTATTCTAGGAGTGGCCTAGTGGTTAGGGTGGTGGACTTTGGTCCTGAGGAACTGAGTTCAATTCCCGGCACAGGCAGCTCCTTGTGACGCTGGGCAAGTCACTTAACCCTCCATTGCCTGCCGCATTGAACCTGCCATGAGTGGGAAAGCGCGGGGTACAAATGTAACAAACAAAAAAAAATGCGGCGCATGGGAGGAAATAAATAAACAAATCATCCAGGCTTTATGGGCGTGAAGCAAATCTCAAATTAACACCAGGAGTGCATGGTAGCCTTGCAGTAGTCTCACTCTGGTACAGATTGCATGCACGTACAGCCTAACGCATCTTTGTAAAAGGGCCCCTAAGTGAAATAAAGCTCGGCTGTATTTTACAGCCTATATTGAATTATCCTGTTCTCTTCCCAATTCTTACATACATTAATATAGCACTCATTAATATCCGGTGATGCAGGTCTCAGGTTGTTTATTAAGTGATATTTGTATATTTTCACAGGATTGATTTCTTTTTTGTTATTACAGAATACAGGCATAAACTCGCATCTATGCCCAGAAAGTTAGGCTGGCACACTAATGCCAAGGCAATGGCAGGCATAACTGGGTGCACCATGCATGTAACTTACAGTAAGTTACAGGTGTAAATGGATTTACACACTTATGTCCCTCTCTTGCTTCACCCAAATGTATGCTCCCCGTGCAGTCAAGTGCTAATGCACTTATGCACAACTTTATAGGTATGTCATGAAATGCCTAGCCACCTGCCTGGGGCTATCCCACGGCTACTTATAGGGTCTATCCCCAGGTCTGCCTGCACCTACCACTTGTGCTTAACACTAGCATCCTCCTCCCAGACTGGGTCACAACCGCCCCTAGGTTTCTGGAGGCCACACTCCCAGTGGCCCCACATTTCCTAGAAAGCACTCACAGACCCAACACACAAACCACCAGGATTCTTAGTCAGTCCAGACAAGCAGAGGCAATAAACTGAAAAACGTTTATTGTCAGGAAAAAATAAGAACAATGAACTGAAAAAGTGCAATCAACAAAAAGTAACAAGTAGCTGAAATATGGATCAATTATAACACTATCTAAAAATTTGTTTACTATCTAAATAGCACCTGGGGAGATCAGGACATATAGCTGATCACAAGTTAACAAATATAACTTTTCAGAGGGCCTCAGCAAAGAGATCCTTCTCTCTTTTCTCCCTGGATAAGACTGGAGGAAAAGCCAGTACATTCTAGATGAAATTGAGCTTCTGGGCCAATCAGAGCCCAGAACAACAAGTTTTAAAAATAGCTGATCACATTACTGCAGGTTACCTTTTATCTGTGTTAACTAAACAAGGAACGGTCAGTTCTTTGTAACAGCTTAAAATTAGAGACCTGCATGGGAATGGGGTTTGCAGGGTTCCCGCGGGGACAGAAGCAGTTCTACAGGGATCCCATGGAGATGGAAGTAGTTCCTGCAGGGTTCCTGTGGGGATGGAAACAATTCCTGCAGGGTTCCTGCCGCCTCTCACCTACCGATTACCAAGTTCTTTTAGTGCTATCTCCTCCTCCTCGCTTTATCAGCACAGATGTGGAAAGTCCCCATTAAGGAGGTGGTAGAGACACAAATGATGATGGAATTCAAAAAGGCATGGGATGAACACAGAGGATATCTAATTAGAAAATGTAAATTATAAAAAACCTAAACTTAAATGGCTGCATGTGTATGGATGTGTTGAGTGATGCTTAGATGGTGACTCTGGCTGTGATGAACTAGGGCTGATACCAGGAACATTATTGAGTTCTATTAACATGAATAGTTCAAATTTATTCAAAAGTACCCTCTAGATGTGCCATCCTAGTCCTTTGTTTTTAAGATTAATTATTGTTGCTTTATACAGCTGGTGGCTTGAAACTTATTACCAAACCTAAAATTAAGATACTGTTGCAACAAACCATAAAGGATGGATCACGCACCACTTTCACAGTTGAATTGGGCCACGCGACATGAAATTGTGATCATATTCATAACAGAAGGGGGGACTGAAGATATTAAGGATGTATTATGAAAATGATAAGACCCCCAGCTCAGAAGAGAATATCAAGAGTTAAGCATTAAAAATGTGAAACTGAGATGATTTTAAGACAGAGCAGGACACATGTAATTAACCTAGTTACATTTTGCTGACGCTTGCTGAATTAACAGTTTCAGCGAGCTTGAGTAATGAATGTTTTGTTCAGATGCTGGGAAGTGTCACTAAGAACATGCATGTTTGGAAGGGAATAGGGAAGTGACAGCGAAATATGCAGACGTAATATGGAATAATATCTGTTAGTTCCGTATTCCTATACATGTTAATGATTTTTACTGGAATGATAATGATCTTTACCAAAATAGAGAGCAGCTGTCTGACTTTTGCTTCATGTTTGACTGTACAGCGCTGTATAAGTCTGGTAGCGCTTTAGAAATGTTGAGTAGTAGTAGTAGAATGCTGATAGAAGTTGAATATAATCTTCAACCAATGAGCATCTATATCTTGTACCATCTGTGCCATGTATCCAATCATGTATATTGTATACCTGCTGACTCTGACCTCATGACTTAATGCATTCCCTTAGTCAATAAAATGGAGCAGAGCTGGAAGGAGTTCAGACAGTTCTGGGTGAGTTACTGTTATTATGTGTGACTCTCAGCACTCTCTCCCAAAGGCCTTTGGTCTATATTTTTTATTTATTAGTGGTGCGAGTGTGTATTTCTTCCCCTTGGCCTCCTAGAGTTGAAAATAAAGAGCCAGGTATGTTCCTGTTCTGGGCGGGGTCCCAGGCAATCAGTATGGTCTGTGTCTCATATATGGTAATCTGGTTTAGGATGGGCTGGAAAGGGCTTAGACAGCAAATTTAGTGGCTGGAACATGAGGACAGTGCTGGACAGACTTTTACGGTCTGTGTCCCACAAATGAGAATGGGCTTCGACAGCAACTCTAGCAGTTGAAACATAAGGATAGGGTCGGGCGGACTTCTATGGTCTATGTCCCAGAAACAGCAAAGAAAAACCATAATCAAGTATATAATATCACATTCATTGTTGATTTAATTATGAATTGATAATGTGTGTGACTATTGGGCAGACTTGATGGATCGTTCAGGTTTTTATCTGCTGTCACTTACTATGTTACTATTAATCCTCTCTGCTCCCGGGTTGATGTGCAGCACAAGCATCAGATGTCAGATGTCACCTCACTTACTGGCGCGTATATGTTGCAACCTCTCAGCACACAGTGCCATGAGTGGAAATGGGTAATATTCCAGTGGGAACGGGTGGGGATAGGTAAGATTCCAGCGCGAACAGGCAGGGGTTTAGGTGGCAAAGCCGGTGGTGGGAGGCGGGGATAGTGGTTGGGAGGCGGGGATAGTGCTGGGCAGACTTATACGGTCTGTGCCAGAGCCGGTGGTGGGAGGCGGGGCTGGTTGGGAGGCGGGCATAGTGCTGGGCAGACTTATATGGTCTGTGCCAGAGCCAGTGGTGGGAGGCGGGGCTGGTGGTTGGGAGGTGGAGATAGTGCTGGGCAGACTTATACGGTCTGTGCCAGAGCTGGTGGTGGGAGGTGGGACTGGTAGTTGGGAGGCGGGGATAGTGCTGGCCAGACTTATACGGTCTGTGCCCTGAAGAGGACAGGTACAAATAAAAAGTAGCACATATGAATTTATCTTGTTGGGCAGACTGGATGGACCATGCAGATCTTTTTCTGCCGTCATCTACTATGTTACTATCCTGCTTATAATCGAACGAGAATAACGCCCAAGTTCCGACCTAAATCGGGAGATGGGCGTTCTTCTCACAAAAACAAATAAAGCGGCATAATCGAAAGCCGAACTTTGGACGCTTTCAACTGCACTCCGTCGCGGATGCGGACAAAGTTGACGGGGGAGTGTCGGAGGCATGGTGAAGGCGGAACTGGGGCGTGGTTATCACCCGAACAGAGATGGGCGCCCTTCGCCGATAATGGATGCGTTTGTAGCTAGAATTTAGGGCACTTTTCCTGGACCCTGTTTTTTGACGAATAAGGCCCCAAAAAGTGCCCTAAATGACCAGATGACCCCCAGAGGGAGTCGGGGATGACCTCCCCTGACTCCCCCAGTGGTCACTAACCCCCTCCCACCACAACAAATGATGTTTCACAACTTTTTACTTTCACCCTCAAATGTCATACCCTCCTCCCAAGCAGCAGTATGCAGGTCCCTGGAACAGTTGTTAGGGGGTGCAGTGGACGTCAGGCAGGTGGACCCAGGCCCATCCCCCCCTACCTGTTACAATTGTGCTGCTTAATGCTACTAGTCGTCCAACCCCCCCCAAACCCCCTGTACCCACATGTAGGTGCCCCCCTTCACCGCTTAGGGCTATAGTACTGGTGTAGACTTGTGGGCAGTGGGTTTTGAGGGGGATTTGGGGGGCTCAACACCCAAGGGAAGGGTGCTATGCACCTGGGAGCTCTTTTACCTTTTTTTTTGTTTTTGTAAAAGTGCCCCCTAGGGTGCCCGGTTGGTGTCCTGGCATGTGAGGGGGACCAGTGCACTATGAATCCTGGCCCCTCCCACGAACAAATGCCTTGCATTTATTCGTTTTTGAGCTGGGCGATTTCATTTTCCATTATCGGTGAAAAGCAAAAACGCCCAGCTCACACCTTGGCGAATAAAGCATGGGCGTCTATTTTTTTTAAAAAATACGGTTCACTCCGCCCCTTCACGGACCCGTTCTCGGAGATTAACGCCCATGGAGATAGGCGTTTCTGGTCGATTATGCCCCTCCTTGTGTTACTATGACATGTAAGATGTCTGTCCCCATGCAACTCTCTACTTAAAACATAAACATGTACCACTTGCTGGCCAAACTAGAGAAATACACTTCAAGAAATAATTAATACAAGTCACAGGCTTAAAACCTACTGTTTTGTCACAAGTGCTAATTATCCTGGCACTTACATGTGCCATATAGAATTGCCCTATACACCTGCAGCAAAGCATGATACTTCAGATAGCCTCAGTTCCTCCTGTATGCAGCACTATAAACAGATATACAAACTGATATATTTATCAAGGCATAATCAAAGTTTTCAATGCTTTACCAAATTTGAAAATATACTCAAGACATATTGATCATTCTAAAAAATAACCTATCACTACAAACATTTTAGGTCATCCTAATTAAAGGCCGCTATACCCAATAACTAGATAATAACTTTGTTAAGCATGGCCCAGCAATTCTCAAGATATTATGCACTGAAAGTTCTTTCCTATGCATTTCTTACAGGCACATTTCCAAATTTGTCTTCTCATGTACCTCCCTCTGCCTTTAAGACCACATGTCGTGTCAGGATTTTCAAGATATGATAAGTTGCATTTGACTCCCATACTTTTCTCATGGGGAATCAATTAACTTTGTCCCTCCTTGTCTCATATCCTTTCCCAACCCCCAACCCCCAAAATCACTCCCATACTTTGAAAAGTACAAAAATCAGATGCTGACTCCTCCTCAAGTAAATCTTAAAATAAAGCTTGGGACAGCTAGCTCTAGCTTTTTAAAAACCGAAGAGTGAGAAAGGTACACACACACGTACAAACTCTGGGATCTGAAAAGTCTCTGGGGGATTTTTACTAAAGCTTAGCTCAAGTTATGTGCAGCAAGGCCCACAGGAATAAAATGGGCCCTGCAGCAGATAACTCGCGCTAAGTTTTAGTAAAAGACCCCCTCTGTTCCTTACAGAACTGAAACTAAACATACAACTGTTTTTATAATCTCACACCCACTCATGTGTTACTGCTTAGTTGAAACGTACACACCCATACGTGCATTATTGCTTACATATCAAACATAACTTGAATTTTACCTCTGAAACCTTTCAAAAGGAAAATGCTGGGAGGAACTGACTTCCAGGAATTGTTCTGTTTTCTTTTCCAAAGTGCACTTGCAATATTATGATTCGGAGAATATGTCTGGATCTGCAGAAATTAAAATGTAACTAAATTGTTGATTGAGTGCATACATTTTAATTACTAACAAACTTGTCTAAACCAATTAGGCTATCCGTGCTTTGCAGGACTTTAGCAGACTAATGGATAAATTGCTGCTTGCTCAGTCATATACTGGTGTGAGGAACAGGAACAAAGGCCAAGAGGGCAAAAGAATAAAGGCTGTGCTGAAGGAGGAAAAGAGACCAAGGGAGCTGGATGTACCACAGATTATCTCACAAATCAGGGTGGACAACCTGCAGCCTGTGGGCTGAATGCAACCTGTTAGACCACGGGAAATATACACAGAAAACATCATTAACCAGAGTTTTGGCAAAATTTTAAAACTTTCAGAATAGATACTGTAGCAGTTTGCGTCCATCATTTTTGGTTACATTTTTACTTTTTTTATTTATCACTGAAATGGAAAGGGGAATAGTTTTAATATACCACCTTTCTGTGGTACAATCAAAGCAGTTTACATATTATATACAGGTACTATGGAGCTCTGTGCATTTCCAATTCTGGCATTACATATTGTTGCAGCCCACCAGGACAGTACTGATATTCATGCAGCCCTTTGTGTATAAAGGTTGCCCACCCTGTTAGAGCTCAACTGAACCCAGGATTTTTGGTTTCTGCCAAAACCAAATCTGCGGCTGAAATTGGCCACTCGGTTTTGGCAAAACCAAAACTGTAAATGAAACTCCCCCCCCCCCACACACACACACCCTCCCCACACCCAACCAAAAAAGTCCCCCCCCCCCACCCCGAGCTGAGCCGACCCCTCCCTCCCTGGCGGCAGCTCCCTACCTTAGGAAGGCCTGGTGGTCTAGTGGAGTCTTTGGGGGTAGAAACAAATCCCACTTCTTCCTGCCCTGTGCCACTGCTCCATTTACAATAGCTGCTGAGACTTCCTATGGCAAACTTGCAAGACTGCTGCAGTAGGTCCCAGCAGCCATTTTGCAATTGGCACATTCACATATATAGGTTTCCAAAATGACATACACATGTAAGTGCACACATTTGCATGTGTAAGTTCTAAAAGGCCATTTTACATATGTGTCAGCAATTACCCTGTAAAATGTGTGCTCCCGTCAAAAACTGTTTGGATGCATAAATTAGTTAATATAGATAGCCTGTTTCTGATGTAGTTTCTTATAGGTATGATAGTGATGTAGAGTGTTTAGACCAAATTGCTGCATTGAAATCCTAGAATTGTAAACATAAAAAATCTGCTCCTTGGTTCTCTCATAAATTGAGAATACTGAAACAAACTCTTAGGTGAAAAAAAATCGTAAATGGTGTAAATATCCAGACTTGTTCTGAATGTCTGAATCCAAAACACATTTAAATACGAACAGAAGATATTGAATGCAAAGAAGCATTTTTATGATGAAATAATCTCTAAAGCTTCTTCATCTTCACATGAATTGTTTCCTCACTCACTGTGATATCACAGTGTGGCATATCATGTAAGAAGGTAGATGATATTGTGAGTTCTTTTGATAGTTCTATTTTTCCTTCTGAATAACCTAGTGATTTGGATGTTAAATGGCTATGTTTTTCTGAGAATTCCAGAGAACAGGTGAAGTCTATCATGGGCAAAGTGAAGTCTTCCCACTGCCCACTGGATAACTGTCCACCTGAGATCATTAAGTTGTTAAAAAACAATTTATTGGCTCCTTTGACCACTATTATTAATAAATCTTTGCATGAAGAAAAACATCCTGAAGCCCTGAAAAAAAGTGTCCATTCACCCTCTTTTAAAGAGTGATACTCTTGACTCAAAGCAGGTCATGAATTATTGATCTGTGTCTTTGAAATTCTTAGCAAAATATTTTTGAAAAATTGTGTTATATCAATTGCAGGATTTTCTTGAAGAGAATAAGTTGATTGATATTTTTCAGTATGGATTTAGGACTAAACATTCAACGGAGACATTGTTGATTTCTGTTTTGGATTCTATTCATGCTGGTTTTGACCATGGTGAAGAATACTTTATGGTGTTCCTAGATGTCTCTGCTGCCTTTGACACTATTCATCATGAGATTTTGGTAAACAGGCTTTATTCACTGGGTATTCAGGGAACAGTTTGGGAATGGTTTTGATCATTCCTTACTGAACGTTGTTTCCGGGTTTGCTCAGATGCAGAGAGTTCTGCTTGGACACCCATTTCAACAGGTGTGCCACAGGGCTCTGCTCTTTCGGCTGTTTTGTTCAACATATATATGATTCTGATTTGTAGAGTACTATACTGTTTAGGAGTTTAATATTCTTTATATGCCGATGACATTCAATTTTATTTTCCAGTAAAGAGTACTGTTACTGCTACATTGTCTTTTTTAGTGATGTGTCTGCAAATGTTAAGGTCATGATTAAATGCTAATACACAAACTGAATATGGGAAAAATGCAGATATTATTTTTATCAAACCAGTTGAAACCCATGCAATTGCCTTGTTCAGTAAATTGTGATGATTCTGAGGAGGTCTTTCACTAAAGCTTAGCTCGAGTTATCTGCAGCATGGCCCATTTTATTCCTATGGGCCCTGCTGCAGATAACTCGAGCTAAGCTTTAGTAAAAGATCCCCTGAGATTGCAATTTCTTCAGAATGTAAGTATTTTTGAGTCATATTGGACTAAGATGTCTTTTAAAACACAAATAATGTCATTTAGAAGGCCTTTTTAGGCTAAGACTGTTAAACACCTGAAGAAATTATCAGAGGTTAATTTTCGTACAGAGTTGCAGATGACGATCTTATCAGTTTTAGATTACTGTAACTCATTTTATTTAGGTATTTTGAAAACTATGGCACAATCTTTACAAATTGTTCAAAATTCAACTACTAAATTATTGATTGGTTTGTCAAAATTCAACCACATCTCTTTACTATTAAAGGGATTACATTGGTTGCCTGCCTACTAGCATAACTTGCAGCAGGTAAGTATGGGCCTCATAGAAGGCACAACAAAAATTGTGAACACCTCTCTTTCTAATGGGAGCTACCAACAGCAGGTGAAAACTTGGTTCAGATCCTACCTATCAGACAGGCAACAATCCATAATGCTTGGCAGCAACTCATCACCACCATGGACACTGACCTGCGGGGTACCACAAGGATCGATACTGTCACCTATTCTGTTCAATATCTACTTCAAAACACTAGCTGAGCTGATTCGGTCAATGGACACACAATTCTACATCTATGCGAATGATGTGCAGCTACTCATACCCATTGAACCTGACTTACCTACAGCCTTGAATAAACTGATTACCTGACATCAATTCGAGAATGGGCTAAACACAACAAACTTTGCCTGAACCCAAGTAAAACTGAGCTTCTCTGGGTCCCTAACACAAGTGGATACATACCGGACATCAAAATCCCTTTTGGGAAGTATGAACTCCCCCTCAAATCACAACTCAGGTACCTTGGAATACAATTAGATTCAACACTTACTCTGATTCCCCAAATCCAAGCAACCTTCAAGAGCTGCTTCTACTATCTGCGACAGCTCTCCTTACATTGAGAAGGTAAATCTTATCCCAATTGTACATGCCATGATAACATCAAGACTGGAATACTGCAATGCACTATACAATGGTCTGACTACAAAGGGCATGCACCAGCTCCAGTTGATTCAGAATGCAGCAGCAAGACTCATAGAAGATTGCAAGCGACGTGGCCATATCACACCACTTTTGCAAAAACTTCATTGGCTACCAGTACAATACAGAGCTAAATTTAAAACTCTATGTCTGATCTTCAAGGCCCTGAAAGGAAATGGCCCAACCTGAAAAATAGGATGATCCTCCACACACCGCCAAGGGCACTAAGGACCTCCCAAGGCCTTTCACTAACCACACCCTCTCCAAAAGACATTACACGATGTGATACCCACAAGTGAGCCTTCTCCGGAGTAGCCCCCACACTCTGGAATGCACTGCCTGAAAGGCTCTGCTTAACACAAGAGTATCTCTACTTCAGGAAGCAGGTGAAAGCTTGGCTTTTCAACCAGGCCTTTAATGGAAGAAGTAACTAACTTGTTAGTCTCACTCACTCACACAAGGAGTGACTCAGGCTCCATATACTGCATGTTTATCCACTCCTACCCTAGCTGAGATAATATTTAACCATTTCTCTGACCTCATGTGCAACTTTCATTAAATCAATCACCTTACTTTCTAACTCTTCCTACTTTCTTACCTATCTACTGTATATGTTACATCTTTGCTTTACCCTTCACTATCAATTATAACGTTCTATTACGTATTGTGTTGACATTGTAAACAGTATACTATGCCATACTTTGTATTGTTTTTGAATATTTTTACTGCTGCAATTGTCTATTGCTCATGTTTGATCTGTTCTTACTGTACACCGCCTTGAGTGAATTTCTTCAAAAAGGCGGTAAATAAATCCTAATAAATAAATAACTGGTTTAAGGTGCTGACACAGATTCTTAAAGCCCTGAGTGATGACGCTCCACTTCCTTTGCCTTAATCACTAAGGGGTATGTTTACTAAGGCGCGATAGCATTTTTAACACGCCTAAAAAGTTAAGGCGCATTAAACACTAACGCATCAATACATCCCCTTAGGCACGTTAGCATTTAACATGCCTATAGCATGCCTTGGTAAACACAGGTGTAAGGTTTATAGGCCTATCTGTAGTTTACGGTCAGTTGATAAAAATTATTGTTAGATAGTCCATCATTTAAATATGTTAAACTGGAAATGAATCATGCAGCAATGCTTCAGATTGAGGGTTCACTGTTATGTTTTTATGAGTTGTGTATGTTTAACTTGGACACTGCCTAATGCTATTAGATACAGTGTCTTATAACTATTTTAAATAAATATATAATTAAAATGTGCCACCACATATATGTGCACTCCCGCAGGTATTTTAGAAAAGGTTTTACATCGGCAGATCCTTTTCCATAATACTATCAGAACACCCTATCTTGGACAGACCCATTCTGATTTCCTCATTCTATCTAAAATGGGCCTTATAACATCACTGTAGCAGAAACACATTGGGATCACAACCCTAACAAATTATTGTAAACAAAGAAGTTGTGATTGCCTGGGACACTGCCATTCCTAGCAATAAAATGCTAAAAGCATGAAAACTAGACACATGGTGAAGAGGAAAAACACAAAAATGGAACTGCTAACAAAAGTCTCAGTGTCCATCTGTACAACATATGGAAAAATAGAAAATCCTCAGGTACCAGTCAATGCAATCAGGGACCAAGAAAATGTGGCAGAAAGATAAAACCTAGTCCCATTTATAATGTGTACCTCCAGCCTACTTCAATATAGTTTTCAAGCATTTCTTAAAAGGCTGCCAGTACATTTTATTTATTTATTTTGTTACATTTGTACCCCGCGCTTTCCCACTCATGGCAGGCTCAATGTGGCTTACATATACAGGTACTTATTTGTACCTGGGCCAATGGAGGGTTAAGTGACTTGCCCAGAGTCACAAGGAGCTGCCCATGCCTGAAGTGGGAATCAAACTCAATTCCCCAGGACCAGAGTCCACCACCCTAACCACTAGGCCACTCAACTCCAGCTAATGTACTAAGCCAAGCAGCAAAAGTGAGAGACTACAATTATACCTAACATACCCTAGCTTATGAGTGAGGCTTATTCCTGTGAAGGTATGTACAAAATTAACCCATTTGAATACATTGCCCCCAAGAGATGTTTACGTTTATTAAAAGTGTTTGATATCCTGCTATTTCTGCACACAGAACATAGCGGCTTACATAGCTAAAAACAAAATAAAAAGTAATAAAAAGAACACCATTAATAAAAGGAAAGAGGGAAGCCATACAGACATTAAGATAAGGGATGCAGTCATGCAGAGAAGAAAGAAAGAACCAATCACAAAGTAGGGGGGAAACAATCAAGGGTAAGCCATGGCCACACAATAATGAACAGACGTTTAAAAAAATATATTTACCAAATTATATATTTTTTAAAAAACACTGCTTTGGAATCACCATGAAGAACAACTTGAGTGATCCTGGATTTTTGAGAATATAGGGGTTCATTTTTGAAACAAAAAAATGGCCAAAAACATCACAAGGTGGTAGATGGACATTTTTCTCTCAAAAAACACCCAAGCTGCGATTTTTAACACTGACTTTAGACATTTTACTCCACAGTTTGTCCAATTTCAAGGGGGAATGGGGGCGTTTTGGGTGGGATATGGGCAGCCCCAAAAGACAGACGTTTTTCTGCAATAATGAAAGAAAATGAAAACGTCTAGGGCCAAAATTAAGATGTTTTTGGCTAGAACAATTTCAATCACAAATAAGTGACCAAAAGGTGCCATAAATGACCAAATGACCCCTGAAGGGATTAAGGCATAACCCCCCCCTGACTCCCCCCAAGGAGCACAGACCCCCCTCCCACCTCCCTAAAATGTGACAGTGACAGTATATAATCAAGCTCTATGACAGCTTAAGATATGATGGCATTCTTATTAGAGCAACAGGCAGGTCCGAGTAGTCCAGTGATCGGTGCAGCGGACTGTAGAGAAGGGGACCCAGGTCCATATCTCACTCTAACTGGTACACTTGTTGTGGAATGTGTGAGCCCTCCAAAAAATACTAAATACCTACCACACCTACATATAGGTTTCACCTGCAAGCTTCAGTGCTATTGTAGTGGTGTACAGTAGGTTTTCTCTGTTCCTGGAGGGCTCATCATACAATATAAGGGGGTTATAGTGAAATGTGTACCTAGGACCTTTTAGGTGAAGTCCACCGTAGTGACCCCTAGACTGCCCCACTGCTCTGCTGGGATGTCTGTGTGGCCAATCTACTAAGAATGATGTCCCCCAGATATCCTAATGGCTAGTTAGGGGGCATTTTTTTTTCTAAAATGGTCCCAAAACGAAAATGCACAGAGCACAAAACATCAAGAAAAAGGCAATTTTTGAACTAAAAAGATAGACCTTTTTCAGGTTTGAATATGGCTATGTTCGCCACTCAATTTTATTGGACTTAGATATTTTATTGAAAATGCCCCTCCACATGTCTGAAGGTGGGATAAATTTTAAAAAGGAGGTGGATGTGGAAAGTTTCAACTTTAAAATCACCACAGCGTTATGGTATATAATGTAATTGTTGTACACATGTTTAGAGATAGTAACAATTTAGGATGCTGTATTGACAGTATTTGTGGTAGAATAAAAATACTTTAAGAAAAACAATAAAATAAAGAAACAATTTCTTTGTCTAAGAAGACTTCACTTTGTTCTCTGGTGATGATACAGCTCACATTTTAACTGTGTATGTTCTGGGATGTTTTTTCTAATGAGAATGTGTGTAAGTTATTGTGAAATCACAATGATAGAACCTCAAGAACTGTCTAACCTTCAAAGAAAATGAGGGTGTGGAATATTAAGACAAGAAAGAAGCTCACTAGACAGCAATCTTATTACCTTGCTATAATAAGATATACTAAAAACCAATGAATGAATTCAACATGGGAGATAAACTTTTCTTGCTATAGTGACTCAAGACTGCTAAGCTTCAGTAAAAGACTCTAATCATACTCCTTGTGAAATAAATTAATCCAAAATGTTAAAGCATTTACACCTCAAATCTTGCTGCACAGGATGACCAGCTGGCTTCATTTTTTTTTTTTCAGGAGCATACCTTAATGAAGTAAGAACAAGTACATACAATGCAATGGGGTAAAACCAGGCCTGGCCGGTCTGCTCTAGAAAAATGAAGCCAGCTGGCTACCGTATGCAATCTCTGACATCAGAAAAATAGGAACTATCCACTTCTTTGACAAAAGGCTAATTTGATGAGCAATGATGATGAGGCGGTCTTGGTCCTGGTTTTACTTCACTATGTGGTTTTACCCCACTGTTAGTTCTAGTTTTGCAAAAGGAAATCTGAGCTCAGATTTGGAAAAGGTAGTAATAAATCTAAAATCCAAATCCAGGTATGCCAGGGGATCAAATTAGCACCAAATTAGCCTTTTGAAACAATGGAGAGCAGATAGCATACCCAGGTCTTTATCAGGTGCAATCTACTTATTTCAGTTATTTCTAACTGCTTATTTAGTTGTAGGTGTTTCATGGAAAATCTAATTGGCCTTCTATTTTACTCCTCTAATGACATACAGTGGGCAAGAGTAAGACTAATGCTCATAGAGCAACAGAACAGGCAACTGTCAAGCAATATTTTGATAACATTAACTAGATAAAAGATATGGGTATATAAGCTGGTAATACATGGAAAAAGGTGTATCAGAGCCATATAAACACAGCCAAACCTCAGCAATTATAACCACACAATAATAACTGATATAAATGCAGTGGGGGATGGTGAACAAAATACGAATAAATATGTTATTCTACTCAATTTTAGACCTTTACTAGGCCACATATACCTCAGGATTCTATATATCATGCCTTAATATCCACGTCGAATTCAAAGGGTATTCTATAACAATGCGCATAACTTAATTGCTTATCTAGCTAATCAGCGCTACTACTACTACTATTTAGCATTTCTATAGCGCTACAAGGCATACGCAGCGCTGCACAAACATAGAAGAAAGACAGTCCCTGCTCAAAGAGCTTACAATCTAATAGACAAAAAATAAATAAAGTAAGCAAATCAAATCAATTAATGTGAACGGGAAGGAAGAGAAGAGGGTAGGTGGAGGCGAGTGGTTACAAGTGGTTACGAGTCAAAAGCAATGTTAAAGAGGTGGGCTTTCAGTCTAGATTTAAAGGTGGCCAAGGATGGGGCAAGATGTAGGGGCTCAGGAAGTTTATTCCAGGCGTAGGGTGCAGCGAGACAGAAGGCACAAAGTCTGGAGTTGGCAGTAGTGGAGAAGGGAACAGATAAGAAGGATTTATCCATGGAGCGGAGTGCACAGGAAGGGGAGTAGGGAAGGACGAGTGTGGAGAGATACTGGGGAGCAGCAGAGTGAATACATTTATAGGTTAGTAGAAGAAGTTTGAACAGGATGCGAAAACGGATAGGGAGCCAGTGAAGGGTCTTGAGGAGAGGGGTAGTATGAGTGAAGCGACCCTGGCGGAAGATGAGACGGGCAGCAGAGTTTTGAACCGACTGGAGAGGGGAGAGGTGACTAAGTGGGAGGCCAGCAAGAAGCAGATTGCAGTAGTCTAAACGAGAGGTGACAAGGGTGTGGATGAGGGTTTTGGTAGAGTGCTCGGAAAGAAAGGGGCGGATTTTACGGATGTTGTAAAGAAAGAAACGACAGGTCTTGGCGGTCTGCTGGATATGAGCAGAGAAGGAGAGAGAAGAGTCAAAGATGACTCCAAGGTTTCGAGCTGAGGAGACAGGGAGAATGAGAGAGCCATCAACAGAAATAGAAAACGGGGGGAGCGGGGAGGTGGGTTTGGGGGGGGAAAATGAGAAGCTCGGTTTTGGTCATATTTAATTTCAGGTGGCGCTATGAATTGGATGTTAACAAGCAATTATCAGAACTAATTAGCATTAAGATTTACGCGCAGAACTAGCTAAGCATATTCTGTAACGTGGTGCACTTAAATTCTAATTCACATAGCTGAAAAGGGGGCATGGCCATGGGTGGGGTGTGGGGGTTTCTAAAACCTATATGCATTGTGATAGAATACACCCGATCTGCAGCAGATTCTATATATGGCACCTAGATTTCTGCGTGGAATACGCACATAACTTAATAGGATAACAAGTCAATCAGCGCGTTTAACAGCACTTAACAAGCAATAATGAGCACTAATTGGCAATTATCACAATTTATGTGTGGAAATCACTAAGCGTATTCTATAAAGAACTGTGACTAAATTGTAAAGCTCACAGTTCAAACTAAACGCACACAGTTTAAAAGGGGTGTGTTTATGGGTATTTCGTGGGCGTCCCAAAAATTCCATGTGTAATTGTAGAATACGGGTCAGTGGGGCTAAATCTACGAATGCAGATTTACACCAGGTTATTGGCGTAAATGAGCGTGTGTAGATTTAGGTGCTACGGTATCAACTAAGCGTATTCTATAAACCTCACCTAAATCTTATAGAATACACTTAGTTCTATGTGGATTTTTTAGGCACCATATATAGAATCTGACCACTGCACCTAATTTAGGCATTGGGATTTACGCCAAGTAAAACATGGTGTAAATGGCCACGACTAAATTTGGTTGTGTGGAGAGGCACGGAAATTTAAACCTATTCTATAAAATATAGGTGTACTTTAGAGAATACACCTAGGCGTATTTTTTTTCACACGGAATTTTCAGGCACCATATACAGAATCTAGCCCACAGGGTCTGACCCTTCCTGAGAAAGGATATTCAACTGTTAGAAAACTACAACATGGGATCTCTAAGCTAATAAAGGTTTTTAAATATACTGAATGAATGTCAACGTGGAACAGTTCCCTTAAAAATAAGATGACTACGGGCCCCTTTTACCAAGCTGCGGTAAAAGAGGCCCTGTAGTGGCATTGGAGTGTAGATGTGCCATGCACTGAGGCACCAATTTACTACAGCAGGTAAAAGGCTGTTTTGTTTTTAAAAAAGGAAATGGCAGTGTGGTAAGTTAAACAATTGCTGCACAGCCATTTCCTGGGGAAGTCCTTACTGCCACCTGTTTAGGAGGCGGTAAGGGCTCCAGCGCTAACCCATCGGTAAAAAATTAAATTAAATTATTTTTTCAGCGCCCCAGCATACACCAGCACTACCTCCGGGCTCATGTGGTAGCCCAGTAGTAGGGCCAATTTGCCAAGTGCCTTTGCCACAGTAGCCCTACCGTGGCTTTGTAAGAGGGCCCCTAAAAGATTTAACTACCTTAAAAAATATTGCAAATGACTCTCATGGGTGATTTGCATCATCCCAGGAACCTCAGAATAGATCTAAAGGGTGTGACAACCAGTGGGTTTTAAGCCTGTAAACTGAATTGATGATTTCTTGAAGTGTATTGCTCTAGTTTGGCCAGCAGGTGGTGCACATTTATATTTAACACAGTTACAGAGAAATGACTGTTCCCTCTTTAGCTAACACAGATCACAGGTGCAGTGATGTGGCCAGCTATTTTTCAAATTTGTTGTTCTGGGCTCTGATTGGCCCAGGAGCTCAAATTCATCTAGAAAATACTGGATTTTTCTCCAGTCTCAGTTTGGCAGGGAAGAGAGAAGAATCTCTTTGCTGAGTCCCTGTGAACAGTTATATTTGATAACCTGTGAGCAGCTATACTACCTGTACTCTCCAGGAACTATTCAGGTAGTGAGCAAATGGTTAGATAGTTTTACAATTGATCCATATTCAGTTACCTGTTATTATGTGCTGTTTTTGATTCATCTGTTTTTATGGTTCACTGTTCAATATTTTTCATGACAATAAACATTTTTAGATTATTGCCTCTGCTTGTGTGGACTAAGAATCCTGGTGGTTTGTGTGTTGGGTCTATGAGTGCTTTCCAGGAACTGTGGAACCACTGGGAGTGTGGCCCCAGTAACCTAGAAATCACTGCGGAATACTTTGAAAGTGGGAGACTCACCAGAGGCAGTTGGGACCCAGACAGTGGGAGGAGGGTGCAACTGTACAGCACAAGTGGCCGCGGGGGTAGCCCAGGTGAGTAGCTAGGCATTTTGTGACAAAGGGCTTCATCTCTTTACTTCACTCTGTTCTGGAATTTTCTGGCCTTTTCTTTTGGGTCTGCTTATTTCTATTTGTGTTTCTGTGAGTTTCCACTGATAGTGGCAAGACAGGAATATCTGGCTGACAACAAACTGGCAAAGTCCATTGCCATGACATCCCAACCAATTGTCTTGTTACAAACAAACTGACCAGACCCCCCCCCCCCCCCCACCTTTGTCATGACATCCCAACTGTCTGTTACTGAGAAGAGGTATGGCAAGGACACCAATTGCAAGCCTCCAGCACATATGAAAGACCCAATTACAAGTCTCCAGCATATATGCAGCACCTATGATTTGTCCAGGGTAGAGGAGAGGTGGATGCTCACTACAGCCTATAAAACCAAGCTGCAGAAAAAGAAACTCTGAAAAACAAGGCATGCTTGGAAAGAGAGTTTCAGATCCGTCCAAATGGCCTGCTCTCCCCCCTTTGTAGAAACTAATTCTCTATATCTAAGAATCTTTCTTTCTTTCTCTCTGTTCTGTGACCTTTGTATGAGAAACAAAATGTTCTTCCTTCTTTTTCTCTTCTTTATATAATTAGTCTAATTGCTTATAATTACCAGAGATACTGATGTTAGATTTTGTAAGTTTGTTACAACTTGAAACTGATGTCTGATGCTGTGCTAGTGGGTGAGTAATTAAAGACTTTTAATTCTCTCTAATTCCTGTTGAATTTTTTGCCTGTAATATTTTGTAAGATGTTTAGAGAATAGCAAACCAAATGCGCGGCCTAGTACAACTCTTTACTTATCAGATACTATCATACTTATCAGGCAACCCTCAGGGGGAGGAATGCTGGCTTTGGCCTAACCCCTGGTATGCCTTTGCTCGGCTGAGAGGTGCCCAGCTCTACCACCGGCTGCCTTTCAGATGCTGTGGAGGACTTGCAGCTCATCTGCATATCCTTTACAGCCTTCTCTGGGGTGACTCCCAGGTCCACTCCGATCCACTCAGGGCCTCTGCTCTAGGTGCCCAGCGCTCCCACCAGGTGCTGTGGAGGACTTGCAGCCTTTCTGCATTTCCTCACAGCTGTATCCAGGGTGACTCCCAGGTCCACCCCAATCTTCCCAGGGCTCTCGCTCCAGGTGCCCAGGGTTTCCAGGTGCTTTTTGGCTAGGATCAGGCAACCCTCAGGGGGAGCAATGCTGGTTTCAGCCTAACCCCTGGTAAGCCTTTCCTCAGCTGAGAGGTGCCCAGCTCTACCACCGGCTGCCTTTCAGGTGCTGTGGAGGGCTTGCAGCTCATCTGCATATCCTTTTCAGCCCTCTCTGGGGTGACTCCCAGGTCCACTCCAATCCACTCAGGGCCTCTGCTCTAGGTGCCGTGCACCTGACGGCGCACAGGGCATTTTTCTCTTTACATTTATTTTTCTCCCAGTTACTACTTATGGCTCCAGTAGACTTTTTCTTCTTGGTACTGTCCCTTCCTAATTTGATTCTCAATCTTAAACCACTGTACACTGCAGGAACACATTGTCCACCCTCTGTATTCATCATCTCACCGTCTCTTTTTTCCTCTTCCTTTTTCTCAGCTCTCAACCTTCAACATTTCCTTCCTTCCATTCATCCATCTCCTTTCTATGAGTACATCTCGCCTTTGTCGCTGTCGTCGTACCTCTTCTACTGTTCTCCGTACTTTCTTGCTCCGACTCCTGCTCTCTGCTGGGGACATTAATCCCAATCCTGGTCCTCCACATCAGCTCTCATCCTATTTGTGCAGGTCACACCGTGATATCTCCAATCTAATTTCTGTTCCTCTCCTCCCCCCTCCTTCTCTGCCTTTCTCTTGCGCTCTGTGGAATGCCCGTTCTGTCTGTAAAAAACTTTCCTACATCCATGACCTCTTTATCTCTCGTACTCTCCATCTGCTTGCCCTAACTGAAACTTGGCTTTAC
The DNA here is from genome assembly GCF_901765095.1 of Microcaecilia unicolor. Lineage (NCBI taxonomy): Eukaryota > Metazoa > Chordata > Amphibia > Gymnophiona > Siphonopidae > Microcaecilia > Microcaecilia unicolor. Next base: position 50,416,635 of record NC_044039.1, on the reverse strand, counting down.
CCTGAAGACTCTGCTTCAGTCAAGGCCCTATGCCATGGAGATTATCTTTTCTCCCATACTCCTCGCTCGGTTGGCTGCGGAGGTGGTGTCGGGCTACTACTCTCACCCTCTTGTAGATTTCAAACTCTTCTTCCATCTCAGTCTCACTGTTTTTCTTCCTTTGAAGTCCACTCCATCCGTCTATTTGCTCCTCTGCCTCTCCGAGTAGCAGTCATTTATCGACCCCCTGATAAGTCCCTTTCTTCCTTTCTCACTGACTTTGATGCCTGGCTTTCCTTCTTTTTTGAACCTTCATCTCCTTCCCTCATTCTTGGGGATTTTAACATTCATGCTAATGATCCCTCTGACTCTTATGCTTCGCAGTTTCTTGCTTTAACATCCTCTTTCAATCTTCAACTGTGCTCCACTGTCCCCACTCACCAGAATGGCCACTGTCTTGATCTTATCCTCTTCTCAAACTGCTCACTCTCCAGTTTCTGTGCCTCAACTCTTCCCCTCTCTGACCATCATCTGATAACTTTCACACTTAAAACACCCTCCTCCCCAGTCCCGTCTAATCTTAACCAATACATTTAGGAATCTTCAGGCTATTGACCCTTCTACTCTGTCCTCCAGTGTTTCAAATCTCTTCTCTACCATTATGTTATCCAAGTCTGTCAATGAGGCTGTCTCTTCCTATAATACTATTCTTTCCTCTGCTCTGGATACTCTCGCTCCTCCCATTCCCCGTTCTGTAAAATGTACCAAACCCCAGCCTTGGCTTACCTCTACAATCCGCTATCTGCATTCCTGTGCCACTCTGCCAAATGCCTTTGGCTGAAATCCCGTGCCCATGCTGACTTCATACATTTTAAATTCTTGCTGACCTCCTTCTAGTCTGCTCTTTTACTTGCCAAACAGGACTATTACATCCAGTTGACAAATTCTCTTGGCCACACTGAACTCTCTCCTCAAAGTGCCTTCACTTTCCCCCCCGACTCTGGCTGAGTTCTTTCATGATAAGGTTCACAAAATTAAACTTGAATTCTCAACCAGGTCACCTCCACCTCTCTTCCCTTAGTCCATTCTCTCAACCCTCCAACCCCTGCATCCTTTTCTTCCTTTTCTGAAATCACTGAAGAGGAAACTACACATCTTATTTCCTCCTCAAAACTAACTACCTGTTGCTCTGATCCTATTCCCACCCATCTACTTAACCAGGGCCGTGCCTAGGGTCTCTGGCGCCCCCCTGCAGATTATCAGTTGGCGCCCCCCCCCCCGGTGAAAATGATCACGCCCCCCCCCCCCCGGTGAAAATGATCGCTCACCACTTGCTACACTGACAGGAATTGTCAGCAATATTCTTAGAAACAAATTGCTATACATTGCAAAATAAGATAGCAGATGTAAATTCTCAAAGTAGACATATTCCAAACGCTAAAATGAAAATAAAATGATTTTTTTTCTACCTTTGTTGTCTGGTGACTTTCTTTTTCCGATCATGCTGGCCAGTATCTGAGTCTGCTGCTATCTGTCCTCTTAACTCCATTTCCAGGGCTTCCTTTCCATTTATTTCTTTACTTTCCTCCTTCATTTCTTGCTCTATATCCATTTCCAGCAATTTCTTCTCTCTCCCTGGGTCCTGTCCTCCCATCCACGTCCATCCTTGTCCCTCTCTGCCCTTCCCTCCTCCATCCATAGCCAGCAATCCTCCTCTCTCTCCCCTCCCCTCCATTTCCAGCAAATTGTCCTCTCCCTGGGCCCCCATGTCCATCCTTGTCCCTCTCTGCCCTTCCCTCCTCCTCCATCCATAGCCAGCAATCCTCCTCCCCTCCCCTCCATTTCCAGCAATTTGTCCTCTCCCTGGGCCCCCATGTCCATCCTTGTCCCTCTCTGCCCTTCCCTCCTCCATCCATAGCCAGCAATCCTCCTCTCTCCCCTCCATTTCCAGCAAATTGTCCTCTCCCTGGGCCCCCATATCCATCCTTGTCCATCTCTGCCCTTCCCTCCTCCATCCATAGCCAGCAATCCTCCTCTCTCCCCTCCATTTCCAGCAAATTGTCCTCTCCCTGGGCCCCCATGTCCATCCTTGTCCCTCTCTGCCCTCCCCTCCTCCATCCATAGCCAGCAATCCTCCTCTCTCTCCCCTCCCCTCCATTTCCAGCAAATTGTCCTCTCCCTGGGCCCCCATGTCCATCCTTGTCCCTCTCTGCCCTTCCCTCCTCCATCCATAGCCAGCAATCCTCCTCTCTCTCCCCTCCCCTCCATTTCCAGCAAATTGTCTTCTCCCTTCACGCGATTCGCGAACCGCTTACCACTGCTTAAAAAAAAAAAAGTACACGTCAGCAGGAACAGGCTGCTTCAGCCAATCCCAGGGGCCTTCCTTCAGCGTGTTCCGCCCCTGAGGGCTGAAGGAAGGCTCCTGGGATTGGCTGAAGCAGCCTGTTCCTGCTGACGTATAAATCTTTTTTTTAAGCAGTGCTAAGCGGCAGCGCGGTTCGCGAATCGCGTGAAGTGGGGAGTGGGACGACGCGACGGCAACGAAGAGGTCGCAGCAGCGTCAGTGAAAGCGGAGCGCTGCCGACGTCTACCTTCCCTTCGCGCTCTTGGTTCCCTCAGTGTCCGCCTTCTTCTGACGTCAGAAGAAGGCAGGACACTGAGGGAACCAATGAGTGCAAGGGAAGGGAGAAGTCGGCAGCACTTTCACTGACGCTGCTGCGACCAGGTAAAAGATTTAAAGGCCTCGGCGGCGTGGGGCGAGAGTAAGCACCGCGGCGGCGCCCTCCAGAGGTGGGCGCCCCCCTGCGGCGTTTACCCCGCTTACCGCATCGGCACGGCCCTGTACTTAACACTATCTCTCCTACTGTCATCCCTTTTATCTGTCATATCCTTAATCTTTCACTGTCCACTGTGACTGTTCCTGATGCCTTCAAACATGCCGTAGTCACACCACTCCTTAAAAAACCTTCATTGGACCATACCTGTCCTTCCAACTATCGCCCCATCTCCCTCCTCCCTTTCCTATCTACTACTACTACTACTACTATTTAGCATTTCTATAGCGCTACAAGGCATACGCAGCGCTGTACAAACATAGAAGAAAGACAGTCCCTGCTCAAAGAGCTTACAATCTAAGATACTTGAGCGTGCTGTTCACCGCCATTGCCTTGACTTTCTTTCATCTCAAGCTATTCTTGATCCACTTCAATCTGGCTTTCACCCCCTTCATTCAACTGAAACAGTGCTTGCTAAAGTCTCCAATCATCTGTTCCTGGCCAGATCCAGAGGTCTCTATTCTATCCTCATCCTTCTCGATCTATCTGCTGCTTTTGACACTTTGATCACAGCCTACTCCTTGATACGCTGTCCTCACTTGGATTTCAGGGCTCTGTTCTTTCCTGGTTTTCTTCTTATCTCTTCCAGCGTACATTTAGTTTTTACTCTAGTGGATCCTCCTCTACTTCTATCCCACTGTCAGTTGGTGTACCTCAGGGATCTGTCCTGGGACCTCTTCTTTTCTCCATCTATACTTCTTCCCTTGGTACTCTGATCTCATCCCATGGTTTTCAGTATCATCGTTATGCTGATGACTCCCAGATCTACCTCTCCACACCAGAAATCTCAGCCGAAATCCAGGCCAAAGTATCAGCCTGCCTGTCTGACATTGCTGCCTGGATGTCTCAGTGCCATCTGAAACTAACCATGACAAAGACTGAACTTCTCACCTTTCCCCCTAAACCAACCTCTCCTCCTCCCCCATTCTCTATTTCTGTGGATAACACTCTCATCAGCTCGTAACCTTGGGGTCATCTTTGACTCCTCCCTCTCCTTCTCTGCACATATTCAGCAGACTGCTAAAACCTGTCGTTTCTTTCTCTATAAAATCACCAAAATTCGCCCTTTCCTTTCTGAGCACACTACCAGAACCCTCATCCACACTCTTATTACCTCCCGCTTAGACTATTGCATCTTGCTTCTCTCAGGTCTCCCACTTAGCCATCTCTCTCCTCTTCAATCTGTTCAAAATTCTGCTGCATGACTAATATTCTGCCAGTGTCGTTATGCTCATATTAGCCCTCTCGTCAAGTCCTGGGGAACTGAGGAACTGAGTTCGATTCCCACTTCAGGCACAGGCAGCTCCTTGTGACTCTGGGCAAGTCACTTAACCCTCCATTGCCCCACGTAAGCCGCATTGAGCCTGCCATGAGTGGGAAAGCGCGGGGTACAAATGTAACAAAAAAAAAGTCACTTCACTGGCTTCCTATCCATTTCCGCATACAGTTCAAACTCTTCTTATTGACCTATAAGTGCACTCTGCAGCTCCTCAGTACCTCTCCACTCTCATCTCTCCCTATATTCCACCTTGGGAACTCTGGGTAAATCTCTCTTATCTGCACCTTTCTCCTCCACCGCTAACTCCAGACTCCGTTCCTTTTATCTTGCTGCACCATATGCCTGGAATAGACTTCCTGAGCCAGTACGTCAAGCTCCATCTCTGGCCGTCTTCAAATCTAAGCTAAAAGCCCACCTTTTTGATGCTGCTTTTAACTCCTAACCCTTATTCACTTGTTCAGAACCCTTATTTTATCATCCTCACTTTAATATTCCCTTATCTCTTGCTTGTCCTGTTTGTCTGTCCTAATTAGATTGTAAGCTCTGTTGAGCATGGACTGTCTCTTCATGTTCAAGTGTACAGCGCTGCATACGTCTAGTAGCGCTTTAGAAATGATAAGTAGTAGTAGTAGATACTGAAATTATGCAATGGTTTACCAGTTAAGGGCTGGAGTTACTAATGTGTATTACAGATTAATGTGCATTAACTGTTAACACATGTCATTTTACCATAAGTCCTATTTTAAGCAATGGGACCTAGTTACTAACAACATGGGTCAACCATGTTAACAAATGAAGTACCAGTACAGCATACTTGTAAGTACAGCCTTATGACTGTCAAGGTTCAATCTGTACATAATGTCAAATGCAAACTGGACAAGTTATTTGAGAGATTAGCAAGTCTAAAAAAGTTGATAGACTTCAGAGAAAAGTGTTGATTCAAGGACATGAACCAGTTACATACAAGGAAGGAAAACAAACCTCTTCAGGGCACAGGAAGGTGATAGAACTAGAGGACATGAATTGAGGTTGAAGGGGGGAAAATCAGGAGTAATGGCAGGAAGTATTTTTTCACAGAAAGGGTGGTGGATACATGGAATGCCCTCCCGCGGGAGGTAGTGGAGATGAAAACGGTAATTGAATTCAAACATGCGTAGGATAAACTCAAAGGAATCCTGTTTAGAAGGAATGGATCTACGGAATCTTAGCGGAGATTGGGTGGCAACACCAGTAATTGGGAAGCAAAATCAATGCTAGGCAGACATCTACAGTGTACCCTGATCATGACCGAATAGATATGGATGGGCTGGAGTGTAAATTTGAAGGAGCTTCGACGTTAACTTCAGAAATTTTAGTGCAAGAACAGTGCTGGGCAGACTTCTAAAGTCTGTGCCCTGAAAATGGCAAGGACAAATCAAACTTGGGTATACATATAAAATATCGTAAACCATGTAAAATGAGTTTATCTTGTTGGGCAAACTTGGTAGACCACACAGGTCTTTATCTGCCGTCATTTACTATGTTACTATGTTCTGCAGAACTGGACTCTAGATACAGTATATATATATTTAGATGACCACACAGAAAAAGCTTTTAGATAATCAGAAGAAGGTTAGGGCCCCAAGGCCCCCTTATACCACAGCGAGTAGGTTTTTTTTTTTTTTTACGAAGATGGCCCTGCAGTAACCAAACCACTTGCCGTGCGGCCATTTTCCGGAGAAGCTGTTACCGCCACCCATCAAGGTGGTAAGAGCTCCTACACTCACCCTGTGGTAACTGAGCAGTGGCTGGGCTGCCCAATTACTGCCGGGTAAGCTCTCTGCACTAGAAAATAAAAATGCATTTTCTACCGCCCTTTAGTAAAAGGGCCCCTAGACTTAATCAGCCTCTGTCCTAACCAATTATTTAAATCTTCTAGGCTACCAACTGGGTAACATTTCATAGGGAGCCACTAAGTGTGAAAGCAGGGACAGTCACCTATCATTTTATCAGGTTCTCAATAACTGTGCCAAACAGCTTTTACAGGATTTTAGATCCATAAGAGTAAATACGCTCAAAAATTCAACTTAATTTGCTATGTTTGGCTTTCATATGCTGCTAAATGTCACTTTTGTAGTAGGTATCAGACTTCAATAGGGAGCATTCTCAGAAAGGCAATGGAACCAGCTCCATGAGATGGGACACTGACAAACAGATCATGTAGAAATGCCTAGGAGCTAAAGACAGACATGGGGAAGCAACTGCTTGCCCTGGGATTTGTAGCATGGAATGTTGCCACGATTTGGGTTTCTGCCAGGTACTTGTGACCTTGCTTGGACACTGTTGGAAACAGGATACTGGGCTAGATGGACCATTGGTCTGACCCAGTATGGTTGCTCTTATGTTCTTAAACAATGCGATTTTGAGTTTTTCTGCTTCTATCTCTTCTACATTCAAATTTAGTGTTAGCAAAGAACATATTTATTTATTTATTTTGCTGCTTAGCCTGTCTTCCCAATTAAGCCCAGAACAGGTACAAGAAAACATGCGAAATCAGTTAACACAAAAAAGGTCAGAAACACAAATAACAACATAAAACTCTAAGGGCCCTGTTTATTAAGCCGCGCAGTATGGGTGCTAACTTTTTAGCGCTCGCTAATGCTAGAGACAACCATTATATTCCTATGGGTGTCTCTAGCATTAGCGTGCGCTAAAACATTTGTGCGCCTATAGCGCAGCTTAGTAAATAGGGCCCTAAAACTGTAAGGAACCCACAGCACATAAAAATAATAGTTTAACAGCTTCATAAATAAACTAATCCACACTACAAAATAAAACTTAATTAAAAAGTACAGTTTGGTGATCTTCCTAAATATCAATAAATCATCAACACATCTATAAAAAGAAGAAAGCTTATTCCAGAGACACAAATGAATAGGAATAAGCACAAGAATGCACTGTTCAAAGTGAAAGGATTTAACTAATGGAAAGACAAAAAGCCATTTTCCTTGGGAATGCAATGGGTGATTAGGAACATATTTTGAGACTTTGAAGCCATTTCATGAAAACCTTTGAAAGAAAGAACCAACAATTTAAATTTACATCGTTTTTTGAACTGGTAACCAGTACAAAGCAGTAAGGATAGGTGTAACACAATTTTAATGTCCTGTGTTTGTCAAAACCTGTGTAGCTGCATTTTGCATACATAGCGGTCATTTTAATCTCTTCGATGGTAATCCCTGAAACAGAGCATTACGGTAATCAATCTGTGAAAAAGTGTAGGCATACTGTAACTTTGCCAAATCAGACTAAGAAAAATAACAATGAATTTTTCTAAATAGGCCCAAATAGAAAAAAATCAAGTACTAACAATACGAGAAAAGTGCCTGTCAAAAGTCAAACCTTAGTCCAAATCTACACTTAGGGGTCCTTTTACTAAGGTGTGCTGAAAAATGGCCTGCGGTAGTGTAGACGCATGTTTTGGGCGTGCACAGAATTATTTTTCAGCACACCTACAAAAAATGCCTTTTTTTTGTTGAAAACGCGCCAGTTGCCAAATGTCACATGGCGCATGTCCATTACACGCGCCCAAAAATAAAAAAATATTTTTCAGACGCACACCAAAAATAAAATTACCAGAAGAGTCATGCGATAGTTGGGCGGTAACTCCATTTTGGCACGTGTTGGGTGCGCGTAGACGCTTACATGACTTAGTAAGAGGGCCCCTTAGACTATAGATTTAATCTTTCGCTGTGAGAACCACCTCATCACATGATAGACTCAGATGCAGGTTAGTACTATTATCTCTGTGGATCATAAATCAGTTTTGAAGGGTTTAACTGAAGTCTATGCAAAATCATCCACTCCTTTATTTTGATCAAACTGTTTTGTAATTTCTCAAGATGTCCAAAGGGACACATAATTGAATATTGTCAGCAAAGGAATGTTTACAGATTCCAAATTTATTGCAATTTCAATAACAGGTCTCACACAGAGATTAAAAAGTAGGGGTGACAAAAGAGCACCCTGGGGGACTGCAGAAAGCAGAGGCCTTGGCTTAGACAATTCAGACCTCACCAAGACTGTACGATATCTATCTTCTAAAAATGATCTAAACCAACCCAGATCAGTACCCTGAACCCCTAACTTGAGATAACCTATGCAACAGTACTGAATGATCAATGGTGTCAAAAGCTGCACTCGAGTAAAACCAGATGAACATCACAACCTTTATCTAAATATTTCCAACATTCATCAACAATGTCCAACAACACAGTTTCAGATTGATAGGGAATAATTAATCAAAGGCAGGAAGGATTGAACTATAGTATCTCCTGCTGCTGTCAATATCATAGAAGGACAACGATCAAAAACAAATGAAGTGGGACAAATAAATTTAAACAAATCATAAAGCCCTGCCAATGAAACTTTTTGAAAAGCAGTTAAAGTAATAACTGTAGGAGTGGCCTAGTGGTTAGGGTGGTGGACTTTGGTCCTGGGGAACTGAGTTCAATTCCCACTTCAGACACAGGCAGCTCCTTGTGACTCTGGGCAAGTCACTTAACCCTCCATTGCCCCATGTAAGCCACATTGAGCCTGCCATGAGTGGGAAAGCACGGGGTACAAATGTAACAAAACAAAAAAAACCACAGAAGTGGTAACAGTTTCTAAACTCATTAGGTGATTAGGCATTAGGTGATGTATAGCCAAGTCCAGATTTCATATTTTCAACATCCAAGGTTGAGCATATTTTCTCAATCTTTTCACTGAAAAAAAAAAGAGAAAATAGCTCCCTATATAAATGAGGAGTAAAATCATGTAAATCACCCCTAGATGCCTTCACAAATTTTCTGGTCAGCACAAAAATGTTTCTGGATCTACTAAACATCTTAGGGGTATGTTTACTAAGATGCTAGCGTTTTTAATGTGCCTGTAAATTTAAGTCGTGTTAAACGCTAATGCACCTATACATTTTTATGGGTGCGTTAGCGTTTAACGCGAATACACTATTTATGCGTGTTAAAAACACTAATGCGCCCATAACGCCACTTAGTAAACCTAGCCCAAAGTCTGTAAGGGCCTCTTTTATCAGCTTGGAAAAGAGACGGCTGAGGGGAAATATGATTGAGGTCTACAAAATCCTAAGTGTAGAACGAGTAGCAGTGAATTGATTTTTTTTACTCATTCCAAAAGTACAAAGGGGGGACACTCAAGGAAGTTACATGGAAATACTTTTAAAACAAATAGGAGGAAATATTTTTTTCACTCAAGCTCTGGAACTCTTTGCTGGAGGATGTGGTAACAGCGATTAGTATATCTGGGTTTAAAAAAAGGTTTGGACAAGTTCCCGGAGGTAAAGTCCATAATCTGCTATTGAGACAGAAATGGGGAAGCAAATACATGCCCTGAGATTGGTAGCATGGAATATTGACACAATTTGGGTTTCTGCCAGGTACTTGTGACCTGGCTTGGCCACTGCTGGAAACAGGATACTGGGCTAGATGGACCATTGGTCTGACCCAGTATGGCTACTCTTACATTCTTAAGCCACGCTAGCAGCTCCTAGTGTGGAATGCTGACAAAGTCCATTCACTTTGAATGGGCTCTGTCGGTACTGCCACGCGGGAACCGTTAGCACATCTTGATAAAAGAGACTCTAAATGAAAAAAATAGGTAGGTCTTTTTAGCTTCAAAAATCACAAGCCTATAAATATAAGCTTCTTTTCACTATATGTCTTTATTAGCAGAAGACTGATCTTTCCACCACACTCTTTCAGCTTTCTTAACTGTCCTATTTAATTCCCAAAGTTGATCATTAAACCACGGGGAAAAAATATTCCAAACAGGAATTTCATCCACTTTCTTTAAAGCCAAACATTTATATAAAGTAGACACCTCAGAGTTCTAGTTTTCAACTCTCTCACCAATGTCGGGGTTATCAAATCCAATTTTAAATGGGAAAATTCAGAAACAAAGTTAGCTAGATCAACAGAAATTGGATAAAAAAAATCTCTTTAATGGATAGCCCAGCTACAGAATAAACTGATTCATCAATCATCAATTGTTCAAAATTAATCCAAAAATAATCTGACTAAGGCACTGGTGAGAGAGATGGGCCCATGGAAGTAATTGCTGTTTATAAGCCATCAAAAAACAAAACACCAAATCAAGAATAGTCCCATGGATACGAGTAGGATTCTCAGTTAATTGGATAAAACCTAAATCATAGAGAGCAGTGACAAAATCCAAACAAGAACAGGATAAGAAGGAAAATTGGTATCCATTTCCTTTTTATCTTTCATGCACTTTTCATTGGATATATACAGCCAATTTATTATTTTATTCAGTTTTATATTTATTTATTGCATTTGTATCCCACATTTTCCCACCTCTTTGCAGGCTCAATGTGGCTTACAATACATCATGAATGGTGGAAATTCATTAGAAAATAGATATTTAGTATTACAGAAGAATCTTGGGCAACATGATAATGAAAAACAGGATAGTGGTATGACAGTAGATATTGTCGGACAGTTCTGAATATATGTGGAGGAGTTGTGTATATTTACGTTGGTTGATCTTTGGGGTATGCTTTGTTAAAGAGATGGGTCTTCAGTAGTTTGCAAAAGTTTGTTAGTTCGTAGATCGATTTTAAATTGCGCGGCAATGCATTCCATAACTGTGCGCTTAAGTAGGTAAAGTTTGACGCGTGCATTAGTTTGTATTTTAGTCCTTTGCAGTTAGGGAAGTGCAGATTAAGGAATGTGCGGGATGACCTTTTAGCATTCCTGGGGGTAGGTCTATCAGGTCTGACATGTAGGCTGGTGCATCTCCATGAATGATTTTGTGGACTAGGGAGCATATTTTGAACGTGATGCATTCTTTGAGTGGGAGCCAGTGTAGTTTTTCTCGTAGGGGTTTAGCACTTTCATATTTAGTTTTACCGAATATAAGTCTAGCTGCAGTGTTCTGGGCTGTCTGAAGTTTCTTGATTATTTATTCTTTACAGCCGGCGTAGAGTGCATTGCAGTAGTCTAGATGACTGAGTACTGTTGATTGTACCAGGTTGCGGAAAACTGTCCTTGGGAAGAAAGGTCTTATTCTTTTTAATTTTCATATTGAGTGGAACATCTTCTTGCTTGTGTTTTTCGCATGATTCTCGAGAGTTAGGTGTCGATCGATGGTCACCAAGAATTTTTAGGGTGTCCGAAATTTGAAGGTTCAGATTTGGAGTATTAACTATGGGCACTGCCGCGGTGTAGACGCGCTAATTTCTTAGTGTGTGCTAATGCTAGAGTCACCTATATATTCCTCTGGGTGTCTCCAGCGTTAGCATGTGCTAATTTTTAGTGCACACTAAGAAAAGTGCCTACAGCACAGCTTAGTAAACAGGGCCCTATAACTTTTCCCTACTTGATTTTTTAAAAATGTATTTATAAGAGGTCTTCATTGTGTATTACTGCAAGAAAGTACAAGCAAAAAATTGACTGTTATTTTTGCTGTGTTGCAAGCCTCTCTGTTGCAAGCCTCTCTGGGTCCTTTTTGAAGAAGGGTGAGAAATAAATTGAAAACAAAATGTAAAAAGGCTACTACAGCTGGTTTGTTAATTAAGGTTATCAGTAATTTTTTGAAAGTGTTGAATACTTACCAACCAACTCGATCACTGTGCTTGGAAGTGATTAAGGAATTGGTTGTACCATCAGCCACAGAGTCTCATTATGCAAAGACTCATACTTCTGCCTTTTCAGTACCTGGGTCTCTGCTGTGGAGTTAAATTTCCAGGTACTCTGAAATTATGTGCAAATGTTTCCCAGTTTAACAGGAACTTGAATGCTCACTATTTTGTGACGTAATTTTTGGAATGATGACAGTGGGTGTTAGTCATTGCCATTTGGACTTTCTGAAGTTTGCTATGTTTATTGTAAGTTTTTATGGTTTTATTATGTTTTAATAAGGCTTAATAGACCTCAGCTTCCAATGTGTAGATCAACGCGGTTTACAGTAAGAACATATACAAGAAAGTTAATTTTGTAATCCGCTTTGGTTAAAGCAGGATATGAATGTAAAAAATACATAAATAAATAATGGAAAAAGAGACTAACCTATGATGAACAAGAACTGGAAGGCATCAAAGTTATAAATTACTATAGTGGATATTGGCAATATAGTCCACCAGTCTCCCCAGTTGCCCTCATCTATGCCACATTGACTCTAGTCATCCCTCCCATGCACTTGTATCTGATTTCTCCCAGCATAATTAAATTCTATCAGTATTTTGGTTTTGAGTGGAGAAGTAGCCTAATGGTTAGTGCAGTGGCCTCAGAAGCAGCCACAGTGAGTTCAATTCCCACTACAGTTCTTTGTGACTCTAGGCAAGTCACCATTGCCCCAGGTACAAAATAAATACCTATATAGAACAACATATAAACTGTTTTGATTGTAAACACAGAAAGATGGTATGTCAGATCCCATTCCCTTCCTTTCACCTCTACTGGCAGACCCATTCAGGCATTGACCACCCTCCCAATAAAGAAGTAGCTCCTTGCATTTTGAGCATATCATGAGCCCCCTGTAGCTGAATTTCTTTCCATATTAAAATGACTAGCTTCTTGATCGTTACAAAATATCTGAATGTTTCTATCATGCTCCCCTTTCCTTGAAAGTATCAGTAGTAAATACGTATAAGAGAACAAAAGACCTTAACATTGTCTCTACAGTGTAAAAAAAAAAAGAAATATAAAAAACTAAGAGGGTAATATTCAGGTCGCGGAAGTCAGCATTTTCATGGATGACTAAATTAGATCCTGGATATTCAGCGCCGGGTCATGTGTGGGCTCAAGCACTGAATATAGGAATAAAGAAATAAAGGAATCCTGTGCCGAAGGAATGGATCCTCAGGAGCTAAGTCAAGATCGGGAGGCGGGGCTGGTGGTTGGGAGGCGGGGATAGTGCTGGGCAGACTTATACGGTCTGTGCCAGAGCCGGTGGTGGGCAGCGGGACTGGTGGTTGGGAGGCAGGGATAGTGCTGGACAGACTTGTATGTTCTGTGCCAGAGCCGGTGGTTGGGAGGCAGGGCTGGTGGTTGGGAGGTGAGGATAGTGCTGGGCAGACTTATACGGTCTGTGCCAGAGCCGGTGGTTGGGAGGAGGGGCTGGTGGTTGGGAGGCGGGGATAGTGCTGGGCAGACTTTTACGGTCTGTGCCCTGAAGAGCACAGGTACAAATCAAAGTAGGGTATACAAAAAAAGCAGCAAATATGAGTTATCTTGTTGGGCAGACTGGATGGACCGTGCAGGTCTTTTTCTGCCGTCATCTACTATGTTACTATATGAGGGACCAATTGTCCCACTGCTAGCTACCAGGCTTGGTGGGCTCCAGCTGAATATTGGCAGGAACAAAATAACTATTTAAAAGACTTCTGAGTCCTCTCCCATCCCTGAAACAGCCCCCTACCTTTCCTTCCTCCTCCCCCAGCCTGTGACAATCAGAAGCCCTCTCCCCCCAGAACGTTCCCCCAACCCAGGCCACATTAGATCCCTGGTGGTCCAGTGGGAGCTATGGAGGCTGCAGTGAATCCCACTCGCTCCTGCCCCTAGTGGCAGCATCTTCACTGCATATTGCCAACTCCTCCCTGAGCAATTTAATTGGGCAGGAGCCTTTCCTGACAGCTTACATTGTTTTGAGTATTGGGCTGTAAAATATGTAGGACCAATGGCAGGTTCTGCGTCATTCAGAAGAACCACAGTTCAGTTACCAAGTTGAGTCTTCTACACCCCAAGTCATCTGGGGATGGCCATGCTGCAAAGACAGAATTCACAGTCCCCTCAGGGAGGGGTAGTGTGAGTCATTGCTTGGAGATGATACTGGTGGCTGGATTCAGAGCCCACAATCATCAAACTCTGGAAAAATGCTGGGGAGGGGGGATTTTGTACATTGGAAAGAATTCATGGATAGTTGTGAATGAGGGCCTGTAGGGCCAAATCCCATCCCTAGTTCAAACTGAAAATTATTCAGAAGCAGCAGCCCAGCGGTACTTCCCACCCCCAGCACACCGTTATATCTGCTTCACTTGCCACACAGCCATTTCTTTAAAAAAAGAAAGACCAGTTAAAGATTAAACAAAAGGTATTCCTTTTCTCTTTTACTTATTGATCTAGACCAAGAGGCTAATGCATGGAAAGTTTGTATTGTTTTATACTTTATTCCATCAATTAAAATTGCGACAAATAAAATATTCACACATATAAAGTCGTGGGGAAGGGGCGGGGGTGGGAGAAATCGAAAAAACTGATTGACGATGTTGGGTATGTTGTTGGAATGTCGATTTTGTATACTGAGCCATGTTGTATGAATAAGTCAAGCTGATTTGTATTATACATATCGTCAATAAAGCAGTTTAAACATAAAAAAAGAAAGTCCTACCTTTTACTCGCTGTGGTAAAAAGAGGCCTCAGCGTGCGCGAAAAACATGCGCCGATGCCAGCACAGGCCCCCTTTTGCTGCAGCTTGGTAAAAGCGGCCCTATCTGAACGTAACACATAACTTCAGCATATTGTAACCTGGCTTCATGAGAATAAACTAGCTCTGAATCCGCTAAAATCAAAATGATCCCTTTCCTTAGCAAAGGTCAAAATATTCTTCCTCTTTCAATATATCTAGATGGGATTTCCATTCCCATAGTGCATTCCGTTCGTCTTCTCGGAGTACTTCTGGATAACAATCTCTCATTTCACTTACAGATTTCAACAGACGTACAACACTCCTTTTATAGGCTTAGATTACTACAATCTGTTTATTCGTTAATTTATCCCTCTGCATTAAACACTCTTATACATTCCCTTGTCATAAGCCAATCAGATTACTGTAACTCACTTTACATTGTTCAAAACACGGCCATCAAGATTATAAATGGGCTTAAAAATATGATCATGTTACACCTCACTTGATAAAAGCTCACTGGTTACCAATTACCAGGGCTTTTTTTGAGGGGGTACTTGGGGATACTGAGTACCGGCACCTTTTCCATTGTCTGCTAAAATTGACCTATGGACCTCAAGTTTTAATGAAAGAGCTTAGGCTCTACGCATCAATTCTGCCTTCTCATAGGTTCTGTGACTGGTTGCAGAGGGCCTGGCTATTGTGGGGAGGGTCCCTCAGTGATTACCCCCACCCCTGAAGGGTGGCCTAGCATTTGAGTACCGGCACCTTTTTCACTAGAAAAAGTGCATTGCCAATTACACACTGCATAACATACAAAATTCTACTATTAGTTTTCAAAATCTGCTCCTCCAACAAACCATACTTAGCTCGCTATCCAGTCCCATATGTTCCCACTCATCCCCTTAAAAGTGCATAACACCATTGCCTCAATGTACCTACCTATACAGATAAACATCACGAGCACACTAGACACAGTATTTTTTTTTTTGTTCAAGCCCCAGAATTATGGAACTCATTACCAATTCATTTGAGACAATGCCATTCCTTGGATAATTTCAAAGCAGACTTAAAAACCTCTCTTTTTAAGGACGCTTTTCCTATTGATGCTTTTCCTATAATACCAGTTCTACGGCCCTTGCAGTTCCGCTGTGACTCTGAGAGTAAACTCATTTACCCTGATGTTCCAACCCTTCCCCATCTATATTGTAATTCTACCCCCCCCCCCCTTCTGTATCATGTCTTGTCCTGTCTTGAATTCTATTCTTCAATTTTAGATGGATTTTTCAGTAGGCGGGATAGAAAGTGCTAAATAAACTTGAAAGGCTAGAATCATAATCTTAAACTGTATCCTAAACTCAACTTGTAATCAATGGTATCATATTAAAACGGGGGGGGGGAGAACATGATCCTTGGAGATGGGAGAGGTTCCGAGGGATTGGAAAACGGCGGAGGTGGTCCCTCTTCACAAAAGTGGGGATAGAGAAGAAGCTGGAAACTACAGGCCGGTAAGCCTCACTTCGGTTATTGGAAAAGTAATGAAAGCCATGCTGAAGGAAAGGATAGTGAATTTCCTGGAAGCCAATAAGTTGCAAGATCCGAGACAACATGGTTTCACCAAAGGGAAATCGTGCCAAACGAATCTCATTGAATTCTTTGACTGGGTGACGGGAGAATTAAATCAAGGACGTGCTATGGACGTCATCTACTTAGATTTCAGCAAGGCTTTTGACACGGTTCCCCACAGGAGGCTCTTAAATAAACTAGACAGCCTGAAGATAGGACCCGAAGTGGTGAACTGGATTAGGAACTGGTTGACGGACAGACGCCAGAGGGTGGTGGTGAATGGAGTTCGCTCGGAGGAGGGAAAGGTGAGTAGTGGAGTGCCTCAGGGATCGGTGTTGGGGCCGATTCTGTTCAATATATTTGTGAGTGACATAGCCGAAGGGTTACAAGGTAAAGTTTGCCTTTTTGCGGATGACACCAAGATTTCCAACAGAGTGGACACCCCGGAGGGAGTGGAAAACATGAAAAAAGATCTGAAGAAGCTAGAAGAATGGTCTAACGTTTGGCAATTAAAATTCAATGCGAAGAAATGCAAAGTGATGCACTTAGGGAGTAGAAATCCAAGGGAGATGTATGTGTTAGGCGGGGAGAGTCTGATAGGCACGGACGGGGAGAGGGATCTTGGGGTGATAGTATCTGAGGACCTGAAGGCGACGAAACAGTGCGACAAGGCGGTGGCCGTAGCTAGAAGATTGCTAGGCTGTATAGAGAGAGGAGTGACCAGCAGAAGAAAGGAGGTTTTAATGCCCCTGTATAAGACGTTGGTGAGGCCCCACCTGGAGTATTGTGTTCAGTTTTGGAGGCCGTATCTTGCGAAGGATGTTAAAAAAATGGAAGCGGTGCAAAGAAAAGCTACGAGGATGGTATGGGATTTACGTTCCAAGACGTATGAAGAGAGGCTTGCTGACCTGAACATGTACACCCTGGAGGAAAGGAGGAACAGGGGTGATATGATACAGACGTTCAAATATTTGAATGGTATTAATCCGCAAACGAATCTTTTCCGGAGATGGGAAGGCGGTAGAACGAGAGGACATGAAATGAGATTGAAGGGGGGCAGACTCAGGAAAGATGTCAGGAAGTATTTTTTCACAGAGAGGGTGGTGAACGCTTGGAATGCCCTCCCGCGGGAGGTGGTGGAGATGAAAACAGTAACGGAGTTCAAACATGCGTGGGATAGGCATAGAGGAATCCTGTGCAGAAGGAATGGATCCTCAGAAGCTTAGCTGAAATTGGGTGGCGGAGCAGGTGGGGGAAAGAGGGGGTGGTGGTTGGGAAGCGAGGATAGGGGAGGGCAGACTTATACGGTCTGTACCAGAGCCGGTGCTGGGAGGCGGGACTGGTGATTGGGAGGCGGGAAATACTGCTGGGCAGACTTATATGGTCTGTGCCCTGAAAAGGACAGGTACAAATTCAATTCAAGGTAAGGTATACACATATGAGTTTGTCTTGGGCAGACTGGATGGACCATGCAGGTCTTTTTCTGCCGTCATCTACTATGTTACTATGTTACTATGATCAAATTTTCATATGTAACACAGCTGAGTTTTGCAGAATTTCGAGTCCCTGTATAGTGCATATTGCAATAATCTATCCTTGAAAATAATAGAGAATGTAGAAGAGTATGGAGAGTACTAGTAGCTAAGTAGCTATAAATCGAACAAAGCAGACTCAGAACATGAAAACAGGATTTCATTAATGCTGAAACCTGAGAGCTAAGCTGAGAGTCAATGAGTAAGTAATTGGAGTAACCAGAATGTCAAATAGCAATAAATCAGAAGTAGGTCAAAAAAGAACAGCCAGTGAGCTAACAAGTAATTGTTTTATCAGGATCTAGAGCTAAACGGAGGAGCTGAAGCCATGACGCAATAGAGCTTAAACAAGTTTATAAAGGAGATAGATCAATATCGTCCAAGGCAATAACATAGAGCAGCAAAATGTCATCTGCATAAATTTGAAAGAAAATCCCATACTCCTGAATTTTCATTGCCAAAGGGCTCAAAATTATTTTAAAAGTGCCTTATAAAATTACCCCACAACAGGTACAACATATGCCTTATTAGCCTAGCTGTCGCCTGAGGTCAATTTTCAGAGCAGCTCCTGCAGGTAAGAAGTATTTTTCCTATGTAAACTGGCCTTATGAAAATTGCTCATCCTGTATATAGGTAAAAATGTGCATGTACTTCCATAAAATGAAGTTTATTCTCTGTAATATGGTGGAGCTGCTCCTGGAATGGGGAGAGGTTGCAGAAGAAAACAATGCATGTAGTTTTGAAATTCAAAACTATCCTTTAAGGGCCCCTTTAACCAAGCTGCAGTAAAAGGAGCCCTGTAGTGGCACTGGCACAGGTGCAGGAGGTGTGCGATGAACCACAGTGGGTAAGGGCTCTCACGTGTAACTGGGCAGCCCTGGCGGTAATCAGGTAGCGCCAACTGCCGGGTAAGCCCCCAGCACTAAAAATATTTTTCAAGAACAAGAAATGGCACATAGTGGGGGAAGGAACTACTGCTAGGCTCCTGCGGTAACCGGCAGCAGTGCTGAATTGATGCGCAGCAAGCCCACAGTAGGGGGTTCTTCTACTAAGCTGCGGCAAAATGGAGCTTGCACTGGCGTCAGCGTGTGTTTTAGACATGGGTTGAGGCCCCCTTATACCCCAGCGGGTAAAAGGCTGTTTTTGTTTTGTTTTTTTAATTTTAAGGAAATGGCTGCGTGGCAAGTGAAACACTTGCCGCACAGCCATTTCAGGGGGGGAGCACTTACCGACACCCATCGAGGTAGCGGTAAAAACTCCCATGCTAAAACAGCGGTAACCGGACAGTGCATGGCACTGCCCAATTAATGCCGGGTAATATTTTTGTAGCGCTGGAAATGGCAAATGCTGGCGGTGGGAACTACCACCGGGCTGCTGCAGTAGCCTGGCAGTACTTCCTGTTTAGCGAGCGGTAAGCCCGCATTGGGCTTACTGCCACTTAGTAAAAGACCTCCTAGGTTTGCTGTGCCATTGTAAAAGGGACCCTAAATATGCTAAGAAATGGGCTTAGTGCATCCTAGCATGAGCCTTTCCCACCTGCTAAGCCCATTTCTAAAGTGTATACAAAATATCCTAATTATAATTTTTTTAAATTTAATTTTACAAGCCGTGTGCTAACGTTAGTATTAGTACATGGCAAATGAAAAAATATTAACACAGGTGCACTCACCACCTCCTATTTAGGTGGCACTGAGGGCTTCAGCATTATGGACGCCTTAACCAGTTAGCATGAGCTGTCAGTACGCTAACTGCTTAATGTATCCATGCCCTCTTCAAAAAATAAATAACATGTGCTTACCCCCAGTTCTATATAGTGTGTCTAGAGTTCCGCGCACTTCTGTGCCTGAACCTAGTATTCTATAACTACATGCGTAGATTGTTTTAACAAGCTGTTAACCGTTGTTAACAGCTCTTAACAAGCAATAACAAGCACTAAGTAAAATTTAGAATTTATGCATGTGCATTGCTAAGTGCATTCTGTAATGTACTGCGCCTAAATGGGCGTTCCAAAATCTACACGCATTGTTATAAAATATGGGCAAGTGAATGTAAATCTATGCGCAGGGATTTACACCAGCTTTTCGCTGGCATAAATGGACGTACGTAGATTTAGTCGCATGAACATCTAAGCGTATTCTGAATACCGCACGTAGATTTATGCGCGGCATTTAGAATACGCTTAGGCGTGATTGCCTAACGCATGTTAATTTTAGGCACCATATATATATAATCGGGCCCTTAGTGAATGCAAACAAAAAAAATACCACAAGATGCTTTAGTCATTTAGGGCTCCTTTTATTAAGTGGTGGTAAGCCCAACGTGGGCTTCCCGCTCACTGTATAGGAAGTACCGCCAGGCTACCGCAGAGCCTGGTGGTATTCCCACCCCTAGCGCACTGTCATTTCCGGAGCTACAAAAATGTATTTTTGTAGCGCTGGAGTGTACCCAGTGGTAACGCGGGAGCCCTTACTGCCACCTCAATGGGTGATGGTATGGGCCCCTTCCCCCCCCCCCCCCCCCCACCGAAATGGCCACACAGCAAGTGCTTTACTTGCCGCCCGGCCATTTCCTGTAGGAAAGTGAGACTTCCCTTTTACCAGCTGCGTTAAAAGTTTGTCTTGGGACGCGTGTAAATCACGCTCTGACGCCAGCACATGCCCCCTTTTGCTGAAGCTTGGTAAAAGGGGTCCTTACGCAAGCTAACCCTTAGCGCACCTTAGTAAGAGAACCCCTATGCTTGATCATTTGTTTGAAAAAAATTACCTACAGAAAAAGTATGTGCAAATCTCTGTGGGTATGTTTTCTTTATAAAGTTCTAAAAATAAAAGCATGTTCTTTCACTTTGAAAACTGATTCAAAATACAGAGGTAAGAAGTACCAACAGACTTTGAGGCAATACAGGCAGAATGAAAATTACCTACCATATTTCTGAATTTAATAGGCAAATATATATAGAGACCCTTATTTTAGAAGCATCTCCATGTGTAAATAGTGGCATAACGCATAAATGCAAGGAGGCATTCACACTGTCAGAGCACGGGAGGTGCATGGGCGATGCAGACAATTAGGTGCAGCGCTTACATAATACAGTACGTTATGCATACCCTCGCAGCACCTGCTGATGGTGGGTTGCATTAGTCTTCTACAACAGAATCTGAGTGCTCAAATGTCACTGAGCTGCATCAGGGCACCTAAAAGGAAGCGCCCATTTATACAGTGCTTTGTAAAAGTCTTCAAACACTTATACATTTTTCATATTCCACTGTCTTAAAATATAATTAAAAGGGTACTAAGGTACTATGTAAGCCACATTGAGCCTGCAAATAGGTGGGAAAATGTGGGATACAAATGTAACAAATAAATACAGTAGGAGTTTTTTATTCAATTTTTATTGAAATTTGCAACAACTGATTGCTCTACATCGGTTATTCTTATTTGTTGTGTTTGTGTAAAAGTAGGAGTTTGTTTCACTGATCTGCACAATACATTGTACAACGTGAAAGAACAAATTAGAGAAATATTCAAAAGGTAACTAAGAAGCTTAAGAAACCAAAAAATCTTAATTGCATACATCTTTCCACTCTCTGCACTGCAAACTCAAATTAGCCGTTTCCAAAACCTGTATTAACAAGGTCCATAATAGTAACATAGTAAATGACAGCAGATAAAGTCCTGTATGGTCCATCCAGTCTGTCTATGCTTATGTTTATTTAAAAACTTGCTTTATCACTAAGCTATAACAGGTCACAGCGGATTACAAAATAAAATACAAAAAATAAAAAAAGGAACTCAACCAGTATCAAATCACAATAGTTGAGCTGATTTGAATACCTCCCTGGATGAAAAATCAAACTGCTTTTGTTGTACGATGTGAATTTGAAGCAAAGGTCTAAACAAGCTGAACACAGAGCTGCTCAGAGAATTCCAGGAAAAAGTTAATTCAAAGGTACAGACCGGGGGAATGCTAAAAGAATACGTCTGTGTCAACTGCAAACTGCCTCACTCCAAAATTAGTAGGCAAGGGTTAAGGAAACTTCTGAGGAAAGTGACTCTACAAATGTCTCTGGCTGAGACGGGGAAATGTTGACCATTTGAAAAAATGAAAACATTACTCCACAAACATGATTTGTTTGGAAGTGTAGCAAGAAGAAAGCCACTGCTAAGGAAAAGCCATAGAAGGTGATGTATATAGCATTTGCAAATACTAAGGAGGAACTGCACACGGATGGGATGTTTTATGGTTCAATGAGACCAAAGTGGAACTGTGTGACCTCAATGTGATATGTGTGACAAAAAAACAAGCAGCACATCACACTGCTAACAGCATCACTACAGTAAAGCATGTAATGGTAGCATTATGTTGTGGGAGTGCTTTTCAGCACTGGAGACTGGGAGCCTTGTAAAGATCAAAGATGGATGATGGAATGTACAGGGAGATCCTGGAGTAAAATCTGTTCCAGTCTGCCACAGACCTGGACCTGGGGAGAACATTCACTTTTCAGGACAATGATCTCTAGCACAAAGCACAAATAAAAATGGAGTGACTTACCAAGAAGAAAATGAATGACCTCAATCAACCTAGTTACATCCCAGACCTGAATCCAACAGAAAATCTGTTGCAAGACTTGAAGATTGCAGTCCACAAACAGTCCCTGGCCAGCTTGAAAGAACTTGAGCTATTCCGCAAAAATGGGCAAAAATTGCAGCATCCCCTACTTATCTTGAATGACTTCTGGCTTTTATTGCTGCAAGACGAATCCATCGAGTGTTGAGTTAAGGGATGTGAATACTTGTGTAATTCAGTGAAACATATCTCTACATTAATGTATTTTGAATTCTAGCTTTTAGACAGCGGAATGTGAAAAATGCACAAGACTTTTACCAAGTACTAAAGTACACCTTCAAGGTAAAAAAAATTAAGTTTCACATAGAACTAACTGAACCTACTTTACAGTAACTACAGTACTACATGGGTCTAAAAAAGGGAAAAGGAAAAAAACATCAAAATTCTTTGGGACCTCTTGATATGTCCTATATATTTGGTGCAAACAGGACACCAAACACAAAGTTAGTATTTATTTCAAAAATTTCTATACCACCTATAAATATTATTATAATTATTATTATATTATTATTACTATAACTATTAGCAACACATACATCCACTAACAGGGTCATCTCAGAAGCATTCTCCCCTATGGAAAGTTTACTAAAAACCCAGACTTTGGAGGGTAACCTATATAGACTCTTTCACATCTATATGACAGAATACGCATTTAAAGGGGCAAATTTTATATTTGGTGCCAAAAAAAACATGCTTAGCGCTATTCTATAAACTTCACCTAAAATTAGGCGCAGTTTATAGAATACGCGTAGTGCCCATTCCTGTGACTAAAATTTAGGCGTCACCATTTATGTCAACTAAAACCTGGTGTAAATGCCCGCACCTAACTTACTCCCCCCCCCCCCCTTTTACAAAGCCGGTGCGGTGAATAGGCTGTGTCAGCGTTGCTGTGCAGCTTTGTAAAAGAGGGGGTTAGGTGCGGATTTGGCATCCTATATAATAATTTACACCTCCGTCTGGATGCCTGGGTTCGTAACACACTTCCCATTGGTCCGCCCTCGGGATGACGTCACAGGGCGGACCAATGGGAAGTGAGAGGGAAGGAAAGCCAGCACCTGCCACCGGAAGTCTCTCTCTCTGTCCCCTCGGACTGCAACGACAACCTGGGAAGGGAAGCCAGCACCAGCCGGCGGAGGTCAGTACACAATCCCCCCCCCCCCCCGAGTTCCAGCCCCATCCCCTCCGAGTTCCATGCCCCCCTACCTCCCTCCCTCCCTCTTTCCACTCCCGTCCGAGTTCCATGCCCCCCCTCCTCCGAGTTCCACCGCCCAGCGCCTCCCTCCCTCTCTCTATCTGTGCCCTCCGAGTGGAAGCAGGACGTGTGCGGCTGCCCCTCCCCTTCGTAAGTGCTGGCTGTTATTTAAAACTTCTTACCTCCTGGTCCGCCGGCAACAGTGAAGTCAAGCAGGCACAGCACGGCGCTTCAGACTGCCTTTGCTTCTGTTTCAGCTGTGCCTCTGGTCCTGCCCTTCCGCAAACAGGAAATGAGGGCGGGACCAGAGGCAGAGATGAAACAGAAGTGAAGACAGTCTGAAGCGCCGTGCCTGCTCGACTTCACTGTTGCCAGTGGACCAGGAGGTAAGAAGTTTTAAATAACAGCCGGCACTTACGAAGGGGAGGGGCAGCCGCACACGTCCTGCTTCCACTCGGAGGGCACAGAGAGAGAAGGAGGGAGGTGCGGGGGTGTGGAACTCGGACAACAGTGGGTGCATGGAACTCGGAGGGCAGGGGAAGAGAGGGAGGGAGGGGGTCCTGGAACTCGAAGGGGAGGGGGGCTTGGAACACGGAGGACAGAGAGGGAGGGAGGTAGGGGGCATGGAACTCAGAGGGGAAGAGGCCTGGAACTCCGAGGAGAGAGAGGGATGGGCACATGGGGGTGTGGAACTCCAAAGACAGGGGTGCAGGGAACTCCCGGGGGGGGGTAAGGGCGGAGGGGGGAGGAGGGAGCGGCCAACGCAGGTCGGCCTGCGACTGACACAGAGAGGGAGGAGCCGGCGTGTAAAGGAGAAGAGCGAGGGAGGCAGTGACCAGGGGGTGGGCCTTGAACTCGGAAGAGAGGGAAGCAGGGGGGCCTGGAACTCGGAGGACACAGACGGGGGCCTGCAACTCAGACGACAGAGACCGAGGGAGGGAGAGCTGGAACTCCGAGGAGAGGGGAGCATAGAACTCCGAGGACAGGGGGGTTGGCCTGGAATTCACATAACAGGGAGGGAGGCAGGAGGCCAAGCTGCAACTGCAAGGAAAACCTTGCTAGCGCCCATTTCATTTCTATCAGAAATGGGCCTTTTTTACTAGTATTCTAATAGTGCACAGAATTTTTAGGAATGTCCACGACCCACCCATGCCACACCCTCTTTTGAGACCTGAACATTAGAATTTACGCATACCGCTTTCCAGAATACACTTAGAAAGTTGCACTCGTAAATTCTAATCAGTGCCAATGTGCCAAAAATTGCTTGTTGGTGGCCAATTATCAGTGCCAATTGGCTTGTTAACCAATTAAGCTGCGTGCACAATTTGGCACCAAACATATAATCTGAGGGAAAACGCTTCATAAAAATTCCCACCTGTGTAAAAAGTACATGCAATGACAAGAACATTCACAATTTTATGCAACATAAATGTAGATGTATTCAGGGATACAGTTCGGGTAAAGTATGAGCACAGTCACCATTTACATGTGTTATGAAACACACATGACACTTACACCTCCAAAGCAGGTATAAATGTACAAGAGTTCATTTTACCCCGTTTGTACTATTTTATAAAGAAACGTTAAGTGTTTATGTATCTTCATAGAACAGGATCAAAATACATGCCTAATTGGCCTTCCTCTCTAGGCAACCTGTTATAAAATTGCCTTCCACATACGCATCTCCCTAAACACAATGCTGTAGTTACATCTCAAGAATACCTGTGGAATCTACTTTCCTATCCAAGTAAATCAAAGTTTAACTGGCTAATTTTTTCATAAAGTAAAATTTTTGTTTACTTTGAGCCACATATATTGAGGACTTTTCCCATTGATACAAAATGAGACACCCTTTAGTACATTTGGCTCTTTGGGTTTCTTTCTGTGAAAACACCAGTTTCCATGATCCTCTTTTATGAGGCAAAAAACACAAGATAGAAGCGTGCCCGTGAAATCATTCTCCAGAGATTTAATTAGCCTGGATGCAACAACAGATTTTGTAGAGAGCCTGAGAAGGGGGCAGCCCACCACCAGCCAGAACAGTATGGTAACATAATCCAGATCTAAGAACAGCCACCCCCCTACCCAATTTTATATAATTTCACAGAAGGCGATACTATAAAATGAATATCTCACACCTTTTATATAACTGCATACTCTTTTTAAAGTTTATTTCTTCCTCTCATTATAAAAGAAAACCTTTGAAAATACAAATCCTCTATTGTTTAAATTTGACTCTTCTATTTACAGGGTGGAAGGACACATACAGTCTCTTCAGTGCAGTTCTCTCAGCAAGACAAAGGTCATTCTGTAAAAGGCAAATGGCCTATCCCTCTTACTCCAACTGCGTGCTTACAATTCCTATTTGAAAATAAAAGTCAATGCAGACCTCCAGTAGCATGCCTCGTCATTTAAACTTTTCAAAAATAGCAAGCCTCCACCACCTTCCACTAAATGAACATATCAAAGGAAATAATGGAAATCTCTTACAAAAGTAAAACTGCAGAACCCTTCAATGGTACACTGGACAGAGAATATGGATCTTATCTATAACTGCCTATGTAGTAAACTGATTACAGTAATTTGCTCCATTCCAATTACAGAAAATTCAAATTTAAGGGCGAGGTGAGAGAGTTTACTGTATTTTGTGCGTTTTTTCCTCTTGTACTTGGGCCTAGAATAATCTTTCAAGTAAATATTCTGAAGTGCAACTGAATATCTGGTTAGCAAAATCAGAAATCAGGGCCAGCAATTGGTTGAAAAAATAAATTCCAAACCTTAAATAAAACACAATGTCAGAGTACAGATTATTTAACATAAAGAGAAAAGAATCATTTCACTGTTTCCAAAGACAGTCCTAGTAACTTGCTCTTGGTTGCATCTTTGCTTAAATAGTTTAAACACAGTGAAGAGTTTTGCATCCCACAGGTAAACAGCCTTACCCTTTCCAAGTTAACCATTGATCAGGATTGGGATTATGCACCATATAAAGAATTAAACTACAATACTACTAGATGGGTGATTTCTAACCAGAAATCTTCCACTAGCCCCTCACTGTTAAAGCTGCACTTTCACTTTGTCTCTGCCTCTCTTCATAAAAATTAAATCACAACAACCAAAAGTGCAACTGTTGTAATTCTGTGGTGTGAAGAGCAAAGACAACAACGAATGCACAGAAAGAGTAATGGATAATAATATTAATATCGGATTCAAGGGGCCTGCAGGGTGCAATCAGAGCAGCTAGAAGTGGTGATGGTGGCTATGATATTCTTAAAAGAAGAGGACGGCTTGTCAGAAACACTCATCTCCTGTGGCATCCTGGAAACTACAAGTGATTGTTTAAAATCTTTGCAGTGCAATGCACTCCGAAACAGATTTCTTTTTCTGACAGTGAAAGAAAGATTTTTAGCAGCCAAGAACATAATCAGATTATTATTTCTCACACAATGTTCTGGAGAATTTGTATGGTTGTGCAATCCTGTTCTGTTTTTCTTAAGGAAAGAGTTAAGTTTGTTTATTTTTTTTTTTCAATGACCAATACGGTTTTATTTCACTTTTGTATTAAGGAACCCAGGACGAAAATTTGCCTTTCACTAACTGTGGAGAGTCTGATAGTTTGTTTACTACAAATAAATGCCCAGTAAGTTGCTTTTGTAATCTACATCTTTTCCTCCATAGGCTGTTTTCTGGTTCAACTCATCTGACTCCTCTTGATCCTTGTTGGCAGTCAGGCAGGCTTCTTACCCCCCTCTTCCAGTTCCAATGTCTCCTCTTTATCCTGTTCCCCATCTTCATCCTTTACGGCTATTTATCTCTCAGTATATAGCGTCAATAAAACTGTCAGCTGATCATTTCATTACCGATCCCAGCCTTCCTTTATCTCAATTTAGACTCCCATTCAACTCCCCACCCCCATCCGACTCTTTGTCCTAATTTCTAATGCTCTCCCAGAAAGAAACACAATTATTTTCTCACAGGTCAAATATGGACCTAATTAATTCCAGGCAAATTAAAAAAGTAGGTCTAAAAGTATCCAAACCTCGGATAACTGAATAAACAAAGGATCAAAAGTAATTAAAAAGAAAACTAAAGCAACAGCAAAACAACAAAACAAGAAACCCCAGCTGCCCTTTTCCATGATCTAACGCCTTCACACTTTTAAAGTCACTGAAATTTCAGCTTGTCACTTTCACTCATCAACCTCATACGGTGCTCTGGAAGTCTTCTTGCCCCCCGAAATCACTCCTTAAGCTGCCATCCTCTAACCCATTTTCTGTGAATTTTCTCAGATGCAACAAGTTGCCGAGACCGAAACTTCGGCTCCGGGGAAAAAGAGCGAGCGGAAATCTCTCGTCTCTCCTCCTTTGTCCTCCACTGGAGCTGCTGCCCTTCCCCTCCCCACCCCACCCCACCTCTGCCGCGTTTCCCCTTCGGAGATATCTTTTGTCATGTTCCCCCTCTCCCTTTTTTTTCTTCTCTTGTTGTTTCTCTAGTCTTTTGCCCTCTCCATGCCCGTGCTCACTGCTCCTTATCCCTCTTATTTGATCTATCCTCGTCCCTTTCCTCTCTCTCTATTTCCCCCTCCTCTCTTCCCCTTCCCAGAGCCGATGGCAGGATTTGCTGACCTGCAGGGCCGCTGCTGGGGGAGTGGATCGCAGGGTGGGGGAGTCACCAGGCTGCCGGTCTCACGTCTCTCTTCAGGTCCAAGGAAACATTGCACCTCGGCGGGCTCTGCCGAAGGAACAGACAGGGATTACTACGATGTTTACAAAGCTCTCTCAATCCCGGATTCACCTCCTCCTCCGGCTGCTCTTTAGTTTCTCTTTGCAGAGATAGGGCTAAACAGATCCTCCCAAGCCACAACATTTTTAATGGACACCGAGAAAGAGAGAACATACACAGAAACATAAAAAAATAACCCCAAAGTTTAGGGAAGAAAGTTTGCAAGCAATATTTTTAAGGATGGAGCGGCGGGAAGGAATAAGCAGTATTTTCTTTGCTTGATCAGCTGAGGTTTATATGTCTTGTTTTGCAGGATCTGTCGCAAAAGCAGGAAGTTGGGAGTCTGGAAAAATGTAAAAAATGTGAAAGATTGCAATTCCTGAAAGCTGACTCAACAGGGAGAGCGAGAAAGCGAGGGAGAGGGGGAGAGAGAAGGAAATTCCTCCCAGGCTAGAGAAACTCACCTGAAACGCACAAAGAGGGAGGTGGAGAGGCAAGAGGCTGTGTGGATCGGGGGGATGGGGACCTGATTTTAAAATAAAAGTGAGGTTTTTTTTCCTGGAGTTTGCGAGGAGAAAGTCAGGAATTTGAAGAATGGGGATTGGTATGAAATGAACGCAGCTGGGAGGAGGGGTTTCTGAGTTCACGTAACAGAAATTGGGAGGAGACTCGAAGCTCAGGGGCACAGTTGTCGGGCATCGCTCGCTGGTGACTGATGAGCAAGACATGGAAAAGAGGAAAAAAAAAACCCTTACCAGCACACAGGGATCGGGCAGTAGTAGTGAATAGAGGGCAGGGGGAGGAGACAGGCCGAGGCTGGGAAACTTACAGTAAACACGGAGCGGAGCCAGGCAGGAGGAAAGAAGGGAGGAGAACGGGAGTGTTATACAAACTGCCATTGTACTACTACATCCAAACAGCGAGCATGCTAGCCGAAAATCTAACAGGAGGTTTACAGGACAGGAAGTCTGAGTAAGAACTGTCCTGACAAACAGAAACTGAATGTCTTACTCCACAGGCAAGCACAATTCCTCTGTGTACTTCAGAGAAACAGAGTTAAAAGTGGGCTTGCCGAAGGTCAGACAAAAGCCAGGACAGGAAGCCAGGGGTTAATGGCTGCCAAGCATCGCAGACTAACAGAGCGAGTAGACTTGCAGGGAGCACCCCAAGATAAAGCTATACGCTAGTAAAACAAAACAAAAAAATAAGAGTTCTTCAGCTAACTGGTAAAGAATTTCACATTTACAACATGTCATAGAACCTCAATGCTTGGATCTGAATTTCAAATGGGCCCGTTTACATAATAACATAGTAGATGACGGCAGAAAAAGACCTGCACGGTCCATCCAGTCTGCCCAACAAGATAAACTCATATGTGCTACTTTTTGTGTATACCTTACCTTGATTTGTATCTGTCATTTTCAGGGCACAGACCATAGAAGTCTGCCCAGCACTAGCCCTGCCTCCCAACCACCGCCTCCCACCACCGGATCCGCCACCCAATCTCGGCTAAGCTTCTGAGAATCCCTTCCTTCCGAACAGGATTCCTTTATGTTTATCCCACGCATGTTTGAATTCCGTTACCGTTTTCATCTCCACCACCTCCCGCGGGAGGGCATTCCAAGAATCCACCACTCTCCGTGAAAAAATACTTCCTAACATTTTTCTTGAGTCTACCCCCCTTCAATCTCATTTCATGTTCTCTAGTTCTACCGCCATCCCATCTCTGGAAAAGGTTCGTTTGCGGACTAATACCTTTCAAATATTTGAACGTCTGTATCATATCACCCCTGTTTCTCCTTTCCTCCAGGGTATACATGTTCAGGTCAGCAAGTCTCTCCTCATACGTCTTGTAACGCAAATCCCATACCATTCTTGTAGCTTTTCTTTGCACTGCTTCAATTCTTTTTACATCCTTAGCAAGATACGGCCTCCAAAACTGAACACAATACTCCAGGTGGGGCCTCACCAACGACTTATACAGGGGCATCAACATCTCCTAGCTATGGCCACCGCCTTGTCACACTGTTTTGTCGCCTTCAGATCCTCAGATACTATCACCCCAAGATCCCTCTCCCCGTCCGTACATATCAGACTCTCACCGCCTAACACATACGTCTCCCGTGGATTTCTATTCCCTAAGTGCATCACTTTGCATTTCTTCGCATTGAATTTTAATTGCCAAACCTTAGACCATTCTTCTAGCTTCCGCAGATCCTTTTTCATGTTTTCCACTCCCTCTCGGGTGTCCACTCTGTTACAAATCTTAGTATCATCCGCAAATAGGCAAACTTTACTTTCTAACCCTTCGGCAATGTCACTCACAAATATATTGAACAGAATCGGCCCCAGCACCGATCCCTGAGAGACTCCACTACTCACCTTTCCCTCATCCAAGTGAATTCCATTAACTACCACCCTCTGGTAGTTAATGGAATTAACTACCAGCTAATTAACTTTTAGCGCAAGGGCCATGCACTATGATTAGCGTGTGGGTTGTTTATCTTTCTGCCCTCTCCTTGTGCATGGAGGCCACTTTTAGCATGGCTGTAAAATGGCCACGTGCTAATTTCCAAATTAGCCCTTACCACTCTCCACCCCTCCAAGTGTGCACAGATGCCTGAACTACTGCAGCACACCCTGCGGCAGTGCTTACCACCACAGTAAAAGGACCCCTTATTTAAAGTTTACTGCTTCCTTTCAGTTTTCTGTAGTTGCGCTTAGTCTCTCAGTTTTTCATTGTTTTCGCTTCCTTCTGATTTCCCGTATTATGCTGAAATCCATGGACTTTTACGGCAATGCAGTGTCCACCATTTTCAGCTCCTGTGCTGTACATATTTAGGGACTCAGCCTGTGCAGAAAGTCTGTATAAACATAAGTGGTTTATTAAAACAGTTACCCGACATGGCCACATTTCGCCCTCAGGCTGAGCCAGGGGTAAAAACTAAAAACATACATTTATTTTATTTATTTATTTATTTATTTAATACCTTTATACCCCACATTTTTCCACTAGTTGCAGGCTCAATGTGGCTTACACAATCACAAGGGTAAACTGCAATAAAGTATAATATCATTAAACAATGTCATTGTAAACTATAGTCATATACATATCTAAAACAACAGAGATAATATAAGATAATAAAAAACATGAGGGTTCATATATATTGATGTAACAGTTTGAAAGTAAACTAAGTAACAGTAGGAAGGTATGCCTTCTTAAACAGTGTGGTCTTTAAAGATTTCATGAAGTCTAGATGATTCTGGGTCGATCTCAGGACTTTAGGCAGAGCATTCCATAACTGTTTTCCTATGAATGAGAAACTGGATGCATAGGTAGATTTATATTTGAGGCCATGGCAATCTGGATAATGTAAGATTAGATATGAGCGGGAAAAACTAGAACTATTTCTGGGTGGTAGATCAATTAGATTTAACATGTAACCAGGAACCTCACCATAAATAATCCTATGAATCAAGGTGCATGTCTTAAAGGCAATACGTTCCTTAATAGGAAGCCAGTGTAATTTTTCTTGAAAGGGCTTGGCAGATTCAGATTTTGATTTGCCAAAGATCAGTCTTGCAGCTGTGTTCTGTGCGGTCTGAAGTTTCTTGATGAGTTCTTTGCAACCTACGAAGATACTGTTACAATAGTCAAAGTGGCTTAGTACCATTGACTGTATCAAGTTGCGAAAAACATCTGGTGGAAAAAAAGGTTTTATCCGTTTAAGCCTCCACATTGAATAAAACATTTTCTTTGTGATGCAATTTACTTGGGTTTCCAGGGTCAGGTTCCGATCAATTGTGACACCAAGTAGTTTTAGGCTATCTGAAATAGGGAAATATATATTCTTAACAACCAACACCATTAAAACACAATGAATAAAAAATTAAAATTAACTTAAAATATCAAAATTAATACTTACATACAGAGGACATGTATATTCAGTGTGACAACGTGTGTGTTGAGAAACATAGAATAATATAACTTTAAAAACAGTATGTGCATCAGTGTTTCATGAATTACATCACTAATATAAGATAACCACTGACGTATATGGTCAATACAAAATTGTGTATCTAGCGCATAGTGCTTCAAGAGAGACATACTGTTCAATGATTTGCCATAGATACCTACCTAAAAGGGTAATCTTTTGTTTGTTATGGCTGCATTGGTGATTCGAAGAAACTATTTCTGGTTTGAAGAATCTTTTTATGAACAAATCCACAGTGTGGCTATGGGTGCAACGGTCTCCCCTACTGTGGCAACTTTATAAATGGCCGAATTTGAAGAGAACAAGTTATATGGATCAAATCATTTTGAGAATGTATGCCTTTGGAAGCGATATTTGGACAACATCTTCTTTATATGGAAAAGTACGGAACATCAATTATTATACTTTGTTCAATGGTTGAAACAATTAGATTCTAATCTACAATTTGAATTACACCATTCTACCAATTCTATTAATTTTTTGGATCTGCAGATCCAAAAGAGATCTGAAAGTTTTTTTGTAACTCTGTATAGGAAAGATGTAGATCGTAACAATTATCTGAGATTCCACAGCTTTCATCCATACAAACTTAAAGCAAGTCTTCCAATAAGCCAATTCTTGTGTCTCCGTAGGATATGTTCTACGATAGATGAGTTTAAAAACCAGGCAGGAAAGTTAACTCAGATATTTTTACAGTGGGGCTATCCGATGAAAATACTTAGGAAAGCATATTTACGTGCTCGTTATGCACAAAGATTGCTTCTACTACAATATAAACGACCAGCTAAGATGGATAAACTAGTTTGTGTCATTTCTTATTCCCAAGCTTCAGGTTTTGTAACAAAGGCTATTCACGAACATTGTTATGTGCTTCAATTAGACTCCTGTTTTTTGGATCACCCGATTATAGCTTTCCAATGCAAGAAAACCATAGGAGAAATGGTTAGATATAAAACTCATAATATGACAAAGATATTAGATGCTAAACATAGTTGTTGTGGAATATGCCAGTGGTGCGCTTTGACCATGGATGGGAACAGCTGGATTGATCCACAAACACAGTATAAAATTCAAGCTCATAGGAACACTGATTATGTTACTAAAAATGTTGTGTATATAATTCAATGCACTTGCGACAAAGTTTATGTAGGCAGAAATAGTAGACTGGTTAAAATCCAGCTAGCAGAGCATAAATCTAAGATCTCCACACAAGCGGAGGAAGCTGCACTGGTACAACATTGGATACACGCTGGAGAATTATAGATTCAATAGTAAACAGGAGGGAGAGAGGTAATTGAGCAGATTCTTAATTATAAGGAACAAAACTGGATTTTCAAACTCAATTCAGGCAAACCTAATGGGCTGAGATTGAATGGATGTCTCTGATTTGACGAGTTCCTGTGATTGGTCAGTGGTGCCATGTGACCTCAGCTATAAAATTGTAAGTTAGATGCTGTGGCCATCTTTGCTGAAGGGGTTGAAAGGGAAATGGGACTTAATATACTGCCTTTCTGAGGTTTTTGCAACTACATTCAAACTGGTTTACATATATTCAGGTATTTATTTTGTAGCAGGGGCAATGGAGGGTTGTGTGACTTGCCCAGAGTCACAGGGAGCTGCAGTGGGAATTGAATTCAGTTCCCCAGGATCAAAGTCCACTGCACTAACCACTAGGCTACTCTTCCACTCCACTGAAGGACTGGATACTAATTTTTGAGACATAAAGGTATCAGATCATTGAATGAATTTGTAATGAATGATGTGACAGTCTTATTTTTTATTTATTTTACCATTGATCTGTTTTTTTTCTTTTTAGGGGCATACCTTGATAAAGCTGAGATAGCGAAACATGTCAGTATGCAGCCCTGATAACTAACCTGACAAGATATAAAGGTCAGTTAGAAGATAAGTAAAGGTTTTTCCTATATGTGAATGGTATTTAAATAAATGTATTCAAAAAAATTAAAAAAAATATATTAACAAAAATTTTTAAATAAGAAATATGTAAAGATGATGAGAAATGTGGGAAATATTCACCATAAGAAAAAAAGATAATGGTGTACCACCAATAAATGGAGTACTGCCTTTGATGGTCTGAAGATACTTTTTGTGTCTGAATAATTATAGTAATCATACTAGTAATCAAAAATATATATAGTTGTGTACAAATATAAATAGATGGCAGTCATCCCATATGTCACTATGATACAACTCTAAATTTCTCATTGACCATAATACTATTTACTGGTCTCTTTGGAACTTGTTTGGAATTAACTCACTGGATCATCTTATGTTTAAACAACAATTTTATAATTTTGATGAACAGTCTCTATAATACAAGTTGCCTTCTTCACAATATTTCAACTGGTTGTGACTTACCCAGATGATCTAAAGAAGGTCAACAGAAATAATTACATGACACATCTTCTATAGATATCCTTAGTACAAAGCTGATTACTGAAAGAAAAAAAATCTCATCTATCCACAACCTGATAAATCATTCTATATTCAATTTAAACAATAGATTGATTTCCCGTTGGACTACAGAACTGAATTTAACAACATATTCAATAATATGGGAACACATTTAGACTACAATTTCCAGACCAACATAATCAGCCAGCTTACTCCAATCTATGTACTTTTTAGCTCAGAGCTTTATGGACTCCAGAACGGAAATATAAAAAGCAAAATTACATGTTAATAATCTTTGCCAGTTGATGTAGTGTATCTAGATTTTCAGAAAGCTTTTGATAAAGTTCTTCATGAGAGACTCCTGAGAAAATTAGAGTCATGGGATAGGAGGCAAGGTTCTGGTGTGGATTAGGAATTGGTTATTGGACAAAAACAGAGGGTTAAATGGTCATTTCTCTCAGTGGAGGAGGGTGAACAGTGGAGTGCCGCAGGGATCTGTATTGGGAATGGTGCATAAGTAATGCCACACTGGGAAACGACCAAAGGTCCATCGATCCCAGCATCCTATCCCCGACAGCGGCCAATCCAGGCCAAGGGCACCTGGCAAGCTTCCCAAACGTACAAACATTCTATACATGTTATTCCTGGAATTATGGATTTTTCCCAAGTCCATTTAGTAGTGGTTTATGGACTTGTCCTTTAGGAATATGATGTTACGCTTTAAGATTAATACATATTTCCCTTGGTCTACACATATAATGCTTCTCTACATGATATTGTCATTTTTGTAATTACGAAACAATTCAACAAGGAACTCATTACCGTTGTTTTCTCTGTAATTGTCAGACCTGTGAGTTCTTGTACCAAGTAGAGCGCTGCCGAGCCCGGTACTCAGACCAGGTTCTGCTTGGCAGCCGGACAACCCCGGGTTTCACCTGCACTGACCGCCGTTCCACAGAGGTTGAGCCCCTAGGTGCGGGCGGCCTGCAGGGCTTACGAGATGGAGTGGGAAGCAGGGTGATGAACGTGATGGCTAGACAGGCAGCAGGCAAGGGAGTGATCCAGGTACAGGCAGTAGGCAGGCAGCAGGTCAAGAGAGTAATCCAGGTACAGGCAGAGTCAGTAGGCAGGCAGCAGACACGAGAGTAATCCAAGTACAGGCAAGGTCAGTAGGCAGGCAGCAGACACAAGAGTAATCCAGGTACTGGCAGAGTCAGCATCAAAGAACAAAGTAGAGGAGAAGCACACTACTGAGCAAGTAACACCTACCAAAGTAGAAGCCGAAGCAAGAAGTCTAGGGAGAGCTCAGCTAATAAAGTGCTGGCGTCTGACATCAGCAGGGAGAAGTGGCACAGCCATAGGACAAGAGCAGGGGAAGGAGGAACCGGAAGACCAATAGGAGAGAAGCAAGGGAAGCTAGGCAGAGAGAGAGAGAGCAGAGTCAGGTACATGGAAGCAAAGCAATCAAGGAGCCTACAGCCAGAGAAGAACTACACACACATGGCTCAGGGTTGTGTCAGTCAAGTGTGTGTGTCAACGGGACCCTGCGCAGCCCGAGGACGCCGCTTGCATTGAGGTAGGGGACATGAGAGTAATGCCTTCATGTCTCCTTTCTTCCAGACCACCTTTATACAGTGACTCTACACCTGCACCTACACTACAAAGGTTTGGTTTAACCTCCAACAGATAGTTGTTTCTGAACGGTTTGAGGTAAGGACGCCCATTTTAGTTATAGGAGTTCTTTTTAGCAACATCCAACTTTCTCATTTACCTGTGACATGATACCCTACGTCGTAGTCTATTTGTGATAGCCTTGCGTTTAAGCCTTTGTACGTCTCTCTTGCTGCGTCTGTGGTTATTCTTGCACAATATGTTTTTATTGACCCTTAGTTTATATATATCAGTACATTATCTAATAATGAGTTTTCTGTCTCCTCTATTACAATAAAAGCTTATGGTACATTTACTACTACTACTACTATTTAGCATTTTTATAGCGCTACAAGGCGTACGCAGCGCTGCACAAACATAGAAGAAAGACAGTCCCTGCTCAAAAAAACCTATGCATCTCTAGTTATAATAACAATTGCTATATTTAGGAATGCCATAGTTCTCTTCCGGCTACTTTATATGAATTGATGTTTCACTGTATATGATTTATTTCTTCACCATTAGATATGTTTTATATATTTTAAACTTTGTCGTTTTAGTTTCCTCTTCATGATTTACAATTTTTATTATGCTGCCTTCTTACCACTATATATTATTTCATATTTCTACATTAGTCATGTTATGATATGTGTTTTATAAGTTGTCTTTATGGTTTATTCTTTGGTATATATATTTTTTGATGGTTTCTTGGTTCTGCTGTATTGTGACACCTTTACATTTGTAAAAAAAAAATTCTTTTACAATTTTTTATAAAATTGTATTTTACATATGTAACTTTTTATTGTTATTTTGTATACTTATATACTGTTTTATATGTTTCTAGACTCCTGAGGCAGGCCTGTGGCCGAAACACAGATCTGTGTCGAGTCCTTAATAAACTGTTACTTGTTCGACTCAGTAGTCCCATTCTAAGGAGTTATTGGTCCACTGCATTGTATGTGGCAGAAAACATTGGTGGTCACCTGCCATGTGAGTTCACAAGTCCAGATACATGCTGGAGGCTGTAATCTGGGTTGCATGACAGGTCTACCATGACACAGAAACAGAGATATGTAAGTGTCGATAGTGTGGCCATATAGAAGGCCACATGTTTCTTGCAACCTGCATCATTAGAACTGCCCCATTACCCCCCTGATCATATAGCCCCACACCCTTTGGACACAAAGCGAAGAGCTGCCTAAACAATAGATATATTGTCTTGCACTAGCAATCCACCAGGTACAAACCTGCAAAAATGCATAGGCAATGCCTATTGTTTTCTCTCTGTTCAGCAGGCTGACCAGCTGCAGTGCTCTATCCTGTCCTGCAATAATCAATAAGTGTTTGGTTAGCACATACATAGTGCAGAGTACTTGTCAGATCAGCTGCCTAGTTGAAGAGGAAGGGGTGGCTGAGAGGTTTGTGCTTACCTGCAAAAGATGTGAAAAAGCCAGAGGCCATCTGACTGAAAGGTTCCTAGGTGCAGGTGACTGATCCTGGAGGGGAGAGAATGGAGAGTCAGAGTCAGGTTTGGAAAATGCAAAATATATGATAAACCAACACCCAATCTAAAACATTTTCAAAGAATGGGTAGACTGCCCCCAAACGTGTACACACATGGAGCATAATCAAAAGAAAGAGTGTCCAGATTGGGCACATAATCTTGGCAGTGTCCAGATCGCTAGCGCAGTTTAAGATGTTTAGAAATGTCACCCGTAATCCAAAGAAAAACGTCCAAATTGTCAGCCCAGCTGGAGACGTTTAGAAACCACACTCATAATAGAAATGAAAATGTCCAGATTGTCAGCACAGCTGTAGACGTTTACAATTTTTGCCCATAATCGAAACTAAGACGTTCATTTGAGAAATGTCTAGTGGAACCTCCCTTGGACATCCTTGGAGCAGTATTTAAACTTCTTTCTCTGTATTTTCAAATGTTCTGACACAACTTTGAGAATGGCACCTAAAAAGACACTTACTCGCAAGGGCAATTTCACAGAGGCTGTGATTGAACTTCTGGTGCAGAAAATAGCCAGATGCCACACTAATCTGTTTGTCCCCAGGGGCCAGAGGCTGGCTGCTTCCACTAAGGGGAGAAAATGGGAACCAGTGAGGGACCACCTCAATGCAGTCTTCCACTGCAACCATGATGTTGAAGTCTGCAAGCGCAAGTGGTTGCAGCTCAAATGTAATGTGAGGCACAAGGCTCACCCCCCTAGAGTGGATTGTTCATGGGCTCCTGCCCCAGGAGGGGATCCATAGCATTGGGTCCCAGGACACCTCAGTACAACCTGAGAGGTCAGGTAGGTTTTGGTCTAGGAAGCTGTGGTGTCTGTTGTGCTGCACTCTCTTTTCCACAAGTGGGGACAGTGTGTTGTTCCTAAGTGGTAGGGAATGAATGAGAAGGCACACCACACATAACAGAAATAGACTATTCATCAGAGACCACAACCCATACTCTCAACAGGGAGTGGCCAGGTGGGGAGAGGGTTTCCAGCTATGTGGTTGTAGGTTACCGCTGTTTGACAGCTTTGGGTGCCTCCCCCCCCCAACCCTCATCTTTTACCATCACCAAACAGTGCATATCTGCTTTCCACACCTCAGTGCTGTAGCCACTATGTCCTCTGCACCCCTTCCATGTCCTATGTCTACCCATCTGCCTGTGTGGCTCTTTTGCACATTGATCTCTCAAGTACACAGTGCTAATTGTCTCCAGCAATGTTGCATGTAGAACAACATCGGTGGGTTGCCTGCCGATGTCATTCCTCACCATCTGTTTGCTGGATGTTCACATGCAGGGGTATGTATATGAATGCTGCAAAACAGTGGCAGGTTGGCTATTAAGCACACTTCCTCCTCTTTTGCTTTGCAGGTGATGACACAGCCTCAGAGGTCAAAGCTGGCTCTAGTGGTCACCAGCCCCAGCACACTGAACGGCAGGTTGAGGAGCCTGCATCAGTACATGAAACCAGTAAGCCTGGAGATCAGGCTGCACAGGATGCCAACCAGGGCTGGTCAAATGTGGAGAAAACACAGGGTGCAGCAGGAGAGAACCTCCCTCAACCCCCCCCCCCCCCCCCAGCCTTTGTTGATATTGGCACTGAGGAGGAAGAGGCAGAAGGGGAGGCACACCATCAACACAGGCCATCCAGCCAGAGGAGGGAGCTGCTGCACCTTACTACATAACTTCTTGGCCATAATGTGCAGCTGGAAGAATATTGGTGGCAGAAATTGGAGTTGTTACGGGAAGGAGTACAGGCCCAAAGAAAAGTTGTCCAGCAGCTCACACAGCTGGAGCAGAGCATCGAGGGGCTACTTGAAGACATCCAAGCTCACAATAGAGCTCTAATGCACAAAGGGGTGCCACAGCAGCCCCAACTACTACCACTGTGGCCAGCAGGAACCCTTCTCTTTCCACTAGTGGTGGTAATGCACAGCAACCAGCTGTGAAGCACAGAAGGATGGGATCCTCAGCCCCTCAGCCACTGGTCCACCAGCTCGTAGGCCTCCATCAGCCACCACACCAGCTCCCATTCTGGGTTGTGTGCCCAGGTTGCACAGCAACACCCAGCCAAGGTGGCCAGACTTCCAGAGGGAAGCCAAGGCAGCAGGCTGCCTTGTCGAGACTGATGAGGGTGGGAGCTCAGCAGGGGAGGACTCTGAACAGAGTTCACCAGCAACAACAACTGGACTGCCACCAGCTGCTCAGGAACAGGAGGGGTAAGAGCCAGCGGGGCCGGGGGAGGGGGAGGAGGAGGGGAGGCAATAGTTTCTCTGATGGGACATGCTGGGGGGGTGACGGACTGTGGGTGTGGTAGGGGTGGGGGTGTACTAGGATGTGGGGGGAGGAGAATGAGGGTTGAAGGGAGGGGAATATGCACACAGCAGGTGATGGTGGTGAGAGGGTTTGCTGGTGGTGTGCTACTGGTGTG
The DNA here is from genome assembly GCF_901765095.1 of Microcaecilia unicolor. Lineage (NCBI taxonomy): Eukaryota > Metazoa > Chordata > Amphibia > Gymnophiona > Siphonopidae > Microcaecilia > Microcaecilia unicolor. The sequence goes on along the minus strand of NC_044039.1, from coordinate 50,376,499 downwards.
TCATTGAAATAAATTTGTCTTAATGAGTCTGCCTGGCTCAGACCCCCAGCTGGTAGGCACTCTGCTCTGTGGCCGGGTGGTGGAGGGGGTTCTTCATCATCTTGGTCTGGGTCCTGCTGTTCTGGTTGCTGTGGCTCTTCTGGGAGGGCCTGTCCTCTGTGCAGGGCCAGATTATGTAGCGTGCAGCAGGCCATAAAGATCTTGGCAACCTTTTGGGGTTTGTACAGGAGCTTCCCTCCAGAACGATCTAGACATCGGAACCTGTTTTTGAGCTGTCCAAAGGTGCGCTCTATGATGCCATGTGTGGTCCGACGTCTGCTGTTGCAGTCCTCCTCCACCCCTATAGGGGTCATGAGCCAGGTCCACTGTGGGTAGCCTCTGTCACCTTTGGAGGGGGGGGAAGCAGAATGAGAGACATTGGTGTGTATTGTCTGGTCTGGATAGCTTGTGGAGGTGGGGTGGGAATTGGTTGTGATGTCACCTGAATGAAGACAGTTCTGAGGGTTGGCGGATGGAAGGGGTATGGGTTTGGCTGATCTATGCTGCACTTACCTAGGAGCCATCTGCCAGTGATCTCCCCTCAGACAAACCTGAGGAAGATTCCAGAGTGCTGTACTATGTAGGTATCATGGCAGTGGCGTAGCCAAGGGTGGGCCTGGATGGGCCCAGGCCCACCCAGTAGCAGCACACCTATGATGTGGCTGGCAGGGATCCCCAAGCCCCACCAGTCGAAAACTCCCAGTAACTGTCCCTCCTGCATACCAGCCTTCCTTCTGATGTATTCCCGCCTATGTGGAAACAGGAAGTTGCATCAGAGGGAAGACTGTGGGGCCAACATAAGCAGTGTGTATTAGTTGCTGCTCGCTGCCGGTGAAAATCTGCTATTTAAAAAGGTATGCGGGGTAGGGGGGATGTTTGAGAGACTATATGGCATGCAGGCAAGATAGTGAGAGACCAAATCACTTGTGGGACAGGACAGAGTTCTGCCCACCCATCTTGGGCCCAGGCCCACCCAAATGTGGGTGTCTGGCTACGCCCTGTGTCATGGGTTGAACCTGGGTATCGGACATACACATCTACAATCTCCCCCTGGGCATCACACACAACTTGATATTCATGGAGTGGAATGCTTTCCTATTCCTATAGGTGGCCTCTCATACCCGGGGGGAGGGGGGTCTGAGCGCGATATGTGTGCAGTCAATGACACCTATGACCAAGGGGAAGTGAGCTATGGCGTAGAAGTGAGCCATGTTGTTCTGCAGGGCCTGGGGAGGGGGGGGAGGTGATGTACTCCAAGGTGAACTGGGTGAGGCAGTTTGAAATGGTAGGCTGGGTGAGCCCTGCATTGACAGCACAAACTGGAAGTTACCAGTGGCCAAAAAAGAGAGGGAGGTATTGACCTTCAGGTGGACAGAGATGGGATTGTTCCTATGGGTTCTGGTTTGCAGGAGGGGTTGGAACTAGTCACAAAGGTGCTGAATGGCAGCCCTGTCAAAGCGGTATCTATTGAGACACTGCTGGTCAGTAAGGTCTAGGAAATGGGTACTGGACCTAAAAACTCTGGGATGCGAGTATCTCCTGTGGCGCCTCCCCTGCAAACTCTCCTCCTCCTCCAACTTGTGAGCCACCAGAGCATTCAGTGTATCCATTTCCCAACACCACAGGTGCAACCCAATGACCCCAGTGCTCATCTCTCCCTACCAACCTAGTGAAACCCACCAACAACAAACACAACCTGACGCTCACTCTCCCACCACTGACAAACAGTGCAGTCACACATAGAACAGCCACACAGCAATCACTCATGGGCTGATGATCAGAAGCAAATGCAGGCGCTAGAGGCTGTTAGCGCCATACTAGCACCTGCGTTTGCTACTGCCCCATGATCAGAGTCCCCGAGTATGTGAAGCAACGCACTTGCAAGCTCTGAATGCAACTAGTATGCAAATGCATACAAAGCAGGGCTCTTAGCGCAAGTAGCATGCAAATGCATGCTAAACCTATTCCTCCCTAATGATCAGCGACCAGCGTGCCAAACATTGGCTCGCTGGCCGCAGCAAACCCTACACCAGCTCGGAGCTGGAATTAGGGTATGCAGATCATTAGGGAGGAATGGTGAACCCTGTCCAGCATGCATTTGCATGCTAGTAGGTCCCCCATTCCCCCCAAAGCAGCAGCCCATGCCCCCTCCCCCAAAGGAGCTGGAACCCTAACCCAACACCCCTCCCCAGTGACATAGGGGATGGAGGTCCAGTGGACCTCCAGTCCCCCTGCCCCCCCCCCCGACAGGTTCAGGGAAGGGAAGGATAGAGATCCAGTGGGTCTCCAGCCCCCCTAACCCCCTCCCCCCCGCATCCCCTCAACATGAATGGAGCCCTGGTGGCCCAGTGGGCTGTGAGTCAATCCCCACCTCACCCCCCACTTGGTGGTCTTAGCGGCCCTTCCCCACCCCCTACCTTCTCCCTCCTCTTTCATCGGCGCTGCCTAAAAAGTGGCGGCACCCAACCCTGCCCAGTGCATCTCCAGCCCCCCCCCCCCTGAACTTGTGTCAGGGGGCTCAGGGGGACTGGAGGTCCACCGGACCTCCAGACCCTGTGTCACTTGGCTCAGGGTAGGGGTATGGGGTCTGGTGGTCTCATGGACCTCCAACCCCTGTGTTTGACAGGTCTGGGCTTTTGACAGCCTAGACCTGTCAAACAAGTGCGGGAGGATATAGACCTGTCAAATAAGTGCATGGTAAGGCACAATCCTCCCGTACTTTTACCCTATGAGAGAATAGCGTGCTTAAATTTGCATGCTATTATCTCTGATCATAGGGGCGGTAAAGCCCTGCGCTGTTCCAGCGCTATTTTTAGAGCGCTGTTTGGAACTGTGTGGGGCTTTCAATCATCTGCCCATCAGCCACTGCAAACACTCATGCCACACCCTCTACCCACTCACTCTCCAAGCAGCAACCAACAGTCCTCACAAACACACACACACAGCAGTAGCAGCACAAAGGACAGAGACAGCAGCACAGACTAACACCAAACAGGTGTAATGAAAGGAGTGTGAGCTTGGGGACAGTGAGTGGAGGGGGAGGGAGAGGGGATGGGGGAGATAGAGAAGAAGTAGCTGTGGCTGGGGGGGGGGGGGCTAGCAGGGGTGGACAAGCTGAGAAGGTGAGAAACAGGAAGCAAGTCAGGGAATATAAGGGTGAAAAGGTTCAGACTAGGGCAGACAGACAAACGTGCTCATTTTCAAAGCACATAGACTTACAAAGTTACATAGGAACCTATAGAATTTTGTAAGTCTAAGTGCTTTGAAAATGAGCCCTTATAGGGTAACACAGCACTCAGCAACTCTCAAGCTTCTCTCAAAGCAACTATTTCTCCACTCTCCTACTCCACAAAATTGGTATTGGGTCTGTAGGCAACTTTGCTCTTACCCCAGACGCTTTATATCAGGTCTAAGTCTGTACGTTTGTATTCCCGCCAATGTAAAATCATTTTGCTATTTGTTATGGACTGGAGACAGTCATTCAGTAAGACCGCCCAAGACACGCCTCAGAAATGCCCCCTCTGGACACGTTCTAAACTGTATGCACTAGCAATTTAGACCGTTTTTTTTGTTTGATTATACAGGTTGGATGTTTCATGCTAAGATAAACATCCATCTTGCTTTTATTTATTTTATTTTAGAACATTTATACCCCGCTTTTTGCCACTAAAAGCAGTCCCAAAGCGGTTTACAATGAACTGAGAAAACAATTACAATGACATTAGTGAAAGTCGAGGAACAAAGGTAGAAGGGAAGGGAAAAGAGTCTAAAATGGACGGTGGTAATCCAGACGCTGAGAGGCCATTTTTTGGACGTTTTTCTCTTTCGAAAATGAGCCCAATAGTGGAATTACAAAAAGTACAGAGAAAGGCGACAAAAATGATAAAGGGGATGGGACGACTTCCCTATGAGGAAAGGCTAAAGCGGCTAGGGCTCTTCAGCTTGGAGAAGAGACAGCTGAAGGGAGATATAACAGAGGTCTGTAAAATAATGAGTGGAATGGAACGGGAGGACATGAATCACTTGTTTACTATTTCCAAAAATACTAGGATTGGGGGGTACACAAAGAAGCTACTGAGCAGTAAATTTAAATGAATTGGAAAAAATATTTCTTCACTCAATGAGTAATTAAACTCTGGAATTCGTTGCCAGAGAATGTGGTGAAAGCAGTTAACTTAGCATGGTTTAAAAAAGGTTTGGATAATTTCCTAAAAGAAAAGTCCATAAACCATTTTTAAGGTGGACTTGGGAAAATCCACTGCATATTCTAGGACAAGCAGCATAAAATGTGTTCTGCTGTTCTGTGATCTTGCCAGGTACTTGTGATCTGGATTGGCCACTGTTGGAAACAGGATACTGGGCTTGATGGACCTTCAGTCTGTCCTAATATGGCTATGCTTATGTTCAAGCTTTCAGCTGTCTTCTGAAATGTATGACAGATTCAATTTTTGGATTTCCAGTGGCAATGTCTTCTATTCTACTGGTTCTGGTATCATAAAGGCACAGGCATATAGTTTGACCAGATGATATTGCCTGAGCAATGGAATATGCAATTTTTGAGAGGCATCAAACCTTAATAAATGTGCTATCCTCTATATTTTCAATACAGTACATAAGAGTAGCCATACTGGGTCAGATCAATGGTCCATCTAGCCCAGTATCCTGTTTCCAAAAGTGGCCAAGTCAGGTCACAAGTATTTAAAGTAGGGCCCTTTTACAAAGGCTTGTAAGGGCCTACGTGCATCCAGCGAACGCCAAATCAGTATTACTGTCCAGCTACTGCGTGCCCCAAGCAGTAATTCCGAATTTGGTGCGTGCTAAAAACACAAGGTAGAAAATATTTTCTATTTTCTAACACATGGCGCTTACCCGGCGGTAAACAGCAGTGGATGTGTGCTGCATGCCTACCGCCCAGCGCATGAGACCTTACTGCTAAATCAGTGGGTGGTGGTAGGGTCTCAGGCCAAAAGATCATCGTGCAAATTCCTGAATCTACACTTCCCCAGCTGCAAAGGACTAAAATACAAGCAGATGCATGCAACTACCTTCTCTTACATGAGTACGGAACTGTGGAATGCATTACCTACTACCTTGAAAACCATTGCAGAAATAACCAACTTTCGAAAATCTCTGAAGACACACCTCTTCAACAAAGCTTACAAAGAGAACCCATAACCTTACTAAATCACCTCGCCAACTAGCCCAGCTACGACAGTCTAATTTATTTACCTATTCACCTAATCCTTTTCTTCTTTCCCTATCTAACACTTTTACATCACTAATCATATCTAATATCCTGGAATGACAAAACCACAACAGAACTCTGTAAACCACATTGAGCCTGCAAATAGGTGGGAAAATGTGGGATACAAATGCAATAAATAAATAAAAATGAACGCGTGCTGGTTTTTATTTTGCTGCACGTCCATTTTACGGTCCCTTAAAAAGTCCCTTTTTCCAGGACGTGGCAAAAACTGGCCCAGCAAGTGCCCAAAAGACGTGCTTGCACTGCCGCAGGTAACTTTTTGCTGCAGCTTAGTAAAAGGGCCCTATAGTTCCAGTGGATCAAGGTTAAAATTTTAAATGTAATTCTCCAGGCAACTGGCAACCAATGTAATATAGCTAAATGAGGAGTAATATGTTCAAAATGAGGAATTCCCAATAACAATCAAGCTGTGCAAGAGCTTCCAGAGATATCTCTTTTAGTCCTGGATACTAGCAAGCTCATTTTCAAAGCACTTAGCCTCCCAAAGTTCCATAGAAACCTATGGAACTTAGCCTCCCAAAGTGCTTTGAAATATCGTATTGCAATAATCTAACTTAATAAGAACTAATACTTGCCAAATAATTCTGAAATCATCAGCAATCTAATAATCCCAAAGTCTACGCAACAATGTCATCTTGTAGACAGCAGATGGTATGACATTGTTTATATGCAGTTTCATTGATAACAAAGGATCAAGGGTGACTCCTGAGAAGTCATCACAATTTGAATTACAATTGGACAATCCAGAACCCTTGTTCTACCAAGCACCATCATTTCAGTCTTGTCTAAATTTATGGGTAAAAACAATTTTTATTCATCCAGTACCTAATACTGGACAAGCAGCTTGCTGTATCCAACAGAGCATCAGCCAATCTCAAAGTAATTGGTAAAAAGAATTATATCCTATAATGCACACCACATGCAGCTAACGGATTACAAATTGAAGTTAAACATAGGTTAAACAACACTGCAGAAAGAGCAGAACCCTGAGGGACTCCAGTAGATAATGGATATTTATAAGACCATTTTCCCTGAAAAAAAACTTGTTGAGATCTGTCAGAGAAAGAAGATGAAAGCCACTATCCCCACTGCTTTAAAACAAGCAAGCAAAATTTAATGATCATAAGCAGCAGATATATCAATCCACGGTCGAAACCCTGAAGCATAACCTCAATACTAGTGATTTTTTGAACTATGATTATGTTTAAAGCCAAATTGGTACGGATCCAGCAGATCATTTAGATCTATAAAATCAGATATGCGAGCTAGTACTGCTTTCTCCAATACTTTTGCCAAAAAGGGTAATGAAAAAATGAACTGATAATTTGATAGCTCTCTCGAGACTGAGTCCTTCTTCAGCAATGGTCTAACACTAGCATGTTTCAAAGACTGTGGAACACTACCTGTAGAAGGAGAAACTTACTAGTAAAAAAAGGACAGCTCTCATGCCTCATAGCCTTCATAATCACAGAGCTGCATGGATCCAGAAGGCAAGATATTGCGCCCGATATTTTTAACCAGTCGGAACGGATGCTGACCAGTTAAATAGTGCTTAACCAGCTCTCTGCCGATATTCAATTGGGAATAACTGGCTATCGTCCGCTGAATATCCTTGGTTAGCGGCTGACAGATAACCAGTTATATCATGTGATATAACCGGCTATCCACTGATTTTTAAACTGGGTTTGGCGGTCATATTTGGCCGTGTCTAACCCTGGTATATCTTTCGCCAGTTTAAAGATAACTGGCTATATCCGAATATATACATAACTGGTTATCTTCAAACCAGCCAAATCAAACCCGGATATTCAATGCTGGTCACCAAAAATGGCCCAGCATTGAATATTTGGGTTCAGTGCAGACCATGGGAGACAGCCCGGCTATCTCCCGCGGTCTGAATATCAGGGTCATTGACTTTAAGGGTCTAATAATAGACATTACTTTTCTTGCTGACACCACTACAAATTAATCCCACAATGCCTCAGGTTCTTTCATAGAGTCAGCTGGGCGCAACACCAGACTTTTGAAGCATTCAGAAATTTTTTACAATTTTATCATGAAAAAGTCACAAAGTCCTCACTCTATATTTTCCTGATTGCTAAAATTCTTCTTTCTCTTAGTAAAATATTTAACTGTCACATATAGGGCCCCTTTTATTAAGCTTCAATAGATGCTAACGCATGTATAATGCAGAAAAAATGGCCTAAAACAGGACGCATTGTGTTAGTTTTGCCATCTGCACATGCTGGGTGTGCATTATTTATTTATGTTTTTAGGGGGGTGTCGGGGTGGGAAAATGGGTGTGGATGCACTAATCAGCTAGTGCACTGACAGTATCACCATGCTAACTGGATAGCACATCCACAATGTGGGAGCCCTTAGCATCTCTTAAATAGGAGACAGTAAGTGCTCCTGTTTTAATGTTTTAATAGAACATAAGAGTAGCCATACTGGGTCAGAACAATGGTCCATCTAGCCTAGTACCCTGCTTCCAACAATGGCCAAGCCAGTTCACAAGTACCTGGCAGGAACCCAAATCGTAGCAACGTTCCATGCTGCAAATCCCAGGGCAAGCAGTTGCTTCCCCATGTCTGTCTCAGTAGCAGACTATGGACTTTTCCTCCAGGAACTTGTCCAAACCTTTTTTAAACCCAGAAACGCTAACTGCTGTTACCACATTCTCTGGCAAAGAGTTCCAGAGTTTAACTATTCGGGAGGAGAGAGCCCAGGAGGAGCAAGGTCCCAATACAAAGACATTGGAGAGAGAGAGAGAACCTGAGAGAAAGAAGTGGCTGAATTGAGATGACTGAAGTGATGAGGGAGTGTCTTTTTGTTTGTGACTCGGACTGAGAAGGAGAGGTAATTACTGTACAGCTGTGAAAAGCCCATGTACGTGTGGGAGTTAAGGAACTGAACTGTGTAAGAGTACTGCACTGGTACAATGTTCCGGTTTTGTAAAGTGCTGCCCCACAGGCGTGACATCTTTATTAGTACTGGCATTTTTCATATGGTGTCTATGTAAATCTCTCCGGTATGGCCTTTTCTTCCCCGAGTGCCCCTTTTACCCCTCGGTCATCTAGCAGTGCAACTGATTCTTTTGCCAGCTTCTTGCTTCTAATATTCCTAAAACAAATTTTACCATATGAAAAATACCAGTACTAATAAAGATGTCACGCCTGTGGGGCAGCACTTTACAAAACCAGAACACTGTACCGGTGACTTCATGGTAAGAATCTTAAAAGGAACTTTAAAACAATACAGGAACGTAAGACCTTTGAAGTCAGAATGATTAAATATTTTTACACCCACCAGACAGGACTTAACAAAGATCTGGGTTTTCTAGCCCATTATAAACCATAAAATTGTACTGCTTTGAAAATCATACTGCTTTGTCACCCTCCTGTCTCCATACATATCTCACCTGTCCCTGTCTCTCACCTATCTGTCACATCCCTCGCTAACTCCGTCTGTGCTCACCTAGAGGCCGGCCTTGACCCCGTCGCCGGGCGATGCGCCTGCTCCTCGCCCTGATGGCCGGCCATTCCGGTCTCGAGGCGATACCAGCCAAGAGCGAGGGCCGGCCGCCGCCGAGACTGCGGCCGAAGACCGGCCTACTGTGACTTCCAGTTCTCCATCGCCGGCTATGGAATCCATGCTTGCTCCGGCAGGGAAGATGGCGCTGGGAACCTGGAGCCAGCGTCTCTTCCGCCTAGTGAACACGGGAACCAAGACCCCGCCCTGGAGGACCCTGATTGGGTGGTTGGAACCAAGGCTCCGCCTGAAGACCGGCCTTGAACCACTCCAAAGGGTTCCTCGAGGGAGATCATCCGAAGTCTCCACCCCTGTCAGCTGAGGCTCGCTTGCTGATCACGGGTAGTATTTAAGGCATAGCCTCCTGCAGGCATATTGCTTCGGCTTCTGTTTCGTGAGGCTCCAGCCTAGTGGTGATTCCTGGACTACTCTACTCGCCGCCTGCCTGTCCCTGGACTACTCTACTCGCCGCCTGCCTTGACCTCCTGCCTGTCCCTGGACTACTCTACTAGCCGCCCGCCTTGACCTCCTGCCTGTCCCTGGACTACGCTGCTCACCTTGCCTGCTCCTCTCCCCTGCTGGGGTTGGGAGGCTTGTCCCCTTGTGTCCGGTCAGTCTGTCCACCCCCGCGGTTCTGGAAGTCCCGTTGGCCACCTGCAGCTGGGGGCTCAACCCCTGGTGAACGGTGGTCGCCGCGGGTGAAGTCTCGGGGTGCTCGGCTGTCCTTTGGGGGAACATTGAGGCATTCCTTACGCTCTCCTGGGGGACCCAAGGGCTCACAACTCATCAGTCAGGACACTATCTACCCCCATCCTGTTAGACTGTAACTGGAATGCTTTGATGTTTCACTTATATATACTGTCATCTACTAACATTTGCTTATTTCCAAACTGACGAAGAAGGGTAACCTTCGAAAGATAATCAAGAAATGTATTAAGTTATGTCCAATAAAAAAGGTATCATCTTATTTTCTTTTCCATGTTTTATTTTGTTTTATTTCTATTGATTACCTTTAAAAGTGAACTAACACGGCTACCACACCTCTCTATACCAAGTAACTAAGGGCCCTGTCTACTAAGGAGCATTAGCGTTTTTAATGTGCCTACAATTAGCGTGCGTGCTAACCATGTAGGCACCTATAGGGATATTGTAGGTGCATACACAGTTAACGTGCGTTAAAAATGTTAATGTGCCTATAATGCGGCTTAATAAATAGAGCCCTAAATGGTGGAATATGCTCCCTAATTATTTACAGCATCCTGGCTTTTCCAGAAGTTTATTTTAAGATGATCATCCCGTCCTTACTGATTGTGAATCTTGTTGAACTAATTATTGTTTAGAAAATTTGCTTCAAAAGTGGTCATTTTAGAATTTTGTTCTCATGATCAGTGTTAATTTCATTTTATGGTATTTTATATTCTGGGGTTATGCCTTAATTTTCATTGATTGTGAGATGCGCTGATCCAATTTTAGTATTTGCAACATACGAATATTGATTGTAATGTAAAGTAATATATATGGTCCATCTGAGATCATTTTTTCAATAAAAAAATTATCACCTCAACATCCTACAGGAGATGATGACCTAGGTGGTGCCACAGCAGGGCACCATAGGAAAATCAAGGAAGGAGGGCACACCAAACTGTGTATCCCAGCTGCAGGAAAATGCACCTGGAAGAGGGAGGGATAGAGACTCAGGGCAAGATGCACTAAAGACTCGTTAAAGCCCTTTCCTTACCGATTTCCTTAACGAATCGGTAAGGAATGGGCATGCATCAAGGAATAGGAATGCAAATGAGCTGCTCGTTGTAGCTCACTTGCATTCTCTATTCCGTTGTTAAACAGTCGGCCAGTCGACCGGTCGAGCATGCGCAGAGCGTTCTGCGCATGCCAAGGATGTCCTTTATGGACGTCCTTCGCTATACTTAAAAAAAAAGAAGAGCTGTGCCTATGGACGTCCTTCACTATATATTAAAAAAAAAAGACGAGCTGTGCTTATGGACATCCTTTATGGACGTCCTTCGCCCCCCCTCCCCCCTGCATTGAAATGGCAGCTTCCCGCAGCCCCGGCCTCCCCGCCATCCTCCGCACCCCTGGGGCCCCGCCCCTGCCGCCCCCCCTGAGGTCGCCGCCGCTCCCCTCCTCCAACTGCCTCCCTCCGTCTGCCACTGGGCTGGGCCCTCACAGCACCTCTCACCTCCGTGTGAAGGCGCTGCAGCAGGCAACAGCTGATCGCTTCCCTTCGGACTTCCCTCCTTTCCTCCCTGGCCCGCCCTCGCCTGACGTAAGTTACTTAAGTAAGTTACTTACGTCAGACGAGGGCGGGCCAGGGAGGACAGGAGGGAAGTCCGAAGAGAGGCGATCAGATGTTGCCTGCTGCAGTGCCTTCACACGGAGGTGAGAGGCACTGTGAGGGCCTGGCCCGGTGGCAGGAGGAGGGGGGCAGGTGGACGAGGGGAGCAGCGGTGGCGATGACCTCAGGGGGGGCAGGGGCATGGCCATGGGGGTGCGGAGGATGGCGGAGAGGCTGGGGCTGTGGGAAGCTGTCATTTCAATGCCAAGGGGAGCGGTGGCGATCTCGGGGGGGGGGCGAAGGACGTCCATAAAGGACACCCATAGGCACAGCTCGTCTTTTTTTATATATATATAGTGAAGCCCCAATGACAGGTACAGACCTCTCGTTAGATTTTCTAGCGTTAAGGCAATCGGAAAAAGTTAGTGCATCTCATTACAATAGGGCTTCTACACAATTTGCTCATCTGCATTCCGTTTTCGTTAGCTGCTACTGTCGTCGGAAAAAGGCTCAGAGAAGCCTTTAGTGCATGCCAGAGTTTACTACTTGCTCGTTAATAGCTCGTTAATGGCTCGTTAAGTTTAGTGCATCTGGCCCTCAGAAAAGAGAGAGAAGGCGTGAAGACATAAACCTAAAAGAGTGAAGATGAGGAAAGGATAGGAACCTGTACATGTGGCAAGAGAAGAAAGGATGCCATCAAAGAAAATTCCCCAAACTGGTATTAAATCAATCAAATATAAGTGGTTTTAAAATGTTCATAATTAGTGAAAGGAAAAACAGCATCAGCAGTGCCAGAAAAAAAAGAACTCTGTTTATTTTTCCCTCTAATTATAGTTTATTTATTACCCCCTGTGGTTTAAGGGGAAAAACAGACATTTGGGGAAGAGAGAAGAAAATTAAACAAGTGATCAAGGCAAGGGAAGAAAAATGAATTCAGATATTGGAGGAAAGTGAAATTAGGAGAGATCAGACAGATTGAAGGGCTAGAACTGAGGAAGTACACTCCCACTCATTTTACATTTTAACCCCTGGCAACATTTATCCTACTGCATAGCACTCACTGGAATGGTTTATTTTCAAGCCTGGCTGTAGAATGCTTTATGCACAAACTGCTTTTTAGTTTGACACATAAAGAGTAAAAAAGAAATAAAACCTGGTACGGATCAAACCCTGTCCATAACCCCACCATAGATTTATTCATTCTTTTCCAACATAAACTCCTAATTCTCAGTCATGCCCCATTTTTTTAAAGCAAGCTGTAGTATACTGAGAAAAGGAAATTTCTATATAAATTACAAATGTGGTGATCTAGTTTAACCACTGGATGTCTCTGTTTAACCACAGTACTGTGGGTAAAAGTTAAAGCACTGTAAAGAAGAATAGAAAGAAATGTCTGTTCCTAGTGCCCCTACCCCTCAGCAATTAAACTTTGTGATATTCCAAGCCACATGTCATTGCAGCGCCATCTTTAGGGAAGTAGGAAAGGTACAATTGCACCAGTTTCAAAGGATAGAAGGGTATCACAGTGGATGTACCACACAGTCCTATAGGTTGCTCTGTAGCATGGGACAAGAATGGGAAGAGGGAGCTGGGGGCTGGATATGTAGACCCCCACCCCTTTTCTACACCAGCTCTCTTCCAAAGCAGGGAAGCTGCTGAGGTCATTTGTAGGCTTGGTTATTTGGTTGACAGTGAATATGGAGCCTACAAAGGGGCCTTCAGTTTTTTTTTTCAGTTCAAACCATTTTTATCAAATTTTCAAATAAAGAGAACAGTGTCTGAATTAACCAATACAATCAGAATAATAACAATAATTACCATTGTGGAGATAACAATTAACCATGTCGATATAATAAAGATATATGTGGTGAACAATGAGCATGAATAATGACATGATTAGAAAAATAAAAAGTAAACCAAATGGAAAGAAAGAAAATAGTGAAGGATAAAAGGATGACAATGACAAATGCCCAATAATGGAATATTCATACTTTGATTTCTAAATATTGTTCCAGAGGTTACCAGATAGATGTTATCTTACGGACCCTGTTTTTTTTTTTCTGATGCTCAGTATGCCACCAAATAATTTGAAAAGCAATTGAGGGGCCCTTTTACAAAGGTACACTGAAAAATGGCCTGTGGTAGTGTAGACGCGTGTTTTGGGCGTGCGCAGAATAATTTTTCAGCACACCTGTAAAAAATGCCTTTTTAAATTTTTGCCGAAAATGGACGTATGGCAAAATGAAAATTGCCGTGCATCCATTTTGGGTCTGAGACCTTACCGCCAGCCATTGACCTAGTGATAAAGTCTCATGCGGTAACCGGGCGGTAATGACCTATGCGAATCAAATGCCACGTGGCACGTGCCCCAATACGCGCATCCAAAAATAAAAATTATTTTTCAGATGCGTGCAAAAAATGAAATTACTGCAAGAGCCACGCGTTAGCCGGACAGTAAATCCATTTTGGTGCATGTTGTGCGCGCATAGATGCTTACGCAGCTTAGTAAAAGGGCTTCTGAAAGAAGTAAGTTCAGTAAAGTATTGTGATCATCTTCTAAGTTAAGATCAGATGCAGTGATCAAAGAATTATTACAGAAAAAGAGATTGGTACTTCAATATTAAATCTTTTGTATAGTTTTCCAAATAGAGTACCAAAAGCCCAATGGTAAATCAATCTATTGTCTAAATTGAATATGGAATAATTTATCAGTTTGTAGATAGATGAGAGAACGTTTCCTTCACTCATCAGGTTTCTACTAAGGACATGTATAGAAGATGAGTCATGTCATGTATTTATTTCTATTGATAAAATGATTTCTATAGGTAAGTCACAACCAGTTGAAATAATATGAAGAAGGCAACTTGTATCTTAGAGACAGTTCATCAAAGAGTGGAGGAGTGGCCTAGTGGTTAGGGTGGTGGACTTTAGTCCTGAGGAACTGACTTCAATTCCCACTTCAGGCACAGGCAGTTCCTTGTGACTCTGGGCAAGCCACTTAACCCTCCATTGCCGCATTGAGCCTGCCATGAGTGGGAAAGCGTGGGGTACAAATGTAACAAAAAAAAGTTATAAAATTGTTGTTTATGAATATGATGATATAGGGGGGCTTACCGCTGCATCGTAAAAGACTTATTGCAGGCTTACCACTCGCTAATCCAGAAATACTGCCGGGTTAGCACGGGAGCCCTTACTGCCTCCTCAATGCGTGGCAGTAAGTGCTCACCCCATGAAATATCGGCGCGGCAAGTGGTTCACTTGCTGCCTGACCATTTCTTTAAAAAAAAAAAGACAGCCTTTTACCTGCTGCAGCAAAAGGGGGCCTCAGTGTGCACCAAAAACACATGCTGATGCCAGCGCAGGCCCCCTTTTACCGCAGCTTGGTAAAAGGACCCCTAGTGAGTTGATTCTGAAAGAGTTCCAAAGAGACCAGTAAATTGTATTATAGTCAATGACAAATTTAGGGTTGTACCATAGTGACTTATGGGATGACTGCCATCCAGGGCCGCCGAGAGACTAGGCTGGGCCCGGGGCCCTGCCCCTGTAACTGCCTTTCAGAATACAAAATTAATTGAGAAAAATCAGAAATAATGCTCCCCATTTCATATACAACCCAATCTAATATTGGACAACATAATTTTAAATGGTCCCCATGCTTAGGGACATGGCTTAATAAAGATCCAGAACAGAAGGCTATTATTAGATCTACAATGAGATTTCACGGCTAAGTCTATACCTAGACATAATGTCAAAGATATAGCAGCATGATCAGAAAAAAGGATTGTGAAAATTGTACAGGCAGCCACAACCAATACCAAAGTTTGGGATATTAAAAAGAAATCTATTTTGGTATATGTATAATGAAGAGCAAAGAAGCAGAGTAAAATGTATAGTCTCTACCAGTGGGATTAAGTATCCTCCATGTGTCAGCGAGATTTAGATTGGAAATGAGGTTATGTAGCTCTCTCCATGAATGAGATTTTCCATATTTTGAAGAAGACTGTCTATATTGCCTATTACAGCTATCCATCTACCATCTGTTGACATTAGAGTAAAAAGGAAACGTTTTGCTAAAAAGTATAGAAACACCTGCTTTCTTAAGAAGTGCAGAAGAGTAAGCATGAGTAGAGATCCAAGGAAATTGTATTTTAAGACATTCTGATGCAGGTAAATGAGTTTCATGTAACATTATAGCATCAGGGTTTTGTTTTTTTGATATAAGTAGATTTTCTTCCTTTTCACTGGGTGGTTTAAAACATTGACATTCAAAGATATAAGTTAGCATTAGCCATCATCAAAGGAATCTAAAAATAAAAATGGAAAATAAATTCCATCATTACGTAAAAAATAATCTTGAGTGAGTCTCCAGGAATGTAAGAGAAAGGTATATTGTAGGAACAATAAAAGAAATTGTAAACCTACACCATCGAATGTGGAATGAACAACAGATGAGAGAGACATGATATGAAGAGGCATAGAGGGAGACCTCAACCATTAAACAGATTCAAGTGCCAAAAATATCAAAAGAAAAATATGTATCAAACATGGATCATATAATAAATGTCAGATCTAGATATATCTGGCAAAGTTAAAGAAGACTTGTAATAACATACTTGAAGAAAATTAGGTAGATCCATATAACAATTAAACATAAATCATCAAAATGGGTTACAAAGTTAGAAAATGATTATGTATTTTAAATTATGAAACTAAAAAAGACACATGCCCCCTAATTGTATAAAAGTTGCTAAATATTGCACGTGTAAATTTGGGTGCATGCCCAATTTGTGCATGCAATGTAATGGAATAGTGAGTTAATTAGTACCGATAATTGGCTTTTTAACAAGCAATTATTGGCACAAATTATATTTAATTGAAATATGTACGGCTAAATTTTATGCATGAGTCAAAAAAGGGGGTGTGGAAATGGGTCAAAGGTGGATTGAGGCATTCCTTTAAGTTACACACATACCCCCAGATTCTATAAACAGTGACTAAAGTTCTATGCACAAATCAGCACACGTAGCTGATTTGTATACAGAAATTAACTGGGTAATATGCCAATCTGTGCTGATAATTAGATGTTAAGAAGCAATTATCGGTACTAATTGGCACCAATTAGGATTTATGGGCATAGCTCACTAAGTATATTCTATAAAGTGATGCACATAAACCGGACTACGCAGATCTCAAAAGGGGATGTGGCCATGACAAGGGCATGGGTGGGTCATGAGTGTTCCTAAAATTTATGCACAGTGTTACAGAATATGCTCAATCCTTGCCTAAATTAGTTCTGTGCTTTTACACCAGGTTTTTATTGGCATAAATGGCCACAACTAAATGTAGTTGCAATAACAGGTGCTACATGTATTCTATAAGCCACGCCTAACTTTAGGTGAGGTTTACAGAATAGCACTAAGCGTGATTTTTTCTGGTACCATATATAGAACCTAGTCCATAGTTACAGAATAAATTTACCTTGATGTACTCCAAAAGGAAGGGGTCGGGGGGGGGGGGGGGTAGAAGTGATACCACAATGATGGACTACAAAGGAATGGTTAGCAAGATAAGAGTGAAACCAGAAGAAATGCCAGTGATGCCAAGATCCGCTTAAAACCCTTCCAAACTTCTTTATCATCCACAAACATCTTAGGTGCTTTCTGAATCCTTAACCCACACCTGTATTCTTTTAACTCTGCAGTACTCAAGGGTATCATGACTTCTAATATGTTTATTAATATATATGTTTTTATTACAATAGACTCCTGATACGTTTGTGTGATAAGCTTTGATATCTTATTACTGGATTTTAGTTCTGGTGCTCTTTTCTGTCTTTATAACCCTGTTGCAGATACAAATCAATTTACTGCTGGCACTTCAATTTATATGGTCATTGTGCTTGCAGACAAATCCAGCCATTATTTTCACAACTGTAGGGGGTAAGAGTCTATAGGTAGCTTGTACCTGTGCCTGGCTAAGATCCACAGCAAAGTGTAGGTCTACTTTCAATTAGAAAAACTGGTGTGAAGTTTGTTACCACAGACTTTGCACTTTAGTTTTAAAACTGCTTTCTATTATGTACACCTTGCACGCTTTGTATATGGTCCTGTGAAAGGAAGGGCCAATCACTATCTAAAAAAATACTAATAAAATAAAAATCCACCCAAACTGTCCCTTTCTCTGACTTTCAAATACAGAACTTGAAATTCACAACATATTGGTGTTTGACAGTTAACCACAGGGACTGTTATGGAATTTGGGAGTCTGAAATTTTTCTTTGAGTAAAATCAGAAGTGCTTCTTCCATGAATTACACTCCTTTTTTGCACAGTTCATTGTGCCCTTGACCTTTCTTGACCTCTTGCCTGGTAGCTTGGCAATTTCTGGAGCAGGGCCAAACATCTGGCTGGGTTCTTTTTCTTTTAATTATTTTATTTATGCATTTTCAAATATTACATTCATCTCTATATATATAAAAGGCACCTCCAACGTTCTAAATTTGTAGTTGCAAGATCCCATGAGTGTCTGCCCCGCACCCGCATCACAACGTGATGATGTTGAGGGCGGAGCAATGACACTCAACAAATCGGATTGACATTGGGTAATCTCTGTTTCCACTTCCCAATGCAGCCGTCATTCCCATACACTCAAAATCAACCAACATCAGCGCTGGACCCCGTACCCCCGCCCACTTTCCCCCTCACCCACCCTTCCGCAGCCGCTCGCTCACCGTTCCACCGCCCTCCCCCTCCTCTCCGACTCCGGCCATGGTGCACGACGATTACTACACACGAGCAAGGAAGCCCATTGGTTAATCTCTGTTTCCACTCCCCAAAACAGCCGACATTCCCATACACTCAAAACCAAGCACACAGACGTTTTTTTTTCCTTCCGAGGAGCACACACACACACACATTCACTCTCTCTCTCTCACATACACTCTCTCAAACATACACACTCCAAGGAAAACCTTGCTAGTGCCCGTTTCACTTCTGTCTGAAACGGGCCTTTTTTACTAGTATTATACAAATGTCAGGATTTAGAAATTATTTTAAGTAATCAAACAAAACTCTTCCTTTCCATATCTTATATATGTAAGGAGTGCTTAGCAAAAAATATAATAATATATATTGATCACAAATATTGAGGGGTACAAAATAGGAATTTAAACAAAAACAAATAAGAATTTTTTTGTAATCAATCAGAGAGGGGAACACACGAAACCCACTAGCACGTTTAATAGCATATTATCCTGTGAGATTATTCAGGCTGAAACATTCCCTTTTTCCTTAGCAATTATATATTCTTGCATTTTCTTTGGATCAAGAAATACGTAATTTACATTACTTATAGATACCAAACATCTACATGGATATTTCAAAACATAAGTACCACCTAATGCTAGGATTTTTGGTTTTAAAGTCATAAACTCTCGCCTTCTGTTTTGTGTACAGTATCTCTATTCAGATCAGGAAATATCTGAACTTTTTCACCAAAGAATTTTGCATTCATATTTTTGAAGTATAAACGAAATATATTATTCCTATCCAACTCAAAAGCAAATGAAACTAAGAGAGTTGTTTGTTGAGTTATTACTTCCAATGAGCTTTCCAGGATATCAGTAATATTAAGTTCAGGTTGGGGTTCTAAAGCACGAAACTTGATTCCTTGAATATATTGCGCTCTAACGACCCTCCGTTGGAACAGATAGTATTTTCCCAAAATACCTTTTGAGCATATCAATTGCTGGGATCAAGGGTGCTTTTGGAAAATTAAGGAACCTTAAATTGTTCCTTCTCCCTTGATTATCAACAAGGGATCTGACTGGGTTATGGTTACCAAAGTGTCCAGAAACCCGCTCAGGGGATAACATAATAGGGGATACTCTGTTCCAACAGGAATTTATTGAATTAAAAGCTCTCTGCATGACAACCTCTCATTGGTTATTAACTACCTCTGGGCTGTAGAGATCCCTCAAGCCAGAAAGTCTTAACATTTGTTTTGTTCCTGCATACCTTTAACTGATCAATGAAAACCTTGCATCCCATTTCTAAACCACACTAGTAACTACTGACAGCTACTATGCCAGTAAGGGGGTCCTTTTACTAAAGCTTAGCATGCGCTAACAGAATTAGAGCATGTTGCTAAAATTATAGTAGTACACAGTTATACTACCAATAACTGTCCTAATAACTGTCTTCACTCTATTTAGAAAGTTTTAATAAATTGCTTCAGATCGCCTCTTCTCTACACCCCATTTGACCTCTTCCCACATCTCTTGGGGATTCAGGCACTATTGGTTAAGAACTCCTGCCTTAAGCTCTACCTTCGCTCTGAGGCTCTGATAAAGCAAATGTATTTACAGAAACCAGGTACAGCCAGGCTCTTATTTCAAAAGCTCTTATGTTATGTTTATGTTTATTAAGGCTTTTTATATACCGCCATTTCTAGAGAAGATCGCAGCGGTTTATAATAAAATTCAAAAATACAATAAAAACAGAAACAACTCCAGAAATGATAGGATAGGACACTCGCACAGAATCAAACATACCAGGAGGTAACACAAAATTAAATACACCAGGGGATATTCAATCAACTAGGTTGCCAATACCCCACAGTCTGGCATCAATGTGTTTTGAGCGAGACTTTGAAACTACTCAAAGAGAGTTCAGAACGAAGTGCTGGTGGGAGGTCATTCTACAGTTTAAGGGCCAGAAAAAAGAACGCAGAGTGACGAATAGACTCGTGGAGGGGCATAATAGAAGGAAAACGTCTATCTCCATGGGCGTTTATCTCCGAGAACAGGTCCGTGAAGGGGCGGACCGAACCGTATTTTCGAAAAACATGGACGTTTATCTTTTTTTGAGCTGGGCGTTTTTGTTTTTCAGCGATAATGGAAACCGAAAGCGCCCAGCTCAAAAACGAATAAATCCAAGGCATTTGTTCGTGGGAGGGGCCAGGATTCATAGTGCACTAGTCCCCCTCACATGCCAGGACACCAACCGGGCACCCTAGGGGGCACTTTTACAAAAAAAAAAAAACAAGGTAAAACAGCTCCCAGGTGCATAGCACCCTTCCCTTGGGTGTTGAGCCCCCCAAATCCCCCTCAAAACCCACTGCCCACAAGTCTACACCATTACTATAGCCCTAAGGGGTGAAGGGGGGCACCTACATGTGGGTACAGTGGGTTTGGGGGGGCGGTTTGGAGGGCTCCCATTTACCAGCACAAGTGTAACAGGTGGGGGGGATGGGCCTGGGTCCACCTGCCTGAAGTCCACTGCACCCCCTAATAACTGCTCCAGGGACCTGCATACTGCTGCCAGGGAGGTGGGTATGACATTTGAGGGTGAAAATAAAAAGTTGTGAAACGGCATATTTTGTGGTGGGAGGGGGTTTGTGACCACTGGGGGAGTCAGGGGAGGTCATCCCCGATTCCCTCCAGTGGTCATCTGGTCATTTAGGGCACTTTTTGGGGCCGTATTCGTGGAAAAACAGGGTCCAGGAAAAGTGCCCTAAATTCTCGCTAAAAGCGCATATTTTTTTTCCATTATCAGCGAAAGGCGCCCATCTCTGATCGCCCGATAACCACGTCCCAGTTCCGCCTTCACCACGCCTTCACCACGCCCCCATCAACTTTGTCCGCATCCGCGATGGAGTGCAGTTGAAAACGTCCAAATTCGGCTTTCGATTATACCGCTTTATTCGTTTTTGTGAGATAAACGTCTATCTCCCGATTTGGGTCACAATATAGGTGTTTTTCTATTTCGATTATAAGCTGGATAGTGGGCCTGTTAAGTCAGTAGAAAGGTACTTGTACATTTTTGTGTTATGCTATATGTGGGTAATAATAGAGTATGCTTGGTTGATAGGATTTCTAGTAATGGTAGTCAAATTGGGGCATAGGAGCAAGGGGCAAAGTCTCCAAATGTTTTTTTTTTTTGCGCTTACCATGACAGTAATGAACCTCAGTCCTAAGCCAGGATATGTGGAGTATGATCTCAGTCTCTCAAATTTACTTCTAATGCTCACCAAAGTACTTGCATTGTGCAAAAGAGAGCTTCCTTATGGAGTTCATATGATGTCATATCTATAGGCAACTTATCCAGGTGTGCTTGGAAATTCTTTTTAATGAGGCCTTTGGCACTCAAAACAATGGGAAATATTTCTGTATCTGTCACATTTTCAGACCCGCCAAGTCTCCTGCTTTTGCGGATCATCTCCTGCATTCCCAGAATCTCCTGCTGAACAGCCTCCCTTTCCAGTGACAGCAGGAAACGCCTTCATAAAATGTCACTTCCTGCTGCTGGTGGTCCTGCAGTAGCAGGAGATGGCGTTTTATGAAGGCATCTCCTGTTGCAGCTGGAAGGGGAGGCTACTTCTGGTGCCCCTGGCTGCGAATCAGCATCTGTCAGGGATGGAGCTGTGGGTGGGGCTGGGCAGAGCTAAGGGCAGAGTGGGTGAAGCTATGGGCAGGCCCTAAATCTCCCACTCGGAAGGTTGGCACCCTTGACAGCTCTGCATTTTCTTGGTCTCAAACTGCATTTCTTGATACTTATAGACCTTTTCTCTCTCTACACGATTCACCAAGTAATCACTTAGGACTGATACCTCTATAATCAAGACCATCCTGATGTTTTTCTCTTTCACCACTATGTCTGGTTTCCTGACACTAAGAGGGGCATTTTCGAAAGAAACGTCCAAGTTTCAATTTGGACGTCTTTGCAAAACGTCAAAATCCAGGGGCGGGGAAATCCGTATTTTCGAAAAAAGATGGATATCCATCTTTCGTTTCCAAAATACCGTCAGAGACGTCCAAATTCTTAAATTTGGATGTCCTTGGATCTGGACATTGCTGACTTTCGGCGATTTTCAAAACCAAAGACGTCCATGTCAAAAATGTCCAAATGCAAGCCATTTGGACGTGGAAGGAGTCAGCATTTGTAGTGCACTGGTCCCCCTGACATGCCAGGACACCAACCGGGCACCCTAGGGGGCACTGCAGTGGACTTCATAAATTGCTCCCAAGAACATAGCTCCCTTACCTTGTGTGCTGAACCCCACAAAACCCACTACCCACAACTGTACACCACTACCATAGCCCTTATGGGTGAAGGGAAGCACCTATAAATGAGTACAGTGGGTTTGTGGTGGGTTTTGGAGAGCTCACTGTTTCCTTCACAAATGTAACAGGTGGGGGGGGGGGGGTATGGGCCTGGGTCTGCTTGTCTGAAGTGCACTGCAGTACTGTCAAGCCCCTTACCTGTGCCGCCCTGCCCGCGGTGATACCTCGCTCCACGAGCAGGGGAGAGCGGGGTATCGCGGGCTACAGACGGCATGTTCAGAGAGGCTGGTCCGCCTGCTGGACGGGGCCGGTTCGCCGCTTTAGCGCGGTGGCGGCTGGAGAGCGCCGGTGCTACCAAGATGGCCGGCGCTCGCAAGCTGGAGAGTCTCTTCCGGGCGCGGGGCCCGGAAGCATGGAGAACGCCACCTCTGGGTCCGGATTGGCTGGTCGCGGCTGGACTCCGCCCTCTCTCGGTGACCAGCCTATCCGGAGCCTTGGGGTTCGGGTGGAGGCTCCACCTCCCGGACAGCTGATGGTAGTTTCCTGATGGAGGGGGCTATTTAAGGAGAACGCTGGCTGAACTCGTTGCTTCGGCTTCTGCTTATGTGGTTTCCTGAGTTCTGTATGTTTGGATTTCCTGCTTTGAACCTTGGATTGTACCTGGACTCTGCTTTTGTCTTCTGCCTGCCCTGAACCTTGGATTGTACCTGGACTTTGCATTTGCCTTTCGCCTGCCCTGAACCTTGGATTGTACCTGGACTCTGCTTTTGTCTTCTGCCTGCCCTGAACCTTGGATTGTACCTGGACTTTGCATTTGCCTTTCGCCTGCCCTGAACCTTGGATTGTACCTGGACTTTGCATTTGCCTTTCGCCTGCCCTGAACCTTGGATTGTACCTGGACTTTGCTTTTGTCTTCCGCCTGCCCTGAACCTTGGATTGTACCTGGACTTTGCTTTTGTCTTCTGCCTGCCCTGCACCTTGGATTGTACCTGGACTTTGCATTTGCCTTCCGCCTGCCCTGAACCTTGGATTGTACCTGGACTTTGCTTTTGTCTTCTGCCTGCCCTGCACCTTGGATTGTACCTGGACTTTGCATTTGCCTCCCGCCTGCCCTGAACCTTGGATTGGACCTGGACTTTGAGTTTTCCGGCTGCGTTCCTTTGGTGGGACCAGGACCTGGTCTTTGGTCATCTGTCTGCTTGCTATTTGGGGTTCGCTCTGCTCATCTTTGATATCTCCTACCCTGACTCTTCAGGTAAGATCAGAACTGTCTGGCTGCCAGACGTTGTTTGGCACAGGGGCTCACGTATCGGGGTCCAGGCCTGACAGAAAGCCGAAGCCATGAGCTCGCCAGATAAGCCTGATCTGACCGACCTGGCTCAAGCCCTTCAACAACAACAGGCCCAGCTCAACAGATTGTCTGGAGTATTGCAAGATGTATGTTCTCAGATGTCGGCGCAGCGATCACCGGCTCCCGGAGCAGGTAGGACATCCCCACCTCAGCCTGCTTTTCGTCTGCCTGAACCTCCTCGATTTGATGGCACACCCTCCGCATGCTGCGGATTCCTGAACCAATGTCAAATGCTCTTTGACATGCAACCTGCCTCTTTTCCTACGGACAAACAAAAGATTACCTACATCATTTCTTTACTCTCCGGGTCGGCCCTGGCATGGGCTTCTCCTCTCTGGGAGCAACAGGACCCGCTCCTCTCGGAACTAGGAGAGTTCCTGCGCCAGTTCCGTATGGTCTTCGATGTTCCAGGGCGGCCTTCCTCCGCTGCAGGAGAGCTCTTACGGATTCAGCAAGGGAGCAGTACGGTTGGGGCCTATGCCATCCGATTCCGTACCCTGGCGGCAGAACTTAAATGGAATCAAGAGGCTCTTACGGCCATTTTTTGGCAAGGCTTGAGTGGGCGCATCAAGGACGAGTTAGCCGGCCGTGAAATCCCTAGCACCTTGGACGCGCTGATCTCCCTAAGTACTCGGATTGATGTCCGCTTCCAGGAACGGGCACGAGAACAAGTGGCTGCTCGCCCGTCTCGCAGGTTTTCCCCACAAAGACAACGAACTGTCTCTCCTCAGGAAGCTGCGGTCTCGACTGTAGAGGGATCGGAAGTGCCTATGGTAATTGGCCGGTATCGACTGACCACTGTTGAACGAAATCACCGAAGGGAGAAGAAACTATGTATGTACTGTGGGAAACCCGGGCATTTTGTGAAAGGATGCCCCAATAAGCCGGGAAATGCTTAGACCCTAGCCTTGTGGAGGGGGTGGTTTTGGGTCAATCAGGAACCCTTCCGGATAACTTAATGACTGTGCCTATTATCTTGCTCTGGCAAGAATACAGGATAAACACCCTAGCCTTGCTGGATTCAGGAGCAGGAGGCAACTTTATTGATGCTCGTCTTCTTCAGGGCCTGGGAAGGCCGGTGATTCCCTGCAAACCAGCTCTTCAAGTAACATCCATTCACGGTTCGACTCTGCCACAACCGATTACTCACCTCACTCTTCCCCTTCGGATGCAGGTGGGGCTTCTTCATCATGAAGAGATACAGTTCCTTATTTTGCCCCAAGCTATTCATCCGGTAATTCTGGGTATACCCTGGCTGCGGTTGCACGCGCCTTGCATAGACTGGCCCTCGGGAGAGATCAGCCAATGGAGTATTCGCTGTTTTGAGACCTGTTTGACACCAGTACACCCTCTTCCTACTAAAGTGCCAGCGCTACCTGGAGTTCTCCACCCGTGTGAAGCTCACCTTCCGAGGGAATACGAGGAGTTTTCTGACGTCTTTGATGCACAAGAGGCTGAGTCCCTTCCACCCCATCGGCCGTTCGATTGTCCCATTGATTTGGTGCCCGGCACTATGCCGCCTAGAGGGAGATTATATGCTTTGTCCCGGGATGAATCTGCTGCCATGCGGGACTACATTCAGGACAATCTTCGTAAAGGGTTCATCCGACCATCTTCTTCCCCTGCCGGGGCAGGATTTTTTTTTGTCTCCAAAAAAGATGGGTCCTTGCGGCCCTGCATTGACTATCGAGGGCTTAACAAGATCACTATCAAGAACCGTTACCCCCTTCCGCTTATCCCGGAGCTTTTTGATCGACTCCAGGGGGCTGTTATTTTTACTAAGTTGGATCTTCGAGGGGCCTACAACTTGATTCGTATCCGCCAGGGGGACGAGTGGAAGACTGCGTTTAATACTCACGAAGGCCATTTCGAGTATCGGGTTATGCCCTTTGGACTGTGTAATGCTCCGGCTGTGTTTCAAGATTTCATCAACTTCATTTTCCGGGATCTCCTTTATTCTTCAGTCATTGTTTACTTGGACGATATTTTGATTTTCTCTGCTTCTCCCCAGGATCATCCCCGACATGTCCGCACTGTGCTTCTTCGACTCCGAGAACATCGACTATTTGCCAAATTGGACAAATGCGCGTTCCATCAATCCACTATTCCTTTTTTGGGACATATTATCTCTGCTGTTGGATTACAAATGGACCCGGCCAAACTGCAGGCTATCCGGGACTGGCCTCTTCCCCAAGGTCTTCGGGCTTTGCAGCGTTTTCTGGGCTTTGCTAATTACTACAGACAATTCATTCCCCATTTTTCGCTCCTCACGGCTCCTTTGACAGCCCTCACTCGGAAGGGGGCGGATGTTCGGCATTGGTCTCCGGCTGCCCTGGAGGCTTTTTCCGCATTGAAGACAGCGTTCTTGTCTGCATCTGTGCTCCGTGGTCCTGATGTCACGAAGCCTTTCATCGTAGAGGTCGATGCCTCTGCTTTGGGAGTGGGGGCGGTGCTTTCCCAAACTACCTCTTCTGGTAAGAAACATCCTTGTTTTTTCTTTTCTAAGAAGTTTTCAGCTGCTGAACGTAATTATACTATCGGGGACAGAGAACTGCTGGCTCTGAAGCTCGCCTTTCAAGAATGGCGATATCTACTGGAGGGCGCGGCTCATCCTATTACTGTCATTACAGATCACAAAAATCTGCTTTATTTGCAACAGGCCAAACGCTTGAATCCCCGGCAGGCCCGGTGGTCCCTATTTTTTGCACGTTTTACCTTTCACTTGGTATTTCGTCCTGCGGAGAAGAACATACAGGCGGATGCCCTCTCCCGAGCGTTTGATGTGCCTGAGGAACCGGAGGAGCTCTACCCTATGCTCAATCCTGCTTGTCTTTCCCCGACGGTGGGGGCCTCCGCCTCCCTCAAGACTTCTGTTCCAGCTCGGTCTCGTCGCAAGGTGCTTCAGTGGGGTCATTCTGCTGCCTTTTCGGGACATTTTGGGTTTCGTAAGACCTACCATCTTATTTCCCGTTATTTTTGGTGGCCCCACATGGCCCAGGAGATTCGGCAGTTTGTTTCTACTTGTCCTACCTGTGCTCGTACCAAGTCCTTGCCCGGCAAGCCGTGGGGTCTTCTTCAACCTTTGCCAGTACCCCAGCTACCTTGGCAGGAGATCTCGATGGACTTTATCACTGACCTTCCTTGTTCCAAGGGCAACACTATCATCTGGGTGGTGGTGGATCGGTTCTCCCGCATGGCGCACTTCGTACCCATGCGGTCCTTGCCATCTGCGGCGGCTCTTGCCTCCCATTTTATTCAGCACATTTTTCGGTTACATGGACTGCCACAACGTATCATCAGTGATAGAGGTTCGCAATTCACCTCTAGATTTTGGAGATCCCTATGCTCAGCCTTTGGTGTTACCACACATTTCTCTTCAGCTTATCATCCTCAGACCAATGGCATGGCAGAACGTACTAACCAGACCCTTAAAGCTTTTCTCCGGGCCTTCACTAATGCTCGCCAAGACAATTGGACGGATCTCCTGCCTTGGGCTGAATTTGCTTACAACAATAGCTTCCATTCTGCTTCTCGGACTTCTCCCTTCTTTACAGTGTTTGGACGTCATCCTCGGCTTCCACCTCCGATTCCTTTGATTGGAACCTCTCCTCTGATCCAGCCTACTCTTACCACCATTCATGCCACTTGGAGGACGGTTCGTCAGCAGTTGGGGAGGGCGGCCGCAAGGTATAAGCGGTTTGCTGACCGACTTCGAAGGGCCGCTCCAGTATTCCAGCCGGGACAGAGAGTATGGCTCAGCACCAAGTACCTTAAGCTTCGCCTCCCCTCTCTGCGGTTTGCTCCTCGCTTCATCGGCCCATTTGCTGTGCAGTCTAGAGTGGGGACGGTGGTCTACCGTCTTCACTTACCTGGTAACCTTCGCATTCACAATGCGTTCCATGTATCTCTGCTCAAGCCTTTTCGGACTTCTCACTGGCACCCTGCACCCAAAAAGATCCGGGTTCCAGACTCGGATCCGGATCCTGAGTTTGAAGTGAAGGAGATTCTTGATTCTAAATTCCAAAGAGGCCGATTGTTTTACTTGATCTCATGGAAGAACTTTGGTCCTGAGGATAACTCCTGGGAGCCCGTTGGTAATATCCTGGCTCCTGATTTATTGCACGAGTTCCACTCTCGTTTCCCTCATAAACCAGGACCAAGACGGAGGAGAGGGGCTTACGGGGGGGGTACTGTCAAGCCCCTTACCTGTGCCGCCCTGCCCGCGGTGATACCTCGCTCCACGAGCAGGGGAGAGCGGGGTATCGCAGGCTACAGACGGCATGTTCAGAGAGGCTGGTCCGCCTGCTGGACGGGGCCGGTTCGCCGCTTTAGTGCGGTGGCGGCTGGAGAGCGCCGGTGCTACCAAGATGGCCGGCGCTCGCAAGCTGGAGAGTCTCTTCCGGGCGCGGGGCCCGGAAGCATGGAGAACGCCACCTCTGGGTCCGGATTGGCTGGTCGCGGCTGGACTCCGCCCTCTCTCGGTGACCAGCCTATCCGGAGCCTTGGGGTTCGGGTGGAGGCTCCACCTCCCGGACAGCTGATGGTAGTTTCCTGATGGAGGGGGCTATTTAAGGAGAACGCTGGCTGAACTCGTTGCTTCGGCTTCTGCTTATGTGGTTTCCTGAGTTCTGTATGTTTGGATTTCCTGCTTTGAACCTTGGATTGTACCTGGACTCTGCTTTTGTCTTCTGCCTGCCCTGAACCTTGGATTGTACCTGGACTTTGCATTTGCCTTTCGCCTGCCCTGAACCTTGGATTGTACCTGGACTTTGCTTTTGTCTTCCGCCTGCCCTGAACCTTGGATTGTACCTGGACTTTGCTTTTGTCTTCTGCCTGCCCTGCACCTTGGATTGTACCTGGACTTTGCATTTGCCTTCCGCCTGCCCTGAACCTTGGATTGTACCTGGACTTTGCTTTTGTCTTCTGCCTGCCCTGCACCTTGGATTGTACCTGGACTTTGCATTTGCCTCCCGCCTGCCCTGAACCTTGGATTGGACCTGGACTTTGAGTTTTCCGGCTGCGTTCCTTTGGTGGGACCAGGACCTGGTCTTTGGTCATCTGTCTGCTTGCTATTTGGGGTTCGCTCTGCTCATCTTTGATATCTCCTACCCTGACTCTTCAGGTAAGATCAGAACTGTCTGGCTGCCAGACGTTGTTTGGCACAGGGGCTCACGTATCGGGGTCCAGGCCTGACAAGTACCCACTAAAACTGCTCCAGGGACCTGCATGTGCTGTCATGGACCTGAGTATGACATCTGAGGCTGGCACGAAATATTTTTAAAGATGGTTTTTGAGGGTGGGAGGCGGTTAGTGACCACTGGGGGAGTAACAGGAGGTCATCCCCGATTCTCTCCAGTGGTCATCTGGTCATTTCGGGAACCTTTTTGTACCTTATTCGTAAAAAAAAAAACATGACCGGGTGAAAACGTTCAAGTGTTTGTCAGGGACGTCCTTGCTTTTTTCGATTATGGGTCAAAGACGTCCAAGTTTTAGGCACACCTAAGTCCCGCCTTTCCTATGCCCCCGACATGCCCCCTTGAAATTTGGACGTCCTTTCGACGGACTGCAGTTGGAGAAGTCCAAAATCGGGTTTCGATTATACCGATTTGGACGTCTCTGTGAGAAGGACGCCCATCTTCTGTTTTATGTCGAAAGATGGACGTCCTTCTCTTTCGAAAATGAGCCTGATAGTAACCTATGTGACTTTGGCCCCCTTTTACAAAAACACGTGGCAATGCTGACACAGCCCAATAAAAGTGAACGGGCTGTATTGGCATTATCACACCTGCAGCCACTAGCATGGCTTTGTAAAAGGGGGCCTTTGTAAGTTTATGTGGTTTGAAAATGAGCCTCTTAATCAGCTAGTTCACCTTTGTCCACATGATTATTCACATCTTCAAAAAAATGTAGTAGATTGGCAAGGCAAGACTTCCCTTAGCTAAATCCATGTTGACTTTGTCCCATTAAACCATGCCTATGGGGCCATTTTACATTAAAAAAAATAGGCTTAGCATGCTTTTAACATGGGACTTTCCCACACACTAAACTGATTTTGAAGGTGGCTGTAAAAGAGGGCTTTCTCTCTCTCTCTTTTTTTTTTAAGGTCCAGTGCTAATTTTTCCATTAGTGTGCAAAATCTGCAAAAAAATGTACAAGGAGCACTTACTGCCTCCTGTTTAGGAGGCACTATTTGCTCCCGCTTTAAATCTGCCTTAACCAGTTACTGCACGCTAATCAAAATGTGCTGTCTGGTTAATGCAGACACGCTTGTTCCCCAACCATGGCATGCCGCCTTCCAAATAAATAATTGAAAACATTCATTAATGCATGCTTAGAGTGCAGAAAATGCAAAATTACCAGAAAATGCTTTAAAAGGGCCCTTATATGTCAGTAGTTTTATTTATTTATTATTACATTTATACCCCGCGCTTTCACACTCATAGCAGGTTCAATGCGGCTCACATAGTAATAGGGATTACAGAGTATTGATAGAGAAAATATAAGTATAGCAGAATAATAAAAGAGGAGATAGGTAGGTGGAGAGAGGCAAGGGAGAAGGGAGTAGGAGACAGAAGGTGTGAGCAAGGGCTGGTGAGCATAGAAGAAGGGTAGTGGAGGTGGGAGGGGGGATGGTACATGGGATACGTATAAGGGAATTTAGTGGGAGATGTAGTTTGGGTTATTGTCGTTGTCTCCTGGATATTTGTTGAGTATATGGGTTAATGAGATTAGTGTGGGTCATTTGGGTATGCTTGCTTGAACAGATGGGTTTTTAGTGATTTACGGAAGGATAGATAATTACTGATTGCTCAGATGGGTCTGGGTAGGGCATTCCAGAGTTGGCTGCCTAAGAAGGAGAAGTTGGATCCATAATAGGTTTTGTACTTAAGTCCTTTGCAATTGGGATAGTGCAGATTGAGGTAAGTTCGCAAAGTTTCAGACATGTTTCTGGTAGGAAGGTCAATCAGATTGATCATGTAGCCCAGAGATCCACCATGGATAATCTTGTGGATCAGTGTGTGGACCTTGAAATTGATTCGTTCTCTGATAGGGAGCCAATGAAGTCTTTCACAAAGGGGTGTTGCACTCTCAAATCGTGATTTGCCAAAAATGAGTCTTGCTGCTGTATTTTGGGCAGTCTGAAGTTTTTTCAGGATATGCGTCTTACAGCCTAAGAAAATACTATTACAGTAGTCAACATGGGTAAGTACCGTGGATTGCACTAAGTTCCGGAATGGTTTCAGGGAGTGATATGGTTTTACGCGTTTCAGTTTGGAACCTATGACACTTCTTTATCCATGTAATAAACAAGATACTGGGGATTAACGTAAAAAGGTTTCTTTGATAATTAGAAATATACAAAGTACTAGAAACCTACCATATAAACTCAAGATCACTATTTAAATGGAGTATAATAGTGTATATTGTGCTCAGAATGCCAACGCATGGAACACAGCCATAAAAACAGCTTAAAACATGCCGCTGGGAGCCACCATCATTGCACAACCCTCCCTACCTACCAATCAGAGGAGGCACAATATATGGTTTAAACAGTACTATATAGAAAATTATGGTACTTAGCTTTATACTGTCCGAGGTGTCGTGGCATTAGGCAACGCAAACTGCATGACTTCGCAATTGCATGGAGACTCCAGGAAGTAAACAGTATTCTGTCCCCCACCCAGATCTGGGTGGGGACAGAATACTGTTACTTCCTGGAGTCTTCATGCAATTGCGAAGTCATGCAGTTTGCGAACTGCGTTCTCCTGAAGACGCCTTATTGGCTACACATGCAGCATGTTGGGAACGTGTAAAGCACTGAACAGTTGATGTTGGAAAGCACGTTTAAGCACTATTTCATGAATTTTAGCACCAGCACGAGCAAAGACAAAAAGAAAAAAGAAAGAAAGATAATGAGGATGCCTATGGATTAACAGCCAACTTTTTTCGCTGGGTTGCCTAATGCCACGACACCTCGGACAGTATAAAGCTAAATACCATCATTTTCTATATAGTACTGTTTAAGCCATATATTGTGCCTCCTCTAACTGGTAGGTAGGGAGGGTTGTGCAATGATGGTGGCTCCCAGCGGCATGTTTTAAGCTGTTTTTATGGCTGTGTTCCATGCGTTGGCATTCTGAGCACAATATACACTATTATACTTCTTTATCCATACCTGCATGTGAAAAAGTTAAGTTTAATTTGTTAATATTAGTTCTTCCGAGATGGATCCTCCCCCGTTTTTTTGATTCTGTGGATTCTTTTAGTATCCTTTACTTTTTGAAACACAAGGGTTTTTCTGTCTGTGATGACAACCCCCTCCGATATTCGAAGAGCATTACTGCTCTCACAGTGAAGCCTTGTATATATACAGTATAGGCTGGAGGTTGGGCAATCCTGAGATTTTTCCCTTGTTGTACTTTCAAAATTAGAACTGATACATTCCACAGAATCTTTATTGGGTCAGATTCAAGTACTTTTTTCTGTGCCTCAGTTATCGTGAGAGTTTTTCTTTTTTTTGTTTACGCGTTTCAGTATCCACATCATGTTGAACATTTTCTTTGTAGTGGATTTTGCGTGACTTTCGAGCGAGAGATGGTTGTCTAATGTTACACCAAGGATTTTCAGGTTGTCGGATATGGGGATTGTGACGTCAGAGGTGATAAGTTTAGTTGGAAGGAGCAAGGAGTATTGAGATGAGAGGATTAGACATTGTGTTTTCTAGTTCAACCTTTTTGCTCAGCACTGACACCCAGTGGCGTAGCAAGGGCGGGGCGGTGGGGGCGGTCCGCCCCGGGTGTCATCGTTTGGGGGGGGGGGTGCTCCGCTCCCGCTGCTCCGCCTTTAACATTTTTTTTTCAAAGCGCCGGAGAGTGGCAGGCAGCGCGCCTCGCGTCTGCCCTGCTAGTAAAGAAGATCTCGCTGACGTCATCGTCCTTCCCTGAGTCCCGCCTGCCCTCGCGGTAATAGGAAGTTGCCTCAGAGGGGGGCGGGACTCAATGTGGGACGGGCGACGACGTCAGCGAGATCTTCTTTACTAGCAGGGCAGACGCGCTGCCTGCCACTCTCCGGCGCTTTGAAAAAAAAATGTTAAAGGCAGGACAGGGTAGGAGCAGCAGGAGAACGGATCTCGGAGGGGGGGACTCAGAGGGGAGAAGGGGATTGGGGAGGGGTGGGGGACCTCAGAGGGGTGCTTAAAGGGGATTAGGGAGGGTGGGGGAGCTCAGAGAGGGGAGAAGGGGATTGGGGAAGGGTGGGGAGCTCAGAGGGGCGCTTAAAGGGGGTTAGGGAGGGTGGGGGAGCTCAGAGAGGGGAGAAGGGGATTGGGGAAGGGTGGGGGACCTCAGAGGGGTGCTTAAAGGGGTTAGGGAGGGTGGGGAGCTCAGAGAGGGGAGAAGGGGATTGGGGAGGGGTGGGGGAGCTCAGAGGGGTGCTTAAAGGGGGTTAGGGAGGGTGGGGAGCTCAGAGAGGGGAGAAGGGGATTGGGGAGGGGTGGGGGAGCTCAGAGGGGTGCTTAAAGGGGATTAGGGAGGGTGGGAGAGCATCAAGGAGGGGAGAAGGGGATTGGGGAGGGGTGGGGGAGCTCAGAGGGGTGCTTAAAGGGGATTAGGGAGGGTGGGGGAGCTCAGATGGGTGCTCAGAGAGGGGAGAAGGGGATTGGGGGGCGGGGAGGGGAGTGCTCAGATGGGAGAAGGGGTCTGAAGCTGGAACTGGGGTCTGACATGGGGGCAGGAGGGAAAATGGATCCATGCCTGGGGCAGGTGGGAGAATGGGTCTGGGGCTGAAAGGGGGGGGGGATGCAAGGCATGTGGTGGATGAAGGGGACTGGAACTGGGGGCAGAGAGAGAGGGGACAGATCCTGGATGGAAGGGGGGCACCTGAGGGAGGGCAGACCCTGGACGGATGGGAGAGGGAGGGGCAGACGGATTGAAGGGGCAGAGAGAAAGGGCAGATGGTGGGTGGAAGGGGAGAGAGAAAGAGGGCAGACTGGGGCAAATGGTGGATGGAGGGGCAGAGATAGAGGGCAGATGTTGATGGAAGGGGGAGAGAGAGATGGCAGACTGGGGCAGATGGTGCATGGAAGGGGCAGAAGTGGATGGAAGGGAGAGAGAGGGCAGACAGTGGATGGAAGGGGCAGAGAGAGAGCGAAGACAGATGCTGGATAGAAGGAAGACAGTGAAAAGATGAGGAAAGCAGAAACCAGAGACAGCGAACTGTAAATATATATTTTTATTTTTTTGCTTTAGGACAAAGTAGTATTGTAGCTGTGTTAATAAATGTTTATAATAGAACATGTAAATAAGGTAATCTTTTTATTGGATTAATTTTAATACATTTTACTTTCGGAGAACAAAACCCCCTTCCTCAGGTCAGGATAGGACACTGTAACAGTACTATACTGAATTGACCTGAGGAAGGAGGTTTTGGCCTCTGAAAGCTAAATGTATTAGTCCAATAAAATGATATTATTTGTTTTATTTCTATTTGTTAATTTGTAAAGTGGTGATTGGTATTTGTTAGTTTTTTCAAATTTACATCTGCTGTCTTTATATTTGCACAGTACTAGAGGACATTTTCTGTTTCTGTGGTGTTGCATTGTATGCAGAGTCTGGCATCTTGGGGGTTCAGTTTAATTTTTGTCTAAATAGAAAGTTTATGATTACTTATTCTATAGTGGATTAGGGTGTATCTATTTGTGAAAAAGACATGGCTTTCGGTTGGCATTGACTGTGCAGGATCGACGATCTGTACTAATCTGTCTGTTTTCGTTTTACAATAGGTGAATTGATGTTCTAGTGCTCACTGTAGTGTTTAAGATGCTTTCCTTTTCCTTGTGTG
Organism: Microcaecilia unicolor; assembly: GCF_901765095.1. Lineage (NCBI taxonomy): Eukaryota > Metazoa > Chordata > Amphibia > Gymnophiona > Siphonopidae > Microcaecilia > Microcaecilia unicolor. The sequence goes on along the minus strand of NC_044039.1, from coordinate 50,342,119 downwards.
ACTCATACAAATTACTGCTTATGGTATGGTAGAATTGCTCTATAGGTCCTGAGTGTTTTGTATTCTTGGTATGCCTAGTACTGGATTTCGGGGGGGGGGGGTGTTAAAAAATGACCGGCCCCGGGTGTCAACTACCCTAGCTACGCCACTGCTGACACCAGGCTCACCAATCTGTATTTCCCAGGCTCACTGGTGTTACATTGGCCACCGCTGGATGGAAGAGGGAAGAGAGGGGGCAGATGCTGGATGGAAGAGGGGAGGAGAGAGAGGGCATATACTGGACGGAAGAGGAGAGAGAGGAGAGCAGATGCTGGATGGGAGAAAGAGGAGCAGATGGATGGAATTGAGGAGGAGAGAGAGGGCAAATGCTGGATGGAAGAGGAGGGCAGACGTTGGATGGAAGAGGGGAGAGGAAAGGGCAGATGCTGAATGAAAGAGGGAGAGAGAGAGAGCATATGCTGGAATGGAGACAGAGGTAGCAGAAGCTGGATGGAAGAGGGGAGGGGCAGATGCTGGATGGGAGAGGGGAGGAGGGGCAGATGCTGGATGGAAGAGGGGAGAGAGGGGCAGTCGCTGGATGGGAGAGGGGGCAGACGCTGGATGGAAGAGGGGAGAAGAGAGAGGGCATATGCTGGATGGAAGAGGGTAGAGAGAGGAGCAGATGCTGGATGGAAGAGGGGAGAGAGGGGGCAGACGCTGGATGGAAGACAGGAGGAGAGAGAGGAGGCAGACACTGGAGGGAAGAGGGGAGAGAAGGACATAGCTGGGCATTGAAAATCTGGGCTTAATTCAGAGTGTGGCTGTTCGTCGACCTCTGCAGGCTAAATTTCAGGCCCAGAATTTATTAGTTTAAGCCTGAATCTACTTTTTCCCCAAGTTTTAGACACATAGAAAAACGTAGGCAGATAAAAACCATATGGCCTAACCAGTCTGCCCATCCATTCCATCTACTCTCCCTTTCACTCCCTTAGAGATCCTATGTACTTGTCCCAAGCGCTCTTAAATTAAGATACTGTTTTCATCTCCACCATTTCCACCGGGAGGCCATTCCACAAATTCACCACCCTTTCAGTGAAGAAGTATTTCCTCAGGTTACTTCTGAGTCCATCACCTTTCACCTTTATCTTATGCCCCCTCATTCCAGCGTTTCCTTTCAATTGAAAGAGATGCGCCTCCTCTGCATTTATGCCACATGGAGGGGCATTTTTGATATGACATCTAAGTCGGACTTTGGACGTTTTGTGCTAAATGTCCCAAATCCGAATAGCAAAATATCTATCTTTTTATTTTTTTGAAAATGGCCACATGCTACATGTTTTTGTGTTCTGTGCATTTATCTTTTTGGTCCATTAAAAAAAAAAAAAGTTCAAGTGCAAAATGCACAAAATCAAGCCATTTGGATGTAGGAGAAGCCAGCATTTTTAGTAGACTGACCACACAGACATCCTAGGAGAGCAATGTGGCACCCTAAGGGATGCTGCTGTGGACTTCATATAAAAGCTCCCAGGTACATATCTCACCATTGCTCCCTTATCTTATCTGTTGAGCCCTCCAAAACTCATCCAAAACCCACCGCCCCCAACTGTACACAACTGCAATAGCCCTTATATGAGAAGAGGTCACCTATATGTGGGTGCAGTAGGTTTTTAGTCCGTTTTGGAGAGCTCAGAGTTTCCACCACAAGTGTTAACAGCTAGAGTGAGATATGGGCCTGAATCCTCCTCTCTACAGTGCACTGCACTGACCACTACACTACACCAGGGACCTGCTTGCTGCTCTAATAGACTTGGGTATAACATTTGAAGCTGTCATAGAGGCTAGTAAGTACCATTTTTAGTCACATCTTTGGGGGGTGGGAGGGTGTCAGTGACCACTGGGGGAGTAAGTGGGGGTCATCTCTGATTCCCTCCAGTGGTCATTTAGGGCACCTTTTTGTGTCTTATTCGTTCTACAAATGGGTCTAGCTCAAAACGTTGGAAGTTTTAACCTTTTATAGCCACTGAGGTATTTAAGCGTCTCTTATCATATCCCCTCTCTCCTGCTTCTCTTCCAGCGAATACATGTTGAGGTCCATAAGCCTGTCCCTATACCAATTTGCCAATTTGATAGCCGCCCTCTGGACCGACTCCATCCTGTTTATATCTTTCCATAGGTGCAGTCTCCAGAATTGCACTCAGTACTCCAAATGGGACCTCACCAGAAACTTATACAAGGGCACTGCTGGTGATCCCGCTCCTTATGTACCCAAGCATCCTTCTGGCTTTGATTATCACCTTTTCAACCTGCTTGGCCACCTTAAGCTCTTCAGACACAGTCACCCCCAAGTCCTGCTCTTCTTTTGTACACAGAAGCACTTCACCCCCTATACTATACTGTACCGTTCCATTTGATTATTGTAACCCAAGTGGATGGCCCTACATTTCTTAGCATTAAATCTTAGTTGCCAATTTTCAGACCATTCTTCAAGCTTTGCTAGATCTTTCCTCATACCATCCAAATCCTCCAGGGTGTCCACCCTATTACAGAGTTTGGTATCATCCGCAAAGAGACAAACCTTACCAGATTGTCCTTCCACAATATCACTCACAAAGATGTTAAACAGGGCCGGCCCAAGGACCGAACCCTGCAGTACCCCACTGGTAACATCCCTTTCCTCAGAGCAACCTCCATTTAGCACTACCCTCTGTCGCCTTCCATTTAACCAGTTTTTAACCCAGTTAGTCACTTTAGGTCCCATACCAAGGGTACTCAGTTTATTTATCAGTCACCTGTGTGGAACTGTGTCAAAGGCTTTGCTAAAATCCAAGTACACCACATCTAGCACCCCTCCCACGTCCAACTGTTTGGTCACCCAGTCAAAGAAACCAATCAGATTTCTCCGACACAACATGCCTCTAATGAAGCCATGTTGCCTCAGGTCCTGCATTCCATTTCATTCGAGAAAATCACTGCTCACACACTGAGAGAAAGGGTGACCTTTAACCATGAGCTGTGGATTACTGACCCAATTTTAACACATCAGTAATTTGCATGTTCATTGATTACAGCATGCTGTGGTATTTTAGGATTGCTAATTTCATGATAGAGCTGTAGCTCTACCGTGAGGCTTTCTGCATTGACCCCTGGGTAAGTGGGCATGTTGTGTGGGGTGAAGAAGAAATGAGTGAAGGGGGAGGCGGATGATGAGCTGAGAGAGAGAATATTAAAGGTAGTTGTGTTAGGGAGGATTATCTAAGGGAGGAGGGCAGTATGTGTGTGTATATATAGATAGGGAGAAAGCCTTATGGCTAGGACTTTTATATTTCAAGTATTTTCATGTAGCAGTCTGTGGAGGGTTAAGTGACTAAAGTGTGCTTACCACAGCAAAAAAGGGCTTACCGCAGGGTGAACTTAGGCATCCCACAGTAAATTTTGCATGTGTGTGTGCTACCCACATGCTAAAAAATAAAACTTATTTTTTTGTGGTGGGGCAGAAAGTGGGCATGTTCTGCACTGATCGGTTAGCACAGCTACATTGCCACACACTAACTGATTAGCGTGTGGTTAGTGCTTGAGACCTTAAAAGGGGCTCATGTGCTAATAGGAAAATTAGTCTGTCGACATTAATAGTGAAAATGGAAAAATTGGTAACCCTAGAGATAAACAGTCACAATAATTAAAACTTGTTTCATTTTATAACAGTGATCTATATTGGTGGTAATTTTGTAACTGTGTACATGAGTAAAAAATTCAAGCATAGTTTTCTCTTTATGGAGTTGGCTGGAATTTCAAAGTGCAGTAGAGTCCTGATTATCTGACATAAACAGGACTGACAAGTGGTCAGATAATCAAGCATGTTAGATAATCTAGACATGTGGGGGCACCACTGCCTAACTCAACATCCCTCCCCCTTCTCCTACTCAACAGTAGCAGCTGTATCTCTTGAACCACTTCCCCTCAAATGCCAGAGATAGCAGCAGCCATTTTAAAAGCAGAACCTATAGAGGCAAGAGTGACTCGGATTTGTTCCTGCTCCAACTTCACCACTAGACCACCAGGGACTATAAGGTAGGCCTTGAAGTGAGAGGGGCCTTCAGGTGGGAGGTGGCATGTGGGGAGTCCAAGAGGTGTGTCTGCTACCATTCGGGGGAGGGGGGTTTGGATGCGTTAGTATAGCACTAGAGGGTCCCACAGTTAGGTGGAGGAGGCACCTGGGGGGGTCCAAGAGGGGGGTCTAATGGTGTACAGTACGGAGGAGACAGAGGGCAGATTACCCAACCATTGAATAATTTAGAATGTCAGATAACCAAAGGTCCAATAATTGGGACTCTACTTTAAAAGTCTGTATGTATTTCTGCTTTCAAAATTATCCTGGGGAAACTACAGTATGTGCACAGATCTATAACTGCTCTTCGCACACACAAATTTTAATGATTGACTGAACAAACATGCATGGGAAGGAGAGAGGGGGGCAAGCTACACATGGACAGGAGGAAGAGAAGGGAACAAGCTGCCCCCAAAGAGGCCACTACACCTCCAGGGCATGCTATGGTAGGTTTGGGGGTAGGGGGAAGAAGGCCAGCCTGCCAGCCCAGAAACCTGGACACGTGTGCTGGTTGGAAAAAAAAAAAAAAACACCTGAAGGAGGACATGTCTGGGAAATCCAGATGTATGGTAACCCTATATAAGAGCAGCAAGCAGGTCCCTGGAATAGACTAGTGGTCGGTGAAGTGCACTGTGGAGAAGGGGACCCAGGCCCATAATCTACTCTGTTACACTTGTGGAAAGTGTCAGCCCCCCCTCCCAAAAAAACCCCCACCAAAAATCTACTGTACCCACATATAAGTGACACCTGCAGACATAAGGGCTATTGTAGTGGTGTGCAGTTGGGTACAGTAGGTTTCTGGTGGGTTTTGGAAGGTTCACCATACAATATAAAGGGGTAATGGTGAGAAGTGTACCTGGGAAATTTTATGTGAAGTCCACTGCAGTGCCCCCTAGGGTGCCCCACTGCTCTGCTGGGATGTCTGTGGCCAGTGTACTAAGAATGCTGCCCCCCCCCCCCCATACATTCTAATAGCTTGATTTTGTGCATTTGTCACTTTAACTTTTTTTTTCTTCAAAAATGGTCCTAAAAGATAAACGCACAGAGCACAAAAATATCTAGCAAGCAGGGCCGCCAAGAGGGGGGGCCAAAATTCCCAGGGCCCGGGCCATCAAGGAGGGCCTGGCGTCGGAGTCTCTCGCCCTCTCCTGCTCCCAGGCCACTGGTGCCGCAGTCCCGTTTCCACCTGCCTAACCTCATCTCCCTTCTGTCTGTCGTCCGACCCCCTGCATTTAAAAAAATCCCTAAAGCAGCAGCGCAGCGCCTTCTCTTTGAAAGCAGCAGATCGCCTTGGGCAGGCCTTCCCTCACTGTGTCCCGCCCTCCTCTGATGTAACTCCCTATTTCCGCGAGGGCAGGACACAGTGAGGGAAGGCCCGCCTGAGGCGATCTGTCGCTTTCACACAGAAGGTACTGTGCCTGCTGTTTTAGAGATTTTTTTTTAAATTTAAATGAAGGGGGTCAGGTGAGCAGAGGGTAAGTAGGTGGAGACTGGGAACTGCGGCGCCGGCGGCCTAGGAGCAGGAGAGGGAGGCAAAAGAAGTAGCGATTGAGGGGTGGGGGGGCAATCCTTGGGGGGGGCGGACGACAGCGATCATGTGGAGGGTGCGGTGACCCTGGGGTGGTGGGGTGGCGATCCTAGGGGGGGCACAGCCTTGCCCCGGGCCCGGCTCAGTCTCTCGGCGGCCCTGCTAGCAAGTGGCTATTAAAAAAAAAAAAAGAGAGACAGACATTTTGCTGTTTGAAAATGGCTATGTTTGGCAGTTGGATTCTGGACATTCTGAGCAAAATGTTTGGTTTTTTTTTAATTTAAGTGATAGAACAGTGTGTTTTAAGTCTGTAAACTGCCCAAATTAATTCTGAAGTGCATTTCTCTAGTTCGGTCAACAGATGGTGCATGTTTATGCTTAAAGCTGTTAGAGAGGACTGACCTCTCTTTTATGGGCCAATGATCAGAAGCAAACGCAGGCGCTAGAGGCTGTTAGCGCCATACTAGCACCTGCATTTGCTACTGCCCCATGATCAGAGCCCCCGAGCGTGTGAAACAACATGCTCGTGGGCTCTGAATGCAACTAGCATGCAAATGCATGCAAAACAGGGCTCAGCGCAAGTAACAGCGACCAGCACATTGGCTTGCTGTCTGCGGCAAACCCTACGCCAGCTTGGAGCTGGTGTTAGGGTTTGCAAACCATTGGGGAGGAATGGTGAGCTCTGTGTGGCATTACTTATGTACTTATGTACCTTCGTTGGAGGAGAGAGGTGGCCTCTACTTGCTCTAACTTCCAAAATGAAACACACCCTGGCTGTATTGTGCTGCTGTTTCATGGTGCTCCCCAAGGCCTCATAAATTTGTGAAACACAGCAATCAAATCTGCATGTCTCCCCCCCGCCCCCTCCCCCCCCCCCCCCCCCCCCCCCCCCCGCATGCCGACATGGCTTGCTACTAACAGGCAGTCTCATTGGAATCCCTCTGAAATGCACACATGTAGTTCCAAACAGCCATATATATCATCTACAAGATCCTTGGAGGGTGACAATATCCATGTCATCTGTCTGTTCAGGTACTCAACATGTAACATCTGTATGCCATCACAGATCTGTAGAAATAGAAAAGTTAAAGGGTCAGAGCAAAATGAAGGATATATGGACATGTGGTACACCTGTCCTACCTTGTACAATTATTTATGTATTTATTTATTTGTTACATTTGTATCCCACATTTTCCCACTTATTTGCAGGCTCAATGTGGCTTACATAGTACCGTAAAGGCGAAAGTGATGTAGTGGTAGAATAGGTTCATGTATACAAGACACAATAGGGAATCGTAAAGAGGGGGAGTTGTGTTATGTCCATTACGCTCTTTGGTTTCGCTTGTGTTGCAGGGTTCGGGTATTTAGGTTGGGTCGGTAGGGTATGCTTTTTTGAACAAGTTAGTTTTTAGTGATTTCCAGAAGTTTAGGTGGTCATACGTTGTTTTCACAGCTTTTGGTAATGCGTTCCATAGTTGTGCGCTTATATAGGAAAAGCTGGATGCATAAGTCATGTATCCCGGGGCTTCGCCAAGGTGCAGATTTTGAAAGCAATACGTTCTTTGATTGGGAGCCAGTGCAGTTTTTCTTGAAGGGGTTTGGCGCTTTCGAAACGTGTTTTTCCAAATATAAGCCTGGCTGCCGTGTTTTGAGCAGTCTGAAGTTTCTTTATGATTTGTTCTCTACATCCCGCATAGATTCCGTTGCAGTAGTCTACATGGCTTAGTACCATTGATTATATCAGGTTGTGAAATGTATCCCTCGGGAAGAATGGTTTCACTCGTTAAGAGTCTACCCATCATTTGGACACCCATAACCAGGACATAGTAGTGTAGATTTCAAATGTTGGCCATCTGTGATGTGTACATATGACTGCTAATGTGAAAAGTGAACATCTGTGATGTGGATGTACGACACTGGCTAATTTGAAGATATTGAACATCCATGATGTGGATGTACCTCAGAACAAGCCAATTTTGAAAAACTGAATAGCATAGGTGTGCTGGAGAGGTTAGCTTGGACATCCCTGGATGGGGTATATAGACGTCCCTGTAGACATTTTACAATGTTGGTGACCTGATTAGCAGATAGTTCACAATGGATGCACAGGGATGTCCACACCAGAAAGGGCAATTTCAGCTATGGAGAAAAGTAGCAACTGGTGCGCCAGGTTCTTCAGCATCGGCATGTACTGTTTGGTAGCCTAGATAGCATCACAGTGCCTACACAAAGCAAAGACAGTGGGTGGCCATATGCTACCAGCTAAATGCCATCTACCACAACAACCGAAATGTGAAGGATGTGAAGAGAAAGTGGAGGCAACTCAGGCGTGATTGCAAAAACAAGGCCAGTACCACACCACCACAGGAACTTTCTGAGATTGAACACATGGTGATAGAAACTGTTGGAGAGGACGCAGTCCACGGAGTGGGTGACCAGGACACCTCAGGCCATGGAGTTGCAAATGGTAAGTGTGTATCTCCATTACACTGGCAGGAGGTTTGCACCTTAGACATGATACAAGTGCTTGGCCCATTGCTCCATTAAGCCTTGACTGATCACAAAAGGCTGCAGGATATGAGGGGCTAGGCAATAACATCAGGGCAAATTATGTGTGTTCTGGACTGCTGGACCTCAGCACACTAGGAACATGTGTTACATAGGATAGTCCTGGTGCATTCCCCAAACATCAAGCAGTGTTTTGAGCATTAACAGGGGAGGGAAGGGCAGGGCTTTCTTTGTGCTGGTACGGTGTACCAGCACCTTTTTTCACCTGCTCCCCATGAGCAAGCCTCCAGCAGCAGCTGTCCTGAGCTTCTCTCCCACCCCCATACCTTTCAACCTGATTTCCCCGTTCGGAGCACTAATAGCGGCAGCAGTTCACATTCAATTGCCTGCCCTGTTTCAGCCCAGGAATTTTTCTCTCTGCCACACCCATGCAGAAACAGGAAGTTAGAGCAAAGGGGGTGGGACCCCACATGTAGTGTACATCCAAGAGGTCATAGTGAATGTTTTTATTTTCAGTTAGTGACTGAATTATGTCAGTTTTGAGATTTTGCATCTGCCAGCTTTATTTTGCACTGTACAGGAGGAAATACACTTCTTTATATTTGGTGTTGCACTGCATGCAGGGTCTGGCATCTCGGGTTTCAGTTTCATTTTTGTCTACATTAATACATTTAGTTAGTGGTTGCTTATCATGTATTTGAACAGAAACTCTCTGTGTTCTGCATGTTGACCAAGGCCAGGATGGGGTGCTGTGGAAGAGTATGAGAGAGGAAGGAGATAGGTCCAAGGGGTTGAGTGAGGGTAGAAATGGAGTTAATGTTGTCAAATAGAGGCAATAGGAGATGGGGTAGAAGGTAAGAGACAGAATAGCTTGGAGACAAGTGAAGGAAAGAGATGCAGGGATGGAGCTGGGACTGAGGAGAAGCAGTGGAGGGTAGAAGAGGGCTGAGAGGGTGAGTACAGGGGATGGAAATGGCGGATTAGAGAGTGGGTGAATGATGGAGGGCAGATTAGCAGACTGGGGAAGGAGAAAGACGGAGGGGGCAATGGAATTGCTGGAGGGAGATGTGAGGTGAAAAGAAGGCGACTAAGTACTAGAGGGTGAGAGAAAGGGAAAATGCGGGGTAAAAATCATACATGGGTGGACATAGAGGCAGAGAAGAGAAAGATGAGAAAAGAAACTTAAAAAAGAAGAAAGATCAATGCCAGAGAAGAAATGGAAAAGCAAACTTGGAAAAAATTTAGAAGACCACAAGTAGTGGAAGAGACTGGGACCAACCCAATTAGAAAAGTACCCAGTCAACAAAGAAAGTGAATGATACATACCTGTAGCAGGTGTTCTCCGAGGACAGCAGGCTGATTGTTCTCACGACTGGGTGACGTCCGCGGCAGCCCCCACCAACCGGAAGAAGCTTTGCGGGCGGTCCACATGCAGGGCACGTCCACCGCGCATGCGCGGCCGTCTTCCCGCCCGTGCGTGACCGTTCCCGCCAGTTGAATGACAAGCAAGAAACAACATGAAAACGCAACTCCAAAGGGGAGGAGGGAGGGTAGGTGAGAACAGCCTGCTGTCCTCGGAGAACACCTGCTACAGGTATGTATCATTCACTTTCTCCGAGGACAAGCAGGCTGCTTGTTCTCACGACTGGGGTATCCCTAGCTCTCAGGCTCACTCAAAACAAGAACCCAGGTCAATTGAACCTCGCAACGGCGAGGGTATAACAGAAATTGACCTACGAAGAACAACTAACTGAGAGTGCAGCCTGACCAGAATAAATTCGGGACCTGGAGGGTGGAGTTGGATTTACACCCCAAACAGATTCTGCAGCACCAACTGCCCGAACCGACTGTCGCGTCGGGTATCCTGCTGGAGGCAGTAATGTGATGTGAATGTGTGGACAGATGACCACGTCGCAGCCTTGCAAATCTCTTCAATAGTGGCTGACTTCAAGTGGGCCACTGACGCTGCCATGGCTCTGACACTATGAGCCGTGACATGACCCTCAAGAGGCAGCCCAGCCTGGGCATAAGTGAAGGAAATGCAATCTGCTAGCCAATTGGAGATGGTGCGTTTCCCGACAGCGACCCCTAGCCTGTTAGGGTCGAAAGAAACAAATAATTGGGCGGACTGTCTGTGGGGCTGTGTCCGCTCCAAGTAGAAGGCCAATGCTCTCTTGCAGTCCAATGTGTGCAACTGACGTTCAGCAGGGCGGGTATGCGGCCTGGGGAAGAATGTTGGCAAGACGATTGACTGGTTAAGATGGAACTCCGACACCACCTTCGGCAGGAACTTTGGGTGGGTGCGGAGCACTACTCTGTTGTGATGAAATTTGGTATATGGAGCATAAGCTACTAGGGCTTGAAGCTCACTGACCCTACGAGCTGAAGTAACTGCCACCAAGAAAATGACCTTCCAGGTCAAGTACTTCAGATGGCAGGTATTCAGTGGCTCAAAAGGAGGTCTCATCAGCTGGGTGAGGACGACGTTGAGATCCCATGACACTGCAGGAGGCTTGATAGAGGGCTTTGACAAAAGCAAGCCTCTCATGAATCGAACGACTAAAGGCTCTCCAGAGATGGCTTTACCTTCCACACGATAATGGTAAGCACTAATCGCACTAAGGTGATTCCTTACTGAGTTGGTCTTGAGGCCAGACTCCGATAAGTGCAGAAGGTATTCAAGCAGGTTCTGTGCAGGGCAAGAACGAGGTTCTAGGGCCCTGCTCTCACACCAAACGACAAACCTCCTCCACTTGAAAAAGTAACTCTTTTTAGTGGAATCCTTCCTAGAGGTAAGCAAGACACGGGAGACACCCTCCGACAGACCCAACGCAGCGAAGTCTACGCCCTCAACATCCAGGCCGTGAGAGCCAGAGACTGCAGGTTGGGGTGCAGCAACGCTCCGTCGTTCTGCGAAATGAGAGTCGGAAAACACTCCAATCTCCACGGTTCTTCGGAGGACAACTCCAGAAAAAGAGGGAACCAGATCTGACGGGGCCAAAAGGGCGCTATCAGAATCATGGTGCCGCGGTCTTGCTTGAGCTTCAGTAAGGTCTTCCCCACCAAAGGTATGGGAGGATAAGCATACAGGAGGCCGGTCCCCCAATGGAGGAGAAAGGCATCCGACGCTAGCCTGCCGTGTGTCTGAAGTCTGGAACAGAACAGAGGCAGCTTGTGGTTGGTCTGAGAGGCAAAAAGGTCCACCGAGGGGGTGCCCCACTCTCGGAAGATCTTGCGTACCACTCTGGAATGGAGCGACCACTCGTGCGGTTGCATGACTCTGCTCAGTCTGTCGGCCAGACTGTTGTTTACGCCTGCCAGGTATGTGGCTTGGAGGAACATGCCGAACTGGCAGGCCCAACGCCACATTCCGACGGCTTCCTGACACCGGGGGCGAGATCCGGTGCCCCCCTGCTTGTTGACGTAATACATTGCAACCTGATTGTCTGTCCGAATTTGAATAATTTGGTAGGACAGCCGATCTCTGAAAGCCTTCAGTGCGTTCCAGATCGCTCGGAGCTCCAGGAGGTTGATCTGCAGATCCTTTTCCTGGAGGGACCACAGACCCTGGGTGTGAAGCCCATCGACATGAGCTCCCCACCCCAGGCGAGATGCATCCGTCGTCAGCACTTTCGTGGGCTGCGGAATTTGGAATGGACGTCCCAGGATCAAATTGGTCCGGATGGTCCACCAGAGCAGTGAAGTGCGGCAACTGGTGGAGAGGCGGATGACATCTTCTAGATTCCCGGTGGCTTGAACCCACTGGGAAGCTAGGGTCCATTGAGCAGATCTCATGTGAAGACGAGCCATGGGAGTCACATGGACTGTGGAGGCCATATGACCCAGAAGTCTCAACATCTGCCGAGCTGTGACCTGCTGAGACGCTCTGGTCTGCGAAGCCAGGGACAAGAGGTTGTTGGCCCTCGCTTCGGGAAGGAAGGCCTGAGCCGTCTGGGTATTCAGCAGAGCTCCTATGAATTCCAGAGACTGGGTTGGCTGGAGATGGGACTTTGGGTAATTTATCACAAACCCCAGCAGCTCCAGGAGTTGAGTAGTGCACTGCATGGACCGGAGGGCTCCTGCCTCCGAGGTGTTCTTGACCAGCCAATCGTCGAGATATGGGAACACGTGCACTCCCAGCTTGCGTAGATACGCCGCCACCACCACGAGGCACTTTGTAAACACTCGTGGGGCAGAGGCGAGCCCAAAGGGCAGCACACAATACTGAAAGTGCCGTGCGCCTAGGCGGAATCTGAGATACTGTCTGTGAGCTGGCAGTATCGGGATGTGAGTGTATGCATCCTTTAAATCCAGGGAACATAGCCAATCGTTTTTCTGAATCATTGGCAGAAGGGTGCCCAAGGAAAGCATCCTGAACTTTTCTTTGACCAGGAATTTGTTCAGGCCTCTCAGGTCTAGGATGGGACACATCCCCCCTGTTTTCTTTTCCACAAGGAAGTACCTGGAATAGAATCCCTGCCCTTCCTGCCCGGGTGGTACGGGCTCGACCGCATTGGCGCTGAGAAGGGCGGAGAGTTCCTCTGCAAGTACCTGCTTGTGATGGGAGCTGAAGGATTGAGCTCCCGGAGGACAATTTGGTGGCAGGGAGGCCAAATTCAGGGCGTATCCGCGCCGCACTATTTGGAGAACCCACTGGTCGGAGGTTATGAGAGGCCACCTTTGGTGAAAGAATTTTAACCTCCCTCCGACCGGCAGATCGTCCGGTACGGACACTTTGAGGGCGGCTATGTTCCCGTGGATCCAGTCAAAAGCCTGTCCCCGGCTTTTGCTGTGGAGGCGCAGGGGGCTGCTTAGGCGCACGCTGTTGACGAGAACGAGCGCGCTGGGGCTGTCCCTGTGCCTGGCGAGGCCTTCAGGCCGGCTGGGTGTACCTACGCCTTGCAAAGGAATAGGGCGCAGCCTGCCGGGCCCGGGAAAAACGTCCACCTGCTGAGGTGGATGCTGAAGGCGCCCGGTGGGAGAGCTTGTCGAGGGCGGTTTCCCACTGATGCAGTTGGTCCACCAGCTGCTCGACCTTCTCACCAAAAATGTTATCCCCCCGGCAAGGGACGTCGGCCAGTCTCTGCTGGGTGCGGTTGTCCAGGTCAGAGGCACGCAGCCATGACAGCCTGCGCATCACTATACCTTGGGCCGCGGCACGAGATGCCACGTCACAGGTGTCATAGATACCCCTGGACAGGAACTTTCTGCACGCCTTCAGCTGCCTGACCACCTCCTGATAAGGCCTGGACTGCTCCGGCGGGAGCTTATCGACCAGGTCCGCCAGTTGCTTCACATTGTTCCGCATGTGGATGCTCGTATAGAGCTGGTATGACTGGATGCGGGTCACGAGCATGGAAGATTGGTAGGCCTTCCTCCCAAACGAGTCCAGAGTGCGAGACTCCCGCCCCGGGGGCGCCAAGGCGGTATCCCTCGAACTCCGTGCCCTCTTGAGAGCAGAATCCACGACCGCCGAGTCATGGGGCAATTGTGGCCGCATTAACTCTGGGTCCGAGTGGATCCTGTACTGGGACTCTGCTTTCTTGGGGATGGTGGGATTAGTTAATGGTCGCATCCAGTTCCGAAGCAGTGTCTCCTTGAGGACATTGTGCAGCGGTACCGTGGTGGACTCTCTAGGTGGTGATGGATAGTCGAGGACCTCGAGCATCTCAGCCCTCGGCTCATCCACAGAGACCACGGGAAAGGGAATGCAAATAGACATATCCCGCACAAAGGAGGCAAAAGAGAGACTCTCAGGGGGCGAGAGCTTTCTCTCTGGTGAAGGCGTGGGGTCTGAGGGGAGACCCGCAGACTCCTCTGAGGAGAAATATCTGGGGTCCTCCTCTTCCCCCCACGAGGCCTCTTCCTCGGTATCGGACATGAGCTCATGTAGCTGAGTCCGGAACCGGGCCCGGCTCGACGTCGAGGCACCAAGGCCTCGGTGTCGTCGAGCGGTGGGTGGACTCCCGCGCCGGCGGGGACGAAGCTCCCTCCATCGACGTCAACGGGGACTCCACCTGCGTGGCAGTCGAGACCGGCGCCGCAAGCGGCGGCGGCGTCGATGACCTCGGCACCGGGCTAGAGCTCGCCGGCGCCACAGTCATCGGCGCCGAGGGCGCAAGCACCCCCGGCGCCGGCACAGCCTGGCGCATCAGCCCTTCCAGGATCCCCGGAAGGATGGCTCGGAGGCACTCGTCCAGGCCCGCTGTCGGGAAAGACGTGGGGGCCGGTAGAGGCATCGGTGCCGGAAGCTGCTCGGGTCCAGGAGACTGCACCGAAGTGCTGGGACCCTGACGTGGCGGTACCTCCACCACCGAGGGGGACCTCTCCTCTCGAAGCGGACGCTTCGGCGTCGACTCCTCTCTGGTACCGAGAGCCGGATGCGTCGAGGGCGACCGGTGACGGTGCTTCTTTGCCTTCTTACGGTGCCCATCACCGGTGCCGGGTGGTATGGAGGAGGAGGAGGTCGATCCCCCTCGGTCCCGAGGAACCGGGTCAGACAGGGTTCGGTCCCAAGGGCCACGGGCTGAAGGAGTGACCGGGGCCGACTGCCCACGCGGTCTCTCACCTCTACCCTCACCGGAGGACCGGCGGGCCGACGGGACCTGTTCTCCTGGGGTCGATGCCATCGATGCCGATTTTTCGGGCATCGATACCGGTACCGAAGGACCGGGCGTCGATACCGATGCCGTCGAAGTCGACGTCGAGGGGCCGGCGCAAGTTCCAAAAAGACGGTCCCGCAGAACTTGCCTCGCAACCTGAGTCCATTTCCGGAGACCGAGACACAGGGAACACGACTTGATATTGTGCTCCGGCCCGAGGCACTGGAGGCACCAAGCGTGGGTGTCGGTCTGCGAGATCGGCCGGCCGCACCGACCACACTTCTTAAATCCACTCGGGACCTTCGAGGACATCGACGGAAAAATCGCGTCGGCGAAGTTAAAGTCGTCGATGGTGGCGGAAATCACACCTCGAAAAAATAAATCGATCGCGCAGCCACAAGGCCGCAACGCGACGCCCTCGCTAGAAACGAGGGAAAAAGGCGCGCGTGCTCTTTTTTTTTTTTTTTAAAAAGAAAAGAAACTGGGGCACGCGGTAACCAAAAAACTAAACAAAACTAAACAAAATCGCGTAAACGCGACGGTCTTTCCGGGGCTGCGAAGGGAGAGCGGCGACGGCACGACTCTCCTCAGGCGCGGAAAAGAAAAGACTGGCGGGAACGGTCACGCACGGGCGGGAAGACGGCCGCGCATGCGCGGTGGGCGTGCCCTGCGTGTGGACCGCCCGCGAAGCTTCTTCCGGTTGGTGGGGGCTGCCGCGGACGTCACCCAGTCGTGAGAACAAGCAGCCTGCTTGTCCTCAGAGAAAAATATATTTTTTTATTTAGTACTTTTTAAGGGTTGGTATGTGTCTGTTTTGGGAAAATGCATCTTTTTTATGTTTGTATTTAGCAGCGTACAGGAAAAAATGCACTTCTGTTTCCCAGTATTTTCACTGCTTATAGAGTCTGACTTACTTGAGGGGTGGGGGGGGTCCCCATTTCAGTTTTTCTCTGTATGTTTTTTGTGGTCCCATATTTTGTATCAGGTGAGGGTCTGTCCCTGTTCTGCATGTCTGACTGAGGTGAAGGATTCTGCTAAAATGTAGTGCCTGTGTAGTACTGTGTAACAGTCCTGCTTGTTCCAGTTTCCCAGTAGCAGGTTTACTCTTGTTCTAGGCCCCAATCTAATATTTATAACACTGTCTTTTCGTAGGTGGCTCAGGGCTGTTATGGTTTGGTAAGTTTTTCCTCTATATGTTTTGAGTATCTTTTTTTTTGCAGGGTTTCGTGTTATTTTGCAAAGTTTCTGGCCTGTCTAAAAGCAGATCTGGGGCAAGAGCTGCCAAAGGTGTCCCTTTTCATCCAACATAAAAATGTAAGGGACTAGTGGTCTCTGCATCCTATAGAGCCACCACACAAACTAAAACCCATCTGCTTTATACAGGGGCATAGCCAGATAGCCAATTTTGGGTGGGCCTGAGCCCAAGGTGGGTGGGCATGGAATCCCCCCCCCCCCCCCCCCGGCCCCTCCAGTTTGCTCTTCTCTCCTCCCTGCCCACAAACCCCAAATATTAAATACTTGAGCTGGTGGGGTCCTTAAACTCTGCCAGCTGAAGATTTCCTCTTATTACTTGAGCAGCCAGCACTCTTCCAAATGGCAGCCGACAGCACTTGTCTCAAACTGATGCTGCTTCCAGCAGGCCATGCATGCTTAGTGCTTTTGCATGTGTGAAAACTGAGCATGTGCAGAAGGGCCGGTCGTAGAGTCAGCTCAAGGCAAGTGCTGCTGGCTGACATTTGGAAGAGCACTGGCTGCCCAAGGACAGAAAATCTTCAGCTGGCAAGGTTTGGGAATACCCACCAGCCAGAGCAAGAGTGTCACAATTTTGGGTGGGCCTGAGTCCAAAGTGGGTGGGCCCTGGCCCACCTGTGGCTATGCCACTGGTCTAGCAGTGGAAGGAGCTTGTGCTGTTCATGAGGTGATAATCACAATTTGAATATTTTTTGTATGGCATGTTCTAAGAAGGATAGCTCCATTGTTGGGGAATATGAAGTTTGTGATATAGAACCAGTGGCATATTTATGTGGGGCCTTGGGGGCCTGGGCTCCCCCAAATTTGCTCTGGGCCCCTGGTTTGGCTGGCGGGGGACCCAAACCCCCGCCAGCTGAAGCCTCCTTCCTGCACTGGTCTGCGGCGCCGCCACATTGCCTGCCCTGCTCTCTTTTCCCCTCACGTCCAGCATGCTCCTTTTAGTGAAATTGCCGGATATGAGGGGAAGAGAGAGCAGGGCAGGCAATGCGGTGGCGCCGGAGACCAGCGCTGGATGAAGGCTTCAGCTGGCAGGAGTTGGGGACCCTCACCAGCCAAGATGTACAGCGGCGACAGTAGGTGGGGAGTGGCAGGGTGGAGAGGCGGCTGAGGGGGGTGGCAAGGTGGCTGAGAGGGGGCGGCAGACCAAAATGTGCCCCCCCCACCTTTGGCTCTGGCCCCCTCCCACTCAAGGTCTGGCTATGCCCCTGTATAGAACTGGACCTTCAGGATTTATATAAAGATTCTGACCAATCCTGTAGAGAATACAGAAAGCTTTATGAATGATACTATCAATTATCATGCTAATTTAATAGGAGGTGTGGGAGAAGGGTATGATGTGTGAAAATGTCACTTTGACTTGCCTCCCCCGGTGCCACCCCAATTATTTCTGTCTAGAGATGCCACTGGCCAAAGGTATGTATATTCAAAAGTACTCCGGATTTATATGTAGTCATTTTAGTTCAATGCCTCCTTTTTATACCTGCTCTATTCTTTCTGATATGTGAAGGGATGCATTGAACTATTTATCCTTAATGGCAATTGCAGCACAACGTAATTTGTTGTCACTTATTTTGTATTTGGTGAGGCTCTATCTGTGTTCTGCGTATACAGTGGTGGAAATAAGTATTTGATCCCTTGCTGATTTTGTAAGTTTGCCCACTGACAAAGACATGAGCAGCCCATAATTGAAGGGTAGGTTATTGGTAACAGTGAGAGATAGCACATCACAAATTAAATCCGGAAAATCACATTGTGGAAAGTATATGAATTTATTTGCATTCTGCAGAGGGAAATAAGTATTTAATCCCTCTGGCAAACAAGACCTAATACTTGGTGGCAAAACCCTTGTTGGCAAGCACAGCGGTCAGACGTCTTCTGTAGTTGATGATGAGGTTTGCACACATGTCAGGAGGAATTTTGGTCCACTCCTCTTTGCAGATCATCTCTAAATCATTAAGAGTTCTGGGCTGTCGCTTGGCAACTCGCAGCTTCAGCTCCCTCCATAAGTTTTCAATGGGATTAAGGTCTGGTGACTGGCTAGGCCACTCCATGACCCTAATGTGCTTCTTCCTGAGCCACTCCTTTGTTGCCTTGGCTGTATGTTTTGGGTCATTGTCGTGCTGGAAGACCCAGCCACGACCCATTTTTAAGGCCCTGGCGGAGGGAAGGAGGTTGTCACTCAGAATTGTACGGTACATGGCCCCATCCATTCTCCCATTGATGCGGTGAAGTAGTCCTGTGCCCTTAGCAGAGAAACACCCCCAAAACATAACATTTCCACCTCCATGCTTGACAGTGGGGACGGTGTTCTTTGGGTCATAGGCAGCATTTCTCTTCCTCCAAACACGGCGAGTTGAGTTCATGCCAAAGAGCTCAATTTTTGTCTCATCTGACCACAGCACCTTCTCCCAATCACTCTCGGCATCATCCAGGTGTTCACTGGCAAACTTCAGACGGGCCGTCACATGTGCCTTCCGGAGCAGGGGGACCTTGCGGGCACTGCAGGATTGCAATCCGTTATGTCGTAATGTGTTACCAATGGTTTTCGTGGTGACAGTGGTCCCAGCTGCCTTGAGATCATTGACAAGTTCCCCCCTTGTAGTTGTAGGCTGATTTCTAACCTTCCTCATGATCAAGGATACCCCACGAGGTGAGATTTTGCGTGGAGCCCCAGATCTTTGTCGATTGACAGTCATTTTGTACTTCTTCCATTTTCTTACTATGGCACCAACAGTTGTCTCCTTCTCGCCCAGCGTCTTACTGATGGTTTTGTAGCCCATTCCAGCCTTGTGCAGGTGTATGATCTTGTCCCTGACATCCTTAGACAGCTCCTTGCTCTTGGCCATTTTGTAGAGGTTAGAGTCTGACTGATTCACTGAGTCTGTGGACAGGTGTCTTTCATACAGGTGACCATTGCCGACAGCTGTCTGTCATGCAGGTAACGAGTTGATTTGGAGCATCTACCTGGTCTGTAGGGGCCAGATCTCTTACTGGTTGGTGGGGGATCAAATACTTATTTCCCTCTGCAGAATGCAAATAAATTCATATACTTTCCACAATGTGATTTTCCGGATTTAATTTGTGATGTGCTATCTCTCACTGTTACCAATAACCTACCCTTCAATTATGGGCTGCTCATGTCTTTGTCAGTGGGCAAACTTACAAAATCAGCAAGGGATCAAATACTTATTTCCACCACTGTATATGACTGATGTGCAGTATTCTGCTGATATATAGTTTCTGTGTAGAAAATCATGTTTGTTATGTTTTCCTAGTAAGAGATATGTTGGTATTCTAGGAATTGGTGTAATATTTTCAGTGATGTCTTTTTATATGTTCTATGCCTGGTAAAGGGGGCATAGCTACTGTAGGGGTGGAGCCATAGATAGTGACCCATCCCAAAGATTGCCCTGTATGAGTGCCACACCTTTTTTTCCACCAAAAAAGCACTGGGGGAGGGTAATAGTGTACAGGTTTACTAGCACGATTTGTGGGGTGGGAGTGTTTTTGTGTTGAGGGAAGGTGGGGGTGGGGGAGGGGGAGGAGGAGGGAGGGGTGTGTGTGCATGAAGGGAGGGGGAATGTGTGTGTGACAGGTGAAGGAGATCACACTGTGCACCCTTTTCCTTGTTTTTATTAAATACACTTACCTTTACTGAAAATGTATATTTATGAAGTGATTTCTTTCTGCCACGCCATTGTGAAGCCATGGGTCCTGCATCATCTTCGGTGTCCTGCCTGTAGGGAGGTGATCGTCTTTATAAAATTAATCTAAAAAGGCACCTGAAAACATTCTTATGATAGGTGCCTCTTTGTAAAATTACCTTCTTAAAGTGCAATACTCTTTTGTTCTAAGTTGTACCCACAGGGCTGTACTGAAATAAGGACCACCCTGACTGATAATGCTACCCATCTACAAAGACATGGTTGTACGAAATTATACATATTTATGTTTGTTTATTAAAACCTTATCACTGCTTGGATTGACATGTGGATCACAGCAGTTTACATTACCAGATAGATAGATAGATATAAGGTTGCATTGTAATGGGACTCTAGGCTCTATAACTGTTGTGATTGGTCTCTCTGCCTCTTTTTCACAGTTTTAGTTTCTGGGGAGAGGGTGGTGGTGAATATGTTTTTATCTGTTGTGCAACAATTCTCCTATGGCTGGTGTGTAGCAACACGTCAAGACCGCAATGCGCATACTTCAAGTAAAGACAAGTCCTTTAGCTGAAGCCTCAGACAGCAAAAGCAGATCTCTTGTTCAGTCTTAGGTTAATATCTTGCATTTTCTGCTGTCTTCATTCCCTTAACTTAACTATGTTCCTTGCTGTCAGACTGGGTGTTAATGGACTAATGGAACACTTTTTTATGTTTGTATTTAGCAGCTTACAGGAAAAAATGCACTTCTGTTTCCCAGTATTTTCACTGCTTATAGAGTCTGACTTACTTGAGGGGTGGGGGGTCCCCATTTCAGTTTTTCTCTGTATGTTTTTTGTGGTCCCATATTTTGTATCAGGTGAGGGTCTGTCCCTGTTCTGCATGTCTGACTGAGGTGAAGGATTCTGCTAAAATGTAGTGCCTGTGTAGTACTGTGTAACAGTCCTGCTTGTTCCAGTTTCCCAGTAGCAGGTTTACTCTTGTTCTAGGCCCCAATCTAATATTTATAACACTGTCTTTTCGTAGGTGGCTCAGGGCTGTTATGGTTTGGTAAGTTTTTCCTCTATATGTTTTGAGTATCTTTTTTTTTGCAGGGTTTCGTGTTATTTTGCAAAGTTTCTGGCCTGTCTAAAAGCAGATCTGGGGCAAGAGCTGCCAAAGGTGTCCCTTTTCACCCAACATAAAAATGTAAGGGACTAGTGGTCTCTGCATCCTATAGAGCTACCACACAAACTAAAACCCATCTGCTTTATACAGGGGCATAGCCAGATAGCCAATTTTGGGTGGGCCTGAGCAGTATTTACCAATTCTCAAATGGGTCCAAATATAGCTTTGCTCTTACCCCAGATGCTTTTATATCAGGTTTAATTCCTTCCTTTTTTTTCCCGCCACGGGAAAACCATTTTGCTATCTGTTATGTGCTGGAGACGTTCAATCCGTAAGACTGCCCAAATCACACCTCCAAAATGCCCCCTCTGGAGACATCTTACTATAAATGTACTAGCAATTTAGACTGTTTTTTTTTCTTTTGTTTGATTATACACTTTGGACACTTTTCTCAGAGATATTCGTCCATGTGATTTTTTTTTGGCTATTTTTGGACGTTTTTCTCTTTCGAAAATGAGCCCAATAGAGATTCAGAAAGTAAAGTTTGGGTCCCATCTGAGATACTGGCTTAGTAATGAAGCTACAAATACGGACTGTGGTGAGGGACTGCGTCTTAAAATTATGCCTGTTGAAGAAGCTAAAGCCTGTGATTCCAGCTGCTGATTTTAGAAAAGCGAGTCTAATCATATCCAAGTTAGATTATTACAGTTCTCTATATTTGAGATTGCCGAAATCAACTCTGTACTCATTGCAGATAATGCTGAATGCAGTAGCACATATGGTTAATGGGGCCTCAGGTTTTGAGCACTTTATACCTTGTTTAGTCAAGCTACACTGGTTACCAGTGGAATTCAAGCTACAGTTTAAGACCCTAGTGCTAATTCATAGAGGGTGGAATTCTGCATAGGTTGTCCAAAATTAGGCACTGGGATGATCTGCCCTGTGAATTCTATAAAGACTATTTTATGCTGAACAGACTTTATAGAGTATCAGCTTAGCACACATTTGAGGGGGAGGAGTGGCTTAGTGGTTAGAGCACCGGTCTTGACATACAGAGTTGGCTAGTTCAAATTCCACTGCTGTTCTTTGTGATGATGGACATGGAGGCATATTTTCAAAGCACTTTGGGAGGCTAAGTTCCATATGTTTCTATGGAACTTTGGGAGGCTACGTGCTTTGAAAATAAGCCTCCAAGTCACTTAACACTCCATTGCCTCAGGTACAAACTTAGATTGTGAGCCCTCCTGGGACAGTGAAATATCCAGGGTACCTGAATGTAACTCAGCTTGAGCTACTACTGAAAAAGGTGTGAGCAAAATCCAAATAAATAAAAATTTCCCCAGATTCTACAGCATACCTAGATATCCTCTATAACAACATGCATAATTTAATTGGCTTAACAAATTAATCAGCATTGATAATAGCAATAATTAGAATTTATGCATATAACTCACTAAGCACATTCTGTAATGCAGTGCACCTAACTTCTATCATGCACAGGCAAAAGGTGGCATGGTTATGGGTGGAGAAATGGGTGTTTAGTGGGCATTCTGAAATTTACACACACAGTTATAGAATATGGTCCAGTGCACCTAAGTCTATACACAGGGATTTACACCACATTTTTGTTGGTGTAAATGGAGGTGCATAGTTTTAGGTGCTGAGATATCAACTAAGCACATTCTATATACCATCACTCATAGAATACACTCAGTTGGCATTGAGTTCTGCGCTGAATTTTGTAAGGCACTATATATAGAATCTGCCCCTTTGAATCTAACTTTGGGCACAAACATTTACACCTGCCCCTGACCCACCCATGCACCCCCATGGCCACACCTCCTTTGGAGTTACAAACTGTGAAAATTAGGCATGCTTGTTATAAAATAAGGCATAGGGCAAATCCATGCATAACTCCAATGGACTGATTAAGTGCTTGTTTTCACCAATTATTTATTGTTCTCACCAATTTAGCCAATTGCTTTGCAAAATTGAACACCTAACTTTGAACAACCTATACAAAATTCCCCCTAGAGTGCT
Source organism: Microcaecilia unicolor (assembly GCF_901765095.1). Lineage (NCBI taxonomy): Eukaryota > Metazoa > Chordata > Amphibia > Gymnophiona > Siphonopidae > Microcaecilia > Microcaecilia unicolor. Next base: position 50,319,337 of record NC_044039.1, on the reverse strand, counting down.
AAGACAGAGGTTCTCTTCCTATTTGACCTTTATTCTTCACATTCTAGTAAGTAATGATTACGATCAATTGGAACTAGATTATTGGTCCTTCCCTCCATGAAACAAGTTCATTTGGAGGAGACATGGAAATGTGCTTCCTCGGTAACAGGACTAAGGGAATGGAATGAATGTCACCTGCCAATTTGACAAACAGATGAGACTGCCTCATTTAAAAAGTTGTAAAAACTCTTTTATTGATAATGGCCTTTGGAATTTCTGAGTGAGAGCAGGGCTCTGTTCTGTCCTGGTTTTCTTCTTATCTCTCCCAGCGTACCTTTAGTGTATACTCTAGTGGATCCTCCTCTACTTCTATCCCACTGTCAGTTGGTGTACCTCAGGGATCTGTCCTGGGACCTCTTCTTTTCTCCATCTATACTTCTTCCCTTGGTACTCTAATCCAGGGCCGTGCCAACACGGTAAGCGAGGTAAGCATGGCAGGAGGGCGCCATCCTCTGGGGGGCGCCCCGCTGCACCATGCTTACCTTGCCCTCTTCTCCCCAGATCCTTTTCCTTTTTTTTTTGTTTACATTTATCTCTGTCCGGCGGCAGCGTAGCGTTAGTGAGGAGGCGGCGCTCCCCCGCCCCGACGTGTCAGTCTTTCCTTCGCTCAGTTCCGCCTTCTTCTGACATCAGAAATGACTTCAGAAGAAGGCGGGCCACTGAGCGAAGGGAAGACTGACACGTTGGGGCGGGGGAGCGCCGCCTCCTTCTCACTAACGCTACGCTGCCACCGGACAGAGGTAAATTTAAAAAAAAAAAAGGAAAAGGATCTGGGGAGAAGAGGGCGGGTAGTGTAGCAATCGTTTTCGGGGGGCGGGGCGGGGCCAACTGCAGGGGGCGCCGGAGACCCTAGGCACGGCCCTGCTCTAATCTCATCCCATGGTTTTCAGTATCATCTTTACGATGATGACTCCCAGATCTACCTCTCCACACCAGAAATCTCAGCCGAAATCCAGGCCAAAATATCAGCCTGCCTGTCTGACGTTGCTGTCTGGATGTCTCAGCGCCATCTGAAACTAAACATGACCAAGACTGAGCTTCTTATCTTTCCCCCTAAACCAACCTCTCCTCCTCCCCCATTCTCTATTTCTGTGGATAACACTCTCATCCTTCCTGTCTCATCAGCTCGTAACCTTGGGGTCATCTTCGACTCCTCCCTCTCCTTCTCTGCACATATTCAGCAGACTGCTAAATCCTGCCATTTCTTTCACTATAATAGCACCAAAATTCGCCCTTTCTTTTCTGAGCACACTACCAGAACCCTCATCCACACTCTTATCACCTCTCGCTTAGACTATTGCAACTTGCTTCTCACAGGTCTCCCACTTAGCCATCTCTCTCCTCTTCAATCTGTTCAAAATTCTGCTGCACGATGTGGTGAAGGCGGTTAGCTTGGCAGAGTTTAAAAAGGGGTTAGATGGTTTCCTAAAGGACAAGTCCATCTTTCAATCCACTTCCAATCCAATATGATTTACTTATGCACTCTTATTTGTAATAATTGTAAAATTATTATTCCGTTAATATGATTGCTGTGATATTCTATGTACCCATCTGTATCTAAATTCTGAAATTCTTATCCTATAATGTGTACATGTTGCTATAATATTTTGTAAGCCACATTGATCCTGCAAATAGGTGGGAAAATGTGGGATACAAGCGCAGCAAATAAAAAAATAAAATAAAATAAAATAAAATAATAAATGGACTTGGGAAAAATCCACAATTCCAGGAATAACATATATAGAATGTTTGTACGTTTAGGAAGCTTGCCAGGTGCCCTTGGCCTGGATTGGCCGCTGTCGTGGACAGGATGCTGGGCTAGATGGACCCTTGGTCTTTTCCCAGTTTGGCATTACTTATGTACTTATGTAATATTCCGCCAGTGTCGTTATGCTCATATTAGCCCTCTCCTCAAGTCACTACACTGGCTTCCTATCCGTTTCCACATACAGTTCAAACTCCTCTTATTGACCTATAAGTGCATTCACTCTGCAGCTCCTCAGTACCTCTCCACTGTCATCCCTAAATTCCTCCCCGGGAACTCCGTTCACTGGGTAAGTCTCTCTTATCTGCAACTTTCTCCTCCACTGCTAACTGCAGACTCCGTTCCTTTTATCTTGCTGCACCATATGACTGGACCAGTACGTCAAGCTCCATCTCTGGCCATCTTCAAATCTAAGCTAAAAGCCCACCTTTTTGATGCTGCTTTTAACTCCTAACACTTATTCACTTGTTCAGAACCCTTATTTTATCATCCTCACTTTAATATTCCCTTATCTCTTGTTTGTCCTGTTTGTCTGTCCTAATTAGATTGTAAGCTCTGTTGAGCAGGGACTGTCTCTTCACGTTCAAGTGTACAGAGCTGCGTACGTCTAGTAGTGCTTTAGAAATGATAAGTAGAAGTAGTAGTAGAATTAGGCTCTGTGCTGTACAGTAGAAGGGAAGGAGGTGGGGAGTATTTTACTTGACAGGTTGGTGGTTGTAATTTCTTGATGTAGTTATAAATACTGGGATTCAGCTTAGTAGTAGAGGTCTGCATGGGAACGGGGTTTGCGGGGATCCTGCAGAGTCCACGGGAATCCCCTCTGGGTCAGCGGGAGTGCCACGGGGATGGAAATAAACATGTGGGATTCCCGTGGAGACACGCGCACACACCTTTGTTTAAGTGGGCGGAAACCAAGCTCTCCTCCAGTATGAAAAGAAGGACACCCTCAACTGCCCCGTTGCAGGGACAGCCAAATTTCAAGAGGGGTGTCGGGCAGAGCAAAGGCATGGATGTGCTCTGAGAAACATCCATTTTGGGCGTCCTTAACTGCTCCATTGCAGGGACGGCCAAATACCAAGGGGGGTGTCGGGCAGAGCAAAGGTGTCGATGTGCTCTGAGAAACGTCCATTTTGGGTGTTCTTAACTGCTCCATCGCAGGGACGGCCAAATTTCAAGGGGATGTTGGAGGCATAGCAAAGGTGGGACTTGAGTGCCTAACACTTAGACGTCCTTCATCCATAATCTAAAAAAAAAAAAAGGACGTCCCTGACGAGCACTTGCACGTTTTCACCCGGGTCTCTCTCTGTCTCAACTCAAGTTCAACACGTGCAGGAGATTTGCTCAAGTTGTATGTAGTGAGTCTTCCAGGCACTGCCAGACCTCGTTATCCACAGAAGAGAACTGCACAGAGGTGAGCTCAGCTGATTACTTTTATTTTTTATATGTAGGCAGTTTATTTCTCTCATGGTGGGAACTGGCTGTTTGTGAGCTGTTTTACTGCAGCTAAAGCATTAGCATACCCACTTGTTTCTTTTGTTGAGGGCATTGTGCTGTTTGGGTGACCAATAATTCTATTTTAGTATGGAAAAAACTTCAGTTTGTTTTATGTATTTATTGCCCTTTTTCTAGGATTCAGTGTATTAATGAGTGAAGAAATATTTTCTCTGATTCGTTTTAAATGTATTACTCTGCATTGTGTGCCCCCTGTCCACTCCACTCAGTACTTATACTTACTTTTTTTATGGGGACGGGCAGGGATGGAGAGGGAGGGAGGGAGGGAGATTACTCACGGGGACGGGTTTGATTCCGGCGGGGACGGGCAGGGATGGGTCGCATTTCTGTCCACATGCAACTCTCTACTTGGTAGGCAGGTGAGGCAATTTTATCTCCTTATTTTTATTTTTTATCTTGTTTTAGTGTTATTGTTTTAAATGTGATTATGTAATAAACTTATTATGTTTATATCATTGTAATCCACTATGCTAATCATGGAATATAAATACACGAATAAATTAATAAAAGAAACATTTGTGGATACTTTTGCCCAGGGGCTTTGCATCAAGTTTCAAAGCCGTAACAGACAAATGGTTTTGTTTTGAATCTTTTGTACTTTCTCTTTTTTGCAGGTAGATTCTAAGATGCATAGACTTGAAAATACAATCCTTGTGTGTTATTTTCTGATACCACCAAAATTTGCCCCCAGGATTTCCTACACTTTTTGCACATACTTATAGCCATACTAAGGGAGGGCAAATTTCAGACTTGCAAATTTATTTGGAGGCTTTGAAAAATGACTTCTAAAAATGTATTTATCTTTATTTATTTGCAAAATTTTCTATACCGCTCTAGCTGACAGGCAGAACAGAGAAAACAGGAAAGGAACTCCATTGATGTAAAGGACAGCAAGGTAGTTAAGTTTAAAGCCAGGTAAAGCTAAAAGAAAGCTAGATAAACACACATACACACAACAGGGTAGGGATAACACTGGTAGTTTCAGACACACACCAAAAATGAAATTACCGCAAGAGCCACGCGGTAGCCGGGCGGAAACTCCATTTTGGCGCACGCTGGGCACGTGTAGACTCTTACACAGCTTAGTAAAATGGCCCCTCAGTTTGACCCTCTCCTGCTGAAGAAGAAGGGAGATTTTTAAGGAGGAATCTGGAGGTTAAATCTGTGACCTCCATCAAAAAATATATATGAATTATTCTGTCTTTATTCTTAGTTTTACTGCAATAGTGTGTTTACAAATTATTTTAGAATACTGAGAGTCAATTAATCATTTGGACAAGTCTGATTGCTTCACAGGAGGCTATGCTATCTTTTGCAAATTTCTCTCCATTTAATTTCACCTATTTACTTCTTTCCGTTCTCCCTTCTCCCAAGGCAGAAACAGAGTATGGAAACAGAAAGCAGTCATCAGATATTTAGACCAGCATGAGAACCTCAAGGGCAGTGCTTGAGAATATATCAGAATACATAAAATGCCACAGCAGCAAAAGAACAAAAAAGAAGAATTTTATCAGTTTGCATTTGTTTTGTGACTCATTTTTATAACGAGCTGCAGATATAGGAGGCTCTTGAGAAAGAGTTATTTTTGCTGTTCTCACCTTGTGATCTAGGGGATGTCCCTCAGGGCCGTGCTGACACGGTAAGCAAGGTAAGCAATGCAGGGGGGCACAGACCTCTAGAGGGCGCCACTCACTTGCAAAATCTTTTACCTGAAGTTGTGATTCTCCTCTCTCCCCTGCCCTTCCCACAGACACGCATCAGGAAGTGAAGGTAGCCCTGCAGTGCTGAGACAGACACGCTGCTCTGCTAAAGCTGCTTCAAAGAGTACAACCAGCAGCTATTTATGGCTTTGGTGTGTGAACAACTTTCATTCAGGGTGAGCTGGAACAACATTCAAATTAAAGAGAACAGGTTTGGAGGCAGGTGTGCAAGTGAGACTGGGGAGAAATAAAAAATAAATAGTGTAATTGTTATCTGTAAGTGGTTCAAAGTTTTTGTTTTTTGAGCATGTACACTGAGAGGAGGGCATGACTGCAATGATGTGTACATAATTATCATAGCTACAGCTAAAATCCATTTAATTGGCTGAGGAAGTTTAGCTGACGTATAGTGTAGAATAGCTGGTAAGTAAAAATCTGATTGCTTTTTTTGTGTGTTTGTTTTTATATAAAACATTCTGCTTGGATAGGGAGAGTTTGTGATATTTGAAAATACATTTTGCTTTAATGAAATTGCTAAACTTTAGAGTCAGAGACTTATCAATGAGGGATACATACAGTGGAAAGGAAGCCCTGGAAACAGAGTTAAGAGGACAGATACCAGCAACAGAATCAGATACTGGGCCAACATGAACAGAAAAAGAAAGTCACCAGCCAACAAAGGTAGAAAAAAATCGTTTTATTTTCAGTTTAGTGTTTGGAATATGTCCACTTTGAGAATTTACATCTGCTATCTTATTTTGCAATGTATAGCAGTCTCCAAGGGACTGGGTTCTCAGTGAGCCAGGGAGGTCAGACTGTGTAAATGAGATGAAGAGACACCCCCCCCCCCCCCCCCCCCACTGTAACAAAGACAGGAACATGCATAATCAAAGCTTAGGTCTCTGCAGTTACAAGGGCTGGCCATTCCTAATTATGCTAATAGTTTTTAATAGGCTAAGTCCCACTGAAAAGCCTCTTTATAAAGGCAGTGCTTTCTCTGGAGAGCAGTGTTACGAAACAGCAGGAATTGTGTTTATTTTTTTAAACTGCTTTCCTGTGTAAGCTAATTTACAGTTTTCTAGTATATGCTTGACATTGAAGGGTGTGGTAGACCCTTTTGTCAGGTCTGGCTGGGCCTGTAGTTTTCAGTCTAAAGGAAAGACAGGTAGCAATGGAGAAACATCTAATGAAGAAGCGAGACGGGGGGGGGGGGGGCACCAACTGATAGTCTGCAGGGGGGCACCAGAGACCCTTGGCACGGCCCTGATGTCCCTGTAGCCCACATAAGCCCTGGGAGGTGGGGTTGGCACTTACCCAGCATCTACATACACAAACCTACACCTGCCTCAGAGCAGATGTAGCTTTGGGGACAGCTGTCTAGTATGCTGACCAAGAGCATGGTTGAAAAACACAATGTGAAAAATCAAACATTTCATTTAGAAAATCTCTACGTTCTGTCCTATAACCTGTAGACAGTGCTGAACATTTCTCATGATCCCATGAGGAACATTTCCAAGAAGATGAGAACAGCCCTGTCTCCAGGCAGGGGTACATGCCATACCTGAACACATAGGTCCTGGATAAGGTGAGGCAGTTTATCATATAAGCAAACATAGGTAAACTTTTCTGGAGGTAAAATATTGTTACACTAGTAAAAGAGGCCCATTTCAGAGCAAATGAAACGGGCGCTAGCAAGGTGTTCGTCGCCAACACCCCTCCCTCCCTCCGTCCCTGGCCAACCCCTTCGTTATTCTTCCACTGCTCCGCCCCCAACGTCATGATGTTTGACGCGAGGGCAGGGCCCGGAGCGATTTCCCAACCCCCCCTGCCTCCCTCCCTGCCAACCCCTTCGTTGTTCTGCCATTGCTCCGCCCTCGAGGGCGGGGCCCAGAGCGATTTCCCACCCCCCCACGCCTCCTTGCCTCTCTCCCTGCCAACCCCTTCATTGTTCTGCCATTGCTCTGCCCTCGAGGGCAGGGCCCGGAGCGATTTTGGTGGCTTCACCACCACGAACCTTCGAACCTTTTTGAAGGAAGTCAGGGCTTGGCTTCACTGACGTCAGTGTCCTCAGAACGTTGAGGGTGAGTTTTATTATAGTAGATGATTGTATCATTTCTGGTGAGAAAGCTCCTTTTAGATAAAATGTTGGCCCTTGGGTGTTTGCCAGTTCTAAATAAATCGCAATTCATCATCTTACTATGGAAAAGGGTATCCTTGTAGTTTGATTTGTTGAGCGCCGTCAGATAGCCCAAGACAGAATAAACAATAAGATAGATTTAGCTACATAAGCTAGAAGAGACCAGCTTATAACTAAATCATGGATAAGGTCTACTGGGGCAATTCTATAACTACTACTACTACTGGGTACTCCCTTGTAGGTGACCCAGTGCTCTGTGGGGAGAACCTATTCTGGAATGATTTCTGGGCACCCAGATTCCATTACAGACTATTAATATAAATCTGCAATGGTGCACGTAAATGTGTGTCCATTTACAGCAGGTCAATGGCGAGTGTAAATGGGTGTGCCTAAATACAGCATATAACATATGTTACTTACAGAAGTCTGTAAGTTGCATGTGTAAATAGCACCCCCCATGTCTCTCTCATGCTCCACCTATACTTATGCCCCCTATAGCAGTAATAACACTTATGTCTACCCTTATAGAACAGTATATAGAGCACTTAGCCTGTGTGACATTTCCTAAGTGTCCAGGCTGCATCATTCCAACTAGAGGGGTTGCATTCTCGCTCTGCCAACAGATAGAGAAACTAATTTTTCCCTGTGACATCACTGGCATAAGGGACGGCACTCTGTGGAAAACACCAGTATTTTCTCTACTTCCAGTAGGTTGTTCAGGCTGGTGCTACTGGTCCCTGGCCTGGATCCCAGCAGTGCAGGCAAAAGCCACACTGCTTGGTCAGTTCTAAAGGCCTTGCTCCCAGGTTCCCGATTTGTGGACCAGACCTGGTTGAGCAGTGACTTGGGGCTGAGGAGCCATGGTCCGTGTTCATTGGCAATAACTTAGCAAGACTCATGGCTCAGACCCACAGGACCCTTTCTGCAGGGTCCTCATCACCTTCTGCCCTCCTGAACCCCATTAAGGGGGCTCCCTGCAGCTCCAGGCAGCCTCAAAAAAATAAGAGGGGCTGCCTGGTGTAGCCTTATTCCTCTTGTGCAGGGGAGTAAAGCTAAGTTAAAAAAAAAAATGAAAAGCTGCTGCTTTAAGCACACATAAATAAATAAATAAATAAATTCAACCCACACCTGAAAGAACCAGGCAGTGGGGAGGCAGGATCACCAGTCATGAGCTGCAGTTGGTCCAAGTGGGTCATAAGGCTTGTGAGTGCCAGTCATGTGGTCATGCATGCTGTCAGGCTGTCACTGTGTGCTACTGGGTCTCTCTGCCCCTCCTGTGATGGAAAACTTTGGAAACAATCCCAGGGGGTTTGGGAGGAGAGGGGCTTCCATGGCCCAGCTGATGTTCCCCTTGCTGCAGAATTGGGACCCACGGTCCCGATGCCTAAAGTGTCAGCTGCTGTTCTCTGCAGCAGGATTTTCTTCAGTCCCCATTGGGGCATGGGGGGATGGTTTGACCTTCAGTGTTCCTAGGCCCGGGCCCAGGCGAGGGGGGAGTCCTGAACCCAGAATAGCTCCAGCAAGCGGTCCTGCTGGTCAAGCAGGTTCTGGCAGCAAAGGTTAGCTCACAACCATGAGGGGAGGGCCCCGCTAGGAGCCCCTTTCTGGGGCCAAACAACACAGAGATGACTGAGGGGGAAGATGGGGACCACTCTGACCACCAGCTGTCCTCTGACTTGGATTCAGAACCAAACCCCCTTCCCATCAGGAGGAGGAGCACTCTGTGGTTATTTGGGGTGTGTGTGGGGGGGTGCTGGCGGGAAGAAATTTCCCACCTAATTGATTTGGTTTCAAAGGCCATAGGTCTCTCCTCAGCTTCGTTGGCTGAGCCCTCAGAGGGGAACCCTCCAAGCACTTTCCCTTTCATAAAGTGCTTTCTTGCATGATGCTGGCACAGTGGGAGGCCCCAGATAGCGTCCTCCGAGGGTCCAAAGTGTTGGATAGACTGTAACCATTTTGCTCCAGAGGAGATGGATAAGTATTGTATATAGCCCAAGGTGGATGCCCTGGTCACAGTGGACACCAAGAAGATGCCATCCTGGTGGAGGAAAGCTCAGCTGTCAAGGAGATGCACGAGAAGGTGGAGCAATAGCTGAAGCAATAGCTGAAGCTGAAGTGGCATATATGTGTATAGAGGCTGACCAAATTTCAGTTTTGGTTTTGGCACCGAAATCAATCTGAAATTCCAGTTCAGGTTTCTGCTGAAAATGTCAATGCATTTTTGGCTGAAACCCAAACTTTCCCTTCCCCCTTCATGATCACTCTTAGCACCTCCCCCCCACCACTAGCAAAAGATGGGCCCGCTGGGTGCAGTTCCCCCCTCCTGAGCCTTCTCCAGCTATCCCCTACCAAGTCCCCCCTGTAGCCCCCATTCCAAGGCTGCCCCCTCCTGTGCCTTCCTTGTCGTTGGTGGGTATTGGGCACAGGAGTGTCCCCACTTGCTCCTGCACCTGCTTATGCCCGGTACAGAAAATGGCTTCCGGGACTGTTGCAGGAGGTCCCAACTGCAATCTTGAGAATGGAACCTGACTGCTCTTGCCTGTGCCAATTCCATTCTCGAGATGGTTGCTGGGACCTCCCATGGCAGTCTCGCGAGACTGCTGCTGGAAATCCTATTTTCTGGGCTGGGCATGTGTAGGAAGTGGGTGCGCTCCTGCGCCCACTATCCACCAATGAAAAATTAGGCACAGGGGGGTGCAGGCTTGGGGGAGTGGGGCTCAGGAGGGGAGAGCTGCCACCAATGAGCCCATCATCTGCTAAGAGGGTCTGAGAGTGATCGTGCGGAGGGGGAGAGAAAGTTTTGGTTTGCGCCAAAAATGCACTGGCATTTTCAGCTGAAACCCGAATTTTGGGCTGGTTTCAGTGCCAATGCCAAAACTGAAGGCAAAATTCGGGTCAGCCTCTAACAACAAGCCTAAGGGAACTCCTGAAGAAGCCCTGAAAAGGAAGGCTTATTTTAATCCAGAGGAACACATCTGTAACCTCTGAATAAAACAGGAAGTACTGTCCATTTTGCTGAACTAGAAAGATTGTAGTGGTGCAGGCTGTGTAATAAAACTACTCTCCAAATTAACAGTGCCCTTCTGGGCTGTCGAGAGGCAAAGCCAGGCCTGGGGCAAACAATTTTCAGGGCCCTGTCCTGCTGCTGGCACCCCATGGCAGCAATCAAGAAAGACTGCTCTGCCAGTCATGGGTCCTTCTTCCTGCTGTGTCCCGCCTCTGTGAAGTAACTTCCTCTTTCCACATAGGCGGGACTTGGCAGGAAGAAGGACCCATGGCTGGCAGAGCAGTCTCTCTCAATCGCCACGGCTGGGTATGGGGAATCTTGCCCCACCCCCCTTTGGCAGCCTTGGTGCCCTTTACCAATGCACCATATGTATCTACTTTCATATATTGATTTTTGTTTTATGATGTTTGTATTTTTTTTATTTCATTGTTTGCCATGAACTGGGATAGTTTTGGGAATAGAGGAATACAAATGTCAGATTAAATTAAATGTCAGGTTTTTTTTACCCAACTCTTAACTTATTTCAACATCCTCTTAATGTCACATTATTAGGTATTAATAGTATAGGATCTCTCAGATATCTCTGTCACCACCATACTGGCTATAATGTGAGCCAGGCACTTTCAATGGTGGGCAGATATTCCTCATTTGATCCACATTTTTTGTATATATACTTTTTAATTCGTTATCTTGAGTTTTATATCACATTTTCACTTAGCTTAACTTGTAGTTTCAGTATAACTTCTGTCCTCGTTTTTTAATATCGTAAAGCGATCATTCATCTCGGAGACCACTCATTCCGACATGAATTCATGTTTCGCACTTAGTGCTGTGTCAAGGCATGTCTCCTCAATCAAGCCAGGAAACATTCCTCTGCTTTTCTCCATGATTCAAAAAAAAACACTGGCTCACATTATAGCCTGTATGGTGGTGACAGAGATATCTGAGAGATCCTATACTATTAATACCTATTAATGTGACATTAAGAGGATATTGAAATAAGTTAAGAGTTGGGTAAAAAACTGACATCTGTACATGAGAAACCCCCTCTATTAAATATAATAGCGATACCATATAAATTGGAGATTAAATTAAATGGCATTTAAATTACTGGTTGTTCTGTTGCTCTAAACATAAAAGAGAGAGGACTGTAATTAAATATACCTCAAAATTAGCCTCTCTTTTATTAAGTGGTTTTTGCTGTGTAATGTCAAGATGCCCATTCTTTTCTAAAATCAGTCACCATATATTATGTGCATTAAACTTAAAGGAACTCCATTTCTTGGCATTGCCGTGTTAGTGTAGCTTTTTAATTCAGTCAAAAATTTAAGATAGAGAACAACCAAAAGATTTTTGTTCCTCGCATCGTAATCCAATGTGGGGTACAATATTGCACTTCTATGAAATGTAAGTACTTTCTTGGCAGTGTTCCTTCATTTCTCAGGTACAAGAGGGTGCTTTTGTGAAAGAAGCCACCACCCAATCTCCGCTAAGATTCCGTAGATCCATTCCTTCTAAACAGGATTCCTTTGAGTTTATTCCACACATGCTTGAATTCTATTACTGTTTTAATCTCCACCACCTCCCGTGGGGTGATGGGAGAGCATTCCACGTATCTACTACCCTTTCTGTGAAAAAATACTTCCTGACATTACTCCTGAGTCTGCCCCCCTTCATGAAGGAGCAAAAGGGGCGCTCAGGGAGGCAAGGCCATAGCAGAGAAATTGAATGAATTCTTTGCTTTGTTCCTTACGGAAGAAGTTGTAAGAGATCTGCCTGTACCAGAAATGGTTTTCAAGGGTGATGATGTGGATGAACTGAAGGAAATCTCGGTGAAGCTGGAAGATATAGTGAGCCAAACTGACAAATTAAATAGTAGGGAGGATTGTGAAAAATTACAAGAGAACCATATGAGACAGGGAGTCTAAATGGCAGATAACATTTAATGTGAGAAAGTGCAAAGTGATGCATGTGGGAAAGAGGAACCCAAATTATAGCTACTGTAACCAGGCGCCTCTCTTGTGCAGCCAAGGATAGAACAATCTCCTCCAGCCACAGGCTCCCGGCACAATGAAGAAATAGATGTCCACCAGTAACTTCAATCTTAAGGACTTTTATTCCATGCAGGTTTCTAGTACACAGTTCCAACAGCAGCATAGCACATACCAGGACAGGCTTACAGGCTCCAGTCTGGGGTCTTTATCCAATGCACAATAAACAGTAATTCAATTCCCAAGACAAACAGTTCTTTCAGTTCATCATCACAGTTCAGTCACCAAGCAGCATTTTCTACCTTCTATCCTCTTTACCTTCAGGAGCGTTCAATATTTTAGGGACTCCTTCTACCCAAGGGTTTTCCCCTGCATCAGCTTCACAGTGAATTCAATACTTTTGGGACTTCCTCTCACCCAAGGAATCTCAGCCTGCTTCAGTACTTTATGGACCTCCCTGCCCAAGGATTTTCAGCCTGCAAATACTTTAGGGACCTCCCTGCCCAAGGGTTTTCAGCCTGCAACTGCTTCTCTCCTGCTTCTCTCTCCTGGACTGAACTCAACTGAACTCCACTGCTGGGACTCCTTCCCACCTGCCTAATCAATCCCTGGCTTCAGCTACCACCACCAATCATTCTCCTTCCATTAGCTTCCTCACATCCAAACCAGCTGAGTTGAGCATTAAACTAATGAGACCAATGATGAGCTCCTGCACACAGGGTTTCCTAACTCTCTTTCCACCTAGTGGCAGCCACTCTACACAACCTGCCAGCCTACACTCATGTCTTCCCTGATTGCAGCTAGGAGTCCAGTCCGGGTTCTTCATCTCCCCCTCTGGCTCCTTGCCTGCAATGCCTTCTGGGACTTGTATTTCAGACTGAAACTGCCTTAACCCAACTATCCTGGAGGTGACTTTATCACACTATGTCATGCAAGATTCCACATTAGGAGTCACAGACCAAGAAAGGGATCTAGGTGTCGTTGTTGATGATATGTTGAAACCTTCTGCTCAGTGTGCTGCTGCGGCTAAGAAAGCAAATAGAATATTAGGTATTATTAGGAAAGGAATGGAAAACAAAAAATGAGGATGTTATAATGCCTTTGTATCGCTCCATGGTGTGACCGCACCTCGAATACTGTGTTCAATTCTGGTCGCCGCATCTCAAAAAAGATATAGTGGAATTAGAAAAGGTGCAGAGAAGGGCGACGAAAATGATAAAGGGGATGGGACGACTTCCCTATGAGGAAAGGCTAAAGCGGCTAGGGCTCTTCAGTTTGGAGAAAAGGCGGCTGAGGGGAGATATGATAGAGGTCTGTAAAATAATGAGTGGAGTTGAACGGGTAGATGTGAAGCGTCTGTTTATGCTTTCCAAAAATACTAGGACTAGGGAGCGTGCGATGAAGCTACAAAGTAGTAAATTTAAAACAAATCAGAGAAACTTTTTCTTCACTCAACGTGTAATTAAACTCTGGAATTTGTTGCCGGAGAATGTGTTAAAGGCGGTTAGCTTAGCAGAGTTTAAAAAAGGTTTGGACGACTTCCTAAAGGAAAAGTCCATAGACCATTATTAAATTGGACTTGGGGAAAATCCATTATTTCTGGGATAAGCAGTATAAAATGTTTTGTACTTTTTTGGGATCTTGCCAGGTATTTGTGACCTGGATTGGCCACTGTTGGAGACAGGATGCTGAGCTTCATGGACCCTTGGTCTATCCCAGTGTAGCAATACTTATGTAAATCACCTGGCATACATCCAAGGGTACTCAAAGAACTCAAGCATGAAATTGCTGATCTGCTGTTAGTAATATTGGAGGGTGGCCAATGTGACGCCGATTTTTAAAAAGGGTTCTAGGGGTGATCTGGGAAATTATAGACTGGTAAGCCCAGTGGTGTGCTGGTAAATGTTTAACAACAGGCTCTCTCCCTGGTCCCCCTCTGCGCCCCCCCCCCCCAAATTGCAGAGCTGGCTATAGCCGGGGAGAGAGCCTGGGGGGGTGGCAATGCATTACTCCAGGAAACAAAATTAAATGATCCCAGGTTCCAATCTAATTCATGTTTAATGTGCGATAAAATGCCATAAATAAGTAAATAAATATAAACTTTTAATGTTGAGCACCTGATTCTCAAAGTGAACATATTCCAAACACTATAATGAAAATAAAATGATTTTTTTCTACCTTTGTTGTCTGGTGCCTGTTTTTCTGATCATGCTGGCCCAGTATCCGATTCTGCTGCTATCTGTCCTCTTAACTCCGTTTCCAGAGCTTCCTTTCCATTTATTTCTTTCCTTTCCTCCTTTCTTCTTCGTTTCTGGTCCTCAGCTTCTGCCTATTTCCTTCATCCATGTGCAGTTTTTCTCCTCTCATCTCCTTCCTCACTCTTCCCTCCTCTCCATCCATGTCCAGCATTTCTTCTCTCTCCCCTCCTCTCCCCTGCCCTCCATCACCCATGTCCAGTGACCCTTCTCTCCCCCTGCCCTCCATCCACCCATGTCCAGCGACCCTTCTCTCCCCCTGCCCTGCATGCACCCTTGTCCAGCGACCCTCCTCTGCCCTACCCTGCATGTACCCATACCCAGTGACCCTCCTTTCCCCTGCCCTCTATCCACCCATGTCCAGCAGTGACCCTCCTCTCCCCTGCCCTGCATGCACCCATACCCAGCGATCCTTCTCTCCCCTCCATCCACAAATGCCCAGCGACTCCCTTCTCTCCCAATGCCACCCCCTCCCGAGTTGTTCGGCAAATTCTCCTCCCTCCCTCGGGATCCGGTCCCTCACGTCACCGATCTGACTCTTCGAATTCTTCGGGGCAGGCAGTCCTGCCTGCCCGCTGCCAGCGCTGACTCTCCCCCGCTGGTGCTGCTGGTTCGCGCTTCAAAATGGCCACCAAGACTTACAAGGGCGGCCAAGACTTCAGCAGAAGTCTCGCGAGGCCGCCTCTGGAAGTCTCGGCGGCCATTTTTAAAGCATGAACCGGCAGCACCAGCGGGGGACAGTCAGCGCTGGCAGCAGGCACAAAGAATTCAAAGAGTCAGGTCGGTGATGTGAGGGACTGGATCTGGAGGGAGGAGAGACGGCTCGCACGTTTTAACAACCAGCTCGCAAGTCGGAAGAAAACTTGACAACTGGCTCTTGCGAGCCGGTGTGAGCCGGCTCCAGCACACCACTGGGTAAGCCTGACATCCGTGCCAGGCAAAATAGTGGAAATTATTATAAAGAATAAAATTACAGAACATGTAGACAAACATGATTTAATGGGACAGAGTCAGCATGGGTTCAGCCGAGGGAAGTCTTGCCTTACCAATTTGTTTCATTTCTTTGAAGCCATGAATAAACATGTGGATAAAGGTGAGCCGGTTGATGTATCTAGATTTTCAGAAAGCTTTTGCTAAAGTTCCTCATGAGAGACTCCTGAGATCATTAAAGAGTCATGGGATAGGAGGCAAGGTTCTAGTGTGGATTAGGAATTGGTTATTGGACAGAAAACAGAGGGTAGGGTTAAAAGGTCATTTCTCTCAATGGAGGAGGGTGAAAAGTGGAGTGCCGCAGGGATCTGTATTGGGACCGGTACTATTTCACAAAACGAGCTTGCGGAGCTACTGCTAGTGATATGCAACTTATCCTTAAAATCGAGCGTGGTACCGGAAGATTGGAGGGTGGCCAATGTAACGCCCATTTTTAAAAAAGGCTCCAGGGGAGATCCGGGAAATTATAGACCGGTGAGTCTGACGTCGGTGCCTGGGAAAATGGTAGAGGCTATTATTAAAAACAAAATTACAGAGCACATCCGAGGACATGGATTACTGAGACCAAGTCAGCATGGCTTTTGTGTGGGGAAATCTTGCCTGACCAATTTACTTCAATTCTTTGAAGGAGTGAACAAACATGTGGACAAAGGGGAGTCGGTTGATATTGTGTATCTGGATTTTCAAAAGGCGTTTGACAAGGTACCTCATGAAAGGCTACAGAGGAAATTGGAGGGTCATGGGATAGGAGGAAATGTCCTATTGTGGATTAAAAACTGGTTGAAGGATAGGAAACAGAGAGTGGGGTTAAAAGGGCAGTATTCACAATGGAGAAGGGTAGTTAGTGGGGTTCCTCAGGGGTCCTTGCTAGGACCGCTGCTTTTTAATATATTTATAAATGATTTAGAGATGGGAGTAACTAGCGAGGTAATTAAATTTGCTGATGACACAAAGTTATTCAAAGTCGTTAAATCGCGACAGGATTGTGAAAAATTACAAGAGGACCTTACGAGACTGGGAGACTGGGCGGCTAAATGGCAGATGATGTTTAATGTGAGCAAGTGCAAGGTGATGCATGTGGGAAAAAAGAACCCGAATTATAGCTACGTCATGCAAGGTTCCACGTTAGGAGTTACGGACCAAGAAAGGGATCTGGGTGTCGTCGTCGATAACACACTGAAACCTTCTGCTCAGTGTGCTGCTGCGGCTAAGAAAGCGAATAGAATGTTGGGTATTAGGAAAGGTATGGAAAACAGGTGTGAGGATGTTATAATGCCGTTGTATCGCTCCATGGTGCGACCGCACCTTGAGTATTGTGTTCAATTCTGGTCGCCGCATCTCAAGAAAGATATAGTAGAATTGGAAAAGGTGCAGCGAAGGGCGACTAAAATGATAGCGGGGATGGGACGACTTCCCTATGAAGAAAGACTAAGGAGGCTAGGGCTATACAGCTTGGAGAAGAGACGGCTGAGGGGAGACATGATAGAGGTATATAAAATAATGAGTGGAGTGGAACAGGTGGATGTGAAGCGTCTGTTCACGCTTTCCAAAAATACTAGGACTAGGGGGCATGCGATGAAACTACAGTGTAGTAAATTTAAAACAAATCGGAGAAAATTTTTCTTCACCCAACGTGTTATTAAACTCTGGAATTCGTTGCCGGAGAAAGTGGTGAAGGCGGTTAGCTTAGCAGAGTTTAAAAAGGGGTTGGACGGTTTCCTAAAGGACAAGTCCATAAACCGCTACTAAACGGACTTGGAAAAATCCAAAATTCCAGGAATAACATGTATAGAATGTTTGTACGTTTGGGAAGCTTGCCAGGTGCCCTTGGCCTGGATTGGCCGCTGTCGTGGACAGGATGCTGGGCTCGATGGACCCTTGGTCTTTTCCCAGTATGGCATTACTTATGTACTTATGTACTTATGAGTGAGGTGACCAAATTGCAGATGATACAAAAATATTCAAGGTTCTTAAAATACGTGCAGACTGAAATATTGTAGGAAGACCTTAGGAAATTGGAAGACTGGGCATCCAAATGGAAGATGAAATTTAATGTGGACAAATGCAAAGTGATGCACATTGGAAAGAATAATCCGAATCATAGTTACCTGATGCTAGGGTCCACCTTGGGGGTCAGCAACCAAGAAAAAGATCTGGGTGTCATTGTAGATAATACATTGAAATCTTCTGCTTAGTGTGCAGAGGTGGCCAAAAAAGCAAACAGGATGCTAAGAATTATTAGGAAAGGAATGGTGAATAAAACCGAAAATACTATAATGCCTTTGTATTGCTCCATGGTGTGTCTGCACTTTGAGTATTGAGTTCAGTTCATGTCGCAGTATCTCAAAAAACATATAGCAGAATTAGAAAAGGTTCAAAGATGAGCAACCAAAATGATAAAGGGGATGGAACTCCTCTCGTATGAGGAAAGGCTAAAGAGGTTAAGCTCTTCAGCTTGGAAAAGAAACGGCTGAGGGGAGATATGATTGAGGTCTACAAAATCCTGAGTGGTGTAGAACGAGTAGAAGTAAATTGATTTTTTACTCATTCCAAAAGTACAAAGACTAGGGGACACTCGAGGAAGATACATGGAAATAATTTTAAAACAAATACGAGGAAATATTTTTTCACTCAATGAATAGTTAAGCTCTGGAATTCTTTGCCAGAGGATGTGGTAACAGCGGTTAGCGTATCTGGGTTTAAAAAAGGTTTGGACAAATTCCTGGAGGAAAAGTCCATAGTTTGCTATTGAGACAGACATGGGAAGCAACTGCTTGCCCTTGGATTTGTAGTATGGAGTATTGCCACAATTTGGGTTTCTGTCAGTCAAAAAAAAAAAAAAGAGAGGGAGACAGTCCTCAGTAAGGAATGCCAAGTGATTGATGTTATGCAGTAGGCTCAGGGATGTGGCAGGGAGAGGGGGGTAATAACAGTCAACATGCAACAATGATATCTAGTGGTCAAATTTGAGGCCCATTACTGCTGCATTCTGGCAGAAGCTCTGGTGCCTGGCTCCTGGCAAAAGACTGTCAAGATTCAAGTATCTTTATTGTCATGACAATTATGGGGGTAATTTTATGATCACATATTTTATTAGTTAAAAAAATTATAAATGATTTCACAACAGTAACAGTTCAATACACCTTATTCCCCTTCATTCAAAGGTAATTTTATAAGAGTGCTGCTAGCCAGGAAATGCCTATTGGAGATATTTTATTACTACTACTACTTATCATTTCTATGCCTGTTTTTATAAAGGCAATCAATAAACCAGGACAAACAAAAACTTTTTATTTAATATACATCAAAGTGGTGCCAACTGCTTTTTGAGAAAATCACAGCCTTGATCACTGCTCTTACCCTCACCTCTCTCTTAGAAATTTTTTTAGTCCCATACATTTAAAGTGCTCAGATAGTATATTCATATGAATATTTTCCAACGTACAGTGGTGGAAATAAGTATTTGATCCCTTGCTGATTTTGTAAGTTTGCCCACTGACAAAGACATGAGCAGCCCATAATTGAAGGGTAGGTTATTGGTAACAGTGAGAGATAGCACATCACAAATTAAATCCAGAAAATCACATTGTGGAAAGTATATGAATTTATTTGCATTCTGCAGAGGGAAATAAGTATTTGATCCCCCACCAACCAGTAAGAGATCTGGCCCCTACAGACCAGGTAGATGCTCCAAATCAACTCGTTACCTGCATGACAGACAGCTGTCGGCAATGGTCACCTGTATGAAAGACACCTGTCCACAGACTCAGTGAATCAGTCAGACTCTAACCTCTACAAAATGGCCAAGAGCAAGGAGCTGTCTAAGGATGTCAGGGACAAGATCATACACCTGCACAAGGCTGGAATGGGCTACAAAACCATCAGTAAGACGCTGGGCGAGAAGGAGACAACTGTTGGTGCCATAGTAAGAAAATGGAAGAAGTACAAAATGACTGTCAATCGACAAAGATCTGGGGCTCCACGCAAAATCTCACCTCGTGGGGTATCCTTGATCATGAGGAAGGTTAGAAATCAGCCTACAACTACAAGGGGGGAACTTGTCAATGATCTCAAGGCAGCTGGGACCACTGTCACCACGAAAACCATTGGTAACACATTACGACATAACGGATTGCAATCCTGCAGTGCCCGCAAGGTCCCCCTGCTCCGGAAGGCACATGTGACGGCCCGTCTGAAGTTTGCCAGTGAACACCTGGATGATGCCGAGAGTGATTGGGAGAAGGTGCTGTGGTCAGATGAGACAAAAATTGAGCTCTTTGGCATGAACTCAACTCGCCGTGTTTGGAGGAAGAGAAATGCTGCCTATGACCCAAAGAATACCGTCCCCACTGTCAAGCATGGAGGTGGAAATGTTATGTTTTGGGGGTGTTTCTCTGCTAAGGGCACAGGACTACTTCACCGCATCAATGGGAGAATGGATGGGGCCATGTACCGTACAATTCTGAGTGACAACCTCCTTCCCTCCGCCAGGGCCTTAAAAATGGGTCGTGGCTGGGTCTTCCAGCACGACAATGACCCAAAACATACAGCCAAGGCAACAAAGGAGTGGCTCAGGAAGAAGCACATTAGGGTCATGGAGTGGCCTAGCCAGTCACCAGACCTTAATCCCATTGAAAACTTATGGAGGGAGCTGAAGCTGCGAGTTGCCAAGCGACAGCCCAGAACTCTTAATGATTTAGAGATGATCTGCAAAGAGGAGTGGACCAAAATTCCTCCTGACATGTGTGCAAACCTCATCATCAACTACAGAAGACGTCTGACCGCTGTGCTTGCCAACAAGGGTTTTGCCACCAAGTATTAGGTCTTGTTTGCCAGAGGGATTAAATACTTATTTCCCTCTGCAGAATGCAAATAAATTCATATACTTTCCACAATGTGATTTTCCGGATTTAATTTGTGATGTGCTATCTCTCACTGTTACCAATAACCTACCCTTCAATTATGGGCTGCTCATGTCTTTGTCAGTGGGCAAACTTACAAAATCAGCAAGGGATCAAATACTTATTTCCCCCACTGTATATCCAGTGCTTTTTTGTAGGAAATTCTCAAATTGGACATATTCTAAACACTAAAATGAAAATAAAATGATTTTTTTCTACCTTTGTTGTCTGGTGACTTTGTTTTTTTGATCATGTTGGTCCCAGTCTCTGATTCTGCTGTTCTCTATCTGTTCTCTTAACTCCTTTTCCAGTCTTCCTTTCCATTTATTTCTTTACTTTCCTCCTTTCTTCTTCATTTCTTGCCCTATATCCAAAAGTAAAAGCTGGGTCCTCCGTGGAATTGACTGGAGGAGGTATAGCGTGGATCCAGCTTTTGCCTATTTTTTCCATCCATGTGCAGTTTTTCTCCTCATCTCCATCCATGTGCATCTTCTTTTATTTATTTATTTATTCATTTTAAACTTTGGTTTACAAAGATAAATATCTTTGAGGAAATATTACAGAGCACATGGTACACATTAATTCAATAGGTAATATTTTAAACACATAGTTCAATTAAACTAATTGCTCTAATTAGTCCACACATTGAGATCCAAGGTGTCCTAAGAATTAAACAAGAGGAGTTGGTAGTAGATCAAAAAGTAGTAGAACAAAAATTTAGGCTTCACTTATTACTTAGACCTGTAACTATGAGGGTTGTCCAGATTGCCTCCTGGCCTTTATAAAATCAGAAAGTTGATCAACCTCATAGAAAATATATTTCTTATCCTTGTATAATACCAAACATTTGCATGGAAAACGCAATTGAAATCTAGCTTGTAATAAAGTCACATCTTGTCTTAATTCCAGAAACTTCTTTCTACGCATTTGTGTCCACTTAGATACATCAGGAAAGATAAGAATTCTCCCTCCTAAGAAATCTATTTTAGTTCTCTGAAAGTAAAGTTTCAATAAAGCTTCCTTATCTTGGAGGACGACAAACTTTTTTTTTTTTTTTTGAGGACGACAAACTTCACAATTAATGTGGATCTCTTTTTTTCCTCTTCAGTGGATTGTCCTAAAAAAGTTGTTAAATCCAAACCCTCTACTTGGTCTTTTGATTGATCTTGAATTCCTTGTTCATGTTCTTGTGACATTTCCTGTTTAACTGGCAAATAGTAAATTTTATGGACGGGAGGATACATTTGTTCAGAATACTTAAACTCTTCTCTCAAAAATTTAAGAAACATCTCTTTCGGTGATATTAAGTCATTCAGGGGAAAATTCAGAATTCTTAAATTTTGAGTTCGCAAAGAGTTTTCTAAATTTTCAATTTTTCTCATGGTCATCAATTTCTCTCCAACTATTTGGGTTTGTACTTCACTTAATTTTCTCAACTCTCCATCCATTTTCAGTTGTTTAGCAGAAATAGTCTCTAGTTCAGTTTTAATAGTTTTTATTTGTGTTGCATTATTCAGGGACACAGAAATAAAGGATAAACAGACCTTATGGAGGCTTTCCAGCGCAGTCCAAATAGTCTCCAGCGAGATCTCGGCCGGTCTTATCAGAGGCTGTGTCCCCGCCAACAGTAAAGTTGTTTCACCTTGTAGCGTGGTAAGATCTTGCATTGGGACCACCTCTGCTGCCTGAGATCGCTTCCTCCATTTTCTCCCGCGCCTCTTTGAACTTCTCCGGTGTCTGCCTCTCCTTCGGAGACTTAGGATCCACCTTCTACGGCAACAATACTCCGGTCGGCTGCGGGAATGGAGGAGTTGAAGGGCCAGCTGGGCTGAGTGAAAAATCACTCTCCAAGCCGTTGCTCTCCCCAGCACTGGCAGCGGAAAAGCCTGTCGGCGTGGAAGCCAAGAATGCCGAGATCGATGTTAGGCGAAGAGAAGGGGTTTCCACCTTGGGAGGAAGAGGTCCCCTCGATTTTTCCTTTCTCTTCGGCATCCCACAAACATAGAAGTTAAACTTTATCAAAAACTAGTTTAAACAAAAAAAGTTTTAGACTGTTTGGGAAGCTGTGATCTCAGCGTCCTGTCGGCCATCTTGGATCTCCATCCATGTGCATCTTCTTTTCTTTCCTCCCCTACATCCATGTCCAACAACTCTCCTCTCTCCCCTGCCCTCTCTTCCATACCCAGCAATTTTCTCTTCCCTGCCTACCCTCCCATCCATGTACAGTGATTCTCCTCTCTCCCTTGCCCTCCCCTCCCCTCCCATGTCCAGCAATTCTCCCTTCCCTGCCCTCCCCTGCCATCCATGTCCAGCATGTCTCCTCTCTCCCCGATTCTCCTCTGCCCCCTGTCCTCCCCTGCCATCCATGTCCAGTGATTCTCCTCTCTCCCCTGCCCTCCCCTCTCATTCATGTCCAGCGATTCTCCTTCCCTCCGCCCTCTCCTGCCACCCATGTCCAGTGATTCTTCTCCCCCGTCCTTCCCTGCTATCCATGTCCAGCAATTCTCCCTCGATCTCCCACCCATCCTCCTTCTCCCGCTGCCTGCCTTCCTGTTTGAGAGTCCAGGTCCCCAGCATCAGCCAGTACAAGGCCCGCCTGGCACAAGTGCTAATGAGCCTTCGCGCCAATGCCACACACTCGGGAAGGCCCAGTTAGTTCCGGCCTCTCTGACACATCATGTATGCGTCAGAGGGGCAGTATCAACAGGGCATCCATGAGCTGATAGGCTAGAAGGCTGAGTGCTCTGGTGCCGGCCGGATCTTTTACTGATTGATCGGGACCCAGACTCTCAAGCAGCATCAAGGAAACAGGAGCAGTGAAAGGAGACTCGGAGGTTAAAAAAGGAGCCGGTAAGCTGTACTGGCACGTTCCGACACAAAGCACTGGTTATATCCACAGTTATTATAAACATCTCTGAGACAACATTTCAAACCTGCTTCATGGCCTGCGGCAGGAGCACAGTGATTACATGGCTGTGGGAGCAGAGGAAAATGCTCCTACTGCTGTCTCAATAGCGGGGAGGTAGGAGAGTGGGCTGGGGGCTAGAGGCTGATGCAGGGGGGGCTGTGGGTTGGGAAAAGGGGGTTAATACTGATGTAGGGGTTGTGAGTTGAAAGAAGGGAGATAATATTGATGCAGGAGCAGTGGGTTTGGAGATTGGGGCTGACGCTGGGAGAAGAGAGAAGGAGCTGAGACTGAGGGCTGGGAGAAGGGAACTGATACTGATGCTAGGGGGCTATGGACTGAAAGAAGAGGCTGATACTGGAAGGTTGTGAGTTGGGAGGGGGCGAAGGCCAATAGTGGGAAGCTGGGGCTTGAGAAAGAAACTGATGATGCTAGGGAGCTGTGGGTTGGGGGAGAAGGAGGCAAATGCTGGGGGCTGTGAGTCAGGAGAATGGGTTGATGCTGACACTGGAGGCTATAGGCTGTGAAAAGGGGGCTGATACTGAGGGACTGTGGGTTGGGAGGAGGCTGATGCTGGGGGACTGTGGGTTGAGAGAAGGAGGCTGATACTGGGGATTTTGGATTAGAAAGAGACTGGGGTTGAAGCTGGGGCCTGGAAGAAGTGGGCTGATCCCTGTAAAAGGGGAAATAAGATAGATGCTGTGAGGTGGAGAAGCAAAGGCATATGCAGAGGAAAATGCTAAGGAGGAGAGAAATAGGTATAGGAGAAAACAAGAAGTAAAACCCAGACTGGCTCAATCTGTCCTCCTTTTTCTGGAGCCTTATGGTAACCCTAGACATGGGATACAGGAGAGCAGGAGCTCAGACTTAGGCATAAACTCTAGAACTGTATAGGAAACCAGAAGAAGACAGACTGTTAGATTGGCGAAGCATTGGGAGTTTAAGTGTGGACTCAGTGCTTGGGTGGGATTGTGAGTGAGAACTCAGGAATAAAAGGATTGAGATAAAAGAATGGGGACTTGGGGATTAGGTAGAGGGATGGTGAGAACTAAGAAATGAGCTGGGATAGGGAGATCAAGGAGATTAGGTAATGGGTGAGGGCTGTGAAATAGGGAGAGATGGTGTAAAGAATTTGGATGGTTTGGAGAGGGGCTGGGAAGCAGTTGGAAGGGACAGAAAGTTCTGGAGTAGAAAGCTGCATGGGAACGAGGTTAGCAGAGATCCCATGAGGAAGGACCCAGGTCCTGTGGGGTTTCTGTGGAAATGCAGGCAAACCTTCCCTTCCCCCTCCCGAGCCTTAAGGCGCCCTCCCCAAACATACCTCAATGCATCCTGGTGGTTTAATGGCCTCTTTGGGGCAGGAAAGATCCACATGCTTTCCTGTCCACTGCCACTGATCTGCTTATGCTTGCTGCCACTGCTTCATCAAAATGGCTGCTGAGACTTCAAGCGGCGGCCTCACGAAACATCCACAGAAGTCTTGCGAGGACACCACTTGAAGTCTTGGCAGTCATTTTAAAGAAGCAGCAAATAGGTCAGTGGCAGTGGGTAGGAAAGAGTGGAAATCTTTCCTGCCCCCAAGAGACCACTAGACCACCAGGGTGCACTGAGGTACGTTTGGGGAGGGCACCCTGACTCAGTACTGGAGGGGAAGGGAGGTAGGTGGATGGATGGAGTTGTGGTGGGAGGGAGGGGGCTGTAAGAGTGGATGGAAAAAAGATTGGTAAGGTGGATGTACATGGAAGGGAGGAAGGGAAGTGAGGGAAACAGAGCATATGGGATAGAAGGGGATGGAGAGGAGATGGGGACATGCTGCTCATGGATGTTCACTTTTTTGAAAATGTACATCTTTTATAATTTTGCATTTAGCACAGTATAGAAGAAAATGCATTTATGTTACTTTTACCAGTATTTTTACTTCTTATAGAATCTGGCTTTCTTGGGGGGGGGGGGGGGTGTCAAGGTAACTGTGCTGCGGAGTGCGATGCAGTGCGGTGGGGCTGAGTGGGCCAGGGGTATGGATAAAAGAGATTACTTGCAGTGGGGACGGTCAGGGATGGGTTAGATTCCGCTGGGGACAGGTTAGATTTCTGTCCCCATGCAACTCTCTACTATGGAGAAGGTGAGAGATAAGGGAGACCAGGGGCAGACTGACCATTTAGACAGTAGAGCAGTGCCCAAGGCCCAAAAGAAGTTGAGGACTCACTCTCCTCTAGCCTCCATTCAGTTTAATCACTTTTAGGTGGTTAGGGGTGCCTTTCTCTGGGGAGATCACTTCTTGAATCTGGTCCTGGTATCCAGGGCCGCCGAAAGACGGAGCTGGGCCCAGGGCAGGGCTGCCGCAGCCATCACCACTACCTCCCATTTGGGCCACCGCCACCCTCTGCTCCCTTACCTTCCTGCATCTGCTCCTCCCTCAGTTTGTCACTCTCCTGCTCCTGTGTATGGGGACCTGGGTTATTGTGTTAAAGCAATCACCTGGGTCCCAACACACAGGAGCAGGAGAAAGACAGACCCCAGTGCCGAGCCTCCCTTGGAGACTATGCCCCGAGAATCTTGCCCCTCATTCTTGGCGGCCTGCTGGTATCCAAACTCCGCTTAGTTCTAGGGCAAGTTGGTTTAAATGTAAACACAGCTTTGTTATGGAGCAGGACAATCTGTGAACCACCTGCTGGACACATTTGTGAATTACATACACTTCATTTTTATCCAAAAGCCCAACCTATGTAAGATGCATTGCATCTTTTAGGGCATGCACTCCAGTTCTCCTGTTTAACTGGTATAATACTTATCTTATCTGTATTTTCTTAAATAAATTACAACTACCTCTGCTTCTTTGCGTATTGTGAAGATGATCAAAAGTGAATATATCAGCTATTGGAAGTGCCGTTTTATCATGCAAGTGTAGGAGTGACAAGTCCTTTTCCAGGTTCCCTATATTTTCATGCTACCTTTTTCACTGCTCTTCTTTCCCAGCTTCTCTGCTTAACAGTCAGTTTCTAAAATACAGCAAGTTGTAATAAAACCCACATTTCTTCTGCTAGGCTCACTTGACTTACCTAAACTTGTATCTGTGGAAGCTGGTGTAATAGTACATATTTAAGTGCATATGTAGGTGTGAATTTTACAACTAACATGAATACTAGACTGTGTCTGTGCTGCACCTACGCTATGTTCTTAACTACCTACACCATGGGGAAGTTGGTGTAAATGTACACACACAGATGTGTATTTTATAACCTACAGCCATGCTCTTTCCAAACACACCTAACCTGGAGTACTGTCTTCTTGCCACTGCATGTATTTTAAGCATGGGGTAATTTTATAAGAAGTCTCTTACAAATGTAAAAAAGTTTGTGAAAAAAACAACAACAAAACACCTACTACAAATATAAAGGAATTTATTTGCCGAATATAAATTGTCCACTTGAAGAGTTAAATAACCCTACACAGCCATGCTTTAGCTCATGCCTTTATCAGAGATCACAAAAACTCTTCCACACTAGCGGTGCAGCAGTCCAGGAAACAGCCATATTAATATCAGGTTGCCTCTTCTCTCCACTGTTTGAAAATGTGCTGATGACCAAGTATTCCAACAACACTGTTGCATAATTCAAACACTATTTCTGATTTTGCGTCTCAAGAGATAGTGTTTGAATTGTGGAACCGTAACTTATCAGCATATTTATCATCCGCAGGAAAGGTGAATGATCTTAATATGTCTGTGTACTGTTTCTTTTCTTGACCATATTTGTGTACGACTTGGCCTCTGTCCTTTTCTGCAAACAGGGTTTATGTGCAAAAAATCCTTTTATTTGTTTTGTTTTTGAAAATGTCTTTATTAATTCAGAGCAGGGGTAACAGTAAAATAAAATCACATGGTGCAGAGAGGATAATTCCCAGATTTTACTACTGGTCTGTATTGTATCTTTGTTTGCTGCATAATGCTACTTCAGTTTCCTTCTCCCTAGCAGATAGTGATGGTGACCAAGGGAACAGGAGTAGTAACCCTGCGTGGCTGTAAGAAAGTTATTTCCATGGCAAATCAACAAAATATCACAAAATAGGATGCACAAATGTGGAAAACATTGGTACCGGGGGGGGGGGGGGGGGGGAGTTAATGAGGCATGGTAAAAGTCAGGCTTTTACCACACGTTCACATACCACAGGAATCACTAACGTGTGTTATTCATACTACCTGCTAAGTTGATGGCCCAGTGTTCCCAGGTTGCCTCTTAAGGAGGCTGGCCAATGTAAGGTACAGTGATGTGAAGAAGTCCCCCATCCCTAATCTCCCCTATTATTGCATATACGTTACACTGAATGGTTTCTGATCTTTAAGCAAAGTTAGGGTGGTCAGCGATTAAAAATTTTATTCAAACAATTAAAAAAGGCATGCATTAAGGGCCATAGGTGTAACTCCAACAAAATGTAATACTGAAACTGAAGTGCCAACTCTTATGAACAATCGATAACCACTGGCTGTGTCAACAAACACTTCACAAGCTCCACTGGTGTAATAACTTCCTAATAGACAGAGAAAGCTTGCATCTAAGATACTTATCAAAACTTTTTTTGTGTGTTTATGGACCTCAGTAGGGATTTCAGATGGGCCCACTATTTCCTGGCCACTCTGAAGAAAAAGTCCAACCTTGTCACTGGTACAAATGTAATTTTTTGTTATTTTTTAGACTGTGTACAAACGTGTTGCAGTTCCTATACAGTGGGGGAAATAAGTATTTGATCCCTTGCTGATTTTGTAAGTTTGCCCACTGACAAAGACATGAGCAGCCCATAATTGAAGGGTAGGTTATTGGTAACAGTGAGAGATAGCACATCACAAATTAAATCCGGAAAATCACATTGTGGAAAGTATATGAATTTATTTGCATTCTGCAGAGGGAAATAAGTATTTGATCCCCCACCAACCAGTAAGAGATCTGGCCCCTACAGACCAGGTAGATGCTCCAAATCAACTCGTTACCTGCATGACAGACAGCTGTCGGCAATGGTCACCTGTATGAAAGACACCTGTCCACAGACTCAGTGAATCAGTCAGACTCTAACCTCTACAAAATGGCCAAGAGCAAGGAGCTGTCTAAGGATGTCAGGGACAAGATCATACACCTGCACAAGGCTGGAATGGGCTACAAAACCATCAGTAAGACGCTGGGCGAGAAGGAGACAACTGTTGGTGCCATAGTAAGAAAATGGAAGAAGTACAAAATGACTGTCAATCGACAAAGATCTGGGGCTCCACGCAAAATCTCACCTCGTGGGGTATCCTTGATCATGAGGAAGGTTAGAAATCAGCCTACAACTACAAGGGGGGAACTTGTCAATGATCTCAAGGCAGCTGGGACCACTGTCACCACGAAAACCATTGGTAACACATTACGACATAACGGATTGCAATCCTGCAGTGCCCGCAAGGTCCCCCTGCTCCGGAAGGCACATGTGACGGCCCGTCTGAAGTTTGCCAGTGAACACCTGGATGATGCCGAGAGTGATTGGGAGAAGGTGCTGTGGTCAGATGAGACAAAAATTGAGCTCTTTGGCATGAACTCAACTCGCCGTGTTTGGAGGAAGAGAAATGCTGCCTATGACCCAAAGAATACCGTCCCCACTGTCAAGCATGGAGGTGGAAATGTTATGTTTTGGGGGTGTTTCTCTGCTAAGGGCACAGGACTACTTCACCGCATCAATGGGAGAATGGATGGGGCCATGTATCGTACAATTCTGAGTGACAACCTCCTTCCCTCCGCCAGGGCCTTAAAAATGGGTCATGGCTGGGTCTTCCAGCACGACAATGACCCAAAACATACAGCCAAGGCAACAAAGGAGTGGCTCAGGAAGAAGCACATTAGGGTCATGGAGTGGCCTAGCCAGTCACCAGACCTTAATCCCATTGAAAACTTATGGAGGGAGCTGAAGCTGCGAGTTGCCAAGCGACAGCCCAGAACTCTTAATGATTTAGAGATGATCTGCAAAGAGGAGTGGACCAAAATTCCTCCTGACATGTGTGCAAACCTCATCATCAACTACAGAAGACGTCTGACCGCTGTGCTTGCCAACAAGGGTTTTGCCACCAAGTATTAGGTCTTGTTTGCCAGAGGGATTAAATACTTATTTCCCTCTGCAGAATGCAAATAAATTCATATACTTTCCACAATGTGATTTTCCGGATTTAATTTGTGATGTGCTATCTCTCACTGTTACCAATAACCTACCCTTCAATTATGGGCTGCTCATGTCTTTGTCAGTGGGCAAACTTACAAAATCAGCAAGGGATCAAATACTTATTTCCCCCACTGTATATATCACTCTAAATTTCTTCCTTCATCTTTAAATGCTTCTATAGTGCATATGTATATCAACTTAGCATAAAACATGTTGGCAAACAGAGCGCTATTGAGTCCGTCATGAGTCATGTTTCGCTATCAGGCAGCTGTATCAAGGATCAACCCCTCCAGCAGCTCGATTCTCATTTTCCACAATTAAGTGACTGATGATATATATTTTACTAGTAAAAAAGGCTCGTTTCTTAACGTAATGAAACAGGCACTAGCAATGTAATGAGTTCCTGCCATTAATGTTTCCACGGTTGTATTCTGAATATAATTGTTGTTTACATGTGTAAGATTTCTTTATATACAATATTTTTTGTGTAAACTGTGTTACAATGTGGTAAAAGTTTTCCTTGTTCAGGCACTTCAATCAGTTTAACAATCACATCAGAAGAACTCCTTACTCGTGAGAATGCAACATACAGTTGCCCATGTGAGAGACTGAGAGTGACAGTGTGTTTTGCAGACAGTTAAGAGAGAGATACACAGAATGATTGAGCGTGTGTGTGTGTGTGTGTGTGTGTGATGTCTGTGAGTGACAAAGTGATTAAATGTTTGTCTTCCCTTCCGTTCTGTGCACTTGCCTCCACTGATGTTCGTACCTCCCTGTATATGATTGTTTGTTAGAGATTCAATCCACTCCACTTCCCTCCTCCAAGTTCCATTCTGTCTGATTGGTTCTTCGTTCCTGTGACGTTGCGTTTGTTTGCTTGGCAACTATGCAGCATTCCGTTTCCTCGACGTGAGGGCGGGGACAGTGAGAGCCAATGAAACGCTGAACTACAGACTTATGAACCCTACACTGCCACAGTGCCACGGAGTCAGCTTCAGAATGTTGGAGATGCTTTTTATTATATAGGATGTGGCAATATGTGATTTTTGGATGCTTATTTTGGGGCATGTTTTGGAATACAGCATTTGCTTTATGGATACATTTGAGGTTTTGACACTGCATTATTTTGAGATATGTTCACAAGTGGCATTAGAAGGATGTGTGAACACTGTACTTGCAGGACAACACACTGAGTGATTTCACATTATTATCCTATATAATAAAATGCACCTCCAACATTCTGAAGCTGACTGCATGGCTGAGGCATTCCTGCTCTCTGTATCCATCTCCTGAATTCACATAACGTACTTCCGGGTTCATCACAAGCAAAAGTGACCAACCACACGAGGTTACTCGGCTTCAGAATGTTGGAGGTGCATTCTGTTAAATAGGATTGGTCAGTTCCTTGAAGCACAGCCAGAGCTCAGGGTCCTGTACAGTAACGCTCAGAAACCAGAGAGAGAGGGGGGGGGGGGGGGGGAAGCCTGACACCAGAGGGGGGGGGGGGGTATCTCATAAGTACATAAGTACATAAGTAATGCCATACTGGGAAAAGACCAAGGGTCCATCGAGCCCAGCATCTTGTCCACGACAGCGGCCAATCCAGGCCAAGGGCACCTGGCAAGCTTCCCAAACGTACAAACATTCTATACATGTTATTCCTGGGATTTGGGATTTTTCCAAGTCTGTTTAGTAGCGGTTTATGGACTTGTCCTTTAGGAAACCGTCCAACCCCTTTTTAAACTCTGCTAAGCTAACCGCCTTCACCACATTTTCCGGCAATGAATTCCAGAGTTTAATTACACGTTGGGTGAAGAAAAATTTTTTCCGATTTGTTTTAAATTTACTACACTGTAGTTTAATCGCATGCCCCCTAGTCCTAGTATTTTTGGAAAGCGTGAACAGACGCTTCACATCCATCTGTTCCACTCCACTCATTATTTTATATACCTCTATCATGTCTCCCCTCAGCCGTCTCTTCTCCAAGCTGAATAGCCCTAGCCTCCTTAGTCTTTCTTCATAGGGAAGTCGTCCCATCCCCGCTATCATTTTAGTCGCCCTTCGCTGCACCTTTTCCAATTCTACTATATCTTTCTTGAGATGTGGCGACCAGAATTGAACACAATACTCAAGGTGCGGTCGCACCATGGAGCGATACAACGGCATTATAACATCCTCATACCTGTTTTACATACCTTTCCTAATAATACCCAACATTCTATTCGCTTTCCTAGCCGCAGCAGCACACTGAGCAGAAGGTTTCAGTGTGTTATCGACGACGACACCCAGATCCCTTTCTTGGTCCGTAACTCCTAACGTGGAACCTTGCATGACGTAGCTATAATTCGGGTTCTTTTTTCCCAAATGCATCACCTTGCACTTGCTCACATTAAACGTCATCTGCCATTTAGCCACCCAGTCTCCCAGTCTCGTAAGGTCCTCTTGTAATTTTTCACAATCCTGTCGCGAGTTAACGACTTTGAATAACTTTGTGTCATCAGCAAATTTAATTACCTCGCTAGTTACTCCCATCTCTAAATCATTTATAGTACATAAGTACATAAGTAGTGCCATACTGGGAAAGACCAAAGGTCCATCTAGCCCAGCATCCTGTCACCGACAGTGGCCAATCCAGGTCAAGGGCACCTGGCACGCTCCCCAAACGTAAAAACATTCCAGACAAGTTATACCTAAAAATGCGGAATTTTTCCAAGTCCATTTAGTAGCGGTCTATGGACTTGTCCTTTAGGAATCTATCTAACCCCTTTTTAAACTCCGTCAAGCTAACCGCCCGTACCACGTTCTCCGGCAACGAATTCCAGAGTCTAATTACACGTTGGGTGAAGAAAAATTTTCTCCGATTCGTTTTAAATTTACCACACTGTAGCTTCAACTCATGCCCTCTAGTCCTAGTATTTTTGGATAGCGTGAACAGTCGCTTCACATCCACCCGATCCATTCCACTCATTATTTTATACACTTCTATCATATCTCCCCTCAGCCGTCTCTTCTCCAAGCTGAAAAGCCGTAGCCTTCTCAGCCTCTCTTCGTAGGAAAGTCGTCCCATCCCCACTATCATTTTCGTCGCCCTTCGCTGTACCTTTTCTAATTCTACTATATCTTTTTTGAGATACGGAGACCAGTACTGAACACAATACTCCAGGTGCGGTCGCACCATGGAGCGATACAACGGCATTATAACATCCGCACACCTGGACTCCATACCCTTCCTAATAACACCCAACATTCTATTCGCTTTCCTAGCCGCAGCAGCACACTGAGCAGAAGGTTTCAGCGTATCATCGACGACGACACCCAGATCCCTTTCTTGATCCGTAACTCCTAACGCGGAACCTTGCAAGACGTAGCTATAATTCGGGTTCCTCTTACCCACATGCATCACTTTGCACTTGTCAACATTGAACTTCATCTGCCACTTGCACGCCCATTCTCCCAGTCTCGCAAGGTCCTCCTGTAATCGTTCACATTCCTCCTGCGACTTGACGACCCTGAATAATTTTGTGTCATCGGCGAATTTAATTACCTCACTAGTTATTCCCATCTCTAGGTCATTTATAAATACATTAAAAAGCAACGGACCCAGCACAGACCCCTGCGGGACCCCACTAACTACCCTCCTCCACTGAGAATACTGGCCACGCAATCCTACTCTCTGCTTCCTATCTTTCAACCAGTTCTTAATCCATAATAATACCCTACCTCCGATTCCATGACTCTGCAATTTCTTCAGGAGTCTTTCGTGTGGCACTTTGTCAAACGCCTTCTGAAAATCCAGATATACAATATCAACCGGCTCCCCATTGTCCACATGTTTGCTTACCCCCTCAAAAAAATGCATTAGATTGGTGAGGCAAGACTTCCCTTCACTAAATCCGTGCTGACTTTGTCTCATCAGTCCATGTTTTTGTATATGCTCTGCAATTTTATTCTTAATAATAGCCTCCACCATCTTGCCCGGCACCGACGTCAGACTCACCGGTCTATAATTTCCCGGATCTCCTCTGGAACCCTTCTTAAAAATCGGAGTAACATTGGCTACCCTCCAGTCTTCCGGTACTACACTCGATTTTAGGGACAGATTGCATATTTCTAACAGTAGCTCCGCAAGTTCATTTTTTAGTTCTATTAATACTCTGGGATGAATACCATCAGGTCCCGGTGATTTACTACTCTTCAGCTTGCTGAACTGACCCATTACATCCTCCAAGGTTACAGAGAATTTGTTTAGTTTCTCCGACTCCCCCGCTTCAAATATTCTTTCCGGCACCGGTGTCCCCCCCAAATCCTCCTCGGTGAAGACCGAAGCAAAGAATTCATTTAATTTCTCCGCTACGGCTTTGTCCTCCTTGATCGCCCCTTTAACACCATTTTCGTCCAGCGGCCCAACCGACTCTTTGGCCGGTTTCCTGCTTTTAATGTATCTAAAAAAATTTTTACTATGTATTTTTGCTTCCAACGCTAATTTCTTCTCAAAGTCCTTTTTTTGCCCTCCTTATCTCCGCTTTGCATTTGGCTTGGCATTCCTTATGATCTATCCTGTTACTTTCAGTTGGTTCTCTTCTCCACTTTCTGAAGGATTGTTTTTTGGCTCTAATGATTTCCTTTATCTTACTGTTTAGCCACGCCAGCTGACGTTTAGTCTTTTTTCCCTTTTTTCTAATACGTGGAATATATTTGTCCTGAACCTCCAGGATGGTGTTTTTAAACAGCATCCACGCCTGATGCAAGTTTTTTACTCTGCGAGCTGCTCCTTTCAGTCTTTTTTTCACCATTTTTCTCATTTTGTCTTAATCACCTTTTCTATAGTTAAACGCTAGCGTACTTGATTTCCTAGTTTCACTTCCTTCAATGCCAATATCAAAATCGATCATATTATGATCACTGTTATCAAGCGGCCCTCGTATCGTTACCCCCTGCACTAGATCATGAGCACCACTAAGGACTAAGTCTAGTATTTTTCCTTCTCTTGTCGGCTCCTGAACTAGCTGTTCCATGAAGCTGTCCTTGATTTCATCAAGAAATCTTATGTCCCTTGCGTGTACAGATGTTACATTAACCCAGTCTATATGCGGGTAATTGAAATCCCCCATTATTATTGTGTTGCCCAGTTTGTTTGCGTCCCTGATTTCCTTTAACATTTCCGCATCCGTCTGTTCGTCCTGGCCAGGCGGACGGTAGTACACTCCTATCACTATCCTTTTCCCCTTTGCACATGGAATTTCAATCCACAGTGATTCCAAGGAGTGTTTTGTTTCCTGCAGAATTTTCAATCTATTTGATTCAAGGCTCTCGTTAATATACAATGCTACCCCTCCACCAATCCAATTCACCCTATCACTACGATATAATTTGTACCCCGGTATGACAGTGTCCCACTGGTTATCCTCCTTCCACCAGGTCTCAGAGATGCCTATTATATCTAATTTTTCATTTAGTGCAATATATTCCAACTCCCCCATCTTATTTCTTAGGCTCCTGGCATTCGCATATAGACATTTCAAACTATGTTTGTTGTTCCTAAGTACATCATGCTTAGTACTTGACAGTATTAATTGGCAATCTTTTGTCTGATTTTTATTGTTATTTAAAGATACCCGATCTACTACAATCTCTTTTGCAACCTCACTATCAGGATACTCTATCTTCCCTGTTATGGTGATATCTTTGAAAGATACCTTATCCCGAACCATGCTCTTTTGAGCGACTGTCGGCCTTCCCCCCATTTCTAGTTTAAAAGCTGCTCTATCTCCTTCTTAAACGCCGATGCCAGCAGACTGGTCCCACTCTGGTTAAGATGGAGCCCATCCTTTCGGAATAGGCTCCCCCTTCCCCAGAATGTTGCCCAGTTCCTAACAAATCTAAAGCCCTCCTCCCTGCACCATCGTCTCATCCACGCATTGAGACTCTGGAGCTCTGCCTGTCTCTTGGGCCCTGCGCGTGGCACAGGTAGCATTTCAGAAAATGCTACCCTGGAGGATCTGGATTTCAGCTTTCTACCTAAGAGCCTAAATTTTGCTTCCAGAACCTCTCTCCCACATTTTCCTATGTCATTAGTACCCACATGTACCAAGAAAGCCGTCTCCTCCCCAGCACTATATAAAATCCTATCTAGGTGACGCGTGAGGTCCGCCACCTTCGCACCAGGCAGGCAAGTCACCAGGCGATCCTCACGTCCACCAGCCACCCAGCTATCTATATGCCTAATGATGGAATCACCAAGTACAACAGCTGTCCTAACCTTTCCCTCCCGGGCAACATTTGGAGATATATCCTCGGTGCGAAAGGATAATACATCCCCTGGTGGGCAGGTCCTAGCACAGACCCCTGAGGAACCCCACTAACTACCCTTCTCCATTGTGAATACTGCCCATTTAACCCCACTCTCTGTTTCCTATCCTTCAACCAGTTTTTAATCCACAATAGGACATTTCCTCCTATCCCATGACCCTCCAATTTCCTCTGTAGCCTTTCATGAGGTACCTTGTCAAACGCCTTTTGAAAATCCAGATACACAATATCAACCGGCTCCCCTTTGTCCACATGTTTGTTTACTCCTTCAAAGAATTGAAGTAAATTGGTTAGGCAAGATTTCCCCACACAAAAGCCGTGCTGACTCGGTCTCAGTAATCCATGTCCTCGGATGTGCTCTGTAATTTTGTTTTTAATAATAGCCTCTACCATTTTCCCTGGCACCGACGTCAGATTCACCGGTCTATAATTTCCCGGATCTCCCCTGGAGCCTTTTTAAAAAATGGGCGTTACATTGGCCACCCTCCAATCTTCCGGTACCACGCTCGATTTTAAGGATAAGTTGCATATCACTAGCAGTAGCTCCGCAAGCTCATTTTTCAGTTCTATCAGTACTCTAGGATGAATACCATCCGGTCCAGGAGATTTGCTACTCTTCAGTTTGCCGAACTGCCCCATTACATCCTCCAGGTTTACCATGAAGTCAGTAAGTTTCTCCGACTTGTCCGCTTGAAATACCATTTCCGACACCGGTATCCCACCCAAATCTTCCTCGGTGAAGACCGAAGCAAAGAATTAATTCAGTCTCTCCGCTGCGTCTTTGTCTTCCTTGATCGCCCCTGTTACCCCTCGGTCATCCAGCGGCCCAACCGATTCTTTTGCCGACTTCCTGCTTTTAATATACCGAAAAATTTTTTTACTATGTTTTTTTGCCTCTAATGCTATCTTTTTTTCGTAATCCCTCTTGGCCTTCTTTATCTGCGCCTTGCATTTGCTTTGACACTCCTTATGCTGCTTCTTGTTATTTTCAGACGGTTCCTTCTTCCATTTTCTGAAGGCGTTTCTTTTAGCCCTAATAGCTTCCGTCACCTCACTTTTCAATCAGGCCGGCTGTCTTTTGGAGTTCCTTCTTTCTTTTCTAATTCGCGGAATATGTATGGCCTGGGCCTCCAGGATGGTATTTTTGAACAGCGTCCACGCCTGTTGTACAGTTTTTACTCTCTCAGTTGCCCCCCTAAGTTTTTTTTTAACCGTTCTTCTCATTTTATCATAGTCTCCTTTTTTAAAGTTAAACGCTAACGTAATTGACTTTCTGTGTACAGTTACTTCAAGGTCGATATCAAAACTGATCATATTATGGTCACTGTTATCAAGCGGCCCCAGTACCATAACATCCCTCACCAGATCATGCGCTCCACTAAGGACCAAGTCTAGAATTTTTCCTTCTCTCGTCGGCTCCTGCACCAGTTGCTCCATAAAGCTGTCCTTGATTTCATCAAGGAATTGTATCTCTGTAGCGTGTCCCGATGTTACATTTACCCAGTCTATATTTGGATAATTGAAGTCACCCATTATTATCACATTGCCCATTTTGTTCGCGTCTCTGATTTCTTTTATCATTTCTGTGTCTACCTGCTCATTCTCTCTCTCACACACTCTCTCTCACAGTCAATGTCTTTCTCTCACTCTCACACACTGTCTCTCACACACTCTGTGTCTCACACTGTATCACATTCACTCTCTATGTGTCACACAGTCACTCACACACTCTCTTGGTCTCATACACTCAGTCTCACAGAGTCTGTGTCTCACACACACTCTCTCTCTCACACTGTATCTGTGTGAAACTTGCACACACTCTCTCTCTCACACTTGCACACACTCATTCTCACACACACACACTCTCTCTCTCTCACAGACACACTTGCACCCAGACTCACTCTCTCTCTCTCACATACACACTCGCACATTCACTCTCTCAAACTTACACACTCCGAGGAAAATCTTGCTAGCACCCGTTTCATTTGTGTCAGAAACGGGCCTTTTTTACTAGTACATAAATATTTTGTGTTGGATTAATGGTGCAGTGTTGCACCCTATAATGTCCTATAAAGTGTTATAGAAGATTAATAGAGAGTATGTTTGTTTGGTGTAGCAAAATTATTCCAAGGGCATAGTGACAACTCATCTGAGAGGTCACAAAACAGAGACCTACAGATCTTTCTAGTCTCAGCTAAGGTGAGTGTTTATGACTCCACAATAAGAAAGTGGGTAAAAATGGGATTCATGGGAGATTAGCCAGAAGCCACTGCTGTCCAAAAGAGACATCAGTGCTTATATCACATTTGCAAATACACACCTGGAAGATCCCCAAGACTTTATGGATACTTTTCTATGGAAAGACAAGTCAGAAGTGGAACTCTTTGGAAAGCATAGGTCCTATTCCATCTGGTACAAAAGCAAATACAGCATTCCACAATATGAATGTCATACCAACAGTCAAACATTGTGGTGGTAGTGTGATGGTGTGGGGATGCTTTGCTGCTTCAGGACCTGAAAAACTTACCATTACTGAAGGAATCATGAATTCTGTGCTATACCTGAAAATTCTTAAGGAGAATGTTGGTCATCTGTCTGAGAGCTGAAGCATAATGCAGTAAAACAATGATCCAGGTTTGGAATTCTCTTCCTACCTAGGTTAGGAGTCTCACTGGTTATACTTTATTTAGGAAGCACTCGAATGCTTACTTTTTTAGACAACATTTTGTATGTTAGTTTTAATTATGATTAGCAAATGTAAATTCTTCAGGGACTGCCTGAACTTCTTGAAGATCTTATCTGCATAGAACTTAAAAGTTGTTGTGGAATATAAGAGAGTGTTGGTATATTACCATATTGCATTAGTAACCACAAGATAAATAATGAGATGCAAAGCATTCAATTGTATGTAAAACACCTTATTACCATGTAAATTGAATAACATAGCTTGCGGTATTCACCACGAGCTAAACTATTTTTCCTGGCCAGGTGCATCAGACCACTAAGTCACAGCCCAATGCTTTCAGGCTACCTCTTAAAGGGGCCGGCAAAGTAAGGTAACGTAATTCATCCCCCCTCCTACTGTCACCTCCAAATAAAGTCCCCCACCTCCTGTGGGCCCTCCAGGCCTACCTTTAGAAATCACTGGGGTCTAGGGCAGTGTTTCCCAAGTCAGTCCTGGAGTACTCCCTTGCCAGTCAGGGTTTTAGGAAATCCACAATGAATATACATGAAAAAGATTTGCACACAATAGAGGCAGTGTTTGTAAATCAATCTCATGCATATTCATTGTGGATATCCTGAAAATCTGACTGGCAAGGGGGTACTCCAGGACTGACTTGGGAAAAACTGGTCTAGGGGATATGAAGCAGGAGCAACCCCCAGTCACAATACTGCCACTAGGGATCACTAGTACCATTTTGAACCTAGTGTTGGCCAGTCAGGAGTGATTGGGGTTCACTCCTGTCCTCTATGCACTAAAGTACTGTAGGGATTTCTAAATATAGACCTGAGGAGGTATACAGGAGGGTTGGGGGGGAGGCATTTTTGAAAAGGAGGTTCATTGGAGAGGCTATGAAGAGAGGGGCATTGGAAGGACATTTCTGATGAGGGGGAATCAAGGAGGTGATTTACCTTACATTACCCAGCCCATTTATTTATGTATTTATTTGGTTTACATTTTTACAGTTTGAATGAGACTTATGGGATGCTTACAATTACAGTTTACCTTTTGGTCAGGGCTTATATGATAGTTTATGATTAGTAATTGGAATGGACATCAATAGCTAAGTTATTTGTTGAAATGTAACCTCCAAGCATCACACCATGGCTTCTGGGCAGGAGAAATAACACCAGTTTTTAGCTGGCTTTACATATCTAGGAGCAATGCACCTTGCGGTGTTACCACAAAAGCTATCTTATTCAATTTACATAGTACTGAAGTGTTTGCATCTTATTACTATGTATTTCATGGTAGTTAATATTAAAAGTTAATTGCAATATTACAACACAAAATGGTAAGGACATAGATCAAGATGAAGTATGCATACGTTATAATGCATCATACCATATGCTATGAGTTTATCTTGTTGGACAGACTGGATGGACCATGCAGGTCTTTATCTGTTGTCATCTGCTATGTTACATTTCTATGTTATCATCATTTAGGACTAAATTCAATAAATGGTACTGAAAAGACAGCACTTAGTACTATATAAATGGCACTCAAAGTTAGCCACCGTTTATAAAACAGCGCTTAGTGCTGTAACCAAGACTACTTTAGGCAAAACCATTTATACCAACAAAACCCTGGTATAAATCACCACGCCTAAATTAGGCACGGATCCCTTTTATTCTGTAACAGCGTGCATAAATTGTGGGAATGCACCAAATCCGCCCATGACCCTCCAATGACCATGCCCCCTTTTTGGATCTGCATGTAAATTTTAATTAATGCCAGTTAGCACTGATAATTGTTAGGGTCCAATTAGTGCTAATTGTCTCATTCAATTAAATTACACATGCAATTTCTAGCGCCATTTAGAGAAGTCAGGCGTTAATGTGCATTCCCCCCAAATTCTATATATGGTGCCTCAAAATTGTACATGGAAATTTGGGCATGTGCCCAATTTGCATGTGCAATTTAATTGAATAAACAAGCAACTGGCACCAATAATTGGGCACTCCATCAATTATTGGTGCTAACTGGCGACAATGTGCATTTACTCACACATCTTCCTAACTGGTATTCTATAAAGAGATGTGTGTAAATTCTTACATGTGGATCTGGACAGGGGATGTGGGCATGGGAGGGTTGGGCATTCCTAGAATTTGCGTGTAGCGTTATAGAATATGTCAGATCCACCTAATTTAGACCCAAGCATTTCTACCAGGTTTCCGTTGTGCCCACAATAAGGTGCGGATCCTGGCACTAAGTGCTATTCTATTAATGGTGACCAACTTGGAGCGCTGTTTATAGAAAAGCGCTGGGTGCAATTTTTTTTGGCATCTAAATTTGGATGCTGTGTACTGAATATAGTAATGCACCTTGATAACTATGCCCCTTAGTTCTGTGTAAAATCTGCAGAGTGCTGGCTCCTCCACAGAAGACCCCAGTGTAGACATACATTGTTTTGGAGATTAGCCTTTGTCTCATTTTGGTAGCCCTCGTTCCTTAACATTCACTCTATGCAGTCTGCTGCTGCCTACACAGCACAGAAATGGCCAGATATAATAAGGCATGGAGCTGGTAAGGAAAGTGCCAGGGGGCAGAGTTAAAAATAAAGGTGGGTCACATGATGAAGTGAGCCAAGAGACTGTGTTTTCCTTGAGCTCCTCGGTTCCCTCTCTTTTCAGGCACCTTTTGGGCTATATTTTTTAAAACATTTTAACCCTTGTGCTGCTAGCTGGACACCCTATTATCTATGGACAAATATCTTTTGAAATCTGGGGTGGAAATGGCATCAAAAGATAATAGAAAAGACAACAATAAAACACGTTCTACACCATTGGGTGAGCACAAGATGATGGATGAGCAAGCAGACAGCCCCATGGTTACTGACGCGCTGATAGAGAAGCTCACAGAAACAGTGGTAGTGGTTTTGGGTACTAAGATAGATGTACTTACTTCCAGTGTTCAGACTCTGTCGCAGTCAGTAGCCGAATTCAACATCAGGGCTGTGGATTTGGAATCTAGGGTCAGTTCTGCGGAGGATACTCTAAGTGGAGTTATAGAGGAACACGCGAGTCTTAAAAAGGAAGTGGCAGGCTGAGTTGTCAAGATGTGGATGATCTAGAAGACAGAGCACGAAGAAATAATATCCGATTGGTGGGTATTCCAGAATCCTTGAAGGATGCAGATTTACTAAGTTTGCTGGAAAAGTGGCTTATTGAGGAGTTAATACCAGATTCCCCGCTGGGGCCTTTACACATTGAATGGGAACACCGCGTGGGCAGAATCCTAGAAGGCACATCTAGGCTTCGCATTGTGGTGGCTCAGATCCTCAATTTTGCTCATAAAGAGCAGATATCGAGCAAGTACAGAGCACTACAGGACCTGAAATTTCAAAATTCCAGAGTGCTTCTATTTCAAGACTATTCTGCTTCACTGGCGCAGTTACATAGAAAGTATTCAGAGGTGTGTTGGCACCTTGTGGAGAAGCAGGTGCGGTTGCAGTTTCCACCCAAGCTCCATGTAGTACAAGATGCTTCTTGGGTGCTGACTCTCCTCGATGCCCCGGAGCTCCCCAGGTACCATGCGTCAAAGGAGAACGATGACGATGCTTCTTAGCTTCGCTTGACGCCCGTCATCGAGAATCCTCCGTAGCGAACAGGAAGATGTGGAATCCTCACGTCTCCTCGGGGCTGGGTCCAACAAAGGTGGGTCCCAGGGGGCCTGCAAAACAAGAGGCCTTGAGGCAGGTGGAGACCCACTCGACGCCACACTGCTCCCAGTGCGAGTTGGTCTCTCAGCAGCCATTACCTTGCTCCCCAACGTCGATGCTCCTGTCGATGTCGACGCCAACCTTGGTACCGATGTTGAAGGTCCGGACTGAGCCCCAAAAAGCTTTTCCCCGTTGGGCTTCTCGAGACGCTTGGGTCCGTTTTCTTCA
Organism: Microcaecilia unicolor; assembly: GCF_901765095.1. Taxonomy (NCBI): domain Eukaryota; kingdom Metazoa; phylum Chordata; class Amphibia; order Gymnophiona; family Siphonopidae; genus Microcaecilia; species Microcaecilia unicolor. The sequence continues at coordinate 50,277,035 of NC_044039.1, read as the reverse complement.
TATGAAGACACAGATTACAAGCGGCTGGGCTATGGTCGGGCCCAAGGCACTTAATACACCAAGCATGGGTGTCGGTACCTGAGATGGTCTGATTACACTGAGTACAACATTTGAAGCCGCTGGGTGTCTTCGATGACATGGAAGAAAAAAAAAATGGCTTCGGTGAAATCAAACGACATGATTGTGCCAAAAAGGAAGGGCACAAAAAAGGGGAAAAAAACCCGACCCGCGCGGCTCAAATGCCGGCCCGCGTCGAAAGAAAAGGAAACTTACAAGAGGAGAAAAAAGATAAGGAAACTACGGCGAAAAAGTACTTTTTAAAAATATCTTTAACAAGAAAGAAAATAAAAGGAGAAAAAATCCTGAAGAAGTCTTCGTCCTGGGCCTGACTGAGCAGTGCGAAAACACTGCCGTACATAACCGTGGATAAAAAATAACAAGAGAGGCACGCTCACGCGACAAGCAGAAAGACGTTTGTGCATGCGCAGTTCGCATTGCTCGCACGATGGAACATTCCAGAAAGACTGTTTATTTTGCTTGCAAAATATTTGCCGGTTCCTGGGCCGCCGCGGATGTCGACCCAATTGTAAGAACAAGCAGCCTGCTTGTCCTCGGAGAATAGTTTTATACACTGGTTCAGGTATATTAGCTCTCTTTTGTTCCATCATTTTCTGTTTTTGTGAAAGGGGAGGGGGGTTTGTGGGGTTAAATTGAAAATTATAATGGATTATCACAATTTACTTTGTTCTACTGGTTGTGCTGTTCTGTCATGCTTGACTGGGGAGCATGGGGATCAGATCCATTCCAGTTCTGTATTATGCTATTTTCTTGTATCCTATGGTGACATCCCATAAAGATGAGCATTAAAAAAATAAAATAGAGGTGAGACGACACTAGTTTGCTATTGTATTTTTTCAGTTCTTGAATACCTGCTTTCAGTAACAAATGCAAACTAGAATAAGGCCACACTTAGGGGCCCTTTTACTAAACAGTTGCAGCGCGGCAACCCAGAACTACCGCTGGCCCAACGCGGGTGCTGGCAGTAGTTCCACCCCCAGTGCATGCCATTTCAGATGCTAGTGGAAATATTGAAAAATTATTTCTGCAGAGGATTAGCTGGTGGTAATCGGGCAACATTGCACACTGCCCAGTTTACCCGCTGGGTTTAGCACGGGAGGCCCTTATTGGCCCACCGTCAGTGGGTGGCGGTGAGGTGCTCGCCACCCCCCCCGAAATGGCCACCTGGCATTGGTGCAACACTTTACCCAACCAGCCATTTCATTTTTAGGTTTGATTTTTACCCACTGTCCCGGTAAAAGCGGCCCTGGCGTGCAGCAAAACGGCCACCACCACCACTAGCGCAAGGCCCCCTTTTACCACAGCCCTAGTAAAAGGGCCCTTTAGTTTTGAAATAAATCCAATAAATTTGATCTTGGCTGTATGCCGAGGTCATTTTCTTTTACTGTGCATTTGTTTTTAGTCCCTCCATTCCCAGAACAGGAGTCTTGGCAGCCTGCCGCAGAGGGTCTTGCTCATCCAAATCTCAAGTTTCCCTCACAGCCATCAACACTTCAGGGCCTTCTAGTGTGATATGAAACATCAGGGAAACATATGCTCACATCCCAAATGTATAATATTAATTTCAGGAGGGAAACATGTGAACAAATCACAGCAAGAGAGTTCTCCAAGATCTATTTTATAACAAAGAAAAATGTCTCAGCATTGCAAAGCATACAGTAACAGCAGTCTCATAACTTGCAATGGAGCTGGCCATCCTGCTTCCATTGCTAATTAGCTGAGAATAATAACAGCTGAAATAGCTTCTGGTTTGCGTTGGGGCAATTTGGTTAGCTATAAGGGAAAGCCTTTGGTGGTAAAAACCCAATGTTGCAGCTGTAGAAAATAATCCAGTAGATAAGGTGAAACTGCTGGGAGTTCATTTAGAGTTAAAATTACTTTGCATGCATAAGAACATAAACCTTGCCATACTGGGACAGAATGAAGGTCCATCAAGCCCTGTATCCTGTTTCCAACAGTGGCCAATCCAGGTCACAAGTACCTGGCAATATATCAGAAGATTAAAACAGATTTTATGCTGCTTACCTTAAAAATAAGCAGCGGATTTTCCCAAGGGCATCTTAATAATGACTTATGGACTTTTCTTTTAGAAAATTAGTCAAAGCTTTTTAAAACTCTGCTAAGCTAACTGCTTTTACCACATTTTCTGGCAAAGAAGTCCAGAGTTTAATTACACTTTGAGTAAAGAAATAATTTCTCCAATTTGTTTTAAATTTACTACTTGTAGTTTCATTGCATGCCCCCTAGTCCTTGAATTTTTGGAAAGAATAAACAAGCGATTCACATCTACCATTTCCACTCTACAGTATTTTATAGACCTCTATCATATCTCCCCTCAGCTGTCTCTTCCTCATGCTGAAGAGCCCTAGCCTCGTTAACCTTTCCTCATAGGGAAGTCATCCCAATTTCTTTATCAGTTTTGTCACACTTTTCTAATTCTGCTATTTTTGGGGGGGATGCAGTGACTAAATTGCACACAATATTTGAAGTGAGGTTGCAACATGGAGTGAAGTAAAGGCATTGTAACATTCTCAATTTTGTTCTCCATTCCTTTCCTAATAATTCCTAACATTCTATTTGCTTTCTTAGCTGCCACTGCACACTGAGCAGAGGGTTTCAACATATCACCAACAGATCCTTTTCCTGGTCAGCGACTCCTAATGTAAAACCTTGCATCATGTAGCTATAGTTTGGGTTCCTCTTTCCTACATGCATCACTTTGCACTTGGAGTGGAATGTCCTAGTGGTTACAGCATGGTCTTAACATCCAGAGCTGCTTAGTTCAAATCCCACTGCTACTCCTTGTGATCTTGGGCAAGTCACTTAACCCTTCATTGCCTCAGGTACAAAATTTAGATGGTGAGCTCTCCAGGGACAGGGAAATATCTAGTGAACAAAATCCAAATAAATAAACTTGTTCACATTAGCCCCCTAATTCTATAAGGGGCACTAAAAATTGTATGTGCAAATTTGGGCGCGCTTCTAAAATTAACACACATCTATAGAATAAGGGGAAAAAGTGCCTAATTTAGACACAAAGATCTGCACCGTTTCAGTTAATGCAAACAACTGCGCCTAAAGTTAGGGATAATTTCCGGGCGTAAGCGCTATTCTATAAACTGCACCTAATTTTAAGTGCGGCTTACAGAATAGCACTTTATTCAATGCCATATATAGAATTCACCCCTAAATGGCATAAGTACATAAGTATTGCCATACTGGGAAAGACCAAAGGTTTTCAACAGTGGCCAATCCAGGTCACAGATACCTGGCAAGATCCCAAAAATGTACAAAACATTTTATACTGCTTATCCCAAAAATAGTGGATTTTCCCCAAGTCCACTTAATAACGGTCTATGGTCTTTTCCTTTAGGAAGCCGTCCAAACCTTTTTAAAACTCCGCTAAGCTAACTGCTTATATTCCGCCAGAACCGATATACTCATATCACCCCTCTCCTCAGGTCACTTCACTGGCTTCCAATCAGATACCGCATTCAATTCAAGCTCCTCCTTCTTACCTACAAATGCACTCAGTCTACCGCCCCTCATTACCTTTCTACCCTCATTTCCCCTTACGTTCCCGCCCGAAACCTCCGGTCACAGGACAAATCCCTCCTCTCTGTACCCTTCTCCACCACCGCCAACTCCAGGCTCCGCTCATTCTGCCTCGCCTCACCCTATGCTTGGAACAACCTTCCTGAGCCCATACGCCAAGCCCCCTCCCTGCCCATCTTCAAATCTCTGCTTAAAACCCACCTCTTCATTGCTGCGTTCGGCACTTAACTCTTACCGTTCAGTAAATCCAGACTGCCCCAATTTGACCATTCACTTGTCTACTAGATTGTAAGCTCTTTGAGCAGGTACTGTCCTTCTATGTAAATTGTACAGCGCTGCGTAACCCTAGTAGCGCTTTAGAAATGTTAAGTAGTAGTAGTAACTGCATTTACCACATTCTCTGGCAACGAATTCCAGAGTTTAATTACACGTTGAGTGAAGAAACATTTTCTCAGATTTGTTTTAAATTTACTACATTGTAGCTTCATCGCAGCCCCCTAGTCTTAGTATTTGGAAAGCGTGAACAGACGCTTACCATCTACCCGTTCCACTCCACTCATTATTTTATAGACCTCTATCATATCTCCCCTCAGCCGCCTTTCTCCAAGCTGAAGAGCAGGCCTAGCCGCTTTAGCCTTTCCTCATAGGGAAGTCATCCCATTCCCTTTATCATTTTCGTCACCCTTCTCTGCACATTTTCTAATCCCACTATATCTTTTTTGAGATGCGGCGACCAGAATTGAACACAATATTCGAGGTGAGGTCGCACCATGGGGTGATACAAAGGCATTATAACATCCTCATTTTTGTTTTCCATTCCTTTCCTAATAATACCTAACATCTATTTGCTTTCTTAGCCGCAGCAGCACACTGGCAGAAGGTTTTCAACGTATCATCAACGACGACACCTAGATCCCTTCTTGGTCTGTGACTCTAACGTGGAACCTTGCAGACAAGCTATAATTCAGGTTCCTTTCCCACATGCATCACTTTGCACTTGCTCACATTAAACGTCATCTGCCATTTAGACGCCCAGTCTCCCAGTCTCGTAAGGTCCGCTTGTAATTTTTCACAATCCTCCCGTGATTTAACAACTTTGAATAACTTTGTGAGATCAGCAAATTTAATTACCTCACTAGTTACTCCCATCTCTAGGTCATTTATAAATATGTTAAAAAGCAGCGGTACCAGCACAGAGGCCTGGGGAACCCCACTAACTACCCTTCTCCATTGAGAATACTGACCATTTAACCCTACTCTCTGTTTTCTATCTTTTAACCAGTTTTTAATCCACAATAGAACACTACCTCCTATCCCATGACTCTCCAATTTCCTCTGCAGTCTTTCATGAGGTACTTTGTCAAACGCCTTCTGAAAATCCAGATACACAATATCAACTGGCTCCCCTTTATCCACATGTTTGTTCACCCATTCAAAGAAATGTAGTAGATTGGTGAGGCAAGATTTCCCTTCACTAAATCCATGTTGACTGTCTCATTAATCCATGCTTTTGAATATGCTCTGTAATTTTGTTCTTAATAATAGTCTCTACCATTTTGCCCGGCACCGACGGCAGACTCACCGGTCTATAATTTCCCGGATCTCCTCTGGAACCTTTTTAAAAAATCGGCATTACATTGGCCACCCTCCAATCTTCTGGTACCACGCTCAATTTTTTATTTATTTATTTATTTATAAATTTTTCAATTTGTAGATAATATTGAGCAATGTGTAAGATCTAAGCAGAACAGCTTAGATCTATAGAAAATTACAGGTTGGCAATAACACAGAGTTATGAGGCAAATGACCTATGGGTCAGTAACATGTGCAAACAATATGTAACCTACGGGGTTATAAGGGTGGTGAGAAAAGGAGACAGAATGTCTGAGAAAAGGTGGAAAGAATGTAGCTGACACCTGCAGATAAGAAAAAGCCTTAAGGGATAAGCCGTGTTGATGCACAGGAACTGGGTGCAGCAGATGTAAAAAAGTATATAAGAAGCTTGACTGAGAACAAACCTAAGCAAAGACTTAGCATTGTATCTGTTGCTGTTTTGATATGTTCTTATACAGCCTCTGTCCAAGGGAGGACAGTTGAAAGAATAAAAATTTTGAAAATTCTTCATAGTTTGTCTTGCCAATTTCTTTGTTGACATTGACCAGGTGTAAATAAACAAATTACATTCCAAAGCAGAGCTTTGTCAAGAAACATTACACAATATTACTTAATAAGGAAACATGATATGAGATAATCCTCATAAAAAAACTGTCATTATTTATAGTCCTCAACTTACCACGCTCAATTTTAAGGATAAATTACATATTTCTAATAGCTCCGCAAGCTCATTATTCAGTTCTATCAGTACTCTGGGATGAATACCATCTGGTTCAGGAGATTTGCTACTCTTCAGTTTGTAGAACTGCCCCATTACATCCTCCAGGTTTACAGAGAATTCATTAAGTTTCTCCGACTTGTCAGCTTCGAATACCATTTCCGGCACCGGTATCCCACCCAAATCTTCCTCGGTGAAGAAAGAAGCAAAGAATTCATTTAATCTCTCCGCTACAGCTTTGTCTTCCCTGATCACCCCTTTTACTCCTTGGTCATCTAGCGGTCCAACTGATTCTTTTGCCGGCTTCCTGCTTTTAATATACCTAAAAACATTTTTACTAAGTGTTTTTGCCTCCAACGCAATCTTTTTTTTTCGAAGTCCCTGTTAGCTTTCCTTATCAGCGCTTTGCATTTGACTTGACATTCCTTATGCCGTTTCTTATTATTTTCAGTCGGTTCCATCTTTCATTTTCTGAAGGATTTTCTTTTAGCTCTAATAGCTTCCTTCACCTCACTATTTAACGACGCCAGCTGTCGTTTGGTCTTCCGTCCTCCTTTTTAAATACGCGGAATATATTTGGCCTGGGCTTCCAGGATGGTGTTTTTGAACAGCATACACGCCTGATGTAAATTTTTGACCCTCGCAGTCGCTCCTCTAAGTTTTCTTTTACACCGTTCTCCTCATTTTATCATAGTCTGCTTTTTTAAAGTTAAACGCTAACGTATTTGAGCTCCTATGTATACTTACTTCAAAGCTAATATCAAATCCGATCATATTATGATCACTGTTATGAAGCGGCCCCAGCACCTTTACCTCCCGCACCAGATCATGCGCTCCACTAAGGACTAGGTCTAGAATTTTTCCTTCTCTCGTCGGTTCCTGTACCAACTGCTCCATAAAGCTGTCCTTGATTTCACCGAGGAATTTTACCTCCCTAGCGTGTCCCGATGTTACATTTACCCAGTCAATATCAGGGTAATTGAAATCACCCATTATTATTGTGTTGCCCAGTTTGTTTGCGTCCCTAATTTCCTTTAACATTTCTGCATCCGTCTGTTCATCCTGGCCAGGCGGACGTTAGTACACTCCTATCATTATCCTTTTCCCCCTTACACATGGAATTTCAATCCACAGTGATTCCAAGAAGTGTTTTGTTTCCTGCAGAATTTTCAATCTATTTGATTCAAGGCTCTCGTTAATATACAACGCTACCCCTCCACCAATTCGATCCATCCTATCACTACGATATAATTTGTACCCCGGTACAACAGTGTCCCACTGCTTAGCCTCCTTCCACCAGGTCTCAGAGATGCCTATTATATCTAATTTTTTATTTAGTGCAATATATTCTAACTCTCCCATCTTATTTCTTTTGCTCCTGGCATTCGCATATAGACATTTCAAACTGTGTTTGTTGCTCCTATTTACATCATGCTTAGTACTTGACAGTATTCATTTGCAATCTTTTGTCTGATTTTTATTTTTATTTAGGGACACTTAGAGGCATATTTTCAAAGCACTTTGGGAGGCTAAGTTCCATAGGTTTCTATGGAACTTTGGGAGGCTAAGTGCTTTGAAAATATGCCTCCTGATCTACTACGGTCTCTTTTGCAACCTATCAGGATACCCTATCTTCCCTGTTTTGGTGATATCTTTGAAAGATACCTTATCCTGAACCATGCGCTTTTGAGCGACTGTCGGCCTTCCCCCCATTTGAATGCCCAGTCTCGTAAAGTCCTCTTGCAATTTTTCAGTCCTCTTGTGCTTTAACAACTTTGAATAACTTTGTGTCACCAGAACATTTAATTACATTATTCATAAATGATCTAGAGATGGTAGTAACTATGTTAAAAAGCAGCAGTCTCAGTACAGACACCACTATCTACCCATCTCCAATGAGAATACTGACCATTTAACCCTATTCTTTGTATTCTATCTTTTAACCCGTTTTTTATCCACAATAGGACATTACTTCCTATTCCGTGACTTTCAAATTTCCTCCAGAGTCCTTCATGAGATACTCTGGCAACTGTCTTTTGAAAATCTAGATACACAGTATCGACCAGCTCATCTTTATCTACATGCTTATGCTCTCTTTCAAAGAAATGTAGCAGTTTAGTGAGGCAAGATTTCTCTTGACTAAATCCATGTTGCCTTTGTCTCATTAATCCATGCCTACGTATATGTTCAATAATTTTGTTCTTTATAATAGTATCTACCATTTGTTATGGCACTGATGTCAGGCTCACTGGAACCCTTTTAAAAACTTGCCATTACATTTGCCACCCTTCAATGTTCTAGTACCATGCTTGATTTTTAAGATAAATTGCATATTACTAATAGCTCTGCAAGATCATTTTTTAGTTCTTTCAGTACTATGGGAGGTATACCATCCAGTTCAGGCAATTTGCTACTCTTTAATTTATCAAATTGCACCATTACATCTTCCAGGTTTACAGATATTTGCTTCACTGAATACCATTTCTAGCACTGGTACCTCCCCACCTTCTTCAGTGAAGACCAAAGCATTCATTTAATCTCTCCGCTATGGCCTTGTCTTCCCTGAATGCCCCTTTTACCCCTCATCATCAGGTGGTCCAACTGATTCTTTTACTGGCTTCTTGCTTCAGATATACCTAAAAAGTGTTTTATTGTGTGTTTTTGCCTCCAGCACAATCTTCTTTTCATAGTCTCTCTTTGCCTTATCAGTGTTTTGCATTTGACTTGCCATTTCTTATGCTGTTTCCTATTATCTTCAGTCAGATCCTTCTTCCATTTTCTGAAGGATGTTCTTCTAGCTCTAATAGTTTCCTTCACCTGACTTTTTAACTATACCAGCTGTCATTTGGCCTTCCTTTAGCCTTTTTTAATACATAGAATATATCTGGTTTGGGCTTCCAGGATGGTATATTTGAATAACATCCACACCTGATGTAAAATTTTTGACCTTTGCAGCTGCCCCTCTAAGGTTTTTTTTTTTTTAACCATTCTCCTCATTTTATCATAGTCTCCTTTTTGAAAGTTAAATGCTAACGTTTAGTTATCTGCCTGGTTGAATTCTGTGTTCCTTTCACTTTAATTGGAACAAAATACAGAAAATGATAGTGAAAAAAGACCATATGGCTATCCAGTCTGCCTATCCATACCATCTAATCTTTACTATCCCTTCCTCTCTCTTAGAGATCCTAATGTGTGTCCCACACTTTGTTAAATTCAGATACAGTCTTCATTTACACACCCTTTCCATAAAGAAGTATTTCCTTAGCTTACGCCTGAGTCTATCCCCTTCCACCTTCATCCTATGCTCCCTTGTTCCATAGCTTCCTTTTAATTGAAAAAGGCTTAGCTCCTTTGCATTTATGCCATAAAGGTATTCAAATGTCTCTATCATATCTTCCCTCTCTTGCATTTCTTCCAAAGTATACATATTGAGATCTTTAAGTGTGACCCTATATTCTTTATGCTGGACCACTTCCATCCTGTTTATATCTTTTTGATGGTGCAGTCTCCAGAGTTATACTGGATCATGTTATGCTTGTGTATGTTCTCCTAAGAAGATAAAATAACAAGTCTATTATGGGTTCACAGGATCTAGTATAAAGTAGGGCTGTATATTAATTACAATTTTTAATTGCATGAGTAATGCATAATCCAAATATAAAGTTACCCCTTAAAGTGTCTGCTGGGTATTCGTCCTGCCAAGATGGATACATGGTCAAAATCAGCCCTTAGCTGCAACTGATTTTAGCAGCAAAAATGGTGAGTCTGTTCTTGGAACCACACTAGAGCTTCTACAAAGACAGACTGGTTCATCATAGCTGTGCATGTTTGAAAAAATTACTTTTGCTCTTTGGTGTGAAAAGGAAATGTTTCAAGTTAAATGGGTGCTTGTCTAGGGTAGCAGCTTTTGACAGTGTCTTACTTTGGGACTACGGCCTTTACTGGTATTTGATCTTTTGACATGTTTACTCATCCTTGATTTGGATATTACTATTGACTTCTGATGGTTGGGGTTGGTAGGCTTGGGGTGGGATGGGTTGAGGTGAATGTTTTTTTTTTCTTTTTTAATTTTATATTCATTATCAATAGAAATCAAACAAAATAAAACATGAATTGTTTGATTTCTATTGATAACCTTTAAGAGTGGACTAACACGGCTACCACACCTCTCTACTAAATATTTAACAAATTACTTTGATTCCATGTTCCTTAAAAAAAAAAATTCCTTCAGGCATGTGAAAGGTAATTCTGTAAACTTGCGCATAAAGATGTATACCGATTAGGTGCTAAAAAGTGTCATTTAAAATATATTTTTTGGATTTAGCTCACATCTAAGTGGTAGCTGTAGGTAAGCTACATTCAAGTATATTCCCCTGTCCACTAGCACACTCTCAGCTTGCTGCTCTTACTCTCATAGCATACAGCTTTCTCTGCCAACTCTATTATCCCAATGGCACACAGTCACCTTGCTTCCCTCCATCCCTCCCAATCCCTCTGGCACACAGTCACCTTGCTCAGCACCTTAACTCCCTATGGCACAGTTACCTTGCTCTGCCTCTCTCCCCAATCTCCATGACACACAATCACCTTGCTCAGCTCTCCACCCCAGCAATCCTCATGGCGTAGTCTCCTTGCTTAGCTCCCCCATCCCCACGGCACACACGCATCTTGCTCAGCCCCCCCCCCCCCCATTGTGCAGTCACCCTGCTTAGCTCCCCATCCCCACCCCCCTCTGTCACCTTGCCCTGCCCCTTGTTATCCACAGCCATAGGCAGCAACTGCAATGTTCATTCTCTCCCCCTCTGAAATCACACTGCAAAGAGGAAGAGAAAGTGAACAGCTGTATATCAGGCTACTTTCTCCCCCTGTGCCTGCCTAGAGCCTGTACAGAGTCCCCCATGGTTCACATGAGCAGTTAGTTCTAGGCAGACCCAGAGGGAGTAAGCAGTCTGATACACAGCTATTCACTTTCTCCTCTTACAATGCAATTTCAGCAGGGGAGAGGGAGAGAGTGAACAGCACAGCAGCTTGTGTCTGTGACAAATTTTCCCAGGAGCAACCATAAACTTATCAATGGATCTTAAGGGGTTATCAGCAGCACTAGCACTAGTCGATAAAATGTTGAGCTAAATTGGCTACATTCATATGTGGTATTATAACTTTATTTTGGCTGATGTGATATTTATATGTTATGTATAGAACCATGATGGGTATATGATCAACAGTTCTTAAATAAATGTGACTAATATTTTTTGCCTATGGGATATCTGTATTTCATCTGGAGATTCCACACAGCTGTTAATTTTATTTACCTAATTTTATTGTTAATCTGCGCTACTCATGTGATACTTATGTTCTTGTTCTCTAATGTTCAGGTTTATTTTCTCTTACCACATTTCTTATGTATTTTGAATATCAAAATTCAATAAACATACTTTGAAAAAAATATTAATAAAGTAGAGATTTTTTTGAAACTTTTGTTTAGATTTTTGTTCATTTTTAAAGATTTTTATTTCATTACTGTATATAAGAATTCCATCACATGAATGCAGGTTATTTCATGTAGCAAAAAGGTGGTGCCTAGATCTAGCTACCCGGGCTGTTGTAGTTCAACTTTAACTTAGTTGATCTAGGTAAAACTGGAATATGAATGCCTACTTAAATTACCCTAGGCTCTACCTTGACCTGATACGTGTGTCTGAAAGTTTTTAGCATAAATATACTAAAAGAAAAGGATGCTATGCAATACTAATGCCCTTTAGCACCGGTAAAAACATCTGTTAAAAATATTGGATAGAAGCATTCAACCAGTTCTTCAGTATGGTGGTAGTGAAGGCTGAGCTTTTCCATTGACCCCCCCCCCCCCCCCCAACCCAACTTTACAGAACCCCAATGAGATTTCTTCATGCATATCTCTGTTTCTAACCTATGATCTCTTCTTTTGCATTGGGTGAAAGTCAGTCCATATACCGCGTGTATGGCTGAAATAGGGGATTCGGTCAACAAGTAGTGTCTGTAGAGATCTGTAACAGTTCCGCTTGCTTGGTTTTCCTAATAAGAGGTGTGGGACTGGTGTAATATCTGCAATGTTGCCTTTTCACAGGTTCTATGACTGACTGCAGGGGACACAGCTACTACAGATGTTGAGTCCTGGGTGGCCATCCTCCTAAGAATGGCCCCTTTTTTTTCTAGACAAAAAAAAACCTGTTCTCATTTATCCAGCCATACATTAAAATACGCTGAGCACTACAATTCCCTGGGGAAAGTCATGCTTTATTAGTATACTAGTAAAAAAGGCCCGTTTCTGGAACGAATGAAACGGGCGCTAGCAAGGGTTTCCTGGGAGTGTGTATGTTTGAGAGAGAGAGAGGCAGAGTGAATGTGCGGGTGTGTGACAGAGTGAGACTGTCTGTGTGACAGTGTGTGTGTGAGAATGAGAGTGTGTGACAGGGCCCCCTCCCCTGTTCCTAATACCCCTCACCCCGTTCCCTCCCCTCCTTTTCCTCCTCCTTCCCACACTTTGGGTTCCTTAAGGCTTTCAAAAGTCTATGTATCCCCGTGGCCCTAACGCCCAGTATCCGGATACCCCACCGCTTTCCTCCTCACCCCTCCCCCAAGATGTAATACTTTCACGTCCTTCATTTTTTTTTAAAAAGTGTCCTATCTACCCTGTGTACAAATGCCCGGCATTCAGATTGTGTTCCTCTCCTAAATTTTCATTTCTTTCATTAATTCAGAACTTGCCCCCCACCCCCCTGAACACTTTTGGTTCCTTCAGTCTTTTAAAACTCTCTTATGTACCCTGTGTGCTAATGGCCAGCATTGAGATTGTTTTCCTGTCCCAAATTTGCATGTCTTCAGTCATTCACAACTCCCCCCCCCCCCCCCCCCCCCCCCCCCCCTTCTCCAGTTTAACACTTTCGTTTCCTTCAGTCTTTTAAAACTCTCCTATCTACCCTGTGTCCTAATGGCCAGCATTCAGATTGTTTTCCTTTCCCAAGAGTTCATGTCTTTCAGTCGTTCAGAAGTCCCCCCCTCCCCCCATTTAACACTTTCGGTTCCTTCAGTCTTTTAAAACTCTCCTATCAACCCTGTGTCCTAATGGCCAGCACTCAGATTGTTTTGCTTTGCCAAATTGTCTGTCACTGACGTCAGTGCGTGCCTGCCTAGCAGACCACTTCCAGCAGGCACGGTCCCAAGCACATCCTGTTGGAGGTGAGAATTATTATATAGGATGGCAGTGGTTAGCAAATCAGGTCTTGGAGGCACCTCAGCCAGTCAGGTTTTCAGGATATCCACAATGAATAGTCATGAGAGGGATCTGCATGCAGTGGAAGCAGTACATGCAAATCTCTCATGGATACTCATTGTGAATATCCTGAAAACCTGACTGGCATGGGTGCTTCCAGGACCAGGTTTGGGAACCACTGGTTTATGGGATTGTACATAGGTTTGCTCAACAACTCCAAAGGTAAAGCATCCCACAGCACTAGTCAATAAATGTTATCTTCCTTTATATGGAATAACTATTTTTGACAGTGAAGGCATCATCAGAAAAAATAAGTGATACATGAGATTCCAGTAATGTTGCCAAAAATCCTAACAATTCTGTTTGCAAACATTTAAAAACAATGTAGGGTTGAGATCATGCTATTGGGCCAGCTGAATCACCTTAGCAGGCATTTTCTGATGTAGCTGCAATTGCTGTATACTAGGGCTGCACAATTAATCTGCTAATAACACGATTAATGTGTTAATCGTTTAGCATTTTAAAAAAATGAATGTGATTAATGGCAGGAGATGAGACTGCACAATTGTTCTCATCTGCTCCCTTTCCTGAATCAGCAGTGGCACTTAATTGCTTTCGCTTCTGTGTGCTCCACTGAAAGTGAACATTGGACTAAAGCACATGTGGCTGTGCTTTTGGAAGGTGCATAAGAGACTGCGATGCCACTGACCCCCTCAAAGCCAACAACTGAGTGTCACCAGTGCTACCGACCCCTCTCAAAGCTGCCAGTGCTGCTGATCCCCATCAGAGCTGCCAGTGCTCCTGACCTTACTCAGAGCATAAAAGACCTATTATAAAAGTTACATTTTTATTGGGATTTAGCTCACATCTTTTCAGTAGTAGCGCAAGGTGAGTTACATTCAAGCACACTAGGTATTTGCCTGTCACTGGAGGGCTTACAAACTAAGGGGTCCTTTTACTAAAGATGCACTAATGGATTTAGTGTGCGCTAAATGCCGCATAGCTGTTTACCTATGGGCTGCATGACACTTAACACACATTAATTCATTATCACATGCTAAATCCATTAGTGCACCTTAATAAAAAGGCCCCTAAGTTTATACCAGAGCACTGGAAGGTTAAGTGACTTGCCCAAGATCACAAGCAGTGGGATTTTAACTGGGCTTCCCTGGTTGTCATCCTGGTGCTCTAGCCACTAGGCTACTCCTTTACTCCTTTTTAGATCCTATCTAAAAATGTACATTAGGTGCAAACTTGTACAATAAGAGGCTAAATGGAGGAGTTTGGGTTTAACATGGGTGCAGTCAGTTATACATGCATGCATTTTATAAAATACATACAGTATAAAATACACACAGTCTTGCTCCAAAACAGGCATAAATGTCAACACTCACAGCTTGAGAGCTGAGGAAGGCATCCCCTGAAGGAGTTTTACCCCGATTGTTTCACTTACCTCTTGCGCCACAGTTTGCAAGTTGACCGATAGGAGTTTATTGACCCCTGATGCAGGCGGTTGTACGCTGAAACATGGCCCGTGTCGGGTATTTGTGATATTAAAGGACTACATTTTTCTCAATCCTGAAGGCCCAGTGTTTGTTTTTTTTGAACACTCACAGTCTAGACATTATCTCTGTAGAATTTGTGCTAGTGTTTTCTAAAGACACAGAGAAAAACATAGGTGTTTCTGCCCTATTAACTTAGGTACCCCGTTATAGAAATTTACCCTCAAAATATTCAGCCCTGCCCTAACCCACATAAAATGGAAATACAATTTTGATACAAATTCTGGTTGTATACAGATTTATAAGGCCAGAATCTGTCCAAGTTACCTCTGGTACATTTTAAAAAGAAACCTTTATGCAGGCAGTGCCACTGGTGCCCAAAAGTGCCAAACCCCTCCAAGAAAAACTGCATTGGCTTCCAATCAAAGAACGTATTACCTTCAAAATCTGCACCCTGGTCCACAAAATTATCTACGGCCAAGTCCCAGGATACATGACAAACCTCATAGACCTACCAATCAGAAACATAACCAGATCATCTCGAACATACCTAAACCTCCACTACCCAAACTGCAAAGGCCTTAAATACAAAACAACCTATGCATCCAGCTTCTCCTATATAAGCACCCAACTATGGAACGCATTGCCAATAGATGTGAAAACAACCTACGACCACCTAAACGTCAGGAAATCACTAAAAACCAGCCTGTTCAAAAAGGCATACTCCACCGACCCAACATAAATACCTACACTCTGCAACACAGCAAAACCACAGCTCGCAATGGACACTATATAACCCTACCCCTCCTCAGTGGCGTAGCTAGGGTAGTTGACACCTGGGGCTGGTCATTTTTTAACACCCCCCCCCCCCCCCCAAATCCAGTACTAGGCATACCGAGAATACAAAACACTCAGGACCTATACAGCAATTCTAGCATACCACAAGCAGTAATTTGTACGAGTCACACACGGAAAAGGAAAGCATCTTAAACACTACAGTGAGCACTAGAACATCAATTCACCTATTGTAAAACGAAAACAGACAGATTAGTACAGATTGTCAATCCTGCACAGTCAATGCCAACCGAAAGCCATGTCTTTTTCACAAACACAGATACACCCTAATCCACCATAGAATAAGTAATCATAAACTTTCTATTTAGACAAAAATTAAACTGAACCCCCAAGATGCCAGACTCTACATACAATGCAACACCACAGAAACAGAAAATGTCCCCTAGTACTGTGCAAAATATAAAGACAGCAGATGTAAATTTGAAAAAACTAACAAATACCAATCACCACTTTACAAATTAACAAATAGAAATAAAACAAATACAGAAAATAAAATAATACCATTTTATTGGACTAATACATTTGGCTTCCAGAGGCCAAAATCTCCTTCCTCAGGTCAATACAGTATAGTACTGTTACAGTATCCTATCCTGACCTGAGGAAGGGGGTTTTGTTCTCTGAAAGTTAAGTCAAAATGTATTAAAATTAGTCCAATAAAAAGATTACCTTATTTACATGTTCTATTTATAAACATTTATTAACACAGCTACAATACTATATCCTAAAGCAAAAAAATAAAAATATATATTTTATTTACAGTTTGTTGTCTCTGGTTTCTGCTTTCCTCATCTTCTTTTTACTGTCTTCCTTCCATCCAGCATCTGTCTTCGCTCTCTCTCTGCCATCTAGTGTCTGCCCTCTCTCTCTGCCCCTTCCATCCAGTCTGCCCTCACTGTCCTTTCCATCCACTGTCTGCCCTCTATTTCTGCCCCTTCCATCCACCATCTGCCCCAGTCTGCCATCTCTCCCTCCCCTTCCATCAACATCTGCCCTGTCTCTCTCACTTCCATCCACATCTGCACTCTATCTCTGCCCCTTCCATCTACCATTTGCCCCAGTCTGCCCTCTTTCTCTCTCTACCTTCCACCCACCATCTGCCCTTTCTCTCTGCCCCTTCAATCCATCTGCCCTCACTCTCCCATCCATCCAGGGTCTGCCCTCCCTCACGATCCCCCCTTCCATCCAGGGTCTGTCCCCTCTCTCTCTGACCCCTCTTTTCAGCCCCCAGTTCCAGCCCCCTTCATCCACCATATGCCTTGCATCCCCCCTTCTCAGCCCCAGACCCATTCTCCCACCTGCCCCAGGCATGGACCCATTTTCCCTCCTGCTCCCTTGTTCCAGTTCCAGCTTCAGACCCCTTCTCCCATCTGAGCACTCCCCTCCTCAGTCCCCTTCTCCCCTCTGAGCTCCCCCACCCCTCCCCAATCCTCTCTGAGTTCCCCCACCCCTCCCCAATCCCCTTCTCCCCTCTGAGCACCCCTCTGAGCTCCCCCACCCTCCACAATCCCCTTCTCCCCTCTGAGCACCCCTCTGAGCTCCCCTACCCCTCCCCAATCCCCTTCTCCCCTCTGAGCTCCCCCCCCTCCGTCAGGAGCCAACAGAGCCCTCTTCTCCTGCCACCACCCTGCCTATTTTTTTCTAATCCATGCAGGGACGCAGGCAGCGCCTCGCGTCTGCCCTGCATGTGCTGTGAAGGAGAAAATCGCGTCGCTGGCATCGGGCCTTCCCTCGCTGTGTCCCGCCCTCGAGGAAATAGGAAGTTACCTCAGAAGAGGGCGGGACACAGCGAGGGAAGGCCCGACGCCAGCGTTGTGATTTTCTCCTTCACAGCACACGCAGGGCAGATGCGAGGCACTGCCTGCGTCGCTGCATGGATTTTAAAAAAAGGCAGGGTGGTGGCAGGAGACGACGGAGCACCCCCCACCCGCTAACACCCGGGGTGGACTGCCCCCACCGCCCCGCCTTTGCTACGCCACTGCCCCTCCTCAACCCCCATTGTACCTGAAACACATGTACCTTTTATCTGACCACAATATCACCTTGTATTTGTTTCTCTACCGGACTTGGCGAATGCCTTTTCGGTACTATGTAAGCCACATTGAGCCTGCAAATAGGTGGGAAAATGTGGGATACAAATGTAATAAATAAATACCCCCAGATTCTATATAGCACGACTTAAGTTGCGTGTGCAGAGACATTCTGTATTTCCGTGCACAGCTTAATTAGTTAACAAGCTAATCAGTGCTGATAATTGCCAATTAACAAGCAATTGAACTGTCTTAAGCGTATTCTATAACGTGATGCATGTAAATTCTAAGTCACATAGTTGAAAACGGGGTGTAGTCATGACTGTTTCTAAAATCTATGCACACTGTTATAGAATACTCCCGGTTTATGACTAATTTAGGCATCGGGATTTACACCACATTTTACTTGGCATAACTGCCTGCGACTAAATTCAGTTGTGTGGACTGGTGCGCGGCGTATTCTATAAACTGTGCAGACATTTTGGCTTATTCTATAAAGTACACCTAAATTAAGGCATACTTTATAGAATACGCTTAGAAGTGTTATATTTCAGCGCTGATTTTTTAGGCGTGATATATAGAATCTAGTCTGTAATGCTTTTCATTCCCCCAACAAATATAACAATCAAGAAACACTTGGATAAAAAGTATGAGTATACAAAAGATTATTTTTTTTTAAATAAAGAATGTAAAACGCAGAGGAAAATACTATGTTAACAATCTCAAATGCATCTAGACCTCATAAGGGTGTGTGTGTGTGTGTGTGGGAGGGGGGAGTGAGGAGGGGAGGAGCAAGAATTCTAAAGCCAAAGGAAGATGCATAAACGTTATTTATTTTATTTGTTACATTTGTACCCTACATTTTCCCACCTATTTGCAGGCTCAATGTGGCTTACATGGTGCCAGAGAGGTGTTGGTGGACTCCGGAGTAAACAATTACAGTTACAAGGTTAAGTTGTGGTAGGAAAAGGTTCATGTGGAGGAACCTCATGAGGTTCATGTGGTGGGACCACATGAAGGAAATCAAGAGTAGGTGGAGTTGTTTGGTGATCATTAAGAACTATAGTGTTATGGAGTTGTTTGGTGATCATTACGAACTGGAGTGTTATGGTGTCGCTAGGTTCATGCATTTATGTTGGGTCAGGAGGGTATGCCTTTTGAAACAGGTGAGTTTTTAGTTTTTTCCTGAATTGTAGGTGATCGTATGTGGTTTTCACGGCTTTTGGTAGAGCGTTCCACAATTGTGTGCTGATGTAGGAAAAACTAGATGCGTAAGTTGATTTGTACTTTAGACCTTTGCAGCTTGGAAAGTTGAGATTTAGGTATTTACGAGCTGATGCGGTTGTGTTTCTGGTTGGTAGGTCGATCAAGTCTGTCATATATCCCGATGCTTCGCTGTAGATGATTTTGTGAACCATAGTGCAAATTTTGAAGGCGATGCATTCCTTGATTGGGAGCCAGTGTAGTTATTTGCGTAGGGGTGTTGCACTTTCAAATCGTGTTTTTACGAAGATGAGTCTTGCCGCTGTGTTTTGTTCGGTCTGGAGTTTGAGATTTGGTCTTTGCATCCCGCATAGATTCTGTTACAGTAGTCAGCATGACTTAGCACCATCGATTGTATCAGGTTGCGAAATATTTCCCTTGGGAAGAATTGTTTCACATGTTTGAGTTTCCACATTGTGAAGAACATTCTTTTTGTTGTGGATTTAACTTGGCTCTCTAGCGTTAGATAGCGGTCCAATGTTACACCAAGGATTTTCAGGCTGTCTGAGACTGGGAGGGTGTGATCCAGGGTGCTGATAGTTGTGGGGTTGTCCGTGCTATACTGGGATGAGAGGATAAGACAGTGTGTTTTTTCGTTGTTAAGTTTAAGTTGAAATGCCTTTGCCCATGCGTCCATGATGTTGAAGCCGATCTTGATTTCATTGGTGATTTCTGTCAAGGTGGATCTATAAAGAATGTATATAGTGACATCGTCTACATAGATGAAAGGGTTAAGGCCATGGTTGGATAAGGTCTTGGCTAGTGGGGTCATCATTAGGTTGAAGAATATTGGCGATAGTGGTGACCCTTGTGGTACTCCACAGTCTGCTTTCCAAGATGATGATATGCTTGATTTTCAATTTACTTGGTATGTTCTTGTGGTTAGGAAACCTTCAAGCCATTTGAGTATGTGTCCTCCAATCCCGAGCTTGTCAAGTACTCTCATTAATATGTTATGGTTTACCATGTCGAATGCACTAGACATGTCGAACTGAAGGAGGAGGATATTGTTACCTGTTGCTATTTGCTGCTTAAATTTGGCTAGGAGAGTGAGTAGTACTGTTTCGGTGCTGTGTAGAGGGCGAAAGCCTGACTGTGATTCATGTAGTATTGAGAATTTGTCTATGTAGTCTGTAAGTTGTTTGGACACCATGCTTTCCATTATTTTGATTGACAGCGGGATGGATGCTACCGGTCGGTAGTGGATAATTTCATTTGCTTTTTTCGACGTGTATTTTTATATATGAGGAATCAGTATATGCAGCTTAGTCAATATTCTAATGTCCAGGTTTCAACAGAACTATTGTTGCACTACTTCTGTTACAACACTTCACCCTCCAAAAAATATTGCTTTTGAGGAGGGTCATTAAAAAAAAATCATATTTAGCACTGTTCAAAGAAATAAGACATTTGCAAGGATATCAGTTAAAATTTTGCTCCTCCTGGGGGGAAGAGTCAAGATGGCGGACGTGGCTTGATAGAGCTCCTCGAGACTCTCTGGATTTCCTTCTGTTTGATATATTTAAACATTTCTTCTTTACCATTTACCTTTAAAAATGCCACATACCAAACGAAAAGGGGTGGTCAAACGCTTGCCGTCCACAGCGGAGCCTGCCTGGTTGGTCCAGATGACTCTCGAGGGCTTCACTACAGGTGCGCCGGCGGGAGAAGGAGCAGAGGAGCCCTGCTAGGGGACGATCGGAGGAGCGACGATTCTCTTGGGGCATGATATCACCCTTTCCTCGCCCGATCTCAATCCTCCTCCGTGCCCTGCAGAGACCAGGGCTGAGGCGGAGTTTTCAACGACGTCCGAAGGTGGCGCCGAGACTTACTCACTGGATGGCGCCTCTCCCGGAATGGCTGCAGAGGAATTACACCGGGAGCTTTCGACTCCAGCGGAGGTGACCCTGGGAAGTATCTGGGCAATGTTACAGCACTTGAATAGAACTATTCTCAAAACTGCTTCAGAAACTACTTCTCTGGTGGCTAAAGTCGACTCTCTCAACGAATCAATAGAGAAAGTACGCCAAGAGGTAAACTCTCAAAGAAATGATTTTCAACGAGACATTGATTAAGGACAAAATTATTTTGCATAACAAATTAGATCAGTTAGAAAATTTCAACAGGCGACTTAACTTGAGAGTAATAAATTTTCCAAAGATCCAAGAATTGAGTGCTCTTGAACTCTTTAAAAAATACTTGATCGATTAAAAAGGTTACAGAAGCATTGATAATTGATAAAATAAAGATGGCTTCAAAGTTGGAACAAATAGAGAACTATAATAGACGTTTAAAGTTGAGGATATTAAACTTTCCTATTACTATTGGAATTTCACCGATGGATTTCTTTAAAAAATACCTGCTTGAAGTTTTGGCATATCCGCAATCAGCTATTCCACCGATTAATAAAATATATTACCTACCTGAAATTAAACAATCCAAGGTGAATCCAATAGAGAATGCTCAACCTCTAGAATTGAATCTTCAGGACATATCAGCTTTGTTGGAGGAATCCATGTCGGAAGTTTTAAATCGAAGGACCCTTTTGATATCTTTTGTTTTTGAGCAAGATTTAAATGCGTTGTTGAAACTTTATTTTAAAAAATCTCAAAAACTATTTTGTGGTCAAAAGATATGGATATTTCCGGATGTGGCAAGAAGTACACAGGACCGTAGAAAAATTTTCCTTGCTTATAGAGAAGAAGTTAAATCAATGGGAGCTAATTTTCTGTTGGCATATCCCTGTAAATGTTGTATAAAATATTTGGGAAATAAATATGTTTTTTATGAGCCAGAACAACTTAAAATGTTTATAGAAAGTAAAAAGCTGTCTAGATAGTTGGTGTAAAGTAATTAAGATATGGTTGTGTAATTCTGGGTTTTAGGGCCAGGCCATATGCCTTTTCTCTTTTTGAAATACCTGATTTGATCTTCTCATCTACTTTATCCACCCCCTTACAAATAATGGTGGTCTAAGGAAGCATTTAAAGAATTTCTTATAAAAAGTTTTATTTGTTTAGAATGCATAGACTATATACCAATAATTTTGACAAATTTCAATTATATAACTCAAAATTCGATCTATGTAATTCATGCTATGTTGCAATTTATAAGTTTGTCTTGTAAATGTTAAGAAATTAATAAAGAATAAATTAAAAAAATACTTGATTGAAATTCTCAATTTCTCCTCTGATATGATTCCTCTGATTAATAATTATCTTATCCTTGTAAGTGTCTGATAAAATATAAAGGTATTAAGTATACCTTTTATGACCCGGAACAGCTTAAGAGTTTTGTAGATTTAAAGAAAATCGCCCAGTGATCCCCAGGCGAAAGTTTTGAGAGAAATGTATAAGATACCGTGGTTTACGTCCAGGCCTTTTTCTTTTTTTTTGATACTATGATAATGTGTTCTTCTCAATCTTCTGGATTCTCCCCCATTATTTAGTGGTCTAAGAAGAGAATTTAATTGCCTTTATTTCTTATAGTTATGCCTTAATTGATATTGTTCTCATGTTACTTATGCAAGTTTGTACTTGTGTGTTTAATGGAAAGTTATAAATAAATAAATTAAAAAAAAAATTTTGCTCCTATAGACAATACTTGCTGACAAGGTCAAAAACTTTCTCCTCTTAGTCTGTGTCCATTTACACACATTGGGAAAAACAAATTCTCCCTCCCAGAAAATTACAATCTCCAAGTCGAAAAAACAGATGTAGTAGAGCTTTTTTCCCATAATGCTTTTAAATACTGACCACAATAAATTACTTCATCTCTTGGATGAGGAGATTTTTATGGAGAATATATTTTTGTCTTTTCCCGACTCAACTATAGATCTCATGATTTGCAAGAGGTTTCTAGCAGATTTAGGTTGTTTAGCAAAATTCTAGGTTAGGGTATAAGGGTACAATTTTTAAATGATATTACCTGAGTTAATTAAGGATTTATCTAGGTAAAGTCAATAGTTTAAATTTGCACACCCACCACCACAAACTTCTATGAGTTATAGCATGGGTATAATTTTAAAATGTTCTCTCAGAAATGACCATATGAGTTATATACAACAGACATTTGATCTCTGCAACATTTAACTCCACTCCTGGGACTGAGGATTATTCTAGAGTACTGTGGAAACAGAAGACCATGAAGATGTGAAATAAGAGACTACATCACTGTACTCAATACCTTCCTCAGCAGGTACAGAGAAAATTAATGAGGAAAACATAACATTTTGACATGCCTTCAATTCAGCAATGTACCTTGTTTTAACAAATTGTTCATCCAGTAGTTAATCATGTTACATTGACTACCTACTTCGAAGAGTCATCTTGGTCTTCAAATACAAACTGGGAAGCCCTC
Source organism: Microcaecilia unicolor (assembly GCF_901765095.1). Lineage (NCBI taxonomy): Eukaryota > Metazoa > Chordata > Amphibia > Gymnophiona > Siphonopidae > Microcaecilia > Microcaecilia unicolor. The sequence goes on along the minus strand of NC_044039.1, from coordinate 50,253,815 downwards.
TCTGAATTTTTAATTGGGGGTCTGAAAGAAGCCACTGGCTTGGGCAGAAAGGAAAAATAGACTTGTTCTACAACAGAAGGTGTGGAAATGCACAAGTTCTGTATTGAAGACAGAGTCTGAATTCTATGTCTTGGTGGATTACAAAGCTGTATTTCAAGACATGGCAGTACTCTATCCAGAGAAAGTTATATATTTGCATTCCTCTTCATCAGCAATGAAAGGAAGACCAGAAATAATCAAAATAAATACAAAAAGTAGAGGTGGTGAAAGTCAGTTAAAGATTGGGGTCCCAGAAGCCATAGGTCACTTCCAAAGTCGTGCGATTGTGAAAAGGAACACCTCCTCTTTTGAGGAATCGGCAGCAGCAATGTTCTCTCAGCCTCATCCCCTTAAAGGCACAGGGACTCATGCATAGCGACACTCCAAACAAAAAGAAATGATTAGAAGCAAAGTGTAAACTGATTTCTATATCAAAGACTTTTACGAAGGAATCAAGGTTGATGAATGCTTTAGCCGCCCATCACATTGGGCATCTAGGTCATGTAAGAAGGAATTGCCACAAGTTCCAGCCTGTTGAACATGGAGACTAATAAAATATACATATATGGCCACAGGAAATACATGTATTTCATTAAATGTGCAGCAGAAGCAAACATTTTATAAAAGTACATATTAAAAAAAAAAGCAGCATCACTCACCGCGTTGTATATGCAAGTACCAACACATGTATGTGTCCAGTTTTTGCTACTTACATGTGCAAGTACTGACAGTTTTGTGTGTATATGAGCGCCATCCTAGAAAATGACATATCAGAGTGGTGTCAATTAAGGAACCTGGCTTTTTACATTTTAAAAAGGTCATTTAAAATAGCAGAGGGCTAAGCACAATTGCCCCCTTAATTGCTCTTCTAAAGCCCTGGCTAAAACAAGCATTGTGCTATCACTTCATGTGCCTCAGAGGCGGTACAAAAGCAAGATCAGGAATACATATATAATGTTTGAATTGCCCAAACCATGCCCCCTTTGAATTTCTGCAATACATGTAAACAGCAGCCCTGTACAATTGGCATTACATATGCATGCCATTTTCATGTCAAAAGTCTTATTAGATCATATGATACAACTACAAGCAGAATAAAAGATCTAAGATGAGCAAGTGATTTTTAAGTAAACAAATATTGATAATCTGGAAGTCACTGAATAGGGCCACATACCATAAGTGTCAGACAATATGACAACCAATACAGCAGAAAGTGAAGACACTCACCTGTAGCAGATGTTCTCTGAGGTCAGCATATGACGGGGCCTGGTGCCACCCAGCGCTCTACAACTTTAAGCAGCCTTTGGCAGCATCGCACTGAACATGTGCGAGTCCCTTCCTAAGCACTGAGAGTGTGCGGGATCAGCAGTAGAGTAACAAAGCTTAAAGAATACAACTTGTAGGGGAGGTAGGAGGGGATGTGAGAATACACGTCCTGCTATCTGCAGAGAACATCTGCTACAGGTAATTAGCTTTGTTTTTTTTTCCCCAAGGAGAAGCAGGACATTGTTTCTCACATATGGGAATAATAATAATAAAACTTTATAACCCGCTATAGCTTTAAAAGTCTAAGCGGGGAACAAATCACATACAAAATATATTAAAAAAACAAAGCAATACAAATTATTTCTTTACACAGCTATACAAAAAAACTCTACAATTCAAACATCCAGCAGATTAAAATTTACATGGTATTAAAATAATTTATACATCAGAGGAACCAAAAGCCTGAAGAAATAAATGAGTTTTCAATGCTTTTTTAAACTGGTCCATATTTTGTACTGAAAGAAGTTCAATGAGCAAAGCATTCCATAATTTCGGACCTTTGATGTAGAAAATAGATGATCTGCATTCTAAATAAACCTGATGAAATGAATCCCTAGCTACCATGCTCATTGCAAACAACCACCCAGTGGCGTTCCTAGGGGCACTGACACCCGGGGCGGATTGCCGATGCGCCCCGCCCCCCGGGTGCAGCGCCCCCCCCCCCCAGAACAGCGCGACCCCCCGGCATAATAACCCCCGGGTGCAATGCGACCCCCCCCCGGCGAAAGAACCCCCCCCCCGGGTGCACGCCGCTGGGGTGGGGGGGTGCCGTGCGCCTGTTGGCTCTTTGTTTCCATGCTCCCTCTGCCCCGGAACAGGAAGTAACCTGTTCCGGGGCAGAGGGAGCATGAAAACGAAGAGCTGACAGGCGCGCGGCACCCCCCCAGCGGCGTGCACCCGGGGCGGACCGCCCCCCCCTTGGTACGCCACTGCAACCACCCAAAGACAACAGGGACTTGCAATGACAAGGCCAACTAGGAACCGATCAACTTGAACTTATATACAGTCTTGTGAGGGTGCAGCCTAGAACAGAATAAAAATGGGCCTAGGAGGGTGGAGTTGGATACTAGACACCAAACAAATTCTGTAGAACTGTCTGACTGAACCTACTGTGACGTCAGGTATTCTGTTCAAGGCAGCAATATGATGTGAATATGTGGACTGAATATCACACTGCAGCTTTGCAAATCTCTTCAATGGAGGCTGATCTCAACTGGGCCAACAACATAGCCATGGTTCCAACATTGCGACATGTGAAATGTGCCTCAAGAGTCAGCCCAGCCTGGGCATAAGTGAAGGAAATACAATCTGTCAGTCAAATAGACAGAGTGTGTATACCGATAGCTACTCCATTGTTTGGATCAAAAGAAACAAAAATCTGGGTGGACTGTTTATAGGCTTTAGTCCACTCCAGATAGGCCAAGGCTTGCTTGCAGTCCAAGGTGTGCAGTGTGCTTTTGCCAGGATGGGCATGTGGTTTTGGGAAAAATGTTGGAAGAACTATTGACTGATTAAGTTGGAAATCAGACACCACCTTCAGAAGGAACCTATTATGCATACATAGAATCACTTTCTATGATGGAATCTTGTATAAGGTGAATCAGCTACCAGGGCCTGAAGCTCGCTGATTCTGCATGCTGAAGTGACCGCCACCAGGAATACAACATTCCAAATCAAAACCTTCAGATAGCAAGTGTCTAGCAGCTCAAAAGGAGATTTCATCAGCTGAGCGAGGACGACATTGAAGTATAATACTCTAGGAAGTTTGATTGGGGACTTACTCAAAAGTAAACCTCTCATGAACTGAAAAACTAGAGGCTGTAAAGAGATGGGCTTGCCTTCCACATGGTGATGGTATGCACTAATTGCACTGAAGTGAACCCTTAGAATTGGTTTTGAGACCAGGCTCAGTGAGGTGTAGAAGCTCCTCAAGCAGTTTTAAGTCCCTGCCCTCACACCAAACGGAAAATCTCTTCCATTTAAAATTACATGGCATTTTAGTGGAATCTTTCCTGGAAACAAGCAGGATCCACGAGACACCTTCATGCAGAAGGAAGGATTTCGAGGTTGGAAAGCAGAATAAAACCCCTTGTTCTGAATGATAAAGGTCAGAAAGCACTCCACTGTTTTTTGGAGGCTAGCTCCAGAAACAGAGGGAACCACTTAGGTAAAATATAATATGAATCCATCAGAAAAATATGTGCCATAGTCAATGCAATGTATGGAGCAACGAGGTCATTTTTAACACTGTCTTTTATGTTACAGTATTGTATGATGCTTTTTAAAGATGTTTTTCTGCATTGGAACCTTGTATATTTCCAAAAGAAATTCTTTTACACTGTCACATTGCATGGGAAGTTGTCTAGTTATTTATTCATTTATTTATTTATTTATTTATTATTAATCATTTGTTTTTGTATGCAACACTACAGTCACCTCTTATAAACTTCCTTCATAAGTAAATGGGCAATTTGGAATTTCTTGTAGTAGTCTCTGCACTGAATAAAGGAAAAAATGTTTGCATCGACTATGACACATATTTTACTGATGGATTCATATTATATTTTACCTAACGGAAGTTTTTTGTGCACACTATATTTACTGATATCCAGGAATAGGATACTCTCATGTTTTCATCTTCATAAAATTATTAAATAATCCTCCTTTGTTTTATACTAGGCCTAACTTCGTGGTTCATTTCCATTATTCCATATTATACACATAAGAACCATTCATAAGTACATAAGTAATGCCATACTGGGAAAAGACCAAGGGTCCATCGAGCCCAGCATCCTGTCCACGACAGCGGCCAATCCAGGCCAAGGGCACCTGGCAAGCTTCCCAAACGTACAAACATTCTAAACATGTTATTCCTGGAATTGTGGATTTTTCCCAAGTCCATTTAGTAGCGGTTTATGGACTTATCCTTTAGGAAACCGTCCAATCCCTTTTTAAACTCTGCTAAGCTAACCACCTTCACCACTTTCTCCGGCAACAAATTCCAGAGTTTAATTATACGTTGGGTGAAGAAAAATTTTCTCCGATTTGTTTTAAATTTACTACACTGTAGTTTCATCGCATGCCCCCTAGTCCTAGTATTTTTGGAAAGCGTGAACAGATGCTTCATATCCACCTGTTCACACTCCACTCATTATTTTATATACCTCTATCATGTCTCCCCTCAGCTGTCTCTTCTCCAAGCTGAATAGCCCTAGCCTCCTTAATCTTTCTTCATAGGGAAGTCGTCCCATCCCCGCTATCATTTTAGTCGCCCTTTGCTGCACCTTTTCCAATTCTACTATATCTTTCTTGAGATGCGGCGACCAGAATTGAACACAATACTCAAGGTGCGGTCGCACCATGGAGCGATACAACGGCATTATAACATCCTCACACCTGTTTTCCATACCTTTCCTAATAATACCCAACATTCTATTCGCTTTCCTAGCCGCAGCAGCACACTGAGCAGAAGGTTTCAGTGTATTATCGACGACGACACCCAGATCCCTTTCTTGGTCCGTAACTCCTAAAGTGGAACCTTGCATGACGTAGCTATAATTCAGGTTCTTTTTTCCCCACATGCATCATTTCATTATCGCTTCCTTAAATTAGGCTGTAGATTCTCCTTTCTACAATATTTCAGTTCACAATCTAATCAACTTGTTTTACATAGTAACATAGTAGATGACGGCAGAAAAAGACTTGCATGGTCCATCCAGTCTGCCCAACAAGATAAACTCATATGTGCTACTTTTTGTGTATACCTTACCTTGATTTGTACCTGTCCTTTTCAGGGCACAGACCGTGTATGTCTGCCCAGCACTATCCCCGCCTCCCAACCACCAGCACCGCCTCCCACCACCGGCTCTGGCACTGACCGTATAAGTCTGCTTAGCACTGTCCCCACCACCTGCCACCGGCACTGCCACCCAATCTCGGCTAAGCTCCTTAGGATCTATTCCTTCTGAACAGGATTCCTTTATGTTTATCCCAAGCGTGCTTGAATTCTGTTACCGTTTTCATTTCCACCACCTCCCGCAGGAGGGCATTCCAAGCATCCACTACTCTCTCCGTGAAAAAATACTTCCTGACATTTTTCTTGAGTCTGCCCCCCTTCAATCTCATTTCATGTCCTCTCATTCTACCTCCTTCGGATCTCCGGAAAAGGTTCGTTTGCAGATTAATACTTTTCAAATATTTGAACGTCTGTATCATATCACCACTGTTTCTCCTTTCTTCCAGAGTATACATGTTCAGGTCAGCAAGTCTCTCCTCATACGTCTTTTAACGCAAATCCCTTACCATTCTCGTAGCTTTTCTTTGCACCGCTTCAATTCTTTTTACATCCTTCGCAAGGTACGGCCTCCAAAACTGAACACAATATTCCAGGTGGGGCCTCACCAACGACTTATACAGGGGCATCAACACCCACTTTCTTCTGCTTGTCACACCTCTCTCTATACAGCCTAACAACCTTCTAGCTACGGCCACTGCCTTGTCACACTGTTTTGTCGCCTTCAGATCCTCAGATACTATCACCCCAAGATCCCTCTCCCCGTCCGTTCCTATCAGACTCTCTCCGCCTAACACATACGTCGCCCGAGGATTTCTATTCCCTAAGTGCATCACTTTGCATTTCTTCGCGTTGAATTTTAATTGCCAAACCTTAGACCATTCTTCTAGCTTCCTCAGATCCTTTTTCATGTTTTCCACTCCCTCCCGGGTGTCCACTCTATTACAGGTCTTAGTATCAACTTGTTTTAGTTTTCCATTGTCTAACAGTACTGTTTTTTTGCTATTGATTATGAATTTGATGAGATTATTGCTTTTGACATGCAGATGCTATGTTATCTGTTTTATTTTGTGAAATTGGCAACTTACATGATCTTGCTAAGTATGTTATCGTTTTTTTACATGATTTTAATTATCAAACCATTTAACGTGTTCTAGTCCTCTATTGTCAAATTTTAATGTTGTTTTGATTCTTTTGTTTTTTTATGAATTTGATGACATGCCTATTGGTTTTATGTAAATGTTTGTCAGCAATATATATACATTTTTACATTTTAATATATGTAATGCCTGTTTTGATTAATATTTATTCATGTTCAGTTTTTATATGTTTTTTTTATGTTAGACCCCCGAGGCAGGCATTTGTATGCCGAAACACGGCCCGTGTCGGGTCATTTTCAGATTAAAGACGACCGTTATCTCTATCCTGAAGGCCCAGTGTTGTTTTTTTTATGTTCCAATAGTGAGTGGCAACATTCCATGCTACAAATCTCAGGGCACGCAGTAGCTTCCCCATGTTTGTCTCAACAGCAGACTATGGACCTTTCCTCCAAGAACTTGTCCAAACCTTTTTTTTAACCCAGATACGCTAACCACCGTTACCACATCCTGTGGCAACAAGTTCCAGAGCTTAACTATTCGTTGAGTGAAAAATATTGCATCCTATTTGTTTTAAGAGTATTTCCATGTAACTTCCTTGAGTGTCCCCTAGTCTTCGTACTTTTGGAATGAGTAAAAAATCTATTAACTTCTACTCGTTCTACATCACACAGGATGTTGTAGACCTCAATCATATCTCCCCTCATCCGTCTCTTTTCCAAGCTGAAGAGCCCTAACTTCTTTAGCCTTTCCTTAGATGAGAGGAGTTCCATCTCCTTTATCATTTTAGTCAATACAAGGCTAAATTTAAAACTATGTTTGATCTTCAAGGCCCTCAAAAGAAATGGCCCTGAGTACTTGAAGAATAGGATGATCCTCCACACACCGCCAAGGATACTAAGGTCCTCTCAAGGACTATCACTAACCACACACTCTCCAAAAGACACTCTCCAGAGTAGCCCCCACACTCTGGAATGCACTGCCTGAAAGGCTCCACTTTACACAAGACTATCTCTACTTCATGAAGCAGCAGAAACCTTGGCTCTTCAACCAGACCTTTAATGGAAGAAGTAACTAACTTGTTAGTCTCACTCAAGCACACGAGTGACTTGGGCTGCACATACTGCAGAAGACATAGCTGATATAATATTTAACCAGCTCTCTGATCTCATGTGCAACTTTCTTTAAATCAGTCACCCTACTTTCTAACTCTTCTTACTCTCTTACCTATCTATATGTTACATCTTTCCTTTACCCTTCATTATCAATTAAAATGTTCTATTATGTATTGTGTTGACATTGTAAGTAGTATACTATTCCAGCTTATTTCTGAAAGAAAAAGACGCCCATATTTCGACCCAAATCAGGAGATGAGCGCCCATGGGCGCCCAAATCGGTACAATCGAAAGCCGATTTTGGGCGTCTCCAACTGCAATCTGTCACGGGAACGGACAAAGTTGATGGGGGCGTGAATTTATCGGCTGAGGAGAGATGGGCGCCCTCGGCCGATAATCGAAAAAAAGAAGGGCGCCAGTCACTTTTTCTGGACCCTTTTTTCTCACGAACAAGTCCCCAAAAAGTGCCCCAACTGCCCAGATGACTGACTACCAGAGGGAATCGGGGATGACCTCCCCTGACTCCCCCAGTGGTCACTAACCCTCTCCCACCAAAAAAAAGAGAACTTAAAAAAAAAATTTCCAGCCTGTATGCCAGCCTCAAATGTTACACCCAGCTCCATCAGAGCAGTATGCAGGTCCCTGGAGCAGTTGTTAGTGGGTGCAGTGGACTTCAGCCAGGTGGACCCAGGCCCATCCCCCCTACCTGTTACACTTGTGCTGGTAAATGGGAGCCCTCCAAACCGCCCCCAAAACCCACTGTACTCACATCTAGGTGCCCCCCTTCAGCCATAAGTGCTATGGTAATAATGGTGTAGAGTTGTGGGCAGTGGGTTTTGGGGGGGATTTGGGGGAGCTCAGCACCCAACGGAAGGGAGCTATGGACATGGGAGGTATTTAAAAAAATGTTTTAATTGTTACAAGTGCCCCCTAGGGTGCCCTGGCATGTGAGAGGGACTAGTGCACTACGAATCCTGGCGCCTCCCACGACCAAATGCCTTGGATTTGTTCGTTTTTGAGCTGGGCGCCTTCGGTTTTCATTATCGCTGAAAAACGATAACGCCCAGCTCAAATCTGCCCAAATCCGATGCATTTGCCCGGCACAAACCGTATTATCAAAAATAAAGATGGATGCCCATCTTTTTCGAAAATACAGTCTGGCCCGCCCCTTCATGTACCCGTCCTCGGAAATAGACACCCATGGAGATGGGCGTTCGCGTTCGATTATGCCCCTCTGAGTCATACTTTGTAATGTTATTTGAATATTTTTACTGTTGTAATTGTCTATTGCTCATGTTTGATCTATTCTTACTGTACATCGCCTTGAGTGAATTCCTTCAAAAAGGTGGTAAATAAATCTTAATAATAATAAACAGTCGCTCTTCTTTTAATCTTTTTTTTTTTTAAATTCTGCTATATCTTTTATGAGATACGGTGACCAGAACTGAACACAATTCTCAAGGTGAGGTCGCACCATGGAGTGATACAGAGGTATTACAGTATTTTTGGTCTTATTTACCATTCCTTTCCTAATAATTCCTAGCATCCTGTTTGCTTTTTTGGCCACTGTTGCACACTGAGCAGAAGATTTCAGCGTATTATCTACAACTACACCTAGATCTTTTTCTTGGGTGCTGACCCCCACGGTGGACCCTAGCATCAGGTAACTATGATTCAGATTATATATTTATGACATTTATATCCCACAGTATTCCCGCCCAAGGGCAGGCTCAATGTGGCGTACAATAGTTAATAAGCAAACAATAGTACAAAATACAAGGGCACAAGAGGGAGAAAGAAATAACTGAGGAGGAAAAGGAAGAGAAGAGAGGTGATAAATGATCACAGAGAAAGCCGCGGGTTAAAAGACCGTGGCACCAGAAGGGCTCGCAGCATATGCTCTGCCAAAAAGGAAGGTCTTGAGTTGCTTCTTAAAGGTCGAGTGATCTGGAGTGAATTTAACCTCTCGAGGCAGCCCGTTCCACAATTGAGTGCTGAGATAAGGGAAAGAGGAACCATAGATGGTCTTATATTTGAGGCCACAAGGAGCCAGGTAGTGGAGATTGAGGTATGAATCACTTTGTATTTGTCCACATTAAATTTAATCTGCCATTTGGATGCCTGGTAAACCTTCCTTCCAAAAGACTCCAGGGTTCTAGCATAGCTCTGAGTTCAAATTTATTTAATACTAGTAAAAAAGGCCTTTTTCTGTTAGAAATGAAACGGGCGCTAGCAAGGTTTTCCTTGGAGTGTATGTTTCAGAAAGAGCGTGTGTGAGAGGTGGAGCGTGTGTGTCAGAGAGAGAATGTGAGAGAGAGAGAGAGAGAGAGAGAGAGAGAGAGAGAGAGAGTATGTGTTTGTGCGAGAGAGAGAGAGAGTTTGTGAGAGACAGTGTTTGTGTTTCTGTGTGACACTGTGTGAGAGAGAGGGACAAAGACAGTGAGTGTGTGAGTGAGAGTGTATGTGGCAGACAGAGAATGAGTGACTGCATGTGTGGTGTGAGGAACCCCCTCACCCCCTCCCTCTCCCCTGCCCCCTTGCAGCCAGGCATGTGCAGCGACCTTCCTCTCCCCTGCAGCCACCCATGTCCAGCATCCCCCTGCAGCCACCCATGCCCAACAACCCTCCTCTCCCCCTGCTGCATCCTTCCTGTCTCCCCTGCTCCCCCTGCAGCCACCCATGTGGTCTCAGCCCCCCCCCCCTCAGCATCCCTCCTGTCCCCCTGCAGGCACTACTACTACTACTACTACTACTACTATTTAGCATTTCTATAGCGCTACAAAGCATACGCAGCGCTGCACAAACATAGAAGAAAGACAGTCCCTGCTCAAAGAGCTTACAATCTAATAGACAAAAAATAAATAAAGTAAGCAAATCAAATCGATTAATGTGAACGGGAAGGAAGAGAGGAGGGTAGGTGGAAGCGAGTGGTTACAAGTGGTTACGAGTCAAAAGCAATGTTAAAGAGGTGGGCTTTCAGTCTAGATTTAAAGGTGGCCAAGGATGGGGCAAGACGTAGGGGCTCAGGAAGTTTGTTCCAGGCGTAGGGTGCAGCGAGACAGAAGGCGCGAAGTCTGGAGTTGGCAGTAGTGCAGAAGGGAACAGATAAGAAGGATTTATCCATGGAGCGGAGTGCATGGGAAGGGGTGTAGGGAAGGACGAGTGTGGAGAGAAACTGGGGAGCAGCAGAGTGAGTACATTTATAGGTTAGTAGAAGAAGTTTGAACAGGATGCGAAAACGGATAGGGAGCCAGTGAAGGGTCTTGAGGAGAGGGGTAGTATGAGTAAAGCGACTCTGGCGGAAGATGAGACGGGCAGCAGAGTTTTGAACTGACTGGAGAGGGGAGAGGTGACTAAGTGGGAGGCCAGCAAAAAGCAGATTGCAGTAGTCTAAACGAGAGGTGACAAGGGTGTGGATGAGGGTTTTGGTAGAGTGCTCGGAAAGAATGGGTGGATTTTACGGATGTTGTAAAGAAAGAAACGACAGGTCTTGGCAATCTGCTGGATATGAGCAGAGAAGGAGAGAGAAGAGTCAAAGATGTGCAGCGTCCCTCCTCTCTCCCCTGTCCCCCCTGCAGCCAGCCATGTCCAGCGACCCTTCTGTCCCCCTGCCCCCCCTGCAGCTACCCATGTCCAGCGACCCTCCTCTCCTGTGCAGCCACCCATGTCTGAGGACGTCCTCTCCTTTTTCCCTGTTCCTCCCCTGTGGCCAGCCATGTCCATCGACCCACCTGTCCCCCCGATGACCACCAACCCTTCTGTCCCCCTGCCCGCCCTGCAGTGTCCGTCCTGTATCCCCTGTCCCCCTTGCAGGCACCCATGTGGTGTGTGGAGCCCCATCCCTATCTCCCTGTTCCCTGCCCCCCCTGCAGCCACCCATGTGCAGCGACCCTCCCCTCCCCCTGCTTCCTTCCAGCCACCCATGTCCAGCGAGACCCCCCTTCCCCCCCCCCAGCCGGCGCAGTACCCAAAGAAAGCCCCTTGTCCCCCCCCTTCGCGCATCACCCGACCCCCCCCCACCGTGACACATCACCAAGCCCCTCCCCCCCTCGCCACCCGCAACCGCTAATACAAACTGTGTCTGGCGGCTGCTGCTTCTGCTATTCAGCAGCAGCAGCCCATACATAAAGAAAAAAAATCCTCCTAAAATGCACCTCCGTTGAGAAGCATCTCATAGTAACATAGTAGATGACAGCAGAAAAAAAAAAAAAACGGTAACGGAATTCAAACATGCGTGGGATAAGCATAAAGGAATCCTGTGCCGAAGGAATGGATCCTCAGGAGCTTAGTTAAGATCGGGAGGCGGGGCTGCTGGTTGGGAGGCGGGGATAGTGCTGGGCAGACTTATACGGTCTGTGCCAGAGCCGGTGGTGGGAAGCGGGACTGGTGGTTGGGAGGCAGGGATAGTGCTGGACAGACTTGTACGGTCTGTGCCAGAGCCGGTGGTTGGGAGGCAGGGCTGGTGGTTGGGAGGTGAGGATAGTGCTGGGCAGACTTATACGGTCTGTGCCAGAGCCGGTGGTTGGGAGGAGGGGCTGGTGGTTGGGAGGCGGGGATAGTGCTGGGCAGACTTATACGGTCTGTGCCCTGAAGAGCACAGGTACAAATCAAAGTAGGGTATACACAAAAAGCAGCAAATATGAGTTATTTTGTTGGGCAGACTGGATGAACCGTGCAGGTCTTTTTCTGCTGTCATCTACTATGTTACTATCTCATATTGGCTAAAGTCTCAGCATGCGCTCCTCCTCTCCCCTCTGACGTCTCGGCGTTTCTCCGGGATCTTCCGGCAGGGGCACTGACGTTGAGGGGAGAGGAGGAGCGGCTGCAGAGATGTCAGCCAATGTGAGATGGTTCTCCATGGAGGTGCGTTTTAGGAGGTTGTTTTTTTGTTTGTTTGTTTTCTTTATGTACGGGCTGCTGCTGCTGAATAGAAGCAGCAGCAGCCTCCGGACAGAGTTTGTATTAGCGGTCGCGGGTGGCGAGGCGGTCGATGTGGGGGGGGGGGGGGGGGCTTGGTGAAGCGGCGGGGGAGGGGTTGGGTGATGCGGCGAGGAGGGAAGGGGGGTAGGGGCTTTCTGATGCTCCGTTGCACGGGTTGTTGTGGCGATGCGGCGGGGGGGGGGGGCACTTAGAGGTGCACCGTCGAGGCTGTTCGTGTGTTTGTGTGTGTGTTTGTATGTGTGTTTCTGTGTGTGTTTGTGTGTGTGTGTGTTTTGTGTGTGTGTGCGTTTGCGTGTTTGTGTGTGTATTTATGTGTGTGTGTTTGTGTGTGTATTTATGTGTGTGTGTTTGTGTGTGTATTTGTGTTTATGTGTGCGTTTCTGTGTGTGTGTGTTTGTGTTTATGTGTATGTGTGTGTTTGTGCGTTTGTGTGTGTGTTTGCATTTGTTTGTGTGTGTGTTTATGTGTATTAGATTGTAAGCTCTTTGAGCAGGGACTGTCTTTCTTCTATGTTTGTGCAGCGCTGCGTATGCTTTGTAGCACTATAGAAATGCTAAATAGTAGTAGTAGTAGTAGTAGTAGTGTGTGTGTTTGTGTGTGCGTTTATGTGTGTGTGCGTTTGTGTGTGTGCTTGCGTTTGTTTGTGTGTTTATGTGTGTGTGTTTGCGTTTGTGTTTATGTGTGTGTTTGTGTGTGTGTGTGTGTGGGGTTTGCGGGTGGCTTTTGTGGTCGTGTGGTTGGGGAGTTTGCCAGCAGTCTGTAGCGATCCTAGGCAGGGGGAGGAGTACGGAAACACTCCCCCTGCCTGGGTCGTTGTTTGTTGGAGGGGGTTGCCAGTTGATAGGGGTGCCTTTATGGATCCCTTTACTCTCTGTGTTCCGCCCTCGAGAGCGGGGCAGAGAGACATGGTGAGTTGGATGTCTTCACCACCATGAACTAACGAACTGTTTAGGGATTTTGCAGATGGCTTCAGCAGGTTGTCTTCAGAATGTTGAGGTAGCGTTTTATGTACAGATGGGGCGTGGCTGAGGGCGGGTCTATGAGTGAGGGTGACTGGTCCTAGCCTATGAAGACTACAGGATTTTTGTGCTTCTCTGCCTTGGAGTGAGCTTCAGAACATTCAAGGTGGGATTTATTAATATATATACCACAAATTCATAACAGGCAAGCAGTTTACAATTAAAATAAAATAGAAAAAGGAAAAAATAAGGGAATTGAGGGGAGAGGAGGACCTATGTTACAACATCAATATAACTTTAAAATCTAATACAAATATAGTTAATAAGAAAGCAACTATAAATATTTATATGTCAACTAACCATAGTAACATAGTAGATGACAGCAGATAAAGACCTGCACCACTGTCCACCCAGTCTGCCCAAAAAGAAAACACTCACATAATAAGGTAAGATGTGATACTACATATTGTGATAGTCACATCCAGGATAGTTGGGTTAAGGCAGTTTCAGTTTGAAATACAAGTACCAGAAGGCATTGCAGGCAAACAGCCAGGGGGTGAGATGAAGAACCCGGACTGGACTCCTAGCTGCAATCGGGGAAAACATGGGTGTAAGCTGGCAGGATGTGTAGGGTGGCTGCCACTAGGGGGAAAGAGAGATGGGAAACCCTGTGTGCAGGAGCTCCTCATTAGTCTAATGCTTAACTCAGCTGGTATGGGTGTGGGGGAAGCTAGTGGAAAGAGAATGATTAGTTGTGAGAGCAGAAGCCAGGGATTGATTAGGCAGATGGGAAAGTCTCTCAGGAGTTCAGTTTAGGAGGAGAGAAGCAGTTGCAGGCTGAAAATCCTTGGGCAACAGAGGTCCCTAAAGTACTGAAGTTGGCTGAAATCCCTTGGGTGTGAGGAAGTCCCTAAAGTATTGAAACCTCCTGAAGGTAAAAGCTGCTTTGGGATTTAACTGGGATGATGAACTGATTGAACTGTTTGTCTTGGGAATTGAACCACTGTTTACTGTGCACTGGATTAGCTTTCGAAGGTTGCCCTTGACGAAGAAGGGCAACCTTCGAAAGCTAATCAAGAAATGTATTAAGTTATGTCCAATAAAAAAGGTATCATCTTATTTTCTTTTCCATGTTTTATTTTGTTTGATTTCTATTGATAAACTGTGCACTGGATAAAGAGCCCAGACTGAAGCTGACTGTGAGCCTGTATTGAATCCTGGTAGGTGCTGGCAGCCTATGGCTTAAAGGGGACTATTTGCCACACACTTTCAGGTGGCTTACATGTGTTTAAGATTGAAGGTGAATGCTGCTGTTGGAACCATGTATCAGGTCTACTAGAAACCTGCATGGAATAAAAGCCTTAAGATTGAAGTTACTAGTGGACATTTGTTTCTTGATTGTACCGGGAGCGCTCTCCCTGGTGACAATATGATACTTCAACTTCCATCCCGCTTTCAGTTGGTGTCCCCCAGGGTTCTGTCCTTGGACCCCTCCTTTTCTCCATCTATACCTCTTCTCTTGGTACCCTGATTTCATCCCATGGCTTTCAATACCATCTTTATGCAGATGACTCTCAGATCTACATCTCCACCCCTGAAATCTCAACCGTAATCCAGGACAAAATTTCATCCTGCTTGTCTGACATTGCTGCTTGGATGTCTCAATGCCATCTGAAGTGGAGGAGTGGCCTAGTGGTTAGAGTGGTGGACTTTGGTCCTGGGGAACTGGGTTCAATTCCCACTGCAGGCACAGGCAGTTCCTTGTGACTCTGGGCAAGTCACTTAACCCTCCATTGCCCCAGGTACAAATAAGTACCTAAGCCGCATTGAGCCTGCCATGAGTGGGAAAGCGCGGGGTACAAATAATAATAATAAAAAAAACTAAACATGACTAAAACTGAACTTCTCATTTTTCCCCCTAAACCCACTTCCCCCATTCTCTATCTCCATTAATGGCTCTCACATCCTCCCTGTCTCCTCGGCTCGTAACCTTGGAGTCATCTTTGATTCCTCTCTCTTCTCTGCGAATATTCAACAGATCGCCAAAACCTGTCGTTTCTTTATCTATAACATTAGCAAAATTCACCCCTTCCTTTCTGAATACGCTACCAGAACCCTTATCCAAACCCTTGTCACATCTCGCTTGGATTATTGCAATTTGCTTCTCACTGGTCTTCCACTCAGCCATCTCTCTCCTCTCCAGTCTGTCCAAAATTCTGCAGCACAACACTTCACTGGCTCCCTGTCCGCTTCCACTCCACCACCCCTACTCACCAATCTGGCCATTGTCTTGACCTCGTCCTCTCCTCTACCTGCTCACCCTCCAATTTCTGCGCCTCAGCTCTTCCTCTCTCTGACCATCACCTGATCACCTTCACACTTCATCACCCTCCCCCGCAGTCCCACCCAACACTAACCACTACTTCCAGGAATCTCCAGGCTGTCGACCCTCCCACCTTATCCTCCATTATCTCTAATCTCCTCCCTTCCATCATGTCCTCCGAGTCTGTCGACAAGTCTGTCTCCGCTTACAATGCCACTCTCTCCTCTGGACACCCTTGCACCATCCATCTCCCATCCCACAAGGCGTACTAATCCCCAGCCTTGGCTGACCCCTTGCATCCGTTACCTTCGCTCCTGCGCCCGATCTGCTGAACGCCTGTGGAGGAAATCTCATACCCATTCAGATTTCCTTCATTACAAATTCATGCTATCCTCCTTCCAGTCCTCCCTATTCCTTGCCATATAGGACTATTACACCCAATTGACCAATTCTCTCAGCGCCAACCCTCGTCGTCTCTTTGCCACCCTTAACTCCCTCCTCAAAGTGCCCTCCGCTCCCACCCCCCTCACTCTAACCTCAATCACTGGCTGACTACTTCCGCAACAAGGTGCAAAAGATCAACCTTGAGTTCACTACCAAGCCACCTCTTCCTCTTCACCCTTCAAAACTCTCCCTCAACCAACCAACCAACCCAGGCCTCATTCTCCTCCTTTCCTGATATCACCGAGGAGGAAACCGCCCGCCTTCTTTCCTCCTCGAAATGCACCACTTGTTCCTCTGATCCCATCCCCACCAACTTACTTAACACCATCTCTCATACTGTCACCCCCTCCATCTGTCATATCCTCAACCTCTCTCTCTCCACTGCAACTGTCCCTGACACCTTCAAGCACACCGTAGTTACACCTCTCCTCAAAAAACCATCACTTGACCCTACCTGTCCCTCCAACTACTGCCCCATCTCCCTCCTACCCTTCCTCTCCAAAATACTTGAGCGTGCTGTTCACAGCCGCTGCCTTGATTTTCTCTCCTCTCATGCCATCCTCGATCCGCTTCAATCCGGTTTTCGCCCTCTACACTCGACAGAAACAGCACTCTCTAAAGTCTGTAATGACCTGTTCCTTGCCAAATCCAGAGGCCACTACTCCATCCTCATCCTCCTTATCTATCCGCCGCTTTTGACACTGTCAATCATGATTTACTTCTTGCCACACTGTCCTCATTTGGGTTCCAGGGTTCTGTCCTCTCCTGGTTCTCCTCCTATCTCTCCCAACGCACCTTCAGAGTACACTCACATGGATCTTCCTCCACCCCCATCCCGCTCTCTGTTGGAGTTCCCCAGGGATCTGTCCTTGGACCCCTTCTTTTTTCAAACTACACCTCTTCCCTGGGCTCCCTGATCTCATCTCATGGTTTCCAGTATCATCTTTATGCTGATGACACCCAGCTGTATCTCTCCACACCAGACATCACCGCGGAGACCCAGGCCAAGGTATCGGCCTGCTTATCCGACATTGCTGCATGGATGTCCAACCGCCACCTGAAACTGAACATGTCCAATACCGAGCTTATCGTCTTTCCACCAAAACCCACTTCTCCTCTTCCTCCACTCTCTATCTCAGTTGATGGCACCCTCATCCTCCCCGTCTCATCTGCTCGCAACCTCGGAATCATTTTCAACTCCTCCCTCTCCTTCTCTGGCATATCCAGCAGATAGCCAAGACCTGTTGCTTCTTTCTCTTTAACATCAGCAAAATTTGCCCTTTCCTCTCAGAGCACACCACCCGTACTCTCGTCCACGCTCTCATTACCTCTCGCCTTGACTACTGCAACCTACTCCTCACTGGCCTCCCCTTCAATCCGTTCAGAACTCTGCTGCACGTCTTATATTCTGCCTGAACCGATATACTCCTATCAACCCTCTCCTCAGGTCACTTCACTGGCTTCCAATCAGATACCACATACAGTTCAAGCTTCTCCTTCTTACCTACAAATGCACTCAGTCTGCAGCCCCTCATTACCTCTCTACCCTCATTTCCCCTTACGTTCCTGCCCGTAACCTCCGCTCACAGGACAAATCCCTCCTCTCAGTACCCTTCTCCACCACCGCCAACTCCAGACTCCGCTCATTCTGCCTCGCCTCACCCTATGCTTGGAATAACTTCCTGAGCCCTTACGCCAAGCCCCCTCCCTACCCATCTTCAAATCTTTGCTCAAAGCCCACCTCTTCAATGTTGCTCTCGGCACCTAACCTTTATACCTTTCAGGAAATCTAGACTGCCCCAATTTGACTGACTGTACATTTGTCCTTTAGATTGTAAGCTCCTTTGAGCAGGGACTGTCCTTCTATGTTAAATTGTACAGCGCTGCGTAACCCTAGTAGCGCTTTAGAAATGTCAAGTAGTAGTAGTAGTAGTTCAAACTTCTCTTACTGACCTTTAAATGTATCCATTCTGTAGCCCCCCCCCCCCCCCCCCCCCCATTACCTCTCCACTCTCATCTCTCCTTACATTCCTCCCCGTGAACTCTGCTCACTGGACAAATCTCTCTTGTCATCCCCCTTCTCCTCCACTGCTAACTCCAGACTTCGTTCCTTTTCCTTCACAGCACCTTATGGCTGGAATAGACTTCCTGAGCCTGTACGTCTAGCTCCATCTCTACTTCTTTTCAAATCTATGCTGAAAACCCACCTTTTCATCACTGCTTTTGGCTCCCAGCCACTACTCAATTGCCCTCCCCTTGTTCCTTTTCACCCAATACTTCCCTCGCCCTTAATTATCTTGTCTGTCTGTATTTTTAGATTGTAAGCTCTATTGAGCAGGGACTGTCTCTCTGTGTCAGGTGTTCAGCGCTGCGTGCGTCTGGTAGCGCTATACAAATGCTAATAATAATAATATGCATACTTGATCTTATTTTGCCCTTGTCATTTTCAGGGCACAGGCTGTAGAAGTCTGCTGTACACTGGCCTTGTTCCCCATTTACTGAAGCCGTTATCAAAGTCCCACTCCAGCCCATCCAGATCTGTCCAGCCACAATCAGGGCGCAGACCATAGAAGTCTACCCAGCATTGGCATTGTTTTCCAACTGCTTGAGTTGCCACCTAAGCAGCGCTAGGTTTGTTTGGTTCCATTCTCTTTCCATACGGGATTCCTTTGTTTATCTCAACCAGTTTTGAATTCTGTTGACATTTTCATCTCCACCACCTCCTTCAGAAGGGCATTCCAGAAATATCTACAACCTTCTCTGTGAAAAAGTACTTCCTGTCATTATTCCTTAGTCAGCCCCGCTGCAACCTCAATTTATGTCCTCTAGTTCTACTTCCTTCCCACCTCTAGAAAAGGTTTGTTTGTATATTAATACCTTTCAAATATTTGAATGACTGTATTACATCATCCCTATCTCTCCTTTCCTCCAGGATATACATCCAGAGGAAAGGAACACTACCTCTTATCCCATGGAAAGTCATGGGATAAGAAGTAGTGTTCTATTGTGGATTAAAAACTGGTTAAAAGAAAACAGAAAGTAGGGTTAAATGTTCAGTATTCTCAATGGAGAAGGGTAGATAGTGGGGCTCCGCAGGGGTCTGTGCTGGGACCACTGCTTTTTAACATATTTATAAATGATCTAGATATGGGATTAACTAGTGAGGTAATTAAATTTGCCGACGACACAAAGTTATTCAAAGTTGTTAAATCACAAGATGACTGTGAAAAATTGCAAGATGACCTTATGAGACTGGGAGAATGGGCATCCAAATGGCAGATGATGTTTAATGTGAGCAAGTAAAAAGTGATGCAAGTGGGAAAGAGGAACCCGAACTATAGCTACATGATGCAAGGTTCCATGTCAGGAGTCACCGACCAGGAAAAGGATCTAGGAGTCATTGTTGACAATATTTTGAAACCCTATGCTCAGTGTCCTGTGGTGGCAAAGAAAGCAAATAGAATGTTAGGTATTATTATGATGCAGGAATTACCCATTTCAACCAATCAGGATGACTTATTTTCTGTAATAATTGTGGTGCTTTAGTTTCAAGGCCAATCATCTGGAGACTTAAGGCTTGTCCTATATGTCTTCAGCTCGCTAGTTTAAAACAGAAACTCAGTAAAGTAATGCAGGAATTGGATGCACTTAAAGCAGCTTCTAGGACTGCACAAAATCATACTGCACAGAATCATACCAAATTCTCACCACTGCCTCAAAGGATAAAACCACCTAAGAATAGATGGTTCATGGTAGGCTCAGGCAGACTTCGTTATGTGACACAGAAGCATCCACCCTCACAAGTGTTGCACCTACAGAATTATTTTGCTCCATTACAGCACTGTGATGTTCCTGAAAATAGAACTGAGGCGGAAGAAAAAACAATGAAGGTGGAACAAAAAGATATGAAGGTACACAAAGAGAAAAGACACCCCCAAATCACTAATGTTGAAACACATACCAGGAAATGTAGATGGAAAGCGATGACCACAAATGCTTGCAGTCTAAGCTATAAAGTTCATGACCTTCAAGCCATGATGTTGGAGGCAGATTTAGACGTTGTTGCAATCATGGAGACGTGGCTCAATGGTTCCCATGAATAGGATGCAAACATACCAGGCTATAATCTATTTAGGAAGGATAGAGATGGTCGTAAAGGTGGAGGAGTAGCTCTATCTGTGAGAAATGATATCGCAGCGACTGAAATGACAGGGACCTGGGGAAAGGAAGAAGCGATATGTATCACCTTAAAAAGAGATGATGGAATCTCTGTCCACGTGGGTGTTGTTTACAGACCCCCGACACAATTGGAGGAACTAGATAAAGATCTGATCGCAGATATTCAAAAGTTGCGAAAGAAGAGACAGGTGCTGTTGCTGGGAGATTTCAATCTGCCGGATGCAGATTGGAAGTTTCCATCTGCAGAATCGGAAAGAAGTAGAGAGATCTTGGATGCTTTTCAAAGTGCTCTGCTCAGACAAATGGTGACGGAACCCACGAGGAAGGGAGCGACGCTGGATCTGGTGCTCACAAATGGGGATAGTGTGTCAAATGTCCGAGTGGGTGCCCACCTGGGCAGCAATGACCATCAAACAGTTTGGTTTGATATGACAGCTGAAGTAGAGGGCGGCCACTCAAAACTCAAAGTCCTGGATTTCAAGCATGCTGACTTTAGTAAAATGGGGGAATACCTGAGGAAGGAGCTGATGGGCTGGGAGGACGAACGAGAAGTGGAAGGACAGTGGTCCAGGCTGAAAGGAGCTATAAATATGGCCACAAACCTTTATGTAATGAGAGTAAATAAAAGCAAGAGAAAAAGGAAACCGATATGGTTCTCCAAGCAAGTGGCCGAGAAAATAAAGGCTAAAGAGTTGGTGTTCTTGAAATACAGAAAAACTCAAGAAAAGGAACACGGAGAGGAATACCGGATGAAACTGAAAGAAGCCAAGAGAGAGATACGTCTGGCGCAAGCGGAAGAACAAATGGCTAGAAATGTAAGGAGGGGTGACAAAAATTTCTTCAGGTATATTAGTGAAAGGAGGAAGACTAAAAAGGGAATTGTGAGACTGAAAGATGCTGCGAACCGCTATGTAGATAATGATGAAGAAAAAGCAAATTTGCTAAATACTGCCAATAATATATATTTGTTCTGTTTTCACAGAAGAAAATCCTGGAGAAGGGCCGCGATTGACTGGCAAAAGTACAAATGAGAATGGAGTGAATATAGCACCGTTCACGGAAGAGAGTGTGTATGAACAACTTGAAAATCTAAAGGTGGACAAAGCCATGGGACCGGACGGGATCAACCCCAGGATACTGAGGGAGCTCAGAGAGGTTCTGGCGGGTCCTCTTAAAGATTTGTTTAATAAATCCTTGGAGACGAGAGAGGTTCCGTGGGATTGGAGAATGGCGGAGGTGGTCCCTCTTCACAACAAAAGTGGTGATAGGGAAGAAGCTGGAAACTACAGGCCGGTAAGCCTCACTTCGGTTATTGGAAAAGTAATGGAAGCGATGCTGAAGGAAAGGATAGTGAATTTCCTGGAAGCAAATAAGTTGCAAGATCAGAGACAACATGGTTTTACCAAAGGTAAATAATGCCAAACAAATCTCATTGAATTCTTTGACTGGGTGACCGGAGAACTGAATCATGGACGTGCTATAGACGTAATCTACTTAGGTTTCAGCAAAGCTTTTGACACGGTTCCCCACAGGAGGTTCTTGAATAAACCTGACGGGCTGAAGATGGGACCCGACGTGGTGAACTGGATTAGGAACTGGTTGACGGACAGACGCAAGAGGATGGTGGTTAATGGAATTCGCTCGGATAAGGGAAAGGTGAGTAGTGGAGTGCCTCAGGGATCGGTGCTGGGGCCGATTCTGTTCAATATATTTGTGAGTGACATTGCTGAAGGGTTAGAAGGTAAAGTTTGCATTTTTGTGGATGATACTAAGATTTGTAACAGAGTGGACACCCGGGAGGGAGTGGAAAACATGAAAAAGGATCTGCAGAAGTAAGAAGAATGGTCTAAGATTTGGCAATTAAAATTCAATGTGATGAAATGCAAAGTGATGCACTTAGGGAGTTGAAATCCACGGGAGACGTATGTGTTAGGCGGTGAGAATCTGATATGTACAGACGGGGAGAGAGATCTTGGGGTGATAGTATCTGAGGATCTGAAGGTGACAAAACAGTGTGACAAGGCGGTGGCCGTAGCTAGAAGGTTGCTAGGCTGTTTAGAGAGAGGTGTGACCAGCAGAAGAAAAGAGGTTTTAATGCCCCTGTATAAGTCATTGGTGAGGCCCCACCTGGAGTATTGTGTTCAGTTTTGGAGGCTGTATCTTGCTAAGGATGTAAAAAGAATTGAAGCAGTGCAAAGAAAAGCTATGAAAATGGTATGGGATTTGCATTACAAGACATTTGAGGAGAGACTTGCTGACCTGAACATGTACACCCTGGAGGAAAGGAGAAACAGGGGTGATATGATACAGACGTTCAAATATTTGAAAGGTATTAATCCACAAATGAACCTTTTCCATAGATGGGAAGGCGGTAGAACTAGAGGACATGAAATGAGATTGAAGGGGAGCAGACTCAAGAAAAATGTCAGGAAGTATTTTTTCACGGAGAGAGTGGTGGATACTTGGAATGCCTTCCCGTGGGAGGTGGTGGAGATGAAAACGATAACGGAATTAAAAAATGCGTGGTATAAACATAAAGGAATCCTGTTCAGAAGGAATGGATCCTCAGAAGCTTAGCGGAGATTGGGTGGCAGAGCCGATGGTGGGAGGCGGGGCTACTGCTGGGCAGACTTCTACGGTCTGTGCCCTGAAAATGGCAGATACACAAGGTCAGGTATACACAAAAAGTAGCACATATGAGTTTATCTTGTTGGGCAGACTGGATGGACCGTGCAGGTCTTTCTCTGCCGTCATCTACTATGTTACTATGTATTAGGAAAAGAATGGAAAATAAAAACGTTATAATGCCTTTGTATCTCGCCATGGTGCGACCGTACCTCGAACACTGTGAGCAATTCTGGTCATCGCATTTCAAAACAGATATAGTGGAATTAGAAAAGGTACAGAGAAGGGCAACGAAAATGATAAAGGGGAAGGAACAAGTTCCCTATGAGGAAAGGCTGATACGGCTAGGGCTCTTCATCTTGGAGGAAAGACAGCTGAGGGGAGATATGATAGCGGTATATAAAATAATGAGTGAAGTGGAATGGGTAGACGTGAATCTCTTTTTTATTCTTTCCAAAAATACTAGGACTAGGGGGCACGCAATGAAGCTACAAAGTAGTAAATTTACAACGAACTGGAGAAAATATTTCTTCACTCAACATGTAATTAAACTCTGGAATTCGCTGCCAGAGAATGTGGTAAAAACAGTTAACTTAGCAGGGTTTAAAAAGGTTTGGATAGCTTCCTAAAAGAAAAGTCCATAAGCCATTATAAAATGGACTTGGGAAAATCCACTGCTTATTTCTAGGATAAGCAGCTTAAAAAGTATTGTAGTGTTTTGGGATCTTGCCAGGTACTTGTGACCTGGATTGGCCACTGTTGGAAATAGGATACTGGGTTTGATAGACCTTTGGACTGTCCCAGTATGGCAACACTTACGTATTTAGATCATCAAGTCTCTTCTCATATGTCTTGTGGCCAAACCCCATATCATTGTTGTCACTTTTCTCTGAACTGCTTCAAGTCTTTGGGGCTCATTTTCAAAGCATTTAGACATACAAAGTTTCATAGGTTACTATGAGGGGCATAATCGAAAGGGACGCCCAAGATTTGCTGAGGACGTCCTCGCAAAACGTCCCGGTGGAGGGGCAGGGAAACCCGTATTATCGAGACAAGATGGACGTCCATCTTTCGTTTCAATAATATGGTCGAGGATGACCAAATCTTTACATTTAGGTCATCCTTAGAGATGGTTGTCCCTAGACTTGGTCGTTTCTGATTTTCGGCGATAATGGAAACCAAGGACGCCCATCTCAGAAACGACCGACTGCAAGCCCTTTGGTCATGGGAGGAGCCAGCATTCGTAGTGCACTGGTCCCACCTGACATGCCAGGGCACCAGCCGGGCACCCTAAGGGGCACTACAGTGGACTTCAGAAATTGCTCCCAGGTACATAGCTCCCTTACCTTGTGTGCTGAGCCCCTGAACCCCACAAATGTACACCACTATCATAGTCCTTATGGATGAAGGGGGGCACCTAGATGTGGGTACAGTGGGTTTGTGGTGGGTTTTGGCGGGCTCACATTTACCACCACAAGTGTAACGGGGGGGGGGGGGGGGGCTGGGTCAGCCTGCCTGAAGCGCACTGCACCCACTAAAACTGCTCCAGGGACCTGCATACTGCTGTGATGGACCTGAGTATGACATTTGAGGCTGGCATAGAGGATGGCACAAAATATTTTTAAAGATGTTTTTTGAGGGTGGGAGGGGGTTAGTGACCACCGGGGGAGTAAGGGGAAGTGATCCCTGATTCTCTCCGGTGGTCATCTGGTCAGTTTGGGCACCTTTTTGTGACTTGGTCGTAAGAAAATAAGGACCAGGTAAAGTCGTCCAAGTGCTCATCAGGGACGCCCTTTTTTTTCCATTATGGGTTGAGGACGCCCATGTGTTAGGCACGCCCAAGTTCCGCCTTCGCTACGCCTCTGACAAACCCCCATGAACTTTGGTCATCTCCGCGACGGAAAGCAGTTGGGGACGCCCAAAATCGGCTTTCAATTATGCCGATTTGGGCGACCCTGTGACAACGCCCATATTCCGATTTGTGTTGAAAGATGGGCGTCCTTCTCTTTCGAAAATGAGCCTGTATGGAACTTTGCGAGTCTAAATGCTTTCACAATATGTCTCTATGTCCTTAGCGAAATACAGGCTCCAAAACTGAACACAACATTCCAAGTGGGACCTAACCAACGACTTGTACAGGGACATCAACCCTTCCTTTCTTCTGCTGGTTATACCTCTCTATGCAGCCTTGCATCCTTCTGGCTGTGGCCATCATCTTGTCACATTGTTTCATCATCTTGAGATCCTCAGACACCATCATTCCAAGATCTCTCTCCTGAGCTGTGTTTATCAATCTCTTGCCTACTCTCTCGTACATATCCTTTGGATTTCTGCACTGCAAGTGATCATTTGCACTTCTTTGCATTAAACTTTAACTGCCAGACCTTTGACCATTGTTGTAATTGTTGAAGATGTCTTCTCGTGGTCTCTACTCCGTCTGGGGTGTCCACTCTATTGGCGATCTTCTTGTCATCTGCAAAAAGGCAAACCTTTCCTTCTAACCTTTCAGCAATGTCTCTCACAAATACATTAAACAGAATCGGCCCCAGTACAGATTCCTGAAGCACTCCAATACTCACCTTCCTTTCCTCCAAATGAATTCCATTTACCACCATCCTCTGCTGTCTCTCAGACAACCAGTTTCCAATCCAATTCACCATTTTGGGTCCTAAATTCAGCCCTCTAATATATTCATGAGTCTTCTGTGAGGAACCATATCAAAGGCCTTGCTGAAATCCAAGTAGATTACATCTAGTGCATGTCCTTTATCCAGTTCTTTGGATTTGTTTGGTGGGATTTTCCATTGGTAAAACCATGTTGCCTCAGATCCTGAAACCTGTTGGAGTCTAGAAAGTTAACGGTCTTTTCCTTCAGCAGCAACTCCATTATTTTTCCTACCACTGACATGAGGCTTACTAGCCTGTAGTTTCCCACTTCTTTGAAGAGGGACTATATCCGCTCATCTCTAACTCTGCAGAACCTCTCCCATCTCCAAAGGTCTATTCAGTAAATCCTTAAGAGTTCCCGCCAAGATTTCTCTCAGTATTCTGGAAGGAAGTACTTTTTCAAGGAGAGGGTGGTAGATACCCAGAATGCCCTCCTGTAGGGGGCAATGGAGATGAAAACAGTAATGAAATTCAAACATGTGTGAGATAAACACAAAGGAACCCTGTATGGAAAGAGAATGGAACCAAACAAACTTAGCGGTGCTAAAATGGCAATTCTAGTAACTGGGAAGCAAAGCCAGTGCTGGTAGACTTCTACAGTCTGTGCCCTGATCGTGGCTGGACAGATTTGGATGGGCTGGAGTGGGGCTTCAATGACAGCTTCAGTAGGAGAACAAGGCTGGTGCCGGGCAGACTTCTATGGTCTGTGCCCTGAAAATGGCGAGAATAAATCAAGATCAAGTATGCATATGTAGTTATCGCACCATACCTTATGCTATGAGTTTATGTTGTTGGGCAGACTGGATGGACCACACAGGTCTGTATGCTGTCATCTACTATATGTTTACTATTTATAGCTATATACCATAAGGGAGGGAGGTTGTGAAAAAGAAGATATAAGTAGTGCAAAATTACTTCATAACAGGGTAGGGATATGGGCAGGGACAAAATTAAAATATTTAGGGCTATGGATTCCTTGCAATCTAGACCAATTATATACAATAAATGTTGCCCCCTTACTCTCTGCAACCAATTCCCTATGTACCAAATGGAGAGATCTTCCATTGTCTCTGTGGGGCAGAGTCCAAATCCTACCACTTATTTTAAAAGCATCAGATTTGGCCCTTTGGAATAAAATCATTAGTAAATTTTTGTGAGGTACCAAACGACCGACAGCATCACTAAAACAATTACAGTTATCTAGGAGGGATCGGGGATTGGGCCTCCCTGATTTAAGAGCATATGCTATGCCGGGACATTTACTATGTGCTCGGGATTGAATTTTGTGATGTGGACTATGAGACTGCAGTGACGGCCCCATATCATCTGGCCTATGTGTTGCAGACTAAATCTGCTGAGACGTCATGTTATTGAACGAGCGGTGAGATGGGCCTGGGCCATGTTTTGTAAACAATTTGTATTACATGCATATTGTTCCCGGTTTTTACCTATTCTGGGTAATGCAGATTTTCAACAGGGATTGCAATCGGAAGCTTTCATTAGGTGGCAACAG
Source organism: Microcaecilia unicolor (assembly GCF_901765095.1). Classification (NCBI taxonomy): domain Eukaryota; kingdom Metazoa; phylum Chordata; class Amphibia; order Gymnophiona; family Siphonopidae; genus Microcaecilia; species Microcaecilia unicolor. The sequence goes on along the minus strand of NC_044039.1, from coordinate 50,226,795 downwards.
GAGGGACTATATTTACTCTAACATGTAACAGATGAATATGAACTGCAAATGGTATCCCATGAACAATTATGTGACACATACCAGTTGTTAGAAGCAGATTGGTACCCATATATGCAATTACAACATTATATCCATGGTTTGTTCCGTATCAATGCAGTGGATTTTACACAGTCCCACCGATAGTTGGCCGTTATCTGCAGTTCATAAGGAACTTACTAGCTGGTATTATGCTATAGTGAAAAAAGTGCGGGGTGGTTTCCCTTTGGGTACGGGATTTTGGGACACATTGGAGCGTTTGTTCTTGAGTTTAGAACAGTATAAATTTACAGGAATTGCATCATACGTTTTTGTTGCGTATGTATATACACCCAACCAGAGCAAAGAAAATGGGTTTGCCCTCTACAGAATCATGTTTGAAATGCAGACATCCTGATGCTACATATCACCATATGATATGGGATTGCCTACCTGTTTGGAAATTCTGTTCTGGGCTCTGGGCCTATTGGGTGGCCTCTATCAGCAGCGGTGGAAGGTTACACCAAAAATATGTATTTTAGATGTTGTTACTGGTGTGGTAGAGGGAACCTGTAAAACTACTTTTTCTTCGTAAATCTGCCCTGCTGGCTAAACTCTGTATTTTATTACAATGGATACATCCAACTCCCCCTACTGTCACACAATGGAAGAATCTTATGCATGAACTCCTCACTATGGAGCGCTTAACAGTAGAATAGGGTGGATAAGAGCAAAAAACAATTTGTTACCCTCTGGACTCCTTATTTACAAACGTGTACACCTAGGATTTGCTCTGCATTCCTTAATACATTAGACATTTCATTGTGGACATGTTATGTATAGTTAGACTGTATCTAATTATCATCCAGAAAGAACAGGATGGGGGGGGGGGGGGGGACACACTGGAAATGCCAATTGTTATTAGGAATTTGCTTCACTCTGGCTGATGTTATTGCTTATGTGCTTATGTTTCCTTTGATATTTTTGTTTACCAGATTATACTGCCAATAATATATATTTACCCACAACAGGGTAGGGATGCTACAAGTGGGTACACAAACAGGCACTCAAGTCAGTAGCAAGGAATTCACTCAGTGACAGGATGGTAACAAAAAAAGCTTGCTCAAATAGATGTGTTTTCAAAGGCGACTTATATTTTTGTAATGAGACTTTGAGGCATATTTTCAAAGCACTAAGCCTTCCAAAGTTCCATAGAAACCTATGGAACTTGGGAAGGCTAAGTGCTTTGAAAATGAGCCCCAATATGTTTCAAAGCAGGGATGAAACAGAATGATCATCCAGGGCGCCAAGGTGTGGGCCCTAGAACTCTTGGATCTTTTGAGAGCGGATTTGACCATCATAGAGTGGTGCTTATCGAATCCGGGAGCCTTTTGGACTCTATACAGAGTCTGCCTTCTTAGGAACTTGCTGTACACAGAGAGGGGTCTCTCAATTCTTCATCTATGCCTGCTGCAGGATGTTATGTATGGGCATTTTCACAGCTTTCTTAAGGCAATCCTCATAATCAAGGATATCCAAAATAGCAGCCCAGAACTGGACACTGGGGGGGGGGGGGGGGGGGGGGGGGTTCCTCCCCTGATGGGCAGGAGAGGAGCACTGCCTCTTCCGAGGATGACACACGAGCGAAGGCATGAGCCTTAAGAATCGGCTGGGGTGGAGCCATGATCGACAAACATGCCCTCAAAGCATTGCGCCAAGTCAAGATCCACTCCAACTCCTCCTGCAACATGGCCCAGAGCCGTTCCTTGGATGCAGGCATTGATAAACATAGGGCCGGTGTTTGTTCGATTGACAGCCTACAAAAATGCTGATGCCGAATTGGAAGGCTGGCCCCAGCACTCAGGAGACTGGTGCATCGGTACTGACTCCATAGAGAGGGAGCAGCCCTTGCAGCACCAGTGGAGCTCCTGGCAGGCAGATGGCACTGTGCTTTGAAGGGGACCGATATAGATGCCTCTTTGCCTTTGCTCGACACACAACATTGGTGTCTCTCGGTGCCAACAAAGATGATATCGAATCCTCATGTGTCATCGATGTCAGGTCCGATGCAGACTGGTTTAATGGGGCCCTACAGTTGTCCAATGTGGAGGCAGGGGGAGACCTCCTTGATGCTGGTGAACTCCAAGTGTCTGATGCAGCTTTTTCCAGTCATAGGGACCAATGCCAATACCGACGGATCACTCCTTAGAAGCACCAAAAAGCTTCTCGCATTTGGCCTCTCTGCTTTGAGAGTTTCTGCATATTCAAACAGAGAACACAATTAGAGGCCTTGTGACAGGGCCTAGGTATGACAGATACCAATTATTGGGGTCAGTCCCAGAAACGGCTCTGTTGCACCTAGAGCACCTCTTAAAACCACTGAGAGTTTTTTTTTGACGAGGGAAAATAGCAGATGCAAAATCAAACAGCTCAGTGATGAGACATGAAACTATCTCTGCTCTAAAAAGACAAAAATAACAAACATACCAGTCGGTGCTCAGGCCTAAGCAGGCCTCAGGAGCTGCAAGAAAAATAAAAAGAACACTTACAATATAAATAATCAAATAAAACAGGTACAGAGAAGGACAAACAGTAGAAAATATTGAGATAAAAAAAACCCAGCATATCATGAGGGAAGGCACTGGAAATAAAATTGAAGAACGTTTGATACACTGAGGGAGAGCTCACAGAATGCAACATCTCTAGTCCATGGAAAAATGAAGACTGCTGGTCCTGCGAACGCTTAATGGGCAGGAATGCACTCGCATTTGCACAGTGTGATAATGGCAAAGGCTTCTTAAAGTTACATAACATTGGGTAATGTCCACACTGGACTCTGTTGGATGACGTCACCCATATGTGAGAAACAATGTCCTGCTTGTCCTCGGAGAATCTGATTATCACCTATGTGACCATCTTATTCCATAACCATTGTCAGAGATTGTATTTACCTTTTTTACTCAGTCTGACAGAACCATATTCATGTAAGAAAAATTCTGAGCTCAAGCCCAGCATTTTATTTATGGTGCAAATCTATGCGATTCAGGGATGCAGAAGACGGTAGGAAGCAGTAAAGAACCAAACATCTTTTTTAAATATATAAATTATATTATATTGTTTCATCAGTATACAAAAGTTACAAACATTTGTAAGAAGGCAGAGGTAATTAAAAGCAAAACATAAATAAGAATCATGATAAATGACGTAGATAAAAGGCATTTCAATTTTCTAGAGGGGAAAGGGATCAAACAGCAGGAGTAATTTTAACAACTGGCTTCATTATTACAAGACTGGGCAATCCAAGTCTTGTTTTACTTCATTGCATGTATGGACTTGTAGGCTACCCTTTCATAGAAACAATAAGGTACAACCAGGCATGATCAGCCTGTTCTAAAAAAAAAAAAAAATAAAGGCAGCTACCAATTGTTACAGGAGCCAGAACAATCTCTAGCCTTAGTCTGATTTACTTCTCTAAAAACAATTCTCAGGATTATATGTCAATTAGAATTTTTTTTCACATATGTAAGGTTATGCTGAATTAAGAAATAAGGCTCTTAGCACCAGAGTAGCATTACAATGTACCGCATTCCAAACACATTGTTATGTGATTCATAATTTTCCATGGAATATTTATTAAAACAGCACTAGTATTTTTGGGGGATAATTTATTCAGAAGCTAAAATTAAGCTTTTTGTTTCCTTATAGTTCATTCCTTATGGGGAGATTAGATGCTTTAATTTTTGAATGCCCTCCAATTATTAATCTGATCTGCTCATCTGTTTCAGATCCTTACACAGGCACACTGATACATGAGAAAAGCAGCTCACAAGGGATGGAGACAACCCTTTAAAAAGGAAATGTTTGCATTAAATGGAGATGATCTCCAATGGTGGATCTGTGAACCTGAAAATAATGCCATGGCCACAAGGTAGCATGCAAGCCATGGTTCATATTTCACTATAGTATGAAACAGTAGAGAAAGCTGGCTAGGAGGACACATATTCATATTCACAAACAAGTCTAACAGCAACATTAAGACAGAAAATTTCACTTTTTTAAAGCACAGTGTGGCCCAGCATAATGTCCTTTCATTAAGTTTAAAAGTTAAAAGAATGCATTATTTTTAAAGAACATAGCAGGTAGTAATACCCACATTCTATCACTTCAACATGTAGCTTAAGTTATCAGTATTGTATGAAGTCTTTAAGCATTGTCATGTATTTCACTGAACCTTTTGGGAGAAGGGAATGTGCTTAATGGAATATCATTATTTGTGTTTCCAGTGGGAGATATACTGTTATGACAATCATAGTCAACACCTAATACAGTAAGCAAGCACATATAAGCTCCCATCTGAGGGTTCAAGAGAATTACAAGGAAACAACTTAGCTTTATTAAAATAATATTTTAAGAATATAGGGAAAGTATTACCACAGGCTGTACACTTTTTTGAAATACTTTACAACACACAGAGTATGGCTTTATTTTAATCCTATGGCCCTTCCATGGGAGGCTCTCCTGTACCCTGTTCTGCATTGCTACTACCTGACAAAAAAGATGGCTTACAATGGGAAAGTGCAAATATTGAAATAGAGTTCAAGGTATAATGCTTTTTACAAAAGCTGAGACAAGACTAGAAAAGAGACGGATAATACACTATGATTAAAAAATATACAAAGCAGAAATATACAAATGCACATGTTAAAAATGAGGGCTTCAAACGGGCAACAATGGTTGTGGAGCTCACAGTGTTACTGTGCATGGCAGCTCATTCCACTAGCAGAGATATCAGATTCATTTCAGCCACAGAAGCAAGGCAAAGGACAGCAAAGGTCAATCACTCAATTACTAAACCAAGGCACATCAATAAAACTACCAGACTGAAAGAGGATAAAGCAAAGGAGTGCAGTTAACCTTCCAAATCAACTCCCATCCTCAACATTTCTTGAGCTACAACCACCATTCAGAAGCCACTCAAGATACCAAAACTACTCTCTAGGTTCTTGGCTCTTAACTAGGACTTGAATCAAGCCAGAGCTCAGGATAGAGTTGATTTAGAAAGTGTGAATATATGACATAAAAGCACTTGTCACAGCTACTCTCTCAGGCTCAACAGTCATACATTAGTGCTGGTGTTCCAGAAGACATGCGTGAAAAAAGCGAAGATACATACCTGTAGCAGGTATTCTCAGAGGACAGCAGGCTGATTGTTCTCACATTTGGGGGTCGACGTCCGTGTTGGCTCGGGAAACCGACAATTTTTGCCAGCAAAATATTTTTTAAAATTTCCAGAGTCTTCTGGCGCGCGTGCACCGCGGCTGTCTTCTCACCCGTTGCGTGAGCGTTCCCGCTCAGTTAAATCAAAAAGTAAATAAACAACAACTCCAAAGGGGAAGTGGGCGGATTTGTGAGAACAATCAGCCTGCTGTCCTCGGAGAATATCTGCTACAGGTATGTATCTTTGCTTTCTCCGAGGACAAGCAGGCTGCTTGTTCTCACATGTGGGGTATCCCTAGCACCCAGGCTCACTCAAAACAATGAACATTGGTCAATTGGCCTCGCAATGGTGAGAACATAGCATAGATTGACCTGAAACCATAAACAACTAACTGAGAGTGTAGCCTGGAACAGAACAAAAATGGGTCTAGGGGGGTGCAGTTGGATTCTAAACCCTGAAAAGATTCTGCAGCACCGACTGCCCAAATCGACTGTCGCGTTGGGTATCCTGCTGGAGGCAGTAGTGAGATGTGAATGTTTGGACTGATGACCACGTTGCAGCCTTGCAAATCTCCTCAATGGAGGCTGACTTTAAGTGAGCCACTGACACAGCCATGGCTCTAACATTGTGTGCCGTGACATGGCCCTCCAGAGTCAGCTCAGCTTGGGCGTAAGTGAAGGATATACAATCTGCTATCCAATTGGAGATTCTGCGTTTTCCGATGGCGACTCCCCTCCTGTTGGGATCAAAAGAGACAAACAACTGGGCGGACTGTCTAAAGGGCTTTGTCCGCTCTACGTAAAAGGCCAATGCTCTCTTGCAGTCCAAGGTGTGCAAACCGCTTTGCCAGGGCGGGTATGAGGACGGGGAAAGAATGTTGGCAAGACAACTGACTGGTTCAGATGGAACTCCGACACCACCTTTGGTAGGAACTTAGGGTGTGTGCGGAGGACTACTCTGTTGTGATGAAACTTGATATAAGGTGCATGCACTACCAAGGCCTGAAGCTCACTGACCCTACGAGCTGAAGTAACTGCCACCAAGAAAATGACCTTCCAGGTCAAGTACTTCAGATGGCAGGAATTCAGTGGCTCAAAAGGAGCTTTCATCAGCTGGGTGAGAACGACGTTGAGATCCCATGACACTGGTGGAGGTTTGACAGGGGGCTTTGACAAAAGCAAACCTCTCATGAAGCGAACAACTAAAGGCTGTCCAGAGATAGGCTTACCCTCTACATGTTGATGATATGCACTAATTGCACTAAGGTGAACTCTTACGGAGTTGGTCTTGAGACCAGACTCTGACAAGTGTAAAAAGTATTCAAGCAGGGTCTGTGTAGGACAAGAGGATCTAGGGCCTTGCTGTCACACCAGATGGCAAACCTCCTCCATTTGAAAGAGTAACACCTCTTTGTGGAATCTTTCCTGGAAGCAAGCAAGACTCGGGAGACACCCTCTGAAAGACCCAAGGAGGTGAACTCTAAGCTCTCAACATCCAGGCCTTGAGAGCCAGAGACTGGAGGTTGGGATGTAGAAGCCACCCCTCGTTCTGAGGGTTGGAAAACATTCCAATCTCCACGGTTCTTTGGAGGACAACTCCAGAAGAAGAGGAAACCAAATCTGACGCAGCCAGGAAGGTGCTATCAGGATCATGGTTCCGCAGTCTTGCTTGAGTTTCAGCAAAGTCTTCCCTACTAGAGGTATGGGAGGATACACATACAGAAGGCCTGTTCCCCAATGCAGGAGAAAGGCATCTGACGCTAGTCTGTTGTGGGCCTGAAGCCTGGAACAGAACTGAGGGACCTTGTGATTGATCTGAGTGGCGAAAAGATCCATCGAGGGGGTGCCCCACGCTCTGAAGATTTTGTGGACTACGCCCATGTTTAGATACCACTCGTGAGGTTGCATTATCCTGCTCAGAGTCTGTCGGCCAGACTGTTGTTTACACCCGCCAGATAAGTGGCTTGGAGAAACATGCCTTGACGGCTTGCCCACAGCCACATTTGGATGGCTTCCTGACACAGATGTTGAGATCCGGTGCTCCCCTGCTTGTTGGTGTAGTACATGGCAACCTGACTGTCTGTCTGAATTCAGATGACTTGGTTGGACAGCCGATCTCTGAAAGCATTTAGAGCATTCCAGATCGCTCTTAATTCCAGGAGGTTGATCTGTAGACCTTTTTCCCAAAAGGACCAGGCTCCCTGAGTGTGGAGCCCATCTACATGAGCTCCCCACCCTAGAAGAGATGCATCTGTCATCAGCACTTTCTGTGGCTGAGGAACTTGGAATGGTCGTCCCATGGTCAAACTGGACCAAATCGTCCACCACTGAAGAGAATGCTGAAAGCTGGTGGACAGTTGGACTACACCTTCTAGATCCCCCGCAGCTTGAAACCAAGGGGAAGCTAGGGTCCATTAAGCTGATCTCTTATGTAGACATGCCATGGGAGTTACCTGAACTGTAGAGGCCATGTGCCCCAGAAGTCTCAACATCTGCCGAGCCGTGACCTGCTGGGACGCTCGAACCATGGACACCAGGGACAGAAGGTTGTCCGCCCTTGACTGGGGAAGATAAGCTTGAGCTGTCTGAGTGTTCAACAGGGCTCCAATGAATTCCAATTTTTGGACTGGGGTGAGATGGGATTTGGGATAATTTATGACGAACCCCAGTAGCTCTAGCATCTGAATAGTCATTTGTATGGACTCCAGAGCACCCTCCTCCGAGGTGCTCTTCACCAGCGAATCGTCAAGATAAGGAAACACATGCACTCCCAGTCTGCATAGTGACGCTGCGACTACAGCTTGGCATTTGGTAAAAACTCTGGGCGCAGACGCCAGGCCAAAAGGCAGTACACAGTACTGAAAGTGCTGTGTTCCTAGCCGAAATCAAAGATACTTTCTGTGAGCTGGGAGTATCAAGATGTGGGTGTAAGCATCCTTTAAGTCCAGAAAGCATAGCCAATCGTTTTCCTGAATCAAGGGAAGAAGGGTGTCCAGGGACACCATCCTGAACTTTTCTCGGACTAGAAATTTGTTCAGGGCCCTTAGGTCTAGGATGGGACGCATCCCCCGTTTTCTTTTGCACAAGGAAGTAGCTGGAATAGAATCCCAGCCCTTCTTCCCCTGGTGGAACGGGTTAAACCGCTTGGGCCTATAGAAGGGCGGAGAGTTCTGCTGCAAGTACCTGTTTGTGCTGGGAACTGTAAGAATGAGCTCCCGGTGGAGAATTTGGAGGTTTGGATTCCAGATTGAGGGTGTATCCTGACCGGACTATTTGAAGAACCCACCGATCGGAGGTTATGAGAGGCCACCTTTGGTGAAAAAATATCAACCTCCCCCCGACCAGCAAGTCATCCGGCACGGACACTTTTTCTGAGGCTATGCTGAACTGGAGCCAGTCAAAAGCCCGTCCCTTGCTTTTCTGGGGAGCCGCAGAGGCCTTAGGCACACGCTGTTGACGAGAATGAGCGCGGTGGGACTGAGCCTAGACAAGCAGCCGAGAAGCAGGAGTGTACCTACGCCTAGCATAGGAATAGGGTGCACTCCTCTTCCCTCCAAAAAACCTCCTAGATGAGGAGGTAGTAGCAGAAGACGCCCGGCGGGAGAGAGAATCCATAGCATCATTGTGCTTTTTGAGCTGATCAACCAGATCCTCTACTTTCTCACCAAAAAGGTTATCCCCCTGGCAAGGAACATCCGCCATCCGCTGCTGGACCGAATGATCCAGGTCAGAGACACGAAGCCATGAGAGTCTCCGCATCACTATACCTTGGGCAGCGATTCTGGATGTTACATCAAAAGTGTTGAATATACCCCTGGCCAGGAATTTACGACACGTCTTCTGCTGCCTTACCACCTGGCAAAAAGGCTCGGCCTGCTACGGAGGGAGCGCATCAATCAAGCTAGACAGTTGCCTCACCGAGTTCCACAAGTGGATGCTCGTGAAGAGCTGGTTTGTCTGGATTTTGGCAGCAAGCATAGCAGCCTGATACGCCTTCCTCCCAAAAGAGTCCAAGGTTCTAGATTCTCTGCCTGGTGGCGCTGAGGCATAGTCCCTAGTATTCTTGGTTCTTTTGAGAGCGGAGTCCACAATCATGGAATTGTGAGGTAGCTGAGACTTCATCAATCCAGGTTCCCCGTGGATCCGATATTGGGATTCAGTTCTTTTTGGGATCACGGGGTTAGACAGAGGGAACGACCAGTTTCGCATAAGGACTTCCTTCAGTACATTATGGAAAGGAGCCGTTGTAGCCTCTCTAGGTGGAGAACAATAATCCAGGACCTCGAGCATCTCAGCCCTGGGCTCATCCTCAACCTCTATAGGGAAGGGAATAGCAGCAGCCATTTCCCGGACAAAGGAGGTGAAGGATAGACTCTCAGGTGGAGACAGTCTCCTTTCTGGAGAAGGGGAAGGTTCAGAAGGAATCCCAAAGGACTCGTCAGAAGAAAAGTACCTGGGATCCTCCTCTTCCTCCCACGAGCGTTCATCTTCAGTATCGGACAAGACATCCCTCAGAAGCAGTCCGAAACTGAGCCTGCCTCGACGCTGAGGAACAACGTCCTCGATGGAGGTGCCAAGAAGTCGACGCCCGCCTGGACTCCAGTGAAGCTTCCTCCACCGACGTCGAAAGAGAGTCGACTTGGGTGGCAGCTGGCACCGAGGTTGGGGACCTCACCACAGGTGAAGGGCCAGGCACCGCTGTAGCTGACAGTACGGAAGGTGCAAGCACCCCCGACACCGAAGCAGCCTGGCGCAGCAACCCTTCCAGAAGTTCTGGAAGCAGGGCCCTGATGCGCTCAAGAGCCGCCTTCGGACAAGGCTGCGGGGTCGGTATAGGAGCTGGTGGCAGAATCTGTCAAGGCTCGGAAGCAGGTACCGGGCTGCTAGAACGACGCATCAGCAACTCCTGAACAGAGGGGGAGCGATCCTCTTGGCGCCGACGCTTCTCGGGTGCCGAATCCCTCGATGCCCCGGAGCTCCCGGCATTGTGTGTCAAAGGAGAATGATGATGGTGCTTCTTCGCCTTCGCTCGACGCACATCATCGAGACTCCTTGGTACCGATGAGGAAGACGTGAAATCCTCACGTCTCCTCGGGGCCGGGTCTGACAAAGGTCGGTCCCGGGGGAGCCTGCCTAACAGGAGGCCTCGAGACACGTGGAGACCCACTCGATGCCTCACTGCTCCCAGCACGAGTTGGACGTTCCGCAGCCATTACCTTCACTCCCGACGTCGATACGTACCTCAATGTCGACGCTGCCGACCTCGGTACCGATGTCGATGTTGAAGAACCGGACTGTGCCCCAAAAAGCTTCTCTCGTTGGGCCTCTCAAGACGCTTGGGTCCGTTTCTTCATGCGAAGACACAGACTACAAGCGGCTGGGCTGTGGTCGGGCCCAAGGCACTGGATACACCAAGCGTGGGTATCGGTACCCGAGATAGTCCAGTTGCACCGAGTACAACATTTGATGCCGCTGGGTGTCTTCGATGACATGGAAGAAAAAACGGCTTCGGCGAAATCAAAAGACGCCATCGTGCCTGTTAAAAGAAAAAGGGCGGCCACATCGAAAAACAAAGGAAACTTAAAAAGGGCAAAAAAGTAAAGAAAAACTACTAGAGGTTTTTTTTTTTTTTTTTAAACTATAAATTCCACACAAATAAGAAAAGAAAAAAGAAAAGACAAAAAAGTAGATAGAAAACTCTTTCTCGGGCCTGAGAGGAGTGGGGAAAACTCTACTAAACCTCACCGCGGAGAAAAAATAACTGAGTGGGAATGCTCATGCAATGGGTGGGAAGATGGCCATGCATGCGCGGTGCACGCTGCATGTGCGCCAGAAGGCTCTGGTAAATTGCCGGTTTCCCGGGACGACACGGACGTCGACCCCCACATGTGATATCAAGTAGCCTGCTTGTCCTCGGAGAATAAAAGTGTACACACCCTCAGAGTAGAGCCTAAAAATGCACAGTGATAGATCAGGAAAATGTTGAATGTCACATACTATTAATAATTTTTCTATTCTGATAGCAACTTGTCTACAGTTCTGGAATAGTTTTGATATTTGATATAGCCTTCTGCATGATGAGAATGGCTGAATTTTATAAAAAAGGATTTTCTGTATTTTAGAAATATCCTGTTCCTCCCCCCATGCAAAACATCCTGTTGGATGGGGCAGGACCTTGTAGGCCTTGTGCTCAAAGGCTCCATGCTGCATTGACAGCTTTTAAGTATCCTGCCATCCCAATGCCACACCACTGCCCTCCCCCCTCCCTCAAATATGTGTCACTCAAGGTGAATACCTAGTCTGCCTAGTGGTAGGGCTAGCCCTGTTTACATCTAAAATTTCTACATCATTTTTCTAAATCAGCTAATGCATACTATGGTCTACTGTGGAAACTGTTTTTAAAAATACAACTCTTCCTATGGATTAACAGAATCCATTCTTCTCAGACATGTCATGCAGTTTTTGCTTAAAAATTTCTAGATTTCATGATTATGTTATAAATTTTGCATAAACCTAGATCTTCTCAGACAAGGCAGTTTTGTTTGTTAACGTGTTAACAACAGAATAGATACTGCTCTCATCTAATTTTGCAGCCATAAAGAAAAGTTACAGCAACAAAATCCTTCTGGAGGAGTCATCTTCCTGGCAAGAGTAAGGCTGGGCCAAGAAGCAGTCACTTATTTAGTTATCTATTTTGTGCTCATAAGAACCCATTATTGGAATGAAACTGGACTACATACCCAGTATGAAACAATCCTATAGGACTCAGTATTTAATGAGAATAAGCACAACTATGTGCTCTCTCTTCTTTGGATTCAGACTCTTCCACAACACCAAGTGACTCCTTGTGTCAAAATGTTCTCCTGGTTTACTCTTCCTGTACTAGCACTCAGGATGACACCTTAGCAATTCTAATGGCTGATCTGGGTAATCACATAGTTTTGGTATAAAGTTGACTTCAGCCTACTGACTGTTTCAGTCATAAGACCACTACACTTATTCACAAGACTTACACCCTGCTCTCAGAAGAAGACTATGTAGAAATTAGCAATATAGTGCACTGCGGCTGGTCTTCAACGTATAGGCTATTCAGTTGTATAAATACCATGAATACAATCGGCAGGCAGCTCAAAGGCATACCCTGAACACCACAAATTAGCAACATATAAAGAAAGGTACAAAAAGTGCTGGTGGATCACAGCATCATATATAACACCTGTCACAGGTAGAACACAGGTTCCCTAAGCAACAACATCCACACATGCACCCTGTCAGTGGAGTACCATAGAAAGATGGAACGCAGACATGCCCCTATAGCTGGAATTGAAAGGAGCCCATTGGTGATTTTCAGCTGCTGCTCATCTGCTTTTTAAAAAGTTGCTTATTTTTAATTATTTTAAGAGCAGCATGACTTACAATTAAATTCACTCATAAATGGAGAGAAAAGAAATTTCAATAGGAACTGCCTCAAAGATTCTCAAAGCACTTACATTAGTATCATAAAAACATCCCAAGAGACACACAAATAGACATACTTCTCAAAGGCCATCCTGATCCTCCAGGACTTTTACAGTGACTCAGTCTGTGTGGGTAAATCCTTGAAATCAAAGGAGGTTCTGATTTGTTGGCAAAAACAATTTCCCATGATTTCATTGCAGTTCACCAAGACAGAAGTAGTATGATATTGGTATAGATGTACTCAAATCCTTGAAGGTGCTTTTCCAGACGTTTTAACTCATTCACATGCTAATTTGCTGTCAAAGCTGGAAAGTCCGATTGCAAAGGCTTGCAGTGCGCAGAGGGGATAATTAAAGTCTAGCGTGAACACATCTTCTGCCACACGCCCAAACTGCATCACAATGTAGTCAGCTAGAAAGAGGGGAAGAAACCATGTCAGAACTATTTAATCAAAAGTATTATCAGGGAATGAGGAGAGGAAAAGGAAATTGCTTGTAACAGGTATTCTCTAAAGACAGTAGGGTTTAAGTCCTCAAAATATCCACCTGCCTCCCCAAAGAGTTTGCTTTCCCTACTGTAAAAATATGGAACTTAAGTAGACTGGGCATGATGCAACCAGTGCAAGAAATTCTGCACATGTGTGAATCTACCTCCTAACAACCTTTACAAACTTGTGGAACTTTGTTAACACTTTTAATGTATTGGGCTGTCAAATGATGTCAGTACTACAGAATGCTCTCATACAGTTTAATCAGGCAGTCAAGGAAGGTGATAAGAGGTGAGGTTAAGAAGCTGAAGTCATCTGTGGGTGCATGTGGTGCCTTGTAAATGGTCTTTACATACCTGTATATTTTTCTCATTCTAAAAGTTAAAATAAATACAACTCAAAATACATATAAATAGGTGCTTGTTTCATTGACCTGTCCAACATACTCTACACTTTCTAAGTGAAAGATTATAGAAATAATCAAAGAGCAATTCTTAAGAAGAAAACAAAGTTTTAACACCCTTTGTCACAGCAAGCTCAAATTAGTTCTATTTCCAAAAATTGCTTTAACAAGGCCCATACTACATTAAATAGTCTACCTGTATCCAATCACAGTGGATCAGCTGATTCGATTAATCTTGGATGAAGGCTCAAACTATTTCGGTTGTATGAAGTGAATTTGAAGGTCTAAACATATCGAACATGGAGCTGCTGAAAAAGTTATTTAGTCCAAAGTTCAGACTGGAGAAAACTAAGAAAATTGCAATGCATCTGAATATCCCTTAGGGAACTGTTAGATCCATCATTATATGTACACTGGAAACATTTTGGCATCATCAATACACTGTCTTGAGCAAATCAGTACCTATGGATTAAGGAAAATGCTGAGGAAGGCCACTTTGAGACCTAAGTTTATTTCAAAAGAACTACACAGGTCTCTGGTTGAGAAAGGAGAAAATGTAGATTGTTCAATTTTGAGATTAATCCACGCAAACATGGCCTATATGAGAAGGTAGCAAGAAGCAAAGAAACACATTAAGGGATATTGTTTGAATGTTGGTTGAAGGTTTTGTGATCTGGTGAGACCAAAGTGGAACTTTGTTGTCTCGTGGCTATACAACAGATGCAGTGTAAACAAACACAGCATATCACCCTAGCATCATCTCTAGAGAAAAGCATGGTGGTGGCAGCATTAAGTTGTAGAGCGAAGATACTTACCTGTAGCAGGTATTCTCCGAGGACAAGCAGGCTGCTTGTTCTCACGACTGGGTTGACGTCCACGGCAGCCCCCACCAACCGGAACAAAACTTTGCGGGCGGTCCAGCACGCAGGGCACGCCCACCGCGCATGCGCGGCCGTCTTCCCGCCCGTGTGCGACCGTTCCCGCTCAGTTTTTTTTCGATTCCGCGCTGGAGAGAGACATGTTATCGTCTCTCTCTCTCTGTCAGCCCCGGAAACCGGATCACGACCTAGCCGCGAGTTCTTCTCTTTTCGTACGCGTTCGCGCTTCTTTCCTTTCTTCTGTAAAAAAAAAAAAAGAAGTTTGTCCCCTCGTCGTCTTTAGCCGCGGGGGCGCCTCGTTGCGGCCTTGTGGCCGCGCGGTTGTTTCTTTTTTCGGGTGTGCTTTTCACCGCCACCATCGACGACTTTGACTTTGCCAACGCGATTTTTCCGTCGATGTCCTCGAAGGTCCCAAGCGGATTCAAGAAGTGTGGTCGGTGCGGCCGGCAGATCTCGCAAACTGATACTCATGCTTGGTGCCTCCAGTGCCTTGGGCCAGAGCATAATTCCAAGACGTGCACCTTGTGTCTCGGCTTGCGGAAGTGGACACAGGTGGCGAGGCAAGTTCTTCGGGACTGTCTTTTTGGAACTTGCGCCGGCCCCTCGACGTCGATGGCATCGGTGTCGACGGACGGATCTTCGGTACCGGTACTGATGTCGACGAAATCGGCACCGATGGCAACGACCCCAGGAGTACAGGTACCGTTGGCCCCGCCGGCCTACCGGCGATGGCGGGGGTGAGCGGCTGCGCGGGCAATCGGCCCCGGCCACTCCCTCTACCCAGGGCCATCGGGACCGAACCCTGTCAGACCCGATCCCTCGAGGCCGGGGGGGGGGGGGGGGGGTTCTACCTCCTCTTCATCTCTGCCGCCGAGCGCCGATGATGGGCACCGAAAGAAAACCAAAAAGCACCGTCATCGGTCGCCAACGGCGCAAGGGACTACCAGCTCCGGCGCCTCCAGAGAAGATTCGACGCACAGGAAGCGGCAGTGCCGAGAGGAGCATTCCCCCTCGGTTGAAGAGGTGTCACTGCGTCAGTCCATGGGTGTTTCGGTACTGTCTCCTGGACCCGAGCAGCTTCCGGCACTGACACCCACACCGGACCCCCTGCCTTTCCCGACAGCGGGCCTCGATGAGTGCCTCCGAGCCATCCTTCCAGGGATTCTGGAAGGGCTGATGCGCCAGGCTTTGCCGGCACCGGGGGTGCTTCCGCCCCCGGCGCCGTTGATGGAGATGCCGGTGTGCTCTAGCCCGATAACGAGGCCTCCGACACCGACGCCGCTTGCGGCACCGGTGTCGATCGCCAAACAGGTGGAATCCCCGTCGACGTGGATGGAGGGAGCTTCATCCTCGCTGGCTCAGGAGTCCACCGCTCGACGCCATCATCGAGGACATGGTTCCTCGCAGTCGACACGAGCCCAGTTCAGGTCTGAGCTGCAAGAGCTCATGTCCGACACCGAGGAAGAGGCCTCGTGGGGGGACGAGGAGGACCCCAGATATTTCTCCTCAGAGGAGTCTGAGGGCCTTCCCTCCGACCCCACTCCTTCACCGGAGAGGAAGCTCTCGCCCCCTGAGAGCCTCTCCTTTGCCTCCTTCGTCAGGGACATGTCTATTTGAATTCCCTTCCCCGTGGTCTCTGTGGATGAGCCGAGGGCTGAGATGCTCGAGGTCCTCGACTATCCATCACCACCTAGAGAGTCTTCCATGGTGCTGTTGCACAATGTCCTCAAAGAGACACTGCTTCGGAACTGGCTGAAGCCCTTATCTAACCCCATCATCTCCAAGAAAGCGGAGTCCCAATACAGGATCCACTCTGACCCAGAGTTGATGCGGACCCAATTGCCTCATGACTCGGCGGTCGTGGACTCTGCTCTCAAGAGGGCACGGAGTTCGAGGGATACCGCCTCAGCGCCCCCGGGGCGGGAGTCTCACACTCTGGACTCGTTTGGGAGGAAGGCCTACCAATCTTCCATGCTCGTGACCCGCATCCAGTCATACCAGCTCTACACGAGCATTCACATGCGGAATAATGTGAAGCAACTGGCAGACCTGGTCGACAAGCTCCCTCCGGAGCAGTCCAGGCCCTTTCAGGAGGTGGTCAGGCAGCTGAAGGCGTGCAGAAAGTTCCTGTCCAGGGGTATCTATGACACCTGTGATGTGGCATCTCGAGCTGCGGCCCAAGGTATAGTGATGCGCAGACTTTCCTGGCTGCGTGCCTCTGACCTGGACAACCGCACCAAGCAACGACTGGCGGATGTCCCTTGCCAGGGGGATAACATCTTTGGCGAGAAGGTCAAGCAGTTGGTGGACCAACTACACCAGCGGGAAACCGCTCTCGACAAGCTCTCCCACCGGGCGCCTTCAGCATCCACCTCAGCAGGTGGATGTTTCTCCTGGGCCAGGCAGGCTGCGCCCTAAGCCTACAACAAGCGTAGGTACACCCAGCTGGCCCGAAGGCCTCCTCAGGCACAGGGACAGTCCCAGCGCGCTCGTTCCCGTCAGCAGCGTGCGCATAAGCAGCCCCCTGCGCCTCCACAGCAAAAGCCGGGGACGGGCTTTTGACTGGATCCATGGGAACATAGCCGCCATCAAAGTGTCCGTACCGGACGACCTGCCGGTCGGGGGGAGGTTGAAAGTTTTTCACCAAAGGTGGCCTCTGATAACCTCTGACCAGTGGGTTCTCCAAATAGTGCGGTGTGGATACACCTTGAATTTGGCCTCCACTCCACCAAATTGCCCACCGGGAGCCCAATCCTTCAGCTCCCATCACAGGCAGGTACTTGCAGAGGAACTCTCCACCCTTCTCAGCGCCAATGCGGTCGAGCCCGTGCCACCCGGGCAGGAAGGGCAGGGATTCTATTTCAGGTACTTCCTTGTGGAAAAGAAAACAGGGGGGATGCGCCCCATCCTAGACCTGAGAGGCCTGAACAAATACCTGGTCAAAGAGAAGTTCAGGATGCTTTCCTTAGGCACCCTTCTACCAATGATTCAGAAAGACGATTGGCTATGTTCCCTGGATTTAAAGGACGCTTACACTCACATCCCGATACTGCCAGCTCACAGACAGTATCTCCGATTCCGTCTGGGGACACGGCACTTTCAGTATTGTGTGCTGCCCTTTGGGCTCGCCTTGGCACCACGGGTGTTCACGAAGTGTCTCATGGTGGTTGCGGCGTATCTACGCAAGCTGGGAGTGCATGTGTTCCCGTATCTCGACGATTGGCTGGTCAAGAGCACCTCAGAGGCAGGAGTTCTTCGGTCCATGCAGAGTACTATCCACCTTCTGGAGCTGCTGGGGTTTGTGATAAATTACCCGAAGTCCTATCTCCAGCCAGTCCAATCCATGGAATTCATAGGAGCGCTGCTGAATTCTCAGACGGCTCAGGCCTTTATTCCCGAAGCAAGGGTGCAGAACCTTCTATCCCTTGCCTCTCAGACCAGAGCATCTCAGCAGGTCACAGCTCGGCAGATGTTGAGACTCCTGGGTCATATGGCCTCCACGGTTCATGTGACTCCCATGGCTCACCTTCACATGAGACCTGCTCAATGGACCCTAGCTTCCCAGTGGTGTCAAGCTACCGGTAATCTAGAGGATGTCATCCGTCTGTCCATCAGTTGCCGCAATTCGCTGCACTGGTGGACCATTCGGACCAATTTGACCCTGGGACGTCCATTCCAAATTCTGCAGCCCATGAAAGTGCTGACGACGGATGCATCTCGCCTGGGGTGGGGAGCTCATGTCGATGGGCTCCACACCCAGGGTCTGTGGTCCCTCCAGGAACAAGATCTTCAGATCAACCTCCTAGAGCTCCGAGCGGTCTGGAACGCGCTGAAGGCCTTCAGAGATCGGCTGTCCTACCAAATCATCCAAATTCGGACAGACAATCAGGTTGCAATGTATTACATCAACAAGAAGGGGGGCACCGGATCTCGCCCCCTGTGTCAGGAAGCAGTCGGGATGTGGCGTTGGGTTTGCCATTTCGGCATGCTTCTCCAAGCCACATACCTGGCAGGCGTAAACAACAGTCTGGCCGACAGACTGAGCAGAGTCATGCAACCACACGAGTGGTCGCTCCATTCCAGAGTGGTATGCAAGATCTTCCGAGAGTGGGGCACTCCCTCGGTGGACCTTTTCGCCTCTCAGACCAACCACAAGCTGCCTCTGTTCTGTTCCAGACTACAGGCACACGGCAGACTGGCGTCGGATGCCTTTCTCCTCCATTGGGGGACCGGCCTCCTGTATGCTTATCCTCCCATACCTTTGGTGGGGAAGACCTTACTGAAGCTCAAGCAAGACCACAGCACCATGATTCTGATAGCGCCTTTTTGGCCCCATCAGATCTGATTCCCTCTACTTCTGGAGTTGTCCTCTGAAGAACCGTGGAGATTGGAGTGTTTTCCGACTCTCACTTCGCAGAACAACGGAGCGCTTCTGCACCCCAACCTTCAGTCTCTGGCTCTCACGGCCTGGATGTTGAGGGCGTAGACTTTGCTTCGTTGGGTCTGTCTGAGGGTGTCTCCCGCGTCTTGCTTGCCTCTAGAAAGGATTCCACTAAAAAGAGTTACTTTTTTAAGTGGAGGAGGTTTGTCGTTTGGTGTGAGAGCAAGGCCCTAGAACATCGCTCTTGTCCTGCACAGAACCTGCTTGAATACCTTCTCCACTTATCAGAGTCTGGCCTCAAGACCAACTCAGTAAGGAATCACCTTAGTGCAATTAGCGCTTACCATCACCGTGTAGAGGGTAAAGCCATCTCTGGAGAGCCTTTAGACGTTCGATTCATGAGAGGCTTGCTTTTGTCAAGGCCCCCTTGTCAAGCCTCCTGCAGTGTCATGGGATCTCAACGTCGTCCTCACCCAGCTGATGAAACCTCCTTTTGAGCCACTGAATTCCTGCCATCTGAAGTACTTGACCTGGAAGGTCATTTTCTTGGTGGCTGTTACTTCAGCTCGCAGAGTCAGTGAGCTGCAAGCCCTGGTAGCTCATGCTCCTTATACAAAATTTCATCATAACAGAGTAGTACTCCGCACTCACCCTAAGTTCCTGCCAAAGGTGGTGTCGGAGTTCCATCTTAACCAGTCAATTGTCTTGCCAACATTCTTTCCCAGACCGCATACACGCCCTGCTGAACGTCAGTTGCACACATTGGACTGCAAGCGAGCGTTGGCCTTCTATCTGGAGCGGACACAGCCCCACAGACAGTCCGCCCAATTGTTTATTTCTTTTGACCCCAATAGGAAAGGGGTCGCTGTCGGGAAATGCACCATCTCCAATTGGCTAGCAGATTGCATTTCCTTCACTTACGCCCAGGCTGGGCTGGCTCTTGAGGGTCATGTCACGGCTCATAGTGTTAGAGCCATGGCAGCATCAGTGGCCCACTTGAAGTCAGCCACTATTGAAGAGATTTGCAAGGCTGCGACATGGTCATCTGTCCACACATTCACATCACATTACTGCCTCCAGCAGGATACCCGACACGACAGTCGGTTCGGGCAGTCGGTGCTGCAGAATCTGTTTGGGGTTTGAATTCAACTCCACCCTCCAGGACCCGATTTTATTCTGTTCAGGCTGCACTCTCAGTTAGTTGTTCTTCGTAGGTCAATTTCTGTTATGCCCTCGCCGTTGCGAGGTTAAATTGACCTGGGTTCTTGTTTTGAGTGAGCCTGAGAGCTAGGGATACCCCAGTCGTGAGAACAAGCAGCCTGCTTGTCCTCGGAGAAAGCGAATGATACATACTTGTAGCAGGTGTTCTCCGAGGACAGCAGGCTGATTGTTCTCACCTACCCTCCCTCCTCCCCTTAGAGTTGCGTTTTTACTCATTCCTTTGCTTGTCATTCAACTGAGTGGGAACGGTCGCGCACGGGTGGGAAGACGGCCGCGAAGTTTTGTTCCAGTTGGTGGGGGCTGCCGTGGACGTCAACCCAGTCGTGAGAACAATCAGCCTGCTGTCCTCGGAGAACACCTGCTACAGGTATGTATCATTCGCTTTCTCCGAGGACACCAGGCTGATTGTTCTCACATCCACGGCGGCCCCAGGAATGGAGATTTTCCAGCAAAATCTAAAAAAGCTTTGCGACAGCCACCAGGGCGTGGGACAGACGTACTGCGCATGCACGGCCATCTTCCCGCCCGCGCGGGTCCATTCCTGCCTCAGTTAAATGAAAAGCAAATAAAGAATAAAACAACAACTCCAAAGGGGAGGTGGGCGGGTTGGTGAGAACAATCAGCCTGCTGTCCTCGGAGAAAGTGAAGTTACTTACCTGTAGCAGGTATTCTCTGAGGACTGCAGGCTGATTGTTCTCACATATGGGTGACGACAGCCCCAGGATCGGAAATCTTCCTAGCAACAAAGCTTGCTAGAGCACTCACGCGCACGTGCGCGCACCGCGCATGCACGACCATCTTCCCGCCTGTAGCGCAAACGTGCCTCAGTCAAATTACAAGCAAAGACAAGGGAAGACACAAATCCAAAGGGGAGGTGGGCGGGTAGGTGAGAACAATCAGCCTGCTGTCCTCGGAGAATACCTGCTACAGGTAAATAACTTCACTTTCTCCGAGGACAAGCAGGCTGCTTGTTCTCACATATGGGTATCCCTAGCCCTCAGGCTCAGTCAAAACAACAAACAGGGTCAATTGGGCCTCGCAACGGCGAGGACATAACATAGACTGACCTGAAAAATAACAACTAACTGGGAGTTCAGCCTGGAACAGAACAAAAATGGGCCTAGGGGGTGGAGTTGGATTCTAGACCCCAAAAAGATTCTGCAGCACCAACTGCCCAAACTGACTGTCGCGTCGGGTATCCTGCTGAAGGCAGTAATGAGATGTGAATGTGTGGACAGATGACCACGTCGCAGCCTTGCAAATCTCTTCTATAGTAGCTGACTTCAAGTGGGCCACTGACGCTGCCATGGCTCTAACATTATGAGCCGTGACATGACCCTCAAGAGTCAGCCCAGCTTGGACGTAAGTGGAGGAAATGCAATCTGCTAGCCAATTTGAAATGGTGCGTTTCCCGACAGCCACTCCACTTCTGTTGGGATCAAAAGAAACAAACATTTGGGCGGACTGTCTGAATGGGCTTGTCCGCTCCAGATAGAAGGCCAATGCTCGCTTGCAGTTCAATGTGTGCAACTGACGTTCAGCAGGGCGGGTATGAGGATGGGGAAAGAATGTTGGCAAGACAATTGACTGGTTAAGATGGAACTCCGACACCACCTTCGGCAAGAACTTAGGGTGCGTACGGAGGACTACTCTGTTATGATGAAATTTAGTATAAGGAGCATGGGCTATCAAGGCTTGAAGCTCACTGACTCTACGAGCTGAAGTAACAGCCACCAAGAAAATGACCTTCCAGGTCAAGTACTTCAGATGGCAGGAATTCAGTGGCTCAAAAGGAGCTTTCATCAGCTGGGTGAGAACGACATTGAGATCCCATGACACTGGTGGAGGTTTGACAGGGGGCTTTGACAAAAGCAAACCTCTCATGAAGCAAACAACTAAAGGCTGTCCAGAGATAGGCTTACCTACTACACGGTAATGATAAGCACTAACAGCACTAAGATGAACTCTTACGGAGTTGGTCTTAAGACCAGACTCAGCCAAGTGCAGAAGGTATTCAAGCAGGGTCTGTGTAGGACAAGAGCGAGGGTCTAGGGCCTTGCTGTCACACCAGACGACAAACCTCCTCCATTTAAAAGAGTAACTCTTTTTAGTGGAATCTTTCCTGGAAGCACCCCTAGGTTGGGATCCTGGCATAGATGATGATCCTAACTGGGACCCTGTAACTACATTTGATATCTTGTGCTAACCTTTACTTGATACATGGACTACTGGACCTAATAGGTTAGTGTTTGATGACATTGAAATTTTCCAGGGATGTGGACGAATTAAAATTGAACAAGGTACACATCCAATAATCAGACCCTCTACCAAAGAACCTGTATATTTTTGGTATGTTGCTTATAACATTGTTCAAAGTGGGTGGCATCCCTGGTTTTTCATCCGGAGAATTGGAAATAGATATATTGAAATTTATAAACTTTTCTCCATATACAGATTGACCGGTGCCGTACCTCTATTGTCACTATAGATGCTATAGGGGTGTCAAAAGGGGTACTTGATCAATTTAAAGCCAGAAATCATTGTTGTACTTATATTCGCAATAATACTGACCCTGATGGTTCTGTTACGAAGGCCTTACAAGGCCTTTCGGCATTAGCCAGCGAATTAGCTACTAATTCAGGTGGTGATACTGTGGTCTGGTGCGTTATTCCCTGTGTTCGGAGGTTTGTCTTAAGCCTTCTTGTTACTACTCTCAGTACAAGACAAACTACATTTCCACCATGAATTTTGTGTAGGTCTACTGCTATTGATTTTATTAATTTATTTTTTTAGTACTTTTATTGCCTGTAATGCAAGTACACCTCTTTTATTAAAGAAGACATTTATTCTGCTTATGCTGTTTTTAATTGAAATATTATACTTTTTTTAAAGTTTTTTTTTTAATATTTTGCTAATTTGAATAGATAGGTTTAGCTTGGGTTTTTTTTTTTCATTTTCAAACTGTTGTACCTTTCATCGTTGGACCTCGAGTGATAACTAAGCGGACTGTTCTGTACAGGTGATGATTTCTCAATCATCAAGAGGGGAATGAATTGATTTGCTCCATTTTCTGTACAAAGGAAGAAGAAGATTATGTTCTTTTGTATTTTCCAAGATGCTATAAGTCAGCAGGGCCTTCATATACGATTTAGATCTATTACACTCAGAGTTTTGCCATTGTCTTGCTCATAATTATAAGACTGCTGTTTGACCTGCAGCAGTTATTCATTATATTTACTCTAGTAAGTTTGAATTTGGCCAATGTTAACCCTTTTTAAATGCTACAATGAAATATTTCTTCCCTAATAATACTAGTTTTTAGCTATATTTACACAATCACAGTGTGACTAATGATTAGCTCTGTAATAATGATATATTAGTTGATTGCAATCATATGTACTCAAATTTGTTGATTCTATTGTATTACAAATAGACTTAATTGAATTCTCGTGTTTCCAAGTTTCACTCTGCCCCAGAGGGGTAATTGTAGGATAGTTAGGCCCCTTGGGGTGGTTACAGTAAAGGGGAATCCCGACGCTGCATTTCATTCAGCATATATCTATGTATCCGCATGCTGACTCTTGCTGTGGTCTTGTCCCTCATTATGCCAGACCACCCATGTCACCTCAGATATATACATCTCCTTACCAGGCTCTAGGAGCCCTCTGGAATGGATGGCCACATACTAGAAGTCACATGTGCTGGCCCTCCCTACGGGCCTAGCAAGAGGGGAATGTAGAAAAATGCTGTCACTTGCTTTCAGTGAAATACAGGCCAAGGGCTCAGGCTTAGAGCTAAAGAGCTAGGCCTCTAAAAATCATAAGACATTTCACTGTAGTGAAAGCTGAATGAGGTAATTGAAAGCAGACAGAGGGAGGGGGATCTGCTCTATAAACAATAGCTGGACTGGCACTAGCAAGAAGTCACGGGCAAGGATATTTTGGCTAAAAGCAGATAGTGGGTCAAATGCAAGTAGGGCAAGAACATCCTGGGGGGGGGGGGGGGGGCGCTGGAGGGAACTTGGAAGCATGTAAGAATCAATGCTATCAACTGATAATATGTAGAATCATTGCAATCTAAGACGTTGACTTTTAGAAGGTTCTGGCTGATAAGATACAAAGATGGCCAGTGAGAAAGTGAGTGTCCATGGGAATGAATGGTACAAGAAATATATAAAAAGGCAGTCTGATAGGGTATGGGGGTAGAAGGCAGAAGAAAGATGACTGACCGCACTTGCTGTGTGTCGCGGAGTGCTGTTCCACCATGTTCCAGATATGAATGCCTAATTACCTGTACTGCCTTTGGTAAGTTGCTAATAAACTATGTCCTTATATCCACTGAATCCCGGGTGTCCTTCTGATTATGGAGCTTGTTAGTACTCAGACTGTGTAAAACAGTTTGAGAAGATACGAGGTCAGAGTAATTAATCATTTAGAGGGAACATGCAATTCTTTTCATTTTAGTAGAAACTCTATTGCCTCACCTGCCCTAACTATTAATATTACGGCCTTATAGCCTTCTTATAGACTCTACAATATTCATTACCTGCCTGTGCTGGAAGCTGAAGGACTGAGCTCCCGGTGGACAATTTGGAGGTCTGGAGATCAAACTGAGGAAATACCCTAACCAGACTATTTGAAGAACCCACCGGTCGGAGGTTATGAGAGGCCACCTTTGGTGAAAAAATTTTAACCTCGCCCCCGACCGGCAGATCGACTGGCACGGGTACTTTTATAGCGGCTATGCTCAACTGGAGCCAGTCAAAAGCCCGTCCCTTGCTTTTTTGGGGGAGCTGCAGGGGCCTGTCTGGGCGCACGCTGTTGACGTGAACGATCGCGCTGGGGCTGAGCCTGAGAAGGCTGTCGGGAAGGTGGATTGTACCTACGCCTATTGTAAGGACAGGGAGCACTCCTCCTTCCCCTGAAAAAACGTCTACCTGTTGAGGTAGATGCTGAAGGCGCCCGGTTGGAGAGTTTGTCGAGGGCGGTTTCCTGCTGGTGGAGCTGCTCTACCACCTGCTCGACCTTCTCGCCAAAAGTATTAACCCCCTGGCAAGCAACATCCGCAAGCCGCTGCTGGGTCCGATTATCCAGGTCAGAGGCACGCAGCCAGGAGAGTCTGCGCATCTCTACACCTTGAGCAGTGGATCTGGATGCAACATCAAAAGTGTCATAAGCACCCCTGGACAGAAATTTACGACACGCCGTCAGCTGCCTGACCACCTCCGGAAAAGGCCTGGCGTGCTACGGAGGGAGCTTGTCCACTAAGTCCGCCAGTTGCTTAACATTGTTCCGCATGTGAATGCTCGTGTAGAGCTGGTAGGAATGAATTTTGGACACGAGCATAGAGGACTGGTAGGCCTTCCTCCCAAAAGAGTCTAAAGTCCTAGCTTCTCACCCCGGGGGCGCCAAAGCGAAATCTCTAGTACTCCTGGCTCTCTTGACAGCGGAATCCACAACCGTAGAGTCGTGAGGTAACTGCGATCTCATCAACTTGGGTTCTCCATGGATTTGATACTGGGAATCCGCTTTCTTGGGGATGGTGGGATTAGATAACAGTTTCATCCAATTCCTCAGCAGTGTCTCCTTAAGGACATTGTGCAGAGGGGCAGTGAATGACTCCTTAGGTGGTGAAGGATAGTCAAGGGACCTTGAGCATCTCAGTCCTGGGCTCATCCTCAGTTACCACAGGGAAGGGAATGCCCACAGACATTTCCTGGACAAAGGGGGAGAAGGAGAGACTCTCCTGGGAGAAAGCTTCCTCTCAGGTGAAGGAGTACGATCAGAAGACCACAAGACTCCTCGGAAGAGAAATATCTGGGATCTTCCCCTTCATCCCAGGAGGCATCCTCCTCGGTATTGGACAAGAGTTCTCGAACTGCAGTCCGAAACCGGGCCCATCTCGACGCAGAGGAACCATGTCCCCTATGGCGATGTCGAGAAGTCGACTCCCATGCCGGTGGCGATGAAGCTCCCTCCAATGATGTCGACGTGGAGTCGACCTGGGTGGCAGCCGAGGCCGATGCCGCAAGCGGTACCGGCGTCAGGGACCTCACCACAGGAACGGAGCCAGCTGCCTCTTCCATTGACAGTGCCGAGGGTGCAAGCACCCCCGGTACTGAGGTAGACTGACGGAGCAGCCCTTCCAGAAGGCCTGGAAGAATGGCTCGGATGCTCTCCTCCAGAGTCGCTGTCGAGGAAGGCTGTGGGGCCGGTACAGGAGTCGAAGTCAGAATCTGTGTAGGCCTGGGAGGCGGTATCAGGCTGACCGAAGATCAACGCACCGACACCTCTTGTATGGAGGGTGAGCGCGCCTCCCGGCGTCGACGCTTTCCGGGTGCCAAATCCTTCGACGCCCCAGAGCTCCCGGTACCGTGTCTCGAAGGAGACCTGTGTCGATGCTTCTTTGCCTTCGCTCAAAGCACGTCACCTGTACTCCTCGGTACCAACGAGGAAGATGTGGAATCCACATGCCTCCTCAGGGTCGGGTCCGACATTGTTCGGTCCCGGTGGGCCTGCATAGCAGGAGCCTTCGAGACAGGTGGAGACCCACTCGACGGCTCACTACTCCCAGCTAAAGGTGCTGTTCGGACAGCCATTACCTGCGCTCCCGATGTCGATGCCATCCCTGGTTTTGATGTCGACGCCGAGGAATCAGTCGGAGCTACAAAAAGACGGCCCCGAAGAGCTCTTTTCGACGCCTGTGTCCGTTTTTTCAAACTCAGACACAACTAGCAAGCGTCTGGGCGATGGTCGGGCCCAAGGCATTGGCTGCACCAGGAGTGCGGGTCAGTGCCCGAGATCGACCGCTGGCACCGAGCACGCTTCTTGAAGCCGCTGGGAGGCTTTGATGACATCAGCGGAAAAATCGTGGCGGCGAAATCAAACAGCTCGATTGTGCCAACCAAGGCCACAAAAAGGAGTACCATGGACGCGCAGCCAAAGAAGGCCGCAACGGAAATGAAAGGAAACTTAACAGGGGACAAAAACTAAGAAAAGAGGGTTCCTTTCTTTTTTTTTTTTTTAAACTGGAAAAGAAAAAGACAAAAAAAAAGTGAAGTAGAACAAAAAGAAAGCGGTAAATACAACGTGAAGGACGCCTAAGTTTTTCCTGGGACCTGAGGGAGAGAGACCGACATGCAGCCACTCTCCACCGCGGAAAAAGAAAAACTGAGGTGGGAACGGATGAACGCGGGTGGGAAGATGGCCGCGCATGCACAGTGCGTCCCGCGCCCTGGTGGCTGTCGCAAAGCTTTTCTTAGATTTTGCTGGAAAATCTCCGTTTCTGGGGCCGCCGTGGACGCCGACCCACATGTGAGAACAAGCAGCCTGCTTGTCCTCGGAGAATTATGCTTTACAGCAGTGAGGATGGGAAACTTTGTGAAGATTGAGGGAAAGATGGATGGTGCAAAGTACAGGCAGATCTGGGAGAAAATCCCATGACATCCACCTACACACATAGGACAGGGAAGATGATTTGCTTTTCAGCAGTACAATGAGCCTAAGCACAAAACAATACAATAGAATAGTACAGAAAGGAAAAAAGTGAATACCCTTGAGTGGACCAGTCGTATCATAGACCTGAATCCCATAGAAAATCGATGGTACTAGTAGGGTGGTACTTTTATTACAGGATACCCATGTGAAATGCCCAAAAAGGCAGTCCACAGACAAACAAATAAAATTCCCAGCCAACCTGAAAGAGCTTGAGTTATTCTGCCAAGAAGAATGGGCAAAAGCTGAACCATCTAACTGTGCAAAGTTGGGAGACACTTATGCTAAATGACTCCTAGCTATTTTTGCTGCAAAAGAGGCTTCCACCAAATACTATGTCATGGAATATGAAGACTTGTGCAATTTAAAAAAAATCTTGTTTCTTATTCTTAATTATCTTTTGAATATTTATATAATTGTTCTTTCAACATTGAAAGTGTAGAGTATGTTCCTCAAGGCAAGGAAGGTGAAAACATGATGACATATAGCATAAACATACCCAAATATTCAGACTCATTTCCACTCCTCGTTGCTGTTTTATTTCTTTATTTCACAAAGTACTGTATAAATACAATGCTGTTTAAAAAGGAAAGCATGGATAGATGTATAGTAAGATACTATAACAGAGACACAAGCTTGTGGTAGAGAGAAGAGAAAAATCTCAGGGCAAATTTTCCTATTTTCCTCAAGTACCTACTATCATCACCTAAAACTTAGCAAGCTTAAGAACATTTTCAACTGCAAAAATATAAGGACCTAAACTGACAACTAAGATTTAGTCCCCCCTTCCTCAGTTTCAGACTTGTCTTTTAGAAATCAGTACAGTGTTAGGTGGCTAAATGTTTGCCCGACTCTGGGGCCACCCATATTTTCAGTGGTTAAATTTAGACTCTCAGTATGGCATAGAGAACGCATGGATTTTCAATTATTGGAGTAAGCTTAGCTAACCTGCTTTGAAAATCCACCCCAAGTGCTAATGTACTCCATCATGAGGAAATTAAAAAAAAAAACAAGAGCAGAAATGAATCACAACATTTACCCCTCCCCCTTTATAAAGCCACGCTAGCGACTGCCGCGCAGCAATGCTGATTCAGCCCATTCAAAGTGAATGGGCTGTGTCAGTGTTAATGCACTGGCAGCTACAAGCACAGCTATGTAAAAGGGTGTGTGTGGGGGGGGGGGGGGGGGCTTCCATGGACATTTCACAGACTGGAAATACTGCTCTATTTCATACTTGGGAGAGGTGATAGGAAAGTTGAAGGTGTTCTCAATCTTCAGCTTCTCTTGGGCTGACTCCTAGATCCAAAGAGAATTTGTCAGCATCCCTAGCTAGAGGCAGTGAGATGGAACATAGTAAGAAAACGGCTTAATCCATTTTGCATTTGTTTATAAACTTACGATCATTGTCATGGACAATCTGGAAATTCTTCACCGATGCCTGAGTGACTCTCCCATGGAAGTTTAAGACATAAGACTGGGTGTCATCATTCCATACGGGGGCCTTGTTGCGCAGTTCAATGATATTCTCTATATTTTTATTCTGCCATTTGGACAGCAAGGTTTCATGTTCCTGTACATGAAAAAAAACAGATATTTTACACCAAATCAGATCTATATTTGCTTTTCTTATCTATTACTTACCATAAAGGCTCAACATACACAACAGCTCCCTATTTTTGGGAACATGTTAGAAAAAATAGCTTTTCTTTCTCTCCCTCCCCTTTCCTCCTTTTCCTCCTCTCCCTCTCCCCTTTCTTTCTTTGTTCTCACCTCTCAACATTTCAATGCTACTATTTTCACTGCTGGTTCTAAGACAGATGTTCTCTGTCTCAGGGTTCTGCAGCAGAGTTCCTCTGGCTTGGGAGCCCCAGGCTAGATCAAACTGTCTCCAATTTTTTTTTTCCAATTCAGCAGTTACTGGTAAAGATTAAACAACTTCCAATTCTAATCACTAAAGTAAAAATTTTTTGCTATGCTGTATATTAATTTCCTAGCAAGCTATCTTATCCAGAAGGTTAGATTTTCTCTCTGTTCTCCAACTGTCAATTTTTATAGTATGAGGCGTATTTTCAAAGCACTTAAACTTACATGGAGGGACATTTTCGATATGACGTCTAAGTCCGACTTCGGATGTTTTACAAAAAACGTCCAAAATCTGAATAGGGAAGAAGGTCATTTTCGAAAAAAGAAAAACATCTATCTTTTTTTTTTCCGAAAATACTATGGATGTTTTGTGTTTTGGGTGTTTTGTGATTTGGACGTTATTTTTTTTTTTGTTCCATTTTCGAAAAACCGCCAAAAACGTCCAAGTGCAAAACGCATAAAATCAAGCCATTGGGATGTAGGAGTAGTCAGCATTTTTAGTACACTGGTCCCACTGACATCCCAGGACAGCAAAAGGGCACCCTAGGGGGCACTGGACTTCATAAAATACTCCCAGGTACACATCTCAACACTGCTCCCTTACCTTGTCTGCTGAGCCCCACAAAACCCACTACCCCCAACTGTACACCATTACCATAGCCATTATGGATGAAGGGGGCACCTATATGTGGGTACAGTGGGTTTCTGGTGAGTTTTGGAGGGCTCACAGTTTCCTCCACAAGTGTAACAGGTAGGGGGAGGTAGGAGCCTGGGTCCACCTGTCCACAGTGAACTGCACCCAACACTAGACTACTCCAGGGACCTGCATGCTGTTCTAATGGACCTGAGTATAACATCTGAGGCTGGCATAGAGGTTGGGAAGTAATGTTTGTCATCGCTTTTTCGGAGGTGGGAGGGGGTTAGTGACCACTGGGGGAATAAGGGGAGGTCATTTCTGATTCCCTCCAGTGGTCATCTGGTTATTTAGAGCAACGTTTTGTGCCTTATTCATAATAAAAACAGGTCTAGCTCAAAACGTCTTAAGTTTTAGTCCTGGACGTTTCTGTTTTGTTCCATTATGGCTGAAAAACCTGTAAGTCTTAGGAATGCCCAAGTTCCGTCCTGAACACGCCCCTGGCACTACCCCTTGAGATTTGGATGCACTTCTGGTGGACTTCACAGAAAAATGTCTAAAAATAGGTTTCAAAAATATTGATTTTGATGTTTTTGTGAGAAAAACGTCCAAATGCAGACTTATCCCACTTTTTGGACGTTTTTCTCTTTTGAAAATGAGCCTGAAAGTTACATGGAGGGGCATAATTGAAAGGGATGCCCAAGTTTTGCTGAGGATGTCCTCACAAAACGTCCCGGTGGAGGGGCGGGGAAACCCGTATTATTGAAACAAGATGGATGTCCATCTTTTGTTTCGATAATACGGTCGGGGATGCCCAAATCTTGACATTTAGGTTGTCCTTAGAGATGGTCGTCCCTAGACTTGGTAGTTTCTGATTTTCGGCGATAATGGAAACCAAGGACGCCCATCTCAGAAACGACCAAATGCAAGCCCTTTGGTTGTGGGAGGAGCCAGCATTGTTAGTGTAATGGTCCCCCTGACATGCCAGGACACCAACCGGGCACCCTAGGGGGCACTGCAGTGGACTTCAGAAATTGCTCCCATGTACATAGCTCCCTTACCTTGTGTGCTGAGCCCCCCAAACCCCCTCTAAAACCCACTACCCACAACTGTACACCACTACCATAGCCCTTACGGGTGAAGGGGGGCACCTAGATGTGGGTACAGTGGGTTTATGGTGGGTTTTGGAGGGCTCACATTTACCACCACAAGTGTAACAGGTAGGGGGGGGGGATGGGCCTGGGTCCGCCTGCCTGAAGTGCACTGCACCCACTAAAACTGCTCCAGGGACCTGCATACTGCTGTGATGGACCTGAGTATGACATTTGAGGCTGGCATAGTGGCTGGCACAAAATATTTTTAAAGATGTTTTTTGAGGGAGGGAGGGGGTTAGTGACCACTGGGGGAGTAAGGGGAGGTCATCCCCGATTCTCTCCGGTGGTCATATGGTCAGTTCGGGGACCGTTTGGTGGCTTGGTCATAAGAAAAACAAGACTAGGTAAAGTCATCCAAGTGCTCGTCAGGGACACCCTTTTTTTCCATTATGGGTCAAGGACGCCCTTGTGTTAGGCACGCCCAAGTCCCGCCTTTGCTAAGCTTCTGACACACACCCGTGAACTTTGGTCATCCCCGAGACAGAAAGCAGTTGAGGACGCCCAAAATCGGCTTTCGATTATACCAATTTGCGACCCTGTGAGAAGGACACCCATCTTCCGATTTGTGTCAAAAAATGGGCGTCCTTCTCTTTTGAAAATGAGCCTGACTATGGAACTTTGTAAGTGTAAGTGCTTAGAAAATGAGCCCCTATGCAATTAATTAGAAAAAAATGAATTCCAATTTGTTTCACATTTAGGGCTCCTTTTACAAAGCCACACTAGTGATTAGCAAATGCAATGAAGCCCTTTCAGTTTCTACGGACTTCATTGCATTCCGCACGCGGTAATTACTACCACAGCTTTGTAAAATGAGCCCTTAGTTGCTTAATAGGGACAATCTGATCAATAACCCTTTAAATCTTTTTTTTTTTTCTTCAGTAATTCACTAGATATTCTGTTGACAATCCATTAAACAAAGGGATTTTCGTTCAGCTAAAAAAAAAAAAAAAAGCTCAAGTTATTCTTTGGGTGGACCAAATAATTGGTACGCTCAGCTTTTTTTTTGTGTGTGGGGGGGGGGGGGGGGGGGGAAGTGACAGAAAGTATTGACATTTAAACAAGAAACAATTCATCCAAGATTAAGTGAAATAAATTAAACATTATCATTCCAAGTTGAGTTTAAGGACACATAGGACCATAAAGCAAAAAAGGTTTATGATCTACACTGTTAGTGGGTCCTACATTAACTGGGATCAATCCACAACGGAAAGACCCTCAATAATTCCAATGATTTGGATAATTCCAAGTTATCAACATGAAGGTTAAAGTCCCTTATATTCTTATATTCACCAATTTCCAGTGAGAATGAAGATTTAGCCAGTAAATCAAAAAACATGTATCGTCTGGCATTAGGGGACTGAAAAATGAGACAAATGCTAAAATAGTCTATTGATGAAGCTTCTAATACAAGGCATTGATCACTCACTGGATGAGAAACAGGACATTTAAATAAAATTTCCATTCCTCCCACCTTTCAGTCCTTCCCTTGGCTAGTAGATAAAAGTAAAACCTGGAAGACAGCATTGTATACAAGTCAAACTCACATAATGTCACATCCCGCATAATGTTTTATCCCTGGTCAGCACCCATTGTAACTAATAAGGACTTACTTCGCCTACTATTACTCTATGTAATGTGTCACATCAGTTAATGTCAACAATTTTAGATGCTTGGTGGCTAAAAATGTACTGCTTAATGTTACAAAGTCACTATCTGTGTCGCTGGAACAGCCAATCATAATGCTCTTCCTTATCACAACAGATACTAGTTCAGCGGGACCAGTAATCTTTCGTTTTCTGCGGAGCAGAGAGGTTATGTTTTTAATTCTCCATGGTGCAAAAAACTTTAGCCTGTTTGGTGCCTTCCCTTTTCAGGATACAAATGTAATAAATAAAATAAATAAATAAAAAATATTGTTGATTGTGTTTACCATATGGGTGGTATATTGGTGTATTAGGGTCTGCCCAGTGTAACATTTACAGTGCTGCCTTTTCGTGCATAATGTTACTTCACCTAATGTGACCATTTCATTTTGGGGTTTTCAATGGATGGAAATAGCAGTGTTTAATAATTGATAACATTTTTGAACAGTATGCATTGGTTAATATGTGCTTTGAGCAACCACTTTATTCTTTGACAGATGATACATATCTAATATCTAAATTTAATAAAAGGTATTGTGACTATTTTACTTTTACTTATTTTTTTCTGTGTGTTGTCAGACAATTATGGATATAAGCCCCACCCCTGGCACCACCCCTAACTCTGCCCCTTTAGCCTCCCCGAACACTTGGGCCACCGACCGCCTATGCATGAATGCATCAGGACTCTACGTCCTAGTCATCGGTGCAATGTGCACTGAGACCTGTAGAGCAAGAAGCATCGCCATCCTTGTCCCTCCTGTATCTCCTACATGTATACTCAGGCTGGGCTGACCTTCCATGGCTGGGTCATTGCTCAATGTGCAAGCCATGGCGGCCTCAGTAGCCTATTTCTGCTCTGCCTCTAATCAAGACATTTACAAGGGGGCTACGTAGTCTTCTATCCATACCTCCACTGCTCACTACTGTACAAAGCAGCATTCCAGGTGGGATAGCAGGTTTGGACAAGTGTTCCTGCAAAATCTTTTTACTGCTTAAAATCCAACTCCGCCCTCCGGCCGATTATTTCCACCAGGTTCACTATTTCTTTAGTTATAGAATTGAAGTTTATTGTGAGCCTGGTAGCTGTTGAATACCATATGTGAGAACATTCTGCCTGCTTGTCCTCAGAGAATGCTGTTACTTACCTGTAGCAGGTGTTCTCCGAGGACAGCAGGCATATATTCTCACATCCCTCCCACCACCCCTTGGAGCTGTCTTCTTAGCTTTAATACTGCAGTGCTGGTCTGATTTGTAGTCCCAGCTTGTATAACAACGATCACACATCTCATAAATGAAGTCAAATTCTCTGCATAACAGACTATCCACCCTCTCCACCACTCCCTCCCACTTCCCATTCCCCCTCCCTATTGTTCTCCACCCCCGCCTGACCCAAACTCTCTCTCCCTCTCTGCAGAACTTCCCAAGTTCATAGCAAGGTATGAAGGCCCCTTACTCCACCCTAAATGTTCAACCCCTAGATTTATTTATTTAATTTATTTATTCCAAACTTGCTATATCGCTTGAACTGTCGAGTAGGGCTAAGTGGTTTACAGACTAATAATACACAAAAGGAAAAGAACTACAATAATGATAGAAAAGAAACACTAACTGATTGTCTCATCTCATCCCCAAAGTAACTTAATAGTTATTCAGTGCAACCAATCCTTCACACCTCTCTTTAGCCATCTTTCAGTAGAAGTCACTGTGCAACAAACTTTGCCTGAACCCAAGTAAAACCGAGCTTCTCTGGGTCCCTAACACAAGTGGATACATACCTGACATCAAAATCCCTTTTGGGAAGTATGAACTCCCCCTCAAATCACAAGTCAGGAACCTTCAGAATATGTCAAGTTCTCAGGTTCAGAGCCTGCGGGGACGGGCTCTGGAGCAAACATGAGCCCTTGGGCTGCTGACGAGGAGCGACAGCAGCAGGCAAAACAAACCAACCAACCAACACTGGGCTACCACACCAGCATAGGCAAGGACTGCAGGCGCCGCCCAGCGAGCCGGAACACACGGACTGGAACCTCCTGGACTGGAGGCCACCAGACTGATCTGCACTGGACCGGAACACACTGGACTGGAGTACACTGGACTGGTCTGCACTGGACTGGAACACACCGGACTGGAGTACACCGGACTGAGCCACACTGGACTGGAACACACCGGGCTAGAACACACTGGACTGGAGTACACCGGACTGGTCCGCACTGGACCTCAACACACCGGACTGGAACACACTGGACTGGAGTACACCGAACTGCTTCACCTGCACTTAGCCACTGTCCCCCAGGAGTTGAGCCCCCGGGTTCAAGCGGCCGGCAGGACTTACCGGATACAGGATAACACAGGGGCTGGGATACTAGAACAAGCTTGACAGTACCAGGACCAGGAATGGGACTAGGGCTGAGGGATCACCTCAGACCCTGGAATACCACGCAAGCTTGCACAAACCAGGAACACAGGGCCAAGACAAG
Organism: Microcaecilia unicolor; assembly: GCF_901765095.1. NCBI lineage: Eukaryota > Metazoa > Chordata > Amphibia > Gymnophiona > Siphonopidae > Microcaecilia > Microcaecilia unicolor. Next base: position 50,191,471 of record NC_044039.1, on the reverse strand, counting down.
ACGGAAGTGCTCTCAAGCACCAAAGGGAAGGCATGGAAGCCCACAGGGGAAAGCAGGGAAACCCAGCAACTCAGAAGTGTTCCTATAGCGTAACCAGACTGAAGTGCTCCTAAGCACCTAACCACAGAAGTGCTCCTAAGCACTAAACTAACGTGAGTGCTCCTAAGCACTACAGTAACAGAAATGCTCCTAAGCACTACACTAACAGAAATGCTCCTAAGCACTAAACTAACAAAAGTGCTCCTAAGCACTAAACTAACAGAACTGCTCCTAAGCACTAAACCAACTGGAGTAGCAGGTGAGCCACAAGGAGAAAGTAGGAAAGCTAAACACATAAACTAACAAAGGTGCTCCTAAGCACCAAGCTACAGCAGTGCTCCACAGTACTAAACTAACAAAGGAGAAGCAGGTGAGCCACAAGGAGAAAGAAGGAAACCTAAACACATAAACTAACAAAGGTGATCCTAAGCACCAAGCTACAGTAGTGCTCCACAGCACTAAACTAACAAAGGTGCTCCTAAGCACTCCACCAACAACAGTGCTCCTAAGCACTAAACTAATCAGGAGTGCTCCTAAGCACTCCACTAACAGAAGTGCTCCTAACAGGAGGAGTGGTTAGTGGTTAGAGTGGTGGACTTTGGTCCTGGGGAACTGAGGAACTGAGTTCGATTCCCACTTCAGGCACAGGCAGCTCCTTGTGACTCTGGGCAAGTCACTTAACCCTCCATTGCCCCATGTAAGCCGCATTGAGTCTGCCATGAGTGGGAAAGCGCGGGGTACAAATGTAACAAAAATAAAATTAAAAAAAAAAAACAGCACCAAAACCAGAAGTACTTCTAACAGCAAAACAGAAGTGCTTCTAACCGCACCAAAAGGGAAAGCAGGGGAGCCACAAGGAAAAAGCAGGGAAGCTAAACACATAAGTCAAGAGTGCACACGGCACCAACACTAACCTGGACCTAAAGCAAAACGTTGCAAAGGCAAAGGCAGCAAGCTCCCAGGTGGCTAATAAGCTCATCACAGCTGAGCTCAGCTGCAACAATCACAAGGCAGCTACAGGTGAGGCTAGCTGCCAAACTTCCACACAAGACTGGAAGGTTAAAATATCTGGACCGGAATGAAAATAGTCTGGAAAGTCTATGGCAGCCACCGGTTCTGGCCACCAGAGGGCGAGAGGAGCACAATCCAAGGGAAAAAATGCAGCAGCAAGACTCATAGAAGGTTGCAAGTGACGTGACCACATCACACCATTTTTGCAAAAACTTCATTGGCTACCAGTACAATACAGGGCTAAATTTAAAACTATGTCTGATCTTCAAGGCCCTGAAAGGAAATGGCCCCGAGTATCTGAAGAATAGGATGATCCTCCACACACCGCCAAGGACACTAAGGTCCTCCCAAGGACTTTCACTAACTACACCCTCTCCAAAAGACATTACACGATGTGATACCCACAAGCAAGCCTTCTCCAGAGTAGCCCCCACACTCTGGAATGCATTGCCTGAAAGGCTCCGCTTAACACACGACTACCTCTACTTCAGGAAGCAGGTGAAAGCTTGGCTCTTCAACCAAGCCTTTAATGGAAGAAGTAACTAACTTGTTAGTCTCACTCACACACACAAGGATTGACTCAAGCTGCACATAATGCAGCGGGACATGTTTATCCACTCCTACCCTAGCTGAGATAATATTTAACCATCTCTGTGACCTCAGGTGCAACTTTCTTCAAATCAATCACCTTACTTTCTAATTCTTTCTACTTTCTTATTCATCTATATGTTAAAACTTTGCCTTACCTTTCACTACCAATTATAATGTTCTAGTACATATTGTGTTGTCATTGCAAGTAGTATACCATGCCATACTTTGTTTGTATTGTTGTTCGAATATTTTTACTGCTCTAATTGCCTCCTGCTCATGTTTGATCTATTCTTACTGTACACCGGCTTGAGTGAATTTCTTCAAAAAGGCGGTAAATAAATCCTAATAAATTAATAAATAAACATTCTCAATCTCATAATTTATCAGCGTTTTGTCCCACGGGCCTAAGTAGTAGCAGAATGCATCAGCACGTGATTTCTCAGTTCAGTCATCACCTATATCTACCGCAATATTCTGGTCATCCCTCTGCTGCTGAGTGTGGGCTCAGTGTGCTGAACTCCTTCCTCAGTGTCTGCTCAACATGTGGTGTACACAGACCTTTTTTCAGCACACTCTATGCTCCTTGTATTGTGATTACTTTTTTATACCTTCCATCAATTGTCATCAGCAAGCTAAACAGGAACAGCCACTTCTATTGGATATTCTCCTGGTGCAGTGTGGTCAGACCTTCCTTAAATTCTCAAACAGAGCTGCCTTATCCATGGGAAACCCGCGGAACAGGCCCCTGTGGGAATTTTTCAAAAGTCGCGGGTAGCAACATTTTGCAGTTTTTACCGCCGGGTCCTGCGGGTTGGTGGGTTTTTCCTTTTGCCCTCCTATTGGCCAAATTTGACAAATAGGAGGGTGATGGAGGTGAGATACAGTCCACTTTTTAAAAGCTTGGTCGCCCTCCCTCGGACTCATAGACCGACTGACTTTTGAGCTGAGTTGAGTGAGTAAGCTGTACTATGCACCAGCACCACTCACTGTCGCTAGTGGAGAGGAGAGAGAAAGGAGTCCATTGGTGGTGGCAGAGGGCAGGGGAGCTGCTGTGTGCTGCGCTGCTTTGGGGGATATTCTGTGTGTGATCGCCGCCTCTGCCTCATGTGTGACTGCTGCGTACGGAGAATCTTCCTGTCTGAAAAGCTGCAACTGCTGCAGCCCAGCCGGGGGAGGCTCCAGCTGCATTCAGCTCACCCCCCATGCTGCCGCCGGAGTAAGAGGAAGAAAGCCATCGTGCCCGCAATGGTTGGGCTTGCAGTGATCACACAGAGAGAGAGCAAAGGAGGATGGTGTTGAAATGTATTCACAAGGTAATAAGCTGTTCTTTTTCTTCATCTGTATATAAAGGTATGTGGCTTGCTTTTTCATGGCTACGTTTGGCGCTGTGATTGAGTGCGGCAAGGCCTAAATATGTATGTCTGCGCGCACTCTGGGACTCACACCCACTCCAGCGCTACCTCATGTAAAACCCTAGGGGGGGAGGAGAAGAGGTATATGTGGTCTCTTTACCCCATCTCCCCATTTTATAACTTGTTGCATGCTGTATGTTCATGCCGTCTTTCTCTCTCTTTTTAAAAAATTAATATGCTAGTAGATATTTAGTCGCCAGGCTGCAGCTCTTGCTGCAATCAGCTTCAGAGAGCTGCAGGCTTTCCAGGCCCTCGGGTTTGGCCAAGGTGGTTTTATAATGGTTTGGCATAAGTAGGGATGGGTACTTAAAGTACCCTCCGCTCCCCCCCCCCCCCCTCACTCTCTCCTCAAACACTAGCTGACCACTTCCGCGATAAAGTGCAGAAGATTAACCTTGAATTCACTTCCAAGCCTTCTCCTCCCTGTGACTTCTTAACCCACTCCCTCAACCAACCTATCCCGGCCTCCTTTTCCTCCTTCCCTGAGATCACCGAAGAGGAAACTGCTCGCCTTCTTTCTTCCTCTAAGTGCATCACCTGTTCCTCGGATCCCATTCCCACCAATCTGCTTACCAACATCTCTCCTACAGTTAACCCCTCAATCTGTCACATCCTCAACCTCTCTCTCTCCACTGCTACTGTCCCTGACACCTTCAAGCACGCTGTAGTCACACCACTTCTCAAAAAAACATCACTTGACCCCACCTGTCCCTCCAACTACCGCCCCATCTCTCTTCTACCCTTCCTCTCCAAATTACTTGAACGTGCTGTCCACAGCCGTTGCCTTGACTTCCTCTCCTCTCAGGCTGTCCTCGACCCGCTTCAATCTGGCTTTCGCCCACTACACTCGACAGAAATAGCACTCTCTAAAGTCTGGAATGACCTGTTCCTCACCAAATCCAAAGGCCATTATTCCATCCTCATCCTCCTCGACCTATCCGCCGCCTTTGATACCGTCAATCATAATTTACTTCTTGACACACTGTCCTCATTTGGGTTCCAGGGCTCCGTCCTCTCCTGGTTCTCCTCGTATCTTTCCCAACCCACCTTCAGAGTATCTTCTAATGGCTCCTCTTCCACCCCCGTCCCGCTCTCTGTTGGGGTTCCTCAAGGATCTGTCCTTGGACCACTTCTCTTCTCGATATACACCTCTTCCCTAGGCTCGTTGATCTCATCACATGGTTTCCAGTACCATCTCTATGCCGATGACACCCAGCTTTACCTCTCCACTCCAGACATCACAGTCGAAACCCAGGCCAAAGTTTCAGCCTGCCTTTCCGACATCGCTGCCTGGATGTCCAACCGGCATCTGAAATTGAACATGGCAAAGACTGAGCTCCTTATCTTTCCACCCAAACCCTCTTCTCCTCTTCCCCCACTTTCCGTCTCTGTTGACAACACCCTCATCCTCCCCGTCTCTTCAGCACGCAATCTCGGAGTCATCTTCGATTCCTCCCTCTCCTTCTCTGCCCATATCCAGCAGACAGCTAAGACCTGTCGCTTCTTCCTCTATAATATTAGCAAAATTCGCCCATTCCTCTCTGAACAGACCACCCGAACCCTCGTCCACTCGCTCGTTACCTCTCATCTTGACTATTGCAACCTTCTCCTCGCTGGCCTCTCGCTTAGCCACCTATCCCCCCTTCAATCTGTCCAAAATTCCGCCGCACGTCTTATCTACCGCGTGAACCGATACTCTCATATCACCCCTCTCCTCAAGTCGCTTCACTGGCTCCCAATCCACTACTGTACACAGTTCAAGCTTCTCCTATTGACCTTCAATTGCACTCAATCTGCTGCCCCCCATTACCTCTCTACCCTCCTCTCCCCGTATGTTCCCACCCGTAACCTCCGCTCTCAGGATAAATCACTCCTATCTGTACCCTTCTCCACCACCGCTAACTCCAGACTCCGCCCCTTCTGCCTCGCAGCACCTTATGCCTGGAACAGACTTCCTGAGCCCATACGCCATGCGCCCTCCCTGCCCATCTTCAAGTCCTTACTCAAGGCCCATCTCTTCTCCCTTGCTTTTGGCGCCTAACCACCTTCCCCATTCCTGTTACCTACACTGACTACGTAGTCTGTTACCGTTAGATTGTAAGCTCTCTTGAGCAGGGACTGTCCCTCCCCGTGTTTAAACTTGTACAGCGCTGCGTAACCCTGGCAGCGCTATAGAAATGCTAAGTAGTAGTAGTAGTAGTAGGTTTATCAACTAATCCTAAAGGCACCCTGGTTCTGCTCCAACATTTTCTTCACAGTCCTGCATTTTAGCTGCAGATGTAGTGGTGGCATTATCTTAAAGTTTTAACTTTAACTTCCTGGTGCTGCTCAGGCCTCTAACATCATGGATCTTTTAAGGTTGAAGTTGTGTAGTGTAAACAGGTTTTTAACTTCATTATACTCGGCTGGAGTTCAAGCAAATATTTATTGACCAGTGTTGGGCCTAAAATGAATTCTGATTTTTTTTTTAAATAAATTAAGTGCAATACATTTTCATAAATTGTATAATTTTAATCATTTTTCACTATATTTCACAGAATTGGGGGGTGCATGGTTAGAATATAAATTATACAGGGGAAAATTTCAGATATGTAAAAATGTGACTTTTGCCATATCTTAGAATTTAATATTGTGCTTCATGTGCTAATCTGCAACTTGCAAATCCTGTATGAAATTAGTTTCTGTAGTCAATTTTGTGAGAGTAACACTAGTCATCAAGGCCTTTGAAGCAGCTGCTTTCCATTTGTCTTGTCAAATAGATTAAATTCTTGAACCCCCCCCCCCCCCCCCCCACAAATTTAGGTGCATTCTTCACTAGCATTCATGTTTCGATTGGGACAGGCTGGATAATTTGGGTGGAAGCTTTAGGCCTCTTAAAAGTAAATATCAGTAGGGAAATATATATGGAAATGGGGACCGGTTGAAGCTGGATCATCAGAATCTGCCAGATCCAATATTAACTCACATCTAGCTTTTTATGTCCTTCTCTCAAGCTTGTTCTGCATTGATTTGCATTGCAGCAGCTCATACATGCCAAATGTAAATAAACTTTCAAGCAAAAGTTTGTTACTACAAAGTGATGTCATGCTTTAGTACGTGGGGAGAGGAGGGTCGTTGTGAGCCCACCTACCCCCGGTCCTCAAATAGCTATTTTTGCTGTTGGGATAATTTTGGGTTACATTTGCAAATGAGTCATGCTCGAAATTTTTTCACCCTTTTTAAATATGTAATATATTATAATTATTGTTAATAGTAATATTATTATATAGCTATTTTTGGTGTCAAAACTGTTGGGCTATTTTTGGGCACAAATTGGGCTGGAAAAGTTCTGGCCACCTGGCAACTCTGTTCCCAAAGCCTTTGCACAGCAATCACAGAAAGGTCTTGAAATACCTCCGCTTTCTGGTTATTGCAGACTAAGGCCTCTTTTTCTTTAGCTTTCCTCAGCATTAATTTATTTTTTTATTTATTTTTGTTACATTTGTACCCCGCGCTTTCCAACTCATGGCAGGCTCAATGCGGCTTACATGGGGCAATGGAGGATTAAGTGACTTGCCCAGAGTCACAAGGAGCTGCCTGTGCCTGAAGCAGGAATCAAACTCAGTTCCTCAGTTCCCCAGGACCAAAGTCCACCACCCTAACCACTAGGCCACTCCATTATCCTTATAATTATGCAGGCAAATCATGATACCTTTAGGGAGGTCTCTATTATTTGGGCCAGTTCTTTCTCCACCAGCTCCAGTCTATCAGCTCCTTATACACCTGTTGGACTACACGTTCTGCATCACAGAATTCTTCAGTGTCTGACACCTCTCAAATAAATATTTTGTTGCTTTGATCTGTTTTCTAAATCCTCAACATGGCTCAGAAGCTCATCTTGATTCTTGTGGAGCCACTACGCTGCCGAGTGTATGTCTGCAGTCCACAATTCTTGCGCATCTACCCTCCGTTCCACATTTTCCATCTGACCAGCCAGCTCCAATATCTTTTAATTTCCTTAACTGCATCTTTAATATGGCCCATCACCAACTGAAATTCTTTTTTTTATATCAGTCATCCACTCACGTAGGTCATAAGTATCTAAGTATTGCCACACTGGGACACACCAAAGGTCCATCAAGCCCAGCATCCTGTTTCCAACAGTGGCCAATCCAGGTCACAAATACCCGCCAAGATCCCCAAAAAGTACAAAACATTTTATATTGCTTATCCCAGAAAAAGTGGATTTTCCCCAAGTCCATTTAATAATGGTCTATGGACATTTCCTTTAGGAAGCCGTCCAGACCTTTTTTAAACCCCGCTAACCACCTTTACCACATTCTCTGGCAACGAATTCCAGAGTTTAATTACACGTTGAGCGAAGAAAAAGTTTCTCTGATTCATATTAAATTTACTACTTTGTAGCTTCATTGCATGCCCCCTAGTCCTAGTATTTTTGGAAAGAGTAAACAAACGAATCACGTCTACCCATTCCACTCCACTCATTATTTTAGAGACCTCTATCATATCTCCCCTCAGCCGTCTTTTCTCCAAGCTGAAGAGCCCTAGATGCTTCAGCCTTTCCTCATATGGAAGTCGTCCCATCACCTTTATCATTTTTGTCGCCCTTCTCTGTACCTTTTCTAATTCCACTATATATTTTTTGAGATGCAGCAACCAGAATTGAACACAATATTTGAGGTGCGGTCGCACCATGAACTGATACAAAGGCATTATGACATCCTTGCTTTTGATTGCCATTCCTTTCCTAAAAATACCTAACATTCTATTTGCTTTCTTAACTGCCGCAGCACACTGGGCAGAAGGTTTCAACGTATCATCAAGTAGAGGAGTGTGGTAGCCGTGTTAGTCCACTCTTAAGGTTATCAATAGAAATCAAACAAAATAAAACATGGAAAAGAAAATAAGATGATACCTTTTTTATTGGACATAACTTAATACATTTCTTGATTAGCTTTCGAAGGTTGCCCTTCTTCGTCAGATCGGAAATAAGCAAATGTGCTAGCTGACAGTGTATATAAGTGAAAACATTCAAGCATTACTATGACAGTCTGACAGGGTGGGAGGATGGGGGTGGGTCGGAGGTATGCATGGGGACATCAAAGCACATCATTGATATTCTAACAGGGTGGGTGTGGATAGGTGAGGGGAGGGTGATCAACAGAGACATACAGCTTTATGGTTTATAATGGGCTAGGAACCCCAGATCCTTGTTAAGTCCTTTCTGTTGGGTGTTAAAATATTCAATCATTCTGACTTCAAAGGTCTTACGTTCTTGTATGGTTTTAAAGTTACTTTTGAGGATTCTCACTGTGAAGTCACTGGTGCAGTGTCCTGGTCCTGTAAAATGTTGCCCAACAGGCGTGGGAACCCTGCTGGCACCAGTATTGTTTATATGATGTCTATGTAAATTGAATCTTGTCTTAAGCATCTGGCCTGTTTCTCCAATATAGCATCCTTCATTCATTACATTACATTACATTAGTCACAGACACTGCCCACTGCAAACTGTGCAGCTCATCCTCTGACTTGCTCTCACCCGTCACTGGCAGCTCCACCATCTTAGACATATGCAAGGCTTTTGAGCACCCTTGATCCACTGCTCTTTGCAGTTCCTCTGGTTTCTTTACTGCTGGCATCTAAGGCTGCAGGGAGGTTATTACTTGTAATCTGTAAGTAGCAACAGGGATATTTTGCTTTTCTTCATGGATTTAGGCTCTCTGAGGCTCAGAGATCGTGCCTCCATGTTGCCATCTTCCCTGCTGACATCACCGGAAGTCCCAAGACCAAAATTATTTACATGCACACCATGTACAAACATTTCCAGAGGAACAGTCTGAGTAAAGCTGGGGCAGAGCTCTGAAGTACAGTATTTTACAACATGTGCATATACACCCATGGGGCAAATCTTGTAACACAGCATCAAAAAGAGTACACATGTATTTTATAAATACAGCTTCTGATTTTTTGCAATAACTGCAAACCACTGATATTTTTGAACGGGGGGGGGGGGGGGGGGGGGGCGGGCGGGCTCTGCATTTTAGAAAGAAAGTAGTTTTTGCCACCACTGCTGCTGTAGCTGAGCCCTGTGAACTCACACTAGAGTCTGCTGTTGCCTCTTAAGCTTCATTCTTGTAGCACCTTTCTCGAAGCGTACAATTCACTTTTGCCTCCCCTGCTGCAATGAAAATGTATGCAATGTTTTGCTACAACCAGTTTAACAAGACTGAGTGAATGTGAAGGCACATATTTTTGTGGATAAAAGCTGTGTAAATGTGAAGTTCCAATAAAGATGAAGAAACTGGAAAAAAAAAGTTGTGTTGTGTCACTGAATGTAATTCACTTAAATTAACCTCCACAATTTCAAATAATACTTAAAATCAGAAGCTTTATTTATAAAACACACAGGTAAATCACAACATTCCCAGAATGCCTACATACAGACTGCATAAAGTAGTACTATCTTGTGGTGTGAATACAATTTGTGTGTGTATACCTAAGCAAAATTTTAAAAGAGCCTGTTTCTATGAGAAAAACAACAAGTTTTTACACGCAGAAAAAGCTTTATAAAATTATTCCAATAAAGTACTTGCATACATTTTCACTTTCTTTAGAAAAGGTGTAAATTTATCCAAGAGAATTTCTCTGCTGTTACGGATAGTTCTGAGGGACTCATTTTATAAAGGCATATAGGTACTTATGTTGTGTTTATAAAAAGCGAATGCTACATACCTGTAGAAGGTATTCTCCGAGGACAGCAGGCTGATTGTTCTCACTGATGGGTGACGTCCACGGCAGCCCCTCCAATCGGAACACTTTCTAGCAAAGTCCTTTGCTAGTCCTGGAAGCAAGCAAGATGCGGGAGACACCCTCTGACAGACCCAAAGAGGCAAAGTCTACGCTCTCAACATCCAGGCCGTGAGAGCCAGGGACCGGAGGTTGGGATGCAGAAGTGCCCCTTCGTCCTGTGTGATGAGGGTCGGAAAACACTCCAATCTCCACGGTTCTTCGGAGGACAACTCCAGAAGAAGAGGGAACCAGATCTGACGCGGCCAAAAAGGAGCAATCAGAATCATGGTGCCTCGGTCATGCTTGAGTTTCAACAAAGTCTTCCCCACCAGAGGTATGGGAGGATAAGCATACAGCAGACCCTCCCCCCAGTCCAGGAGGAAGGCATCCGATGCCAGTCTGCCATGGGCCTGAAGCCTGGAACAGAACTGAGGGACTTTGTGGTTGGCTCGAGATGCGAAGAGATCTACCAAGGGGGTGCCCCACACCTGGAAGATCTGTCGCACTACACGGGAATTGAGCGACCACTCGTGAGGTTGCATAATCCTGCTCAACCTGTCGGCCAGACTGTTGTTTACGCCTGCCAGATATGTGGCTTGGAGCACCACGCCGTGACGGCGAGCCCAGAGCCACATGCTGACGGCTTCCTGACACAGGGGGCAAGATCCGGTGCCCCCTTGCATGTTGACGTAATACATGGCAACCTGGTTGTCTGTCTGAATTTTGATAATTTGGCGGGACAGCCGATCTCTGAAAGCCTTCAGAGCGTTCCAGATTGCTCGTAACTCCAGAAGATTGATCTGCAGATCGCGTTCCTGGAGGGACCAGCTTCCTTGGGTGTGAAGCCCATCGACATGAGCTCCCCACCCCAGGAGAGACGCATCCGTGGTCAGCACTTTTTGTGGCTGAGGAATTCGGAAAGGACGTCCCAGAGTCAAATTGGACCAAATCGTCCACCAATACAGGGATTTGAGAAAACTCGTGGACAGGTGGATCACGTCTTCTAGATCCCCAGCAGCCTGAAACCACTGGGAAGCTAGGGTCCATTGAGCAGATCTCATGTGAAGGCGGGCCATGGGAGTCACATGAACTGTAGAGGCCATGTGGCCCAGCAATCTCAACATCTGCCGAGCTGTGATCTGCTGGGACGCTTGCACCCGCGAGACAAGGGACAACAAGTTGTTGGCTCTCGCCTCTGGGAGATAGGCGCGAGCCGTCCGAGAATCCAGCAGAGCTCCTATGAATTCGAGTTTCTGCACTGGGAGAAGATGGGACTTTGGATAATTTATCACAAACCCCAGTAGCTCCAGGAGGCGAATAGTCATCTGCATGGACTGCAGGGCTCCTGCCTCGGATGTGTTCTTCACCAGCCAATCGTCGAGATATGGGAACACGTGCACCCCCAGTCTGCGAAGTGCCGCTGCTACTACAGCCAAGCACTTCGTGAACACTCTGGGCGCAGAGGCGAGCCCAAAGGGTAGCACACAGTACTGGAAGTGACGTGTGCCCAGCTGAAATCGCAGATACTGTCTGTGAGCTGGCAGTATCGGGATGTGTGTGTAGGCGTCCTTCAAATCCAGAGAGCATAGCCAATCGTTTTCCTGAATCATGGGGAGAAGGGTGCCCAGGGAAAGCATCCTGAACTTTTCTTTGACCAGATATTTGTTCAGGGCCCTTAGGTCTAGGATGGGACGCATCCCCCCTGTTTTCTTTTCCACAAGGAAGTACCTGGAATAGAATCCCAGCCCTTCTTGCCCGGATGGCACGGGCTCGACCGCATTGGCGCTGAGAAGGGTGGAGAGTTCCTCTGCAAGTACCTGCTTGTGCTGGAAGCTGTAAAACTGAGCTCCTGGTGGACAATTTGGAGGTTTTGAGGCCAAATTGAGGGTGTATCCTTGCCGGACTATTTGGAGAACCCACTGATCGGAGGTTATGAGAGGCCACCTTTGGTGAAAAGCTTTCAACCTCCCTCCGACTGGCAGGTCGCCCGGCACTGACACTTGGATGTCGGCTATGCTCTGCTGGAGCCAGTCAAAAGCTCGTCCCTTGCTTTTGCTGGGGAGCCGAGGGGCCTTGCTGAGTCGCACGCTGCTGACGAGAGCGAGCGCGCTGGGGCTTAGCCTGGGCCGCAGGCTGTCGAGAAGGAGGATTGTACCTACGCTTGCCAGAAGAGTAGGGAACAGTCTTCCTTCCCCCCAAAAATCGTCTACCTGTAGAGGTAGAGGCTGAAGGCTGCCGGCGGAAGAACTTGTCGAATGCGGTGTCCCGCTGGTGGAGCTGCTCTACCACCTGCTCGACTTTTTCTCCAAAAATATTATCCGCACGGCAAGGCGAGTCCGCAATCCGCTGCTGGATTCTATTCTCCAGGTCGGAGGCACGCAGCCATGAGAGTCTGCGCATCACCACACCTTGAGCAGCGGCCCTGGACGCAACATCAAAGGTGTCATACACCCCTCTGGCCAGGAATTTTCTGCACGCCTTCAGCTGCCTGACCACCTCCTGAAATGGCTTGGCTTGCTCAGGGGGGAGCTTGTCCACCAAGCCCGCCAACTGCCGCACATTGTTCCGCATGTGTATGCTCGTGTAGAGCTGGTAGGACTGAATCTTGGCCATGAGCATAGAAGAATGGTAGGCCTTCCTCCCAAAGGAGTCCAAGGTTCTAGAGTCCTTGCCCGGGGGCGCCGAAGCATGCTCTCTAGAACTCTTGGCCTTCTTTAGGGCCAAATCCACAACTCCAGAGTCATGAGGCAACTGAGTGCGCATCAGCTCTGGGTCCCCATGGATCCGGTACTGGGACTCGATCTTCTTGGGAATGTGGGGATTACTTAGAGGCTTGGTCCAGTTCGCCAGCAATGTCTTTTTGAGGACATGATGCATGGGTACTGTGGACGCTTCCTTAGGTGGAGAAGGATAGTCCAGGAGCTCAAACATTTCAGCCCTGGGCTCGTCCTCCACAACCACTGGGAAGGGGATGGCTGTAGACATCTCCCGGACAAAGGAAGCGAAAGACAGGCTCTCAGGAGGAGAAAGCTGTTTTTCAGGAGAGGGAATGGGATCGGAAGGAAGACCCTCAGACTCCTCGTCAGAGAAATATCTGATGTCTTCTTCCTCTTCCCACGAGGCCTCACCATCGGTGTCAGACACAAGTTCACGGACCTGTGTCTGCAACCGTGCTCGGCTCGACTCCGTGGAACCACGGCCACGGTGGGAGCGTCGAGAGGTAGACTCCCTCGCCTGCACCGGCGAAGCTCCCTCCGCCGACGTAGTCGGGGAGCCTTCCTGGGAGGCTACCGCACTCGGTACCACAAGCGGCACCGATGTCGGAGACCTCACCCCGAACAATGGGCCAGCCGGCGCCTCGCTCGACGATACCGGTGGCGCAAGCACCCCCGGTACCGGAGGGGTAGGGCGCAACAGCTCTCCCAGGATCTCTGGGAGAACGGCCCGGAGGCTCTCGTGCAGAGCAGCTGTGGAAAAAGACATGGAAGCCGATGCAGGAGTCGATGTCAGAACCTGTTCCGGGCGTGGAGGCTGTTCCGAGCTGTCCAAAGGGGAGCGCATCGACACCTCTTGAACAGAGGGCGAGCGGTCCTCTCGGTGCCGATGCTTACTGGGTGCCGACTCCCTCGGCGACCCAGAGCTCTCGGTGCCGACACGGGAAGGGGACCGGTGACGATGCTTCTTCGATTTTTTGGAACGAAGCACGTCACCGGAGCTTCCCGGCACCGACGAGGAGGACGTAGAATCCAGCCGTCTCTTCCTCGGGGCCGAGGCTGAAGAGGGTCGGTCTCGGGGGGGCTGTACCGCAGGAGCCCTCAGGGTAGGGGGAGACCCACCCGAAGGCTCACCGCCACCAGCAGGGGAATGGACAGCCCTCACCTGCACTCCAGACGAAGCACCACCGTCCGACAACATCAGCAGACGAGGAGGTCTCGATACCACCGACGCCGATGCAGCCCTCCGATGCAGAGGGCCGATGCCTCGATGCACTCGGGGGCGAGGATGAAGGTCCGGGCGCCGACGACGTCGAAGCAGTCGATATTCCCGGTGCCGATGCCGACGAAGAGCCCGAGAACAAAATGTTCCACTGGGCTAATCTCGCTACCTGAGTCCGCTTTTGCAAAAGGGAACACAGACTACAGGCCTGAGGGCGGTGCCCAGCCCCCAGACACTGAAGACACGACGCGTGCCTGTCAGTGAGCGGGATTACCCGGGCGCACTGGGTGCACTTCTTGAAGCCGCTGGAAGACTTCGATGTCATGGGCGGAAAAATCGCGCCGGCAAGATCAAAACTCGAAATGGCGAAAATGGCACCACAAAAATAGGGGAAGAAAAACTTCGACCGAGGCCTAAATAGGGCCTACCCCGACGACGAAAGAAAACTTACCGGGGCAAAAACTAGAAGTACGGGAAGGGAGAAAACCATAAAGGTCTCCTTCCGACACCTTTTTTTTTTTTTGAAGAACGAAGTCGATAAACGACGCGCGAGGTCAACTTTGGGGCGTGAACGGCGAAACACGACCGTACCGAGCGCGGACAAAAGAAGACTGGCCGGCACGAGCCGGTTCGGGCAGGAAGACAGCCGCGCATGCGCATCGGCACGCGAGGACTAGCAAAGGACTTTGCTAGAAAGTGTTCCGATTGGAGGGGCTGCCGTGGACGTCACCCATCAGTGAGAACAAGCAGCCTGCTTGTCCTCGGAGAATATATGTAAGACTCAATATTTTCACCTCTTTGTGTTGGATATGAGATTGTATTTACCTTTATAAAATGGGAAGTGTTTTGGATATTTCTCTTAAATTCCCTTTTATGAAATTACTCCCTATAAGAATATATTTTAATCCTAATAACAGCACAAGCAGCACAAGATTAAGTACACAAGTATTGCCATACTGGGAAAGACCAAAGGTCCATCAAAAGCCCTGCATCCTGTTTTCAACAGTGGTCAATCCAGATCGCTAACTGCCTTTACCACATTCTTTGGCAACGAATTCCAGAGTTTAATTACACGTTGAGTGAAGAAAAATTTTCTCCGATTCGTTTTAAATTTACTACATTGTAGCTTCGTCACATGCCCCCTAGTCCTAGTATTTTTGGAAAGCGTGAACAGACCCTTCACATCTACCTGTTCAACTCCACTCATTATTTTATAGACCGCTATCATATCTCCCCTCAGCCGCCTTTTCTCCAAGCTGAAGAGCTCTAGCCGCTTCAGCATTTCCTCATAGGGAAATTGTCCCATCCCCTTTATCATTTTCGTTGCGCTTCTCTGCACCTTTTCTAATTCCACTATATCTTTTTTCAGATACAGCGACCAGAACTGAACACAATATTCGAGGTGCGGTCGCACCATGGAGCAATAAAAGGGCATTATAACATCCTCATTTTTGTTTTCCATCCCTTTCCTAATAAGTTATCTATAAAAAAAATTTAGATTTTATTGCTGTGAGAACAGAGAAAAAAAACATTCCATACATATGCACACACATATGTACTTAAGGTATGCTTAGGTTGAAGACGCAGCAAGTTCAGCAACTTTTACAAATCTTCCAAAATTCTGTTTTAATTCAATGTTTAGTATGATTTCCTTACTCTTCACCATAATGTTACACCAGAGGGATCATTTGCACACTGCTATCAAAGTAACTAAAATTTTCCACTAGACCCACTAGTACATGCTCTGTATGCCATTCCAGAATTTGACTGTCCTTACCCCATCAGTACACTCTGCTCTTGTTGCTTCTCTCTTGAGCATTATCCCTACCGTGCTAGTACCAACAGATATTTCTATCTAACCAAATGCTAGCTCACTATCTTACATTAATAGTGGTGACTGTCAGGTCAGCCCCACCACGTTTTAAATATTCTATTTTAGTAAGGCTATGTCATGCACTTGGACCAGAAAGATATTGTAGTATCCACAGTTTTCATGCCAGTTGTGCCCATCTAATATAAAAGCCTACAATATCACCGCCATGTCCAAAGCATGAAATCTGCCATTTTTCAGTTGTGAACATGTCCAGAGCAGAGCTTCCCAGATGAATTTGGGGTTACAACCTGGATGGGCCCTCCAGAGGACATCACTGATGCACACCACCGGTAAGGGGGGGGGGGGGGGGGGGGTAGGGGGGTCGTATGTTTTCTGAGGCTGCATGAATGGGATTATGACCACAGAAAGATTTATTTATTTGGTACATTTCTAAACCGCACTATCCATTAGATTGACAACTACTGGTCTAGAGTTAGTCATCAGGCTAAGATTTGACCAACATGTTTTGAACTTACATTTTGAGGGCTGAATGTAGTTCTCTCATGATTCATATTCATCCCTGGAATGATCACGGTCATTTTTCTGGGACCCTTGAAACCAAGTACATTGGTCTCCTGGAAGACAAGGAGAGGAAAGTTCATTATGAAAGTTTGCTTTTATTCTTTCCAACACAATGGAAATTGGAAAGCATCATAAAAAAGTGGATGAGAATGTCTTATGTCTGGGAGAAAATAACTCTCTGAAAATTTAACGGAATGGGATGAAACATGGTATGGAGGAAAATCTGGTGAAAGATATATTGAGTTTGAATATTGGACCAGGAGTTTGACAGAAATAAGCCTCTGCCTCAAAAAGGAAAAATTAATCCTTACCTGGTAATTTTCTTTCCTTTAGTCCCAACAGATCAATCCACAGACTTGCGGGTTATGCCATCTACCAGCAGGCGGAGATAGCAGCAGCCCCTACTTCAGTATGTTCGATAAAGCAGTAAGAAGGGAACAGAAATATTCCACCTCCAAAATAGCCAACCAGAAAATAATGAAACATGAAGTGCGAAAAGCAACAAACACTGCCACCATTTGCTGTTTCATTCTCGTTTCCTTTTTCTTCCAAAGTTTTTGTTTCTTTTATAAACTGCGCCTGCAAACATATCCAATAGATATCAGGAATCCAGAACCTATAAACACAGACACACAGAAAGGTATATAATCCACAAGAGTGGGCCTCTGGATTAATCTGTTGGGTCTAAAGGAAGGAAAATTACCAGAAAATTACTAATTTTTCTTTCCATTATGTCTCACAGATCAATCCAGAGACTTTCGGGATATACAAAACGGGATAGAGCAATCACTGCAGACAGGACTGAAACCCGAAAGCCGCATCCCCCCTGGTGCACACATCCAACTGATAATGCCTCAGTAAGGTGTGAACAGAAGACCACGTCACCAACCTACAGATCTTGTCCAGGGAGAATGATTGCACCTCGGCAAAGGGCGCAACCTGTGCTATTGTGGAAAGCATTGAAACCTAATGGGGGACACTTCCCAAACAGCACTTAGATGAAATAGTCTCCTTGAGCCAACATGCGATGGTCGCGTTCTATGCCTGGTCACTCTTCTTGTGACCAGTAAACAACACCATAGGCTCCCCGTATAAGAGGCTTGGGGAGGCTTATCGTGGACTTAGAAGCATAGCTAGGTGGGGCGCAGCTCCCCCAAACAGATCTTTAGAAGAGATGCTGCAGTGACTGGTCTCTATCTCCTCCCCCCTCCCGCGCGAGTCTTGTACCTCCCCCCTGCTCTCACCCATCCGTGTGGTCACGCCGGCCTGAGGCGTTCTCCCTCCGATGCCGACGATTCACACAGCCAGCCTTAATCTGCCTGCGTTGGAGCCTCTCCCTCAGATGCGTCCCACCTCTGCGTAAGACAGGAAGTTGCATTAGAGGAGGCGGGATGCGTCTGAGGGAGAGGCTCCGACGAAGGCAGATTAAGGCTGGCTATGTGAATCGCCGGCATCGGAGGGAGAACGCCTGAAGCACTCGTGCAACCCAAAGAAGAGTGAGAAACCACCGCGGAAGAGGGGCTCCCAGAAGAAGAGCTCAAACTCAGCCGGCTCCCGCTGCCGCCCGCCTTTCCAATAGCTGTGTAGGCCATGGTGAACTGGAAGAGATCGGTAAGTACTAAGCAGCGTTGGGACAACCCGCTCCATGCTGCCAGTTCCAACTTCCAGCGCCTCCTTTCTTGGTGTGGAAAAACCTGCTCATAAGGTTTAGTTAAATCTTTTTTGTTAAAATAAAAAATAGGAAAAAAAATTTTGTACAACTGTCATTTGTATATTACAAATGTAGATAAACACTACACTAGCTGCAAATAATACAGAACAATATCAACGATCTCCCCCTCATCTCCCCTCCATTCTTCCCCCCCTCCCCCTATACTCTCTTACCCACCAGGCTCTTAAAGTTTACTTAAAAATAAGTTACAGTCCATTTACTCGAGATCCTGTACAGAGGCAGGAAGAAGAAAAATTAAAACTTGTTGGTTCCTGGATTGGAGGGTACAGGGAAAAGAGGGAGGATCTGGGAGCCCAAGGGAGTAGAGCCTGAGACAATTCAGTTCTGTGGTTCATTTTCTGCCCAATCATAAGTACATAAGTAGTGCCATACAGGGATAGACCAAAGATCTATCAAGCCCAGCATCCTGTTTCCAATGGTGGCCAATCCAGGTCACAAATACCTGCAAGATCCCAAAAAAGTACAAACATCTTATGCTGCTTATCTCAGAACTCCGTTCACTGGGTAAATCTCTCTTATCTGCACCCTTATCCTCCACTGCTAACTCCAGACTCCATTTCTTTTATCTTGCTGCACCATATGCCTGGAATAGACTTCCTGAGCCGGTAGGTCAAGCTCCATCTCTGGCTGTCTTCAAATCTAAGCTAAAAGACCACCTTTTTGATGCTGCTTTTAACTCCTAACCCTTATTCACTTGTTCAGAACCCTTATTTTACTATCCTCACTTTAATATTCCTTTATCTCTTGTTTGTCTGTCCTAATTGGATTGTAAGCTCTGTCGAGCAGGGACTAACTCTTCATGTTCAAGTGTTGCATATGTCTATTAGCGCTATAGAAATGATAAGTAGTAGTAGTAGAGAAGGAGCCAATGCCAGGTGTCAATCCGGTCTTTGAAGCTCCGCCCATCAACGCAGGGAGGAGGACTTGGTGTTTGTGGAAAGTGGAGCTCGGCTCGCTGGTTGCTGCAGGAAAGGTTTTAGAAGAGCGGCTAGTTTTAACCCTGTGACTGGGAGCTGTTCCTACCGATCTTAACCGGGATTTTTAATAAAGCACAATCATCTTATTTTCTTTTCCATGTTTTATTTTGTTTGATTTCTATTGATAACCTTAAGAGTGGACTAACACGGCTACCACACTCCTCTAATAAAGCACAAAAATGTATGTGCGATTAACGGGTGAGAGTAGGGGGGGGGGGGGGGGAAATGGGACTTGATATACCGCCTTTCTGTGGTATTTTGCAACTACATTCAAAGCGGTTTACATATATACAGGTACTTATTTTGTACCTGGGGCAATGGAGGGTTAAGTGACTTGCCCACAGTCACAAGGAGCTGCAATGGGAATCGAGCTTTCTGTCTGATGTAAGCTTAGGAGCTGGGCAGGATTAAGCGTCTAGTAGAGCCTAGGCAAGTTAGCTTTCGGGTCCCCTACCTAATGTAAACATAGTAGATGACGGCAGAAAGACCTGCACGGTCCATCCAGTCTGCCCAACAAGATAACTCATATTTGCTACTTTTTGTGTATACCCTACTTTGATTTGTACCTGTGCTCTTCAGGGCACAGACCGTATAAGTCTGCCCAGCACTATCCCCGCCTCCCAACCACCAGCCCCACCTCCCAACCACCGGCTCTGGCAGAGACCGTATAAGTCTGTCCAGCACTATCCCCACCTCCCAACCACCAGCCCCGCCTATCATTGTGTTGCAGTATAAGACCCAGAGCAAGGTAGGAGCCCTAGGAAACTCTCAGGCAGGCACACATGGAGGGGAATAATCGAAAGGGGTGCCCAAGTTTTCCTGAGGACGTCCCGGCGAAGGGGTGGGGAAACCCGTATTATCAAAATAAGATGGGTGTCCATCTTTCATTTCGATAATACAGTCGGGGATGCCCAAATTGCGAAATTTAGGTCGACCTTAGAGATAGTCATCCTTAGAGATGGTCGTCCCCGATTTTCGGCGATAATGGAAACCAAGGACGCCCATCTCAGAAATGAGCCCTTTGGTCATGGGAGGAGCCAGCATTCGTAGTGCACTGGTCCCCCTGAGATGCTAAGACACCAACTGGGCACCCTAGGGGGCACTGCAGTGGACTTCAGAATTTGCTCCCTGGTGCATAGCTCCCTTACCTTGTGTACTGAGCCCACCAAAACCCACTCCCCACAACTGTACACCACTACCATAGCCCTTATGGGTGAAGGGGGGCACCTACATGTGGGTATGGTGGGTTTTGAAGGGCTCACATTTACCACCACAAGTGTAACAGGTAGGGAAGGATGGGCCTGGGTCTGCCTGCCTGAAGTGCACTGCACCCACTAAAACTGCTCCAGGGACCTGTATACTGCTGTCCTGGAGCTGGGTATGATATTTGAGGCTGGCTTAGAGGCTGGAAAAAATATATTTTTTTTTATTTTTTTGGAGGGTGGGAGGGGTTTAGTGACAACTGGGGGAGTAAGGGGAGGTCATCCCCGATTCCCTCCGGTGGTCATCTGGTCATTTAGGGCACATTTTTGTGGCTTGTTTGTAAGAAAAAAAGGACCAGGTAAAGTCGTCCAAGTGTTCATCAGGGACGCCCTTCTTTTTTCCATTATCAGTTGAGGACACCCATGTGTTAGGCACGCCCCAGTCCCGCCTTCGCTACACCTCCGACACGCCCCCGGGAACTTTGGTCGTCCCTGCGACGGAAAGCAGTTGAGGACGCCCAAAATCGGCTTTCGATTATGCCAATTTGGGCGACCCTATGAGAAGGACGCCCATCTTGCAATTTGTGTCGAAAGATGGGCACCCTTCTCTTTCGAAAATAAGTCTGATAGGCTAGTCCACCCTAAAGATCACAAATGTAAAACTAATCCAGGAATTTCTCCAGTGTATAACAATAGATATCCATCCTCCCACCATTTCTTCCCTCTTCTCAAGGACATTAGCAGGTAGAAAGCTTGCACATGTCAATCTTCCTTATCCTGTCACTTATAAAAGCTCACCCCTACTACTACTACTACTATTTAACATTTCTAAAGCGCTACTAGGGTTACGCAGCGCTGTACAATTTAACATAGAAGGACAGTCCCTGCTCAAAGAGCTTACAATCTAAAGGACAAATGTACAGTCAGTCAAGTAGGGGCAGTCAAATTGGGGCAGTCTAGATTTCATGAAAGGTATAAAGGTTAGGTGCCGAAAGCAACATTGAAGAGGTGGGCTTTGAGCAAGGATCTGAAGATGGGTAGGGAGGGGGCTTGGCGTATGGGCTCAGGAAGTTTATTCCAAGCATAGGGTGAGGCGAGGCAGAATGGGCGGAGCCTGGAGTTGGCGGTGGTGGAGAAGGGTACTGAGAGGAGGGATTTGTCCTGTGAGCGGAGGTTTCGGGCGGGAACGTAAGGGGAGATGAGGGTAGAGAGGTAATGAGGGGCTGCAGACTGAGTGCATTTGTAGGTAAGAAGGAGAAGCTTGAACTGTATGCGGTATCTGATTGGAAGCCAGTGAAGTGACCTGAGGAGAGGGGTGATATGAGTATATCGGTTCAGGCGGAATATAAGACGTGCAGCAGAGTTCTGAATGGATTGAAGGGGGAATAGACGGTTAAGTGGGAGGCCAGTGAGGAGTAGGTTGCAGTAGTCAAGGCGAGAGGTAATGAGAGCGTGGATGAGAGTTCGGGTGGTGTGCTCAGAGAGGAAAGGGTGAATTTTGCTGATGTTAAAGAGGAAGAAGCGACAGATCTTGGCTGTCTGCTGGATATGCGCAGAGAAGGAGAGGGAGGAGTCGAAGATGACTCCAAGGTTGCAGGCGGATGAGAAGGGGAGGATGAGGGTGTTATCAACTGAGATCGAGAGCGGAGAAAGAGGAGAAGTGGGTTTTGGTGGAAAGACGATAAGCTCGGTCTTGGCCATGTTCAGTTTCAGGTGGCGGTTGGACATCCATGCAGCAATGTTGGATAAGCTCCCAGCCCCAGCCCCAGGGCCTTGCTTGATTCTGATTGCAGAAGAGCTTTGCCCAGGCTGTAGTAGACTTTTTACAAGGCAGTGTATGGATGGGGGGAGGGCAGGGGAGAGGAGAGTTGCTGGATATGGGTGGAAGGAGGGGAGAGGAGGGTTGCTGGATATGGGTGGATGGAGGGGAGGGCAGGGGGGAGAGGAGGGTTGCTGGACATGGGTGAAGGAGAGGGCTGGGGGAGAGGAGGGTTGCTGGACATGGGTGGAAGGAGGGGAGAGGAGGGTTGCTGGATATGGGTGGATGGAGGGGAGAGGAGAGTTGCTGGACATGGGTGGATGGAGGGGCGGGCAGGGGGGAGAGGAGGGTTGCTGGACATTGTTTTTATTCTTCCTTTCTATCCCGGGAAGAATTGCCCCTCTCCCACAATGGACATGTGTCCAAATGGACGAGGGGAGTCTCCCAGAAGGCTTAAAATATATTCCTCTAACATGACCTCTTTTATCTGACTCCTGATATCCGTGAATATCAGTAGATGAGTAAGGGTCCTACCCATAACTAATTTAGGCTCAGGAGGTTAAGCATCCTGCTAGTCATTATTTAAGAAGGAGAGAAGACAGATAGAGAGGATAATTACCTTTCTTGTAGCTTACCACAATAACACAGCAGGATCAGGAATACAAGCAGATGGATGGACGGCCGGACAGCACTTCGTGTAGCAAGTCAGAAGGTCTTCTAAAACGCTCAGTTTTTGCCCTCTCTTATATACAATTTCGAGTACATAGAAAACCAATGCATTCCATTGACTCTAATGTAAATTCCAAACTGGCTGACCACAATCTTGCTCACAGGAAAGTCTCCCTCCCCTCTTGGACAGCTAGTTCCCTATTTTCTTTGCACCTGGCATGACTCACTCATTTCTCAACTTGTTTTTCTAACTTAGATTAGAGAAAAATCCACTCTGTAACTGATAGTTTCCATTTTAATTCTCTAATCGTCCATTTTGTTTCATTTTTTTTCTTGACCTAACTTTCCCTAATTTAGCTTATTTAGGCCTCAATCCAGGCTACAAACTAGGCCATACTTCTCCAGTAAGCTCCCAGTTATGTCAGCCATCAAATTTCTGACTCGGCCAAGGTCTGTAATAGTCTGAGCTCTGTGACTGGGCCCTCCACCATTCCAGTGGGGGGGTCTCTGGCTGTACCATAATTATACAACATGGGTGGGTGGATGGAGAGGAGGGTTGCTGGACATGGATGGAGGAAAGGGAAGGGAAAGAGAAGAAATGCTGGACATGGACGGAGGGGGAGGGGGGAGGGAGGAGTGAGAAAGGAGATGAGATGAGGGAAAAGGAAGAGAGTAGAAAAACTGCACATGGATGAAGAAAATAGGCAGAAGCTGGATCCACTGGACAGTCAAGTCTGCGGAGGACCCAGCTTTTACTTATGGATGTAGGACAAGAAATGAAGAAGAAAGGCGGAAAGTAAAGAAATAAATGGAAAGGAAGCCCTGGAAATGGAGTTAAGAGGACAGATAGCAGCAGAATCGCATACTGGGCCAGCATGATCAGAAAAACAAAGGTAGAAAAGATCATTTTCATTATAGTGTTTGGAATATGTCCACTTTGAGAATCAGGTGCTCAACATTAAAAGTTTATATTTATTTACTTATTTATGGCATTTTAGCCCACATTAACCATGAATTAGGGTGTTTTGTGGCTCTACATGAGAATTGTGATATTATGATCCCTTGTTTCATATTGTTGACGGTCTGCATTTTCCGTATGGGTGGTATATTGGTGTATTAGGTTCTGACCAGTGTAATATTTATGGTACAGTAAGGTTCTGAGTGTGTTTTTGCACAAAGTTGTGCATAGTGTTTTGCAGCTGAGCGATTGTGGTTAGTATATGCTTTGAGCAACCACTTTATTCTTTGACATATGATACATAGTAGATGACGGCAGAAAAAGACCAGCATGGTCCATCCAGTCTGCCCAACAAGATAAACTCATATGTGCTACTTTTTGTATATACCTTACCTTGATTTGTACCTGTCCTTTTCAGATACATATCTAATATCTAAATTTAATAAAAAGTTTTGTGACTTTTATTTTTTTCTGTGTGCTACCAGACAATTATGGATTTAAGCTCCACCCCTGGCCCCACCCATAACCATGCCTCCTTAGCCTCCCCAAACAGTTGGGTCACCGACCGCCTATGAACAACACAAAGAGGTGATCTGAATGCCAAAACACATTGGTGACTTCCTTTGGACATCCAATCACTACAGTGAATGGAACTCATCTGGATAATCCACCCTCTGAAAGGACAGGAGAGTAAGCAGTGAGAGATGTCCTATCCAGAAGCTGAAAAGAAGGGTGCTGGAAGGCCCAGAGAAAAAAATTCAGGTTCCAGGACAGAAATTGCCTGCCTGGGAGGCTGCAAATGGTTGACACCTTTAATAAAATGGACTACATTAGGATGAGCTGCCAGAGATCAGTTCTGTAGGCAGCCACAGAAGCATGTATACTATCTGTACAGAAAAAGGCCCAGCACAAGGGAGGACTTAAAAAACACCTGAAAAACCAGTCAGAGAGATTAGCAGACAGGGTTTTGAAATTGCCAATAATGCAGTATTGTGACCATATAGGGACACGGCGATGGATGTGAAAAACAATATGTGTCGGCTGATATGCCTGAGTTGTTATGGACAAAAAAGGAAATATGATCAGTACAGATGGGGAAGTGGAACAGGAAGAACATGGCCTTCACCAGAACAATTGTAAGCTATCAATTATGGACATGTCCACCAGTCAAGGATATTGTGCAGATGCTATATGATGTGATTTTGTGACACATGAGAATCACATGAGAAGTTTGTACACCTCTATAAAAAAAAAAAAGGGGAAAATCAGATGTTGGGGGGAGTCACCAGGAGAGGTTCTCCAATAATCAGTGCTAATTATATTATAGGCTGCTTGTATATATGACTCATATCCTTGCAAGAGACAATAAGGGACAGAGTTGCTCCTAACAGCGCTGTGTGGTGTAAGTTTTGTTATTTATTTATTTATTTGTTGCATTTGTATCCCACATTATCCCACCTTTTTGCAGGCTCAATGTGGCTTACATGGTGCCGGAGAGGTGTTGGTGGGCTCCGGAGTAAACAATTACAGTTACAAGGTTAACTCTCGCCTGGACTACTGCAACTTACTCTTCACCGGCCTCCCACTTAGCCATCTATCCCCCCTTCAATCTGTTCAGCACTCTGCTGCATGTCTCATATTCCGCCAGAACCGATATACCCATATCACCCCTCTCCTCAGGTCACTTCACTGGCTTCCGATCAGATACCACATTCAATTCAAGCTTCTCCTTCTTACCTACAAATGCACTCAGTCTGCTGCCCCTCACTATCTTTCTACCCTCATCTCCCCTTACGTTCCCGCCCGTAACCTCCGTTCACAGGATAAATCCCTCCTCTCAGTACCCTTCTCCACCACCGCCAACTCCAGGCTCCGCTCATTCTGCCTCGCCTCACCCTATGCTTGGAACAACCTTCCTGAGCCCTTACGCCAAGCCCCCTCCCTGCCCGTCTTCAAGTCTTTGCTTAAAGCCCACCTCTTCAATGCTGCGTTCGGCACCTAACCCTTACCGTTCAGTGAATCCAGACTGCCCCAATTTGACTGCCTCTATCGGACCGACCGTTCACTTGTCTATTAGATTGTAAGCTCTTTGAGCAGGGACTGTCTCTCTTTGTTAAATTGTACAGCGCTGCGTAACCCTAGTAGCGCTCTAGAAATGTTAAGTAGTAGTAGTAGTAGGAAAAGGTTCATGTGGAGGAACCTCATGAGGTTCATGTGGTGGGACCACATGAAGGAAATCAAGAGCAGTGGAGTTGTTTGGTGATCATTAACAACTGTAGTGTTATGGTGTCGCTAGGTTCATGCATTTATGTTGGGTCAGGAGGGTATGCCTTTTGAAACAGGTGAGTTTTTAGTTTTTTCCTGAATTGTAGGTGATCGTATGTGGTTTTCACGGCTTTTGGTAGAGTGTTCCATAATTGTGTGCTGATGTAGGAAAAACTAGATGCGTAAGTTGATTTGTACTTTAGACCTTTGCAGCTTGGAAAGTTGAGATTTAGGTATTTACGAGCTGATGCGGTTGTGTTTCTGGTTGGTAGGTCGATCAAGTCTGTCATATATCCCGGTGCTTCGCTGTAGATGATTTTGTGAACCATAGTGCAAATTTTGAAGGCAATGCGTTCCTTGATTGGGAGCCAGTGTAGTTTTTCGCATTTCATTACCATCTAAGAAGGAAATACTAAATAAATCATACAATACACTATATAAAGTAAAAGACACTTTTATATTAGGCTAATATCCTTAATACTGTAGCAAGTTTTAAAATATTGGAAAACTCAAAAACATTAAGATGGAGTCAGCAGTCCAGCAGCGAGAGGGGTGCTATCCAGTCTTTTGCATTGAGTGTCACATGTATGATTATCTCCCAGTTGGTGAGATGTCATATGTTTGCGCCCGATGCAAAGAGCTCCTAGCTCTTAGAGAACATGTCCGTTCTCTTGAGGCTAGAGTAGCAGACTTGGTGGAGCTGAGGGAGACAGAGAGGTACATAGAGGAGACCTACAGGGATGTTGAAGAGAGGTCCCACCTCCAGTCTAGTAGCCCTTGTGCTACCTTGGAGGAGGGAGGTCTCCTAGAAGGAGAGCATCACCCTGGTGAAGTAGGAAGTACTCCTGTAGCCAGGACCTGCCCACCAGGGGATGTACTATCCTCTCGCACTGAGGATATGTCTCCAAGTGCTGCCCGGGAGGGAAAGGTTAGGACAGCTGTTGTAGTTGGTGATTCGATCATTAGGCATATAGATAGCTGGGTGGCTGGTGGACGTGAGGATCGCCTGGTGACTTGCCTGCCTGGTGCGAAGGTGGCGGACCTCACGCGTCACCTAGATAGGATTTTAGATAGTGCTGGGGAGGAGTCTGCTGTCTTGGTACATGTGGGTACCAATGACATAGGAAAATGTGGGAGAGAGGTTCTGGAAGCCAAATTTAGGCTCTTAGGTAGAAAGCTCAAATCCAGATCCTCTAGGGTAGCATTTTCTGAAATGCTACCTGTTCCACGTGCAGGGCCCAAGAGACAGGCAGAGCTCCAGAGTCTCAATGCGTGGATGAGACGATGGTGCAGGGAGGAGGGTTTTAGATTTGTTAGGAACTGGGCAACATTCTGGGGAAGGGGGAGCCTATTCCGAAAGGATGGGCTCCACCTTAACCAGGGTGGGACCAGGCTGCTGGCGTCGGCATTTAAAAAGGAGATAGAGCAGCTTTTAAACTAGAAATGGGGGGAAGGCCGACAGTCGCTCAAAAGCGCATGGTTCGGGAAAAGGTATCTTGCAAAGATACCTCACAAACAGGGAAGATAGGGTTTCTGGATAGTGAAGTTGCACAACAGACCGTGGTAGGCCAGGTGCCCTTAAATACAACTAAAGATCAGACAAAAGATGTCAAATCAATAGTGTCAGGTACTAAGCATCATGCAAATAAGAACAACAAACATACTCTGAAATGTCTATATGCAAATGCTAGGAGTCTAAGAAATAAGATGGGAGAGTTGGAATATATTGCACTAAATGAAAAATTGGATATAATAGGCATTACTGAGACCTGGTGGAAGGAGGATAACCAGTGGGACACTGTCATACCGGGGTACAAAGTATATCGTAATGATAGGGTGGACCGGACTGGTGGAGGGGTAGCATTGTATATTAACGAGAGCCTTGACTCAGATAGATTACAAATTCAGCAGGACACAAATCACACCTTTGAATCACTGTGGGTTGAAATTCCATGTATAAAAGGGAAAAAAATGGTGATAGGAGTGTACTACCGTCCGCCTCGCCAGGATGAGCAGGTAGACACAGAAATGATAAAAGAAATCAGAGATGCGAACAAAATGGGCAATGTGATAATAATGGGTGACTTCAATTATCCAAATATAGACTGGGTAAATGTAACATCGGGACACGCTACAGAGATACAATTCCTTGATGAAATCAAGGACAGCTTTATGGAGCAACTGGTGCAGGAGCCGACGAGAGAAGGAAAAATTCTAGACTTGGTCCTTAGTGGAGCGCATGATCTGGTGAGGGACGTTATGGTACTGGGGCCGCTTGATAACAGTGACCATAATATGATCAGTTTTGACATCGACCTTGAAGTAACTGTACACAGAAAGTCAAATACGTTAGCGTTTAACTTTAAAAAAGGAGACTATGATAAAATGAGAAGAACGGTAAAAAAAAAACTTAGGGGGGGCAACTGAGAGAGTAAAAACTGTACAACAGGCGTGGACGCTGTTCAAAAATACCATCCTGGAGGCCCAGGCCATACATATTCCGCAAATTAGAAAAGAAAGACGGAAGTCCAAAAGACACCCGGCCTGGTTGAAAAGTGAGGTGAAGGAAGCTATTAGGGCTAAAAGAAACGCCTTCAGAAAATGGAAGAAGGAACCATCTGAAAATAACAAGAAACAGCATAAGGAGTGTCAAAACAAATGCAAGGCGCAGATTAAGAAGGCCAAGAGGGAGTATGAAAAAAAGATAGCATTAGAGGCAAAAAACATAGTAAAAAATTTTTTCGGTATATTAAAAGCAGGAAGCCGGCAAAAGAATCGGTTGGGCCGCTGGATGACCGAGGGGTAAAAGGGGCGATCAAGGAAGACAAAGACGTAGCGGAGAGCCTGAATGAATTCTTTGCTTCGGTCTGCACCGAGGAAGATTTGGGTGGGATACCGGTGTCAGAAATGGTATTTCAAGCGGACGAGTCGGAGAAACTTACTGACTTCACGGTAAACCTGGAGGACGTAATGGGGCAGTTCGGCAAACTGAAGAGTAGCAAATCTCCTGGACCGGATGGTATTCATCCTAGAGTACTGATAGAACTGAAAAACGAGCTTGCGGAGCTACTGCTAGTGATATGCAACTTATCCTTAAAATCGAGCGTGGTACCGGAAGATTGGAGGGTGGCCAATGTAACGCCCATTTTTAAAAAAGGCTCCAGGGGAGATCCGGGAAATTATAGACCGGTGAGTCTGACGTCGGTGCCTGGGAAAATGGTAGAGGCTATTATTAAAAACAAAATTACAGAGCACATCCGAGGACATGGATTACTGAGACCAAGTCAGCATGGCTTTTGTGTGGGGAAATCTTGCCTGACCAATTTACTTCAATTCTTTGAAGGAGTGAACAAACATGTGGACAAAGGGGAGTCGGTTGATATTGTGTATCTGGATTTTCAAAAGGCGTTTGACAAGGTACCTCATGAAAGGCTACAGAGGAAATTGGAGGGTCATGGGATAGGAGGAAATGTCCTATTGTGGATTAAAAACTGGTTGAAGGATAGGAAACAGAGAGTGGGGTTAAATGGGCAGTATTCACAATGGAGAAGGGTAGTTAGTGGGGTTCCTCAGGGGTCCGTGCTAGGACCGCTGCTTTTTAATATATTTATAAATGATTTAGAGATGGGAGTAACTAGCGAGGTAATTAAATTTGCTGATGACACAAAGTTATTCAAAGTCGTTAAATCGCGACAGGATTGTGAAAAATTACAAGAGGACCTTACGAGACTGGGAGACTGGGCGGCTAAATGGCAGATGATGTTTAATGTGAGCAAGTGCAAGGTGATGCATGTGGGAAAAAAGAACCCGAATTATAGCTACGTCATGCAAGGTTCCACGTTAGGAGTTACGGACCAAGAAAGGGATCTGGGTGTCGTCGTCGATAACACACTGAAACCTTCTGCTCAGTGTGCTGCTGCGGCTAAGAAAGCGAATAGAATGTTGGGTATTATTAGGAAAGGTATGGAAAACAGGTGTGAGGATGTTATAATGCCGTTGTATCGCTCCATGGTGCGACCGCACCTTGAGTATTGTGTTCAATTCTGGTCGCCGCATCTCAAGAAAGATATAGTAGAATTGGAAAAGGTGCAACGAAGGGCGACTAAAATGATAGCGGGGATGGGACGACTTCCCTATGAAGAAAGACTAAGGAGGCTAGGGCTATACAGCTTGGAGAAGAGACGGCTGAGGGGAGACATGATAGAGGTATATAAAATAATGAGTGGAGTGGAACAGGTGGATGTGAAGCGTCTGTTCACGCTTTCCAAAAATACTAGGACTAGGGGGCATGCAATGAAACTACAGTGTAGTAAATTTAAAACAAATCGGAGAAAGTTTTTCTTCACCCAACGTGTAATTAAACTCTGGAATTCGTTGCCGGAGAAAGTGGTGAAGGCGGTTAGCTTAGCAGAGTTTAAAAAGGGGTTGGACGGTTTCCTAAAGGACAAGTCCATAAACCGCTACTAAACGGACTTGGAAAAATCCAAAATTCCAGGAATAACATGTATAGAATGTTTGTACGTTTGGGAAGCTTGCCAGGTGCCCTTGGCCTGGATTGGCCGCTGTCGTGGACAGGATGCTGGGCTCGATGGACCCTTGGTCTTTTCCCAGTATGGCATTACTTATGTACTTATATGTACTTATGGGTGTTGCACTTTCAAATCGTGTTTTTACGAAGATGAGTCTTGCCGCCGTGTTTTGTTTGGTCTGGAGTTTGAGATTTGGTCTTTCCATCCCGCATAGATTCCGTTACAATAGTCAGCATGACTTAGCACCATTGATTGTATCAGGTTGCGAAATATCTCCCTTGGGAAGAATTGTTTCACACGTTTGAGTTTCCACGTTGTGAAGAACATTCTTTTTGTTGTGGATTTAACTTGGCTCTCTAGCGTTAGATAGCGGTCCAATGTTACACCGAGGATTTTCAGGCTGTCTGAGACTGGGAGGGTGTGATCCAGGGTGCTGATAGTTGTGGGGTTGTCCGTGCTGTACTGGGATGAGAGGATGAGACAGTGTGTTTTTTCGTTGTTAAGTTTAAGTTGAAATGCCTTTGCCCATGCGTCCATGATGTTGAAGCCGATCTTGATTTCATTGGTGATTTCTGTCAAGGTGGATCTATAAGGAATGTATATAGTAACATCGTCTGCATAGATGAAAGGGTTAAGGCCATGGTTGGATAATGTCTTGGCTAGTGGGGTCATCATTAGGTTGAAGAATATTGGCGATAGTGGTGATCCTTGTAGTACTCCACAGTCTGCTTTCCAAGATGATGATATGCTTGATTTTCAATTTACTTGGTATGTTCTTGTGGTTAGGAAACCTTCAAGCCATTTGAGTACGTGTCCTCCAATCCCGAGCTTGTCGAGTACTCTCATTAATATGTTATGGTTTACCATGTCGAATGCACTAGACATGTCGAATTGAAGGAGGAGGATATTGTTACCTGTTGCTATTTGCTGCTTAAATTTGGCTAGGAGAGTGAGTAGTACTGTTTCGGTGCTGTGCAGAGGGCGAAAGCCTGACTGTGATTCGTGTAGTATTGAGAATTTGTCTATGTAGTCTGTAAGTTGTTTGGACACCATGCTTTCCATTATTTTGATTGACAGCGGGATGGATGCTACTGGTCGGTAGTTGGTAATTTCATTTGCTTTTTTCGATGTGTCTTTTGGTATCGGGGTGAGTAGAATGTTGCCATGTTCCTTCGGGAAGAGACTTTGCTGGAGCATATAGTTTAGGTGGGATGTGAGATCTTCTGTGAAGCAATCAGAGGTGGATTTCAGTAGGTAGCTGGGGCAGGTATCTAGTTTGCAGTGGGTGTTGGCGAACCTACTGAGCGCTCAGGCTGTTATGTCAGTGGTTAGGGGGGCAAAGTTCAGCCAGATACGGTCAGCTGGGTATTCTCCTATGAATGGGCCAAGTTCATCACGGAAGTTTTCAATGTCGGAGTTGTCTTTGGGTAGTGTGTTGCGTAGGTTTACTATTTTTTCGTAGAAGTACTTAGCAAGTTTGTGTCTGCGGATGGAATGTCTGTGTTAGTTGCTGTGATCGGGTTGGTATCTAATAGTTTGTTCATGAATTGGTATAATTTCTTCGTGTCTTTGTAGTCTAACCCTATTTTGGTTTTATAGTAAGATTTTTGGTCCGTCTTATTGCGTATTTGTATTTTTTTTGTACTTGTTTCCATGTGTTGAGTGCATGTTCATCTTTTGATTTTTGCCATGCTCGTTCGGATTTCCTGACTTGTGTTTTTAGTTTTTTCAGTTCATCGTTGACCCATGGCATTGAAATATGCTTGTGTGTGGATCTTGTTTGTAGTGGTGCTATTTCATCTAATATGTGTCTGCATCTTTTATCCCATTCCGAGAGATAGTTTAGGGATTCTGTAGGGGTGGGGTACTGGTCTCTTTCCACCCCCTATCTTACTACAACTTGGTGAGCCAGCCAGGAGTCAAACCTAGAATCTTCTGATTTAGTGACAGCGAGCTCATTAAATTGTGGAGACAGTGGGATCCCACGCCTTAAGGAAGAGTTATCCTGGTCATTTGGATCACAAGAGCGATCCTGGTTGTCCTGACCAGAAATGCAATCCCAGGAACTAAATCCAAAAGAGTGGTAAGTGCATTATGGCATCCCCCTTAGAAAAAGTAGTTAATTCTGCACCTGTTGTGGAAAAATCGTTAAGAAAAACATGTGACGTGGCATAGAGGCACAAAGGGACTCACTAATTCTTGGACTAATAATTGTTTAGACACTAGAATGTACGAAAAAGAAAAAGTAAAGACAAACATCATGTTTAAATTATGGTACGCTGTAGCAAAGCATGAGTAGCTTTCTCAGGGACTGAGAGTTGGGGAATCAAATATAACTCAGTCTAATCCCCCTCCCTATTCAAAGACAAATGTTATGGCCCCCTTTGAAGTGTGAGTGAGAAATCTGATCAGATTTATTAACAGAGAGACCTAGTCCCACTGCCTCAGACTTATTCCAAATGCCACAGTCCTATAGCTCCTGAATCCTTGGAGCCTTACTCATTGCAGCCCGAAGAGGAAAAGTGGATGTCTGCTGAAGGAGTCTTTAATTTAAAATCTTTTGTAGGGGAAAGCGAGGGGGCATAGGAATGGGCTACCTTACTTTGCAGTTCCACCCCTGTGGTCCTGGTGAGGGAAAAGGTTGAGGATCCCGAAGCCCCATCTTAAATAGATATATTACAGGTGAAAGGGAACTCCTCACAATCCCAACAGACAGCATGTGAATATATGACTGAACAAGAGCAGTCTGAATTTTATACCCGGCAGAATGGACAGAACGGTTACAAGCCCCACGTAAAACCATGGCCAAAGGATGGTGGGTTAAGTTCTGGGGATCTTAATACTGCCAAGGCTATGTGTTAGAGAAGAATTATACGACTTGAGCAGGAATATGAATTAAATGTGTGAAGGACTAAACCCTAGGGAGAAATCGGAGGAAAATTTAAAGTATGTCCCACTGTATATAGCAAACAGGCAGGGAGAGGCACCAGCGCTATGTTAATTAACATAGCGGCTGACTGGTTCCTGTCCCTGTTTATATCTGTGCTTTGCTGAGGTAGGAACACGCTGGGATGAAATGGGAGGATCCCTAGTGATATTTTATCATGTAGTGAAGAGAGGCTTGCCAAAGTACAGAGTAAGTTAGAGGATGTAGTTGGGCTGGAAGCAAAACCCTGGCCAGAAATAGTGGCACATATTAATCATTTTCTTAAGCACAGACAGGAAGAGAAAGATAAAAAGGTACAGCAAACAAACATAGGGATTTAGAAAACAAACTGGACCTAACCATTCCCAATAACTAGACCAGTTGGCAATGAAGGTAAATGTGGGAGAGAACAAACCCATTTTAGTTGCACACATTGATGGAAAACCTGTTGAATTTTTGAAAGATACTGGTGCGGGAGAAAAAGGAAAGAGTCACAACCCATTAACTAGTAAAACTGCAAAAACTATGAGGCTTTCAGGCAAGTCACATTCTTTGAGATTTACAGTACCTATGGATTTGAATTGGGAGGAGAGTGCATTAATACTTCATTGTTATATGCACCCGAATCCCCCATAAATTTATTGGGGACAGACTTACTAACCAAACTGAATTTGATCATTCACTGTATTCCCACCTCTAAGAATTCTGGGAATCAGGCTATTCGGTATGTAGTATGGAACAGATTTACTGGTGAGCATGCGGATACCAAGATAAGCCCAGAATAGTGGAAGTACAGTATCTTACTTCATACTTAGATGTTGATGAATTGGAATTGCTTCCTTGCCGCAAGTGTGTAATCTGGTGGATGAGGATAGTGGTATTCCATGGGAGGAGGACTCCTATGAAATTGAATTTTTGGGTTATTCATATAGACAATCAGAGAAAGCAGTATGGGAATGTGGGAAAAATAATGCAGAATTATGGATGGGAAATTTCCTCAAAGATTCAAGAACAAAAGCTGGGGATTTGTGGTATGTTCTTGTCAGGGACATGCAGGAAGACAGACTTCCTTTGTATGCATTCCTGCTAGGGGGACAGTTTTAGAGGATAAATACCAAGCTTCCTGGGATATGTACGGCCAGTTTATCCAGGTACAAAAACAGGATGACATCAAGTGGTTACAGGAGGCTGTACCAACAGTTTGGGCAACTCCAGAGAGTCCTTTTGGAAAAGCTGTCTCGGTAGAGGCAGTGGATATACAGTTGAGGGAGGGCTGTGATGGCTCCCGTAGTAAACAGTATTACTTTTCTAGAGCAGCACAGGAAGGAGTCAAGAGAGAAATAGAAGACTTGGTCAAACATGGGATACTGTACATAACATGTAGCCCCTATAACAGCCCCATCTGTTCGGTGTGAAAACCTAATGACAGATGGTGACTGGTTCAAGATTTGAGAGATTTAAATAAAATAGTTAAAGCTGAATTTCCTGTAGTGCCCGATCTTACTCAACTTGATTTCAGGGGAAGGAAAGAAAAACATGTATTTTAAGGTAATGGACTTGTCAAATTTTATTGTATTTCCCTGAGACATACCTTGCAACCATTGTTTGCATTTTCTTATGAACGTCAGCAGTACACATGGTCTCATTTACCCCAGGGATATTGTGAAAGCCTCTCTATTTTTAACAAAGTTTTAAAGTCAGATCTTGAAAAGGTACTTGCCTCTATCCATCCTGATGTTCAAGTGTCAGTATATGTAGATGATATTTTGATTGCTGCCTCTACTAGAGATCATTGTATGATGGCAACTGTTGAAATTCACATGTGTTTGGCTAAAAAGGGCTATAAAGTTAACTTGGAAAAAATGCAACACTGCCAGACCCAGGTTACATTCATAGGGCACCTGTATTCATGGGATTCTGAGCATACCACCAGAACTCTCGTCCATGCTCTCATTACCTCTCGCCTTGATTACTGCAACTTACTCCTCACCGGCCTCCCACTCGGCCATCTATCCCCCCTTCAATCCGTTCAGAACGCTGCTGCACGTCTTATATTCCGCCAAAACCGATATACTCATATCACCCCTCTCCTTAAATCACTTCATTGGCTTCCGATCAGATATCGCATACAATTCAAGCTCCTCCTCCTTACCTACAAATGCACTCAGTCTGCGGCTCCTCACTACCTCTCCACCCTCATCTCCCCCTATGTTCCTGCCTGCAACCTCCGCTCACAGGACAAAGCCCTTCTTCTCAGTACCCTTCTCCACCACTGCCAACTCCAGGCTCCGCTCATTCTGCCTTGCCTCACCCTATGCCTGGAATAATCTTCCTTTACCCATACGCCATGCCCCCTCCCTACCCATCTACAAATCTCTGCTTAAAACTCACCTCTTCAATGCTGCCTTCGGCGCCTAACCGCTCGAGAAATATAAAATGCCCCAATCTATCCACCCTATCAGATTAACTGTTCACTCGTCCTCTAGATTGTTCACTTGTCTTTAGATTGTTCTCTTGTCTTTTAGATTGTAAGCTCTTTGAGCAGGGACTGTCCTTCTATGTTTGAATTGTACAGCGCTGCGTAACCCTAGTAGCGCTTTAGAAATGTTTGTTAGTAGTAGATTCCTGGGGTCTGTACAGGAAAAATATTACTGAAGGTGTTAAATATCACTACTCCCCAGACTGTCCGACAGCTTAGAGCAGTACTGGGGCTGCTAAATATCTGCAAAGATTGGGTCCCCAATTATGCCCATTATACCTGAGCCTTGCGAAAACATTTAAAGGGAAAGGGCCCCACTGATGGGAGATACACAGAAGATACACACTGCAGGAATTAACTAACCTTGTAGCGAATTTTGGGACACTGATTATGAGGCTACATTTTACCTGTTTACGGCTTCA
Organism: Microcaecilia unicolor; assembly: GCF_901765095.1. NCBI lineage: Eukaryota > Metazoa > Chordata > Amphibia > Gymnophiona > Siphonopidae > Microcaecilia > Microcaecilia unicolor. The sequence continues at coordinate 50,155,380 of NC_044039.1, read as the reverse complement.
GACTCAGATACTGCGGCTGCAGTTCTGAGACAAACGGAATGGTAAATATAGGCCTATTCTTTAATGGTCAGCATCTTTTTCAAATAGTGAGATAGGGTTTACTGAGTGTGAGAAGGCTGTTGATGCATGTGCCATGGCCATTCGAATAAACAGCTTAAATTGCTCAAGACAAAGAACTGGTAATGTAGGCTGCTCACGCTGTGAAGACATTATTATCTCTACCTAATCCATCCTGGTCTCCTACCAGGCTTGCACATTACATGACTATAATACCTATGCCCAATGTATCTGTGCAGCCGTTTCCTAAACTGAATCCAGCAGAAGCATTCTTGCTAGCACCAAAAGGACCACAGGTCAGGCTGTAACACATGCTTGTGAACAAGTACAACATCCTTTATTGGTAGTGTCTGCTCCTTTGCCTATTGTTCATTGATGGTTCAGCACGTGGAAACCAAGCAGCTCCTAAAGCTGTAGGGTTTGCTGTGTTGCAAGCTGACCCAGAAAATTTAATCTTGCCACCTTATCCACTACATCAGCAGGCTCCAAATCCCAAAAGATACACTGATCATCTGGTGAATTGGCTGCCTGTGCTTGGCAGTTGCCCATAGCATAGGACACCCTGTGACCATTTAATTTGACTCCGCATATGTAGTCGGAGCCCTGACTACTTATATGACCCAGTGGGTAAGGAGAGGATTTCTTGCTGGTACTGGTACCCTCATGACTCATCAAGATCTTTTACTGTCCATTTTTAAGTTATTCATTAGAAAACAGCAGGCACACATCCCTATTGCTTTGGTAAAGTGAAGTGCTTATTCTATAGATAATAGTGATTGGGTATCAATTCACAACAATGCTTGTGATGTTTCTGCTAAACAAGCATGTGACCTAGAGCCTACAACATTTGAATGGTCTATAATTGCTTTGAAGGTCTGGGAAAACTACAGAGGGAGAAGAACTTATTTGTTGCACCATACCCAGCCAGGTGCCTTTAAAGCAGAACTAGAGAACTGGAAAAGAGCAGGGTGTTATATCTCCAAAGGTGTTTGGTTTCTCCCTAATGGTGCTCCATGCATTCCACTTACTGCATTTTACTTGGTTATTCCAACTGTACACCTGGCATTACATACTTCTGTTCTGGGTATGATGCACCAACTGCAAGGTAAATGGTGGCTTCCTAATATGAAACTTTTGCAGCTGCAGTATGTTAACGTATGTCATGTCTGCCTTTCAGTAACAGCACAACAAAACACAAACGGGCCTCCAGAACACTGGCTTCTTCACTTGTCCCCTGAGGCAGGCGTGGTTTTGCGCCAAAACATGGCCCATGTCGGGTCTTTTCCAATAAGGATTGTACCAGTTCTGGAGCCAGTTTGTGCTTTGTTGTGCTGTGTACTTTTGGACACTCTCTTTTTTGCTATCATGCCTTTCAGTAACCCCATCTTGCAGGCATTCACCACCCCCTTTAGAGGCAGGGCCGCCGAGAGAATGAGCAGCCCCCCCCCCCCCCCGAATCATTGCTACCATGGCTGCTGCCCCCCAAAGGATCACTGCCGTCCCCACCTGCCGCAACTGTAAATACCTTGGCTGGCGGGGATCGCAAGGCCCCGCCAGTAGAAACTCCCTCTAGCCTGCTCTTCTTCACGCTGTCAAATGGCCTGCCCCTGTGGTTGCTTTTTCTCTCACGTCACACATGCTTGGTTTCAAAACTGAGCATGCACAGTCTGAGGGGAAAAGCAGCCTCTTGGCAGGCCATGCGGCAGAGTGAAAAAGAGCAGCACTGGAGGAAGATTTCTTCTCCTGTTGGGGCATTGGGGGGGGGACCCCCACCAGCCTGCTGTGTCTGCTCCTACAGGGCCTCCCCAGCCTCTAAGGGGGGGCCCGGTGCCGGAGTTTTTTCTCTCCTGCTCCTCTCAGGTCACGATCATCCAGGTCCCATCAGGAGTTGGAGACAGAGAGAGAGAGAGAGAAAGAGAGAGAGAGATAGAGAGACCCCAGCACCAGGTCCCCCTTGGAGGCCCAGGCTCGGGGAATTCTGCCCCCCCTCTCGGCGGCCCTGTTTAGAGGAACACATTTCACGGCCACAAGGTCCATTTTTGGAGCTACAAGTTGATTTCACTGATATGCAGACGCTTTGTAAGAGAAAAAGATGCTTACTGGTGTGTGTGTGTATGTGCCCTTACTCACAATGGCTGAAGCACCAGAAAGGAGGATTGTATATACATCCATATAATGCCTGATAGCATGTTGTTTCCTGTATGTGACATAATGCCTTGGCCACTGCCTGTCACTCAGTTTAGGACCCTATTTTGAAAGGCTTGGTCTGAAAGTGTCAGTCTCGCCTTAAGCAGGAAGGATGGATTGTACTGTTTGTACAGAGAAAGGTCCAGCATAACAAGTGAAGCTTTGAAAAACACCTGAAAAAACAGACAGAGAGATTGAGAGCTAACAGGGTTTGTAACTGCCCCCCTCTTGCTACACATGCCAGACCCGCAACCTAGACCTTCAAACAACTCAGGACTAAACCCTATTTGAAGACGTCCTGCAAGAAGGCTAAAATGTGCGAAAGAGACACTTGCAGCGGCTGAACACTTCTGGAAGTACACCAGGATTCAAAGGTGTGCTAGACTCTTGCATAAGCCATTGAAGTAGAACACTTCCTGGCCTGAAGAGTGATAATGACATCCTACAGATAACCTTTCTTCCTTAATCTTGCCCTCTCAAGAGCCAGGCCATAATACCAAAGGGGGAGATATCCTCCATTAGCACTGGACCCTGGCACAAAAGACTTCTCTGAGGGTGAAACTCAATAGTGCTGTCGATTTGAAGATAAATTAAATTGGCGCACCAAGGCCTCCTGTGCTAATCTGGGTCTACCAGAACCATTGGTCCTCGATGAAGGGCTATTCTCTTGAGTAACCTGTTCATCTGTCACAGAGGAAACATGTAAAGGATAACTTCGGCTGGCTAAGGCTGCAAAAGGGCATCACTGGACTCCATGCGGACCTCCTTCCACCAACTGAAGAACCTAGAAGTCTTCACACTGGACCTTGTGGCCATCATATCCAGGACTGGAGGGCCCCACTTTGCTGTAATCAGAGAATATGCTGTCTCGGAGAGCTCCCATTCTCCTGGATCCAAGAAATTCCTGCTGAGGTAGTATCTTCAATGCTTTAGGCACATTACACCTACTACTGCCTATTCTCTAAATCATAATTTGCGAAATTGGTTAGTTCCATCTGCATTCCCTGATATTCATAATTGCATTCTCACATATACTGGGCTTGCACCTTGCGGTTCCTGCTCTGTTTGTAAACACTTGTTGACTTTAACCAGTTTTACTCATGCCTCCACAGGTAGAAAACATACATTGAATTTCTCTGGCAAATACAATTCTAGTCTAGTCATTTAGGTCAACAAATGCCCTTGTGGCCTATTATATTTAGGTAAGACTAAATGTATGCTTAGGACTAGAATTGTGGAACATCGTAGCAGTTTCAATAGAGAAATTAAACCAGTTCGTTTAGTAAGCCACTGGTTAGAAGAACATCATCCGATAGATGACATCCAATTTTTTGTTACTCGTATGTTTAGGAAACCTGGAAAGGAGGCAATATAGATATTTTACTCAGGATGGAGCAGAGATTAATTTTTGAACTTGACACCATTCATCCTTTGGGTTTAAATAAAGAGATTGAGTTTGTACATTTTTTTATAAGTTCTCTGAGTTCTTCTGTTTTTTTTCTGGGGTATTTATTCCTATATGAGTTGGGTTTTTTTTTAATATATGTAGAATAATGTTTTATATTTTCAATACAAAAAAAATTCTTTAAGTTTTATCCAAATGTTTTTATTGTATTTATTGTTTAAATGCTTAATAGTCTTAAGAATTTTAAGTTTTTAGATGATATTTTACCATATTTCTCACATATTTAGTTTGAGATCTAGACATTATGATTTTAAGATGATTCTTATTCATTTTTGCTGATGTATTTGAATTATTTATTATATTGAGATCCATTATTTCAATTTTAAACATTGTATTTATGTTCCTCATGATTACAATTTTACCCCATTTAATAAGTTGGCGTAGCCGCACGGCTTAGTAAACAGGGGGGTTAGTGTGTTCTGGTTGTTGGCATGTTTATGTATTTGAGTAATTTATTTATTATATTAAGAATCATTGTTTCAATTTTAACATTGTATTTATGCTGCTCATGATAATTTTTGTGTGCTCTCCTTTTTGTTTTGGCACGGTCGTCATAAAACAACAATTTTTTATGGATTGCTATTTCCTTTTATGATGTTCCTTTCATTTAAATATACTGCCCTTATAAGTAAAAAGTACTGAACATTATTTTCACTTATTAGTATTTATCAGTATTGTTCACCTTACTTTGTCTTTCACATATATTTCTCGCGTCATGTTTGTTTTTCAATATGTCTGTTTTTATTATGTTCAATTTGGCACATATTGCTGGCTCCAACTGTTGGCAGTCGCACATTGTTATACATGTGGAGAAGTGGCCTAATGGTTAGAGCACCGGTCTTGCAATCCAGAGGTGGCTGGTTCAAATCCCACTGCTGCTCCTTGTGATCTTGGGCAAGTCACTTAATCCTCCATTGCCTCAAGTACAAACTAAATCCTCCATTGCCTCAAGTACAAACTAAGATTGTGAGCCCTCCTGGGACAGAGAAATATCCAGAGTACCTGAATGAAACTCACCTTGAGCTACTACTGAAAAAGGTGTGAGCAAAATCTAAATAAATAAATAAATGTTTTACATCCTATCACTATTCATTGTTTAAGCATTGTGTGTATCCTTTTTAAAATGGAAGTAAGTTTTGGTGCCAGTTTCTAGTCCTCTATGGACCCACAGTGCTGCTTTAGCTATTACATGATTTACTGAGACTGCGGTACGGTTAATTTTATTTTTAGCTCATGAAACTTGAACACATTGTGCAGTCTATTTTTAACAAAGTCTCTCTTTCTAGAATATAGTCGAACAGTATTTAAAGTGTTCTTTACTGTCAGGACTGCGTTTTTAACTGGAATAGCATTTACAATTTAGTTTGTATATTACTGAACAATATTATGCTTATTCATAATCAGTTTTATATAATTTTAATTTTAGGCATTATAGTCCTACGAGCATATTCTGCATTTCTACAAACTTACTTCATTTGTATATTTAGCGATTCATGCTTTTATTATTTTTTTCTTTTTAGCTGTATTTAGTATCGCTTCTAGAGTGTTTTCCAAGCTTTATGGTTAATGCCATCTCTTTGTGCTACTTCTTCTTTTGCATATTTTGCATCTGGCATTTATTATGTTTTTGTTAATTATTACCTTTTCACTTATTAGAATGTTTTGCAGCACTGCTTCCCCTCATCTGCCTTAGCATGGTGTACTCAGTATATATCCTGATCCGTGCAATGCTTCTCAATATTTTGAATCATAGGGTTTGATATACAGCTTTGACTTAATATTTTTGTATTTGGCATTTTTATTAAGTACATTTTTTTATTAATTAGATTCATCCATATCTGTTTTCTAAGTGCCTTCTGAGAGCTATCGTTAATATTTTTTGAGCACACATTGATACCTCTTATTTATTTATTACATTTGTATCCCGCTCTTTCCCACATACAGCAGGTCCAGTGCAGCTTACATAGTAAAAGAAAGCATCTTACATGGTAAAGAATACAGTTAATGCGCATGTGTGGGCATCTTTTTGACGTTTCCACTGGCTGCTTGCTGGTATCGAGTTTCTGACTACTTGCTGTAGCTGGTAAGGAGTTTTATACTTTCTTTCTTTTTGTAATGGTGTTTTAAAATTTAAGGTAGATTAGAATATGTAGTTATCTATACACTGTGTTTTGATATAGATTGAAAGACCCTTGAAGACGCTTTATTTAGCGAAAAATGATCGTGTCGGGTTCTTCTGTGGCATGTTGAACATTTGATCAAAGTTGAACATACATGTCAGGCAAAGTCCTGAGTACGTGGATCCTGGGTTTGAGTTCGACTATCATAGAAGTTTACAGCCACCTCATTGATTGAACCGTGATAGCACAGTGTGTGAGTGCTCATCATTAAAGACTGGCGTTTCGGGGGGTCACGTGACGCTATGAGTGGGAGTGGGCGCTAGTTGGATCGCTCCTGCCTTCTCCTCAAACATCTAGGCAAAAAATCGCTGCAAACAAAGATTAACATCCTGCTAACTGAGAGCGAACAATAGCCGAACTCACAGTGAACGGATTGAGTGCAGAAGGTTACGGCAATGGCGACAAAAAACACAAGAAAAGAAAAAGAAAAAACTCGCCTAGTTGGAGACAAAATGGCGGCGCCGGTGAGCCCGGGAACGTCGGAGGTGGGGTCCGCCTGGGCCGCGGAAATTGTGGGAGAAGTTACACAAGCGCTAGAGGTAATATTAGATAAAAAACTGAGTTCCCTGGACAACAAGTTGGAATCCCTTAATAACAGTATAGCCCAAATACAAACGGATATGGCGCAATATCAACAGCGGGCCAGTGAAACGGAAGACCGAGTCACTGTACTAGAAGCAGAGATAAATCAACTGAAGAAAACAATTACCTCATACGACGACAAACTCGAAGACCTAGAAAATAGGTCGAGGAGGAACAACCTCCGAATTGTGGGACTAACTGAAGGGCAAGGAGATCGTGAACTCAGCAAATTTCTTGAAACGTGGTTCACAGCAGAACTGGAGTTACCTGAGATGTTGGGGCCGCTAAGAATCGAGCGTGCACATCGACTAGGGCCGAAGAACGTGGCGGAGGGAAGACCACGTGTAGTCATCTGCAAAATTCTCAATTTCAGTCACAAAAACGCCATACTGCAAGCCCTGCGCAACGGCAAAGAACTATACAGCGGGAACCGCAAAGTTCTTTGCTTTCAAGATTATTCATCGGCGGTGGCGGCGCAAAGAAAAAAGTTTTCATCGATATGCTCAGCGTTAGTGAATAAAAAGATTAAGTTTGCGCTATTATACCCTGCAAAGTTGAGAATCATTCATTCTTCGGGCACAAAGTTGTTTACCACTATGGAAGAAGCAAAACTATTTGTGCAACAGATGGAAGAGAGGCCGGAAACTTGAGAGCTAAGGATTGCACTGCTGAAAAAAAGACATTTTCTAACTGACTTCGCTAAATGCTTGAGAAAAAAGTATAAAGAAGAGACCTATAATTGAAATGAGAATTATAAACAGAGGATGTTGGGGCAGATGATACATAAAAGAGACTATCAATGGACACACTGAACAGCGACACAAATTGGATTTAAGGTGGACATAATGCACACTGAAACCATTAGAGGGCCAATTGAAACACAAACAGGATAACAGGAAAGGACGATCTAAGCATGAAAAGTGGCCAAGAATCTTGGATATTAGGAAAGTATGTTATAATAGATATAGTATAAGGATATTAAGATATTACTTTTGTTGTTAGATATTTGATACTGCAGATAATGTAAGCTGCAAGGCCTGAAATCAGTTAAATTAGATTTGAAAGTATTACAATCTAGGTTTGAAAGAATCTGACAACACTAAGATCTCATAAGACTAATACTACTCTTGATTAACAATTGTAGAGACTGGCAAATTTAAAAGTCAAATGAGATGGGGGACTGAATGATAAAGAGGTAATACATACTCACACAATCATAAAAATATGTTATAATAGATATAGTATAATAAGGTTAAGATACTACTGTTGTTGATAACAAGTTGACACTGCAGGTCATATAAGTCGTAGAGCCTGAAATCAGTTACATTAGATTTAAAAGTATAACAAGCTTAGTTTGAAAGAATCTGATAATCATAAGATTATTTATGACTAATAATACTGCTTTTGCTTAATAATTGTAGAGAATGGCAAATCTAAATGTCAAATGTGTTGGGGGACTGAATGTTAAAGAGGTAATACTTACTCACACATACATGTATCATTAATGGAAGAACGAGCAGAAAAGGGACGGATACAAATAATGGGAGGAGGAGCGTTGAAAGTGACCTGCTTCCTACGGGAAGGAGAGGGCTAATGGGGGGGAATGGGGAGAGGGGGGAGGTTAGGGAACAGATAACTACAAGACAATGTAAGGGGGGGAAGGGGAAGAGAGTAACTCAATGTAACCTACAGACGCAAATAAATATGAAAATGAGAACATGGGGTATGAACAGGAGTGGTTGGAGGCTGGGCTGGCTACTCTTGATAGTAAAAGGTAATCAGATGATGGAAAATCGCTATATGAATGATAACTACTTAAGGTAGCATCCTGGAATGTGGGGGGAATACATTCCCCCATCAAGAGATCAAAAATATTGCGCCATCTTAAACATATAAGAGCAGATATTGCAATGCTCCAAGAAACACATTTGTCAGCAGAGGAGCATGCCAAATTAGCCAAATGGTGGGTGGCAGATTGTGTGGCAGCTGCGGCAATGGGTCGAAAAGGGGGAGTAGCCATACTTTTTCGGAAAGGGCTAGCAATCAAGATACATAAAACTATTTCAGACCCAGAGGGTAGATTTGTGCTAAGCATAGTAACCATTAATAAAAAAACTATAATTTTGGGAAATGTCTATGCTCCTAATGTGTTAGATTTAAAATTCTATAAGAAATTGCTTTCCCAAATCACTCAATTGGAAAACTTGCCCCTAGTGATGGGAGGAGATTTCAATATGACTTGGGACCCGAATATGGATAGATCGCATCCGCCTAAGGAGATAAGAAAAATAGATACTAGGGGTCTACCGGATTTATGTGAAATATTAGATTTAATAGATGTCTGGCGCACCTTGCATCCTATGGAGAAAGAATACACACACCAATCTAGAGCACATGGGTCAGCATCAAGAATTGATTACTTGCTGGTATCACGAACTATAATAACAGACATTACTGAGGTACACATAGATCCCTGTGTCATATCGGATCATTCAGTGGTCGGAATGACATGGAAGGGAGGAGAGGATGAAGACTTGCTAAAAAGCTGGACGTTTCCAACATACTTAATTAAAGATGCAAGATTTGGGGAGCTTTTACATGCTAAATGGGCAGAATTTAAGCATTTTAATGAAGGCTCAGTGGATGAGATCAGCACTTACTGGGAAGCAGCGAAAGCGGTGTTGCGGGGGGAAATAATTAGCTATGTCACGCACTATAAACGAATGAGAGACAGAGAAATAATGAGACTAGAACAACTTTTAGGTAAATTACACCGCCAATACGGTATGAACCCTAGTAATGATATCAGACAAGAGATTCTGACCATACAAGCAACTTTAAATGCCAAACTACATGAGAGAGAAGTGAAATCTCAGGCCTACTATCGCTTTCAACTTTACAAGCACGGGAATAAAGGGGGCAAATATTTAGCTCGACTTATAGCATCTAAGGTTAATTCCCGAAATATAACAACTATTAAACAAAAAAATGGGAAACTCATACACTCTAATAAAGAAATTCGACAAGCTTTTCAAAATTTTTATCAAGAACTTTATAAGAGGGCAGATCAAGACGAGCTACAGGGGGAGTCTTACTTAGAGGGTGTTCACATTCCGAGGCTGCAAAGTAGAGACAGAAAGCGGCTAAATGCTAGGATTAGTGAAGACGAGGTAGGATGGGCAATCAAACAAAGTAAATCAGGCAAGGCATCAGGTCCAGACGGTTTTAAAGCAGAATTTTATAAGATGATGGGGGACTCGATTCTCCCTACCTTGACTGAAATGTTCAATGACTGGATAGAGAAGGGGGCCTTGTCTGATAATATGAATTTAGCTAGGATAGTAGTATTTCCTAAACCAAAACGAGATGAACAGTTGGTTACATCATATAGACCCATTTCCCTAATTAATCAAGAGGCAAAATTATTTGCAAAAATATTGGCCAAAAGATTAGGAGGGATATTGCCTCATCTAATTCATCCATCACAGGTGGGTTTTGTCCAAGGGCGAACAAGTACAAAAAACTTGCGGAATATTTTGGCGTCATTGGAAGGACTAGGTCACTCCAAAGAACAAGCTGTGATGATCAGCTTCGACGCAGAAAAAGCATTCGACAGAGTGGAATGGCCCTTTCTATACTCGGTGCTACAGAAATATGGATTTAATGGCACCTTTGTGCAGGCAATTAGAGCACTATATCATAACCCAAGGGCACAAGTGCTGGTAAATGGAAATATATCGGGGGAAATTCAGATCACTAGGGGAACTAGACAAGGTTGTCCTTTGTCGCCTCTGTTATTTGCACTTCAATTAGACCCATTAATTAGAGACATACATGATTGTGCAGCGATAACAGGGGTACATATTAAAAATCAGGAATTTAAGATAGCTGCATTTGCGGATGACTTGTTAATGATTATTACGAAGCCAAAAGATACTCTAGAGAATCTTTTACAAATTTTCAGAGAATATGGAGATTATTCGGGTTTCAAACTGAATATAGACAAGTCAGAAGCGCTTCAAATTAATGTGGACATACACGAGTTATGGGGGGGAGATTTCCCTTTGAAGCAGGCACATAAATCTTTTGTATATTTGGGTATACAGTTGCCGGCCAGACCAAAAGAGCTATATCATTTAAATGTTGAAAAATTACTGGAACAGACAGCACAGCAGTTGGCATCATGGGGCACGCTAACACTCTCGCTCATAGGGAGGATCAACCTTCTTAAAATGGTGATCTTACCGAGATGGTTATATATGTTGCAGATCTTACCAATAGCCCTGTTGCAGAAAGATATAAAGCGCTTATACCGAATGCTGCTCAGATTCTGTTGGGCTAAGAAAAAAGCTAAAATACAACAAAAATACATGTTGGGAGGATGGAGACAGGGGGGTTTGGGAATTCCCAATCTTAAATATTATAATATGGCATGTTTATTGCGACTGGTGAGAGATAGATTATTTCATGCTTCCGACTATACACCTATAGAGATGGAAGATGCATTATTTAACCCATATCACTTTACTACCCTAATGCATTTGCGGAGCGGGGAAACTCCTCCTAGAATTAGGCACAATATTTTACTTAAACCCATGAGAGAGGTATGGAAATTTATAGGCAAACTATTAGGCGGAGACTCGAGAATAACGGAGTTAATAAGTATTAGAGGGAATCCGGCCTTCCAACCAGGAATGGAGAACAAAATCTTTGATGACTGGGGAAAGATAAGTGTGGAAACCCTGGCAGACGTACTAGGAGAGAATGGGGATATTAAGCCACTGCCGCAGCTGCTTCATCAAGAGGAACCTGGATGGCAAGATACTTATGCGCACTATCAGCTTAAACATTACATACAAAATTTAAATAAAGAAGCACTTATAATTAGGTTAGGTAATAAAATTATTACCTTCTTTGAGGAAATTACAGAAAATGCCCCTTCTATATCGCAATTATATCAGAGACTATGGAGCCTAACTCCTGCGAAGGAGATGACTTTGTTGAAACAGAAATGGGAAAAAGATATGGGAAGGAACTTGCAATCCTGGGATATAATGGCACAAATCAAAAGTATTCCATGCCTGATAGGGGGAAATGATTATAGGGAATGTGCATTTAGAATGATACACAGGGCATACTTTACACAGGTTCAATTGTATAAAGCAGGGGGTATAGAAACAGCTCTTTGTGTAAAATGTCATAATGCCGAGAACTCCATTTATCATGCGATGTGGAAATGTGTATTAATACAACGATATTGGAGACAAATAACTAACTATCTTACAGGTATGTTATGTAGTAGAGTAGATATGAATCCATTACATCTCATATTGGATATGAAGGAGGTACAATCGAGTTTAAATGCAGATAAAGTATTGCTAAAGCGCAAATTATGTTTGATAGCAAGGAAATGTATTATGCAGCACTGGACTACACACAACCCGCCAAATTTCTGGCATTGGCGTAATCAGGTACATCAATTGTTGGTTTGGGAAGCAAAAGAGGCTAAAGGAAATGATAAAAGAAAAACGAGATTTCTTAAAATCTGGGGATGCTACTTGGAAAAAATGACGCAGAAAGGGCGAAGTCTGATTATTAATACCTTATGAGTGGACTTTATGCGATACTGGAAAGTATGGGGAATTTTATAGGTTACAGGGGGAACCATGAAGAATAAGAGGGCAGGGAGGGTGGGAAGGGGGAAAGGGAAATAGTAGGTATAAGGATGGAAGAATGCAACATTATACTATGGTGGGAACTAATAATGGATTTGTTGTACTAATATCGGATAATGAAGGTGGCACAATATTTGGTTATGTTAGATGTTGACAATAATGCAATGTTCTGTTGAATTCATGGATAATACAAATTAATGAAACACACAGAGAAAGAAAAAGAAACACACTATCCTTGTGTAAGATAATTATTGTTTTATTATGCTGTTACAAGATAATGGAGGAACAAAAAAATACTTGTATTAGTTCTATAATGTCTATAAGATGTGGATATGTTGATTTCTTTCATAATAAAAAACAGTTGAAACATAAAGACTGGCGTTTCATCGTGAGTCTGCATGGACTTAAAGATTATGGGAAGGTTTATTACCTGAACACATTGATGAATACATGCCATCTTATTGGACATTGAGTTGAGAGTTAGTAGCGTGTACTACACGGTATAGGAGAGGTTGATTTATTCAGTGAGGATAGTGCTGGATTGTTTTATTGTCACGTCTGTGGTCGTGACCACCCTCAGACTTACCTTGTTCCTGGGGGTCAGCTTCCTAGCTGGCTCCTGTTTCTTCTGTCTGTCCTTTCTGAGCTAGCTCTGGCTCTCTGTGCTGGCTGCATCCAGCAGCATGACACTAATTACCTCACTATACTGCACCTGTGGGTGTTGCCTGGGTTAGCTCTCTGCGTGTGTGTGTGTGTGCTCGCTGCTTCCAGCATGACTCTAATTGCTTCACTACACTACACCTGGGTGTGGGAAGCCTCTCTGTGTTTCACTGTGCTTTCTGCCTGCTCAGTGGTTTGTGCCTGAACAGCCTCCGTAGTTACTTAGAGATTGCTGCAGCTGTGTCTCTGGTGTTGAAGGGCTTTATTAATCACTTAGAGACTGCAGCCTTTGCATCGTATAAGGTCCCTGGTATGCTAGTGTGCTCGGTGCACAGCTACATTGTCCAGTTCTGTGTGATTGCCTAGTGTTTGACTAGTTAGCTTGGGCACAGCCTTGCTTGGTAGCCTGTGTACAGATGTACTAGTTCTTCTGTGTTTGCTCTGTGTGAGTTCCTAGTGTTTGCCTAGTTAGCTTGGGCACTGCTCTGCTTGTTAGCTTGTGTACAGCTTCTAGGTCTCCTGAGTTTAGCCTCTGGTTTTCCCCGGTGGGGTTTTCTTGGTTTCTGGAGCTTCAGCCCTAGTCTTGTCCTTTGCCAGTTCTCCTTGTTACTGGAGCTCCAGCCCTAGTCTTGCTATTGGTTCTGACCTTTGCCTGTACCTATCTACTGCTCTGCTAGCCACCTGCCCAGAGACTCCTGCTTTGAACCTGACCACGCCTGTCTCTGCCTATTGCCTATACTCAGTTATTCTCTGCCAGCCACCTGTCTCTGCCTATTGCCTGTACTCAGATCTTCTCTGCCAGCCACCTGTCTCGGACTTTTGCCAGAACCCGGACATTCCCTGCCTGCCTGTCTCACGTTAGCCTAGGTACCTGGGAGCACTGCTGGATCCTGACTCTGGTTGTTCCTGTTGCTGGTTCCAGTTCTGGTTTTCCTGTAAGCCTTACCGGCTGCTCGAACCTGAGGGCTCAACCCTCGGGGAAAGGCAGCTAAGCGTAGGTGAAGCCTACTCCAGTGTGTTCCGGTCTGGTGCGTTCCAGTCCCAAGTGCTCCAGTGCAGGACTCCAGTCCGGGGTTCCAGTCCAGCCTTGTCTCTTCTCTGCTCCGAAGGTGATCTTGCCTGCCACTGCCGCTCCTCGGCCGTGGTCCAAGGACTCACGTACCCAGGGTTCCCGGGGAAGAAGCCTGACAGAATGCCAAGGTCCTCGAGAACGTGACATTTATGTAGTATGTTTTATGTATATTTTCTGTATATTATATGCTGGGTGAATGTGAGTGTATGAATGTGGTAGATTTATGACATTGTGTATTGTATAATTTGATAACATTTAAGATATTTAATAAAGATTTTAATTGTTCGATAAAGATTTTAATGGTTGTTTGATACTTTACATTGTATGATAAATGCAACTATTAATGGTGTCTGAACCTTGCTTGTAATTTTGTAATATGTACTTTTTATGAGTAATTTGCATTTAATATAGCTTCTTGAGGACTTTTTCAAGAATCACAGTTAATGCCATAGCTCCACATCACTTCCTCTTTTGCACATCGTGCATTTGGCGGTCTTTTCTTTTTCTTTCTACTTACTCAAACTTGTTTCCAATACTGTTTCTTTATTTGTCTTTTGCATAGTGTATTTAGTATATAAACTCTGACCCGTGCAATATTTGGTAACAAAGATTTCATATACTGCCTTGCCGTATTACAGACTTCATTTGCATATTTTTGCATTTGATGCTTTCATTAAGGATATTTTTCCTTATTCATGAGATTTAGATTTTCTCTTTAATTGCTTTCCTAGAGTTGCAGTAAATGTTTTTAGGCTCCTTTTACTAAGTGGGAGTAAGCCCAACGCAGGCTTACTGCTTGATATACAGGAAGTACTGCCAGGCTACCACAGCAGCCCAGCAGTACTTCCCACCCCTAACGAACCGTCATTTCTAGCATTACAAAAATTTATTGCCGGGTTAAAGCGGGAGTCCTTACCACCACTTCAATGGGTGGCAGTAATGGCTCCCCTCCCCCCCCCACCCGAAATTGGAGGTCGCCTTTGAGCTGAGAGGTTCAGGAGACTCAATGTTAACGACTTCCAGAGACTTAGAGGGGCATAATCGAATAGGGATGACCATCTCTAAGGGCGCCCATCTCTAAGGACGTCCTGGCAAAGGGGCGGGGAAACCCGTATTATCGAAACAAGATGGGCGTCCATTTTTCATTTCAATAAAGCCGACCTTTTTGATGCTGCTTTTAACTCCTAACCCTTATTCACTTGTTCAGAACCCTTATTTTATCATCCTCACTTTAATATTCCCTTATCTCTTGTTTGTCCTATTTGTCTGTCCTAATTAGATTGTAAGCTCTGTCGAGCAGGGACTGTCTCTTCATGTTCAAGTGTACAGCGTTGCGTACGTCTAGTAGCGCTATAGAAATGATAAGTAGTAGCAGGGGACACCCAAATCTCAACATTTAGGTCGACCTAACTACTACTACTACTACTACTACTACTATTTAGCATTTCTATAGCGCTACAAGGCGTACGCAGCGCTGCACAAACATAGAAGAAAGACAGTCCCTGCTCAAAGAGCTTACAATCTAATAGAAAAAAAAAATAAAGTAAGCAAATCAAATCAATTAATGTGAACGGGAAGGAAGAGAGGAGGGTAGGTGGAAGCGAGTGGTTACGAGTCAAAAGCAATGTTAAAGAGGTGGGCTTTCAGTCTAGATTTAAAGGTGGCCAAGGATGGGGCAAGACGTAGGGGCTCAGGAAGTTTATTCCAGGCGTAGGGTGCAGCGAGACAGAAGGCGCGAAGTCTGGAGTTGGCAGTAGTGGAGAAGGGAACAGATAAGAAGGATTTATCCATGGAGCGGAGTGCACGGGAAGGGGTGTAGGGAAGGACGAGTGTGGAGAGATACTGGGGAGCAGCAGAGTGAGTACATTTATAGGTTAGTAGAAGAAGTTTGAACAGGATGCGAAAACGGATAGGGAGCCAGTGAAGGGTCTTGAGGAGAGGGGTAGTATGAGTAAAGCGACCCTGGCGGAAGATGAGACGGGCAGCAGAGTTTTGAACCGACTGGAGGGGGGAGAGGTGACTAAGTGGGAGGCCAGCAAGAAGCAGATTGCAGTAGTCTAAACGAGAGGTGACAAGGGTGTGGATGAGGGTTTTGGTAGAGTGCTCGGAAAGAAAGGGGCGGATTTTATGGATGTTGTAAAGAAAGAAATGACAGGTCTTGGCAATCTGCTGGATATGAGCAGAGAAGGAGAGAGAAGAGTCAAAGATGACCCCAAGGTTTCGAGCTGAGGAGACAGGGAGAATGAGAGAGCCATCAACAGAAATAGAAAACGGGGGGAGCGGGGAGGTGGGTTTGGGGGGGGGGGGGGGGGAAAATGAGAAGCTCGGTTTTGGTCATATTTAATTTCAGGTGGCGTTGAGACATCCAGACAGCAATGTCAGACAAGCACGCTGAAACTTTGGTTTGGATGCAAGGTGAGATATCAGGGGTAGAAAGGTAGATTTGGGAGTCATCAGATGTTGAGATGGTCGACCTTAGAGATGGTCGTTCCCGGTTTTCGACGATAATGGAAACCGAGGACGCCCATCTCAGAAACGACCAAATCCAAGGCATTTGGTCATGGGAGGAGCCAGCATTCATAGTGCACTGGTCCCCCTGACATGCCAGGACACCAAACGGGCACCCTAGGGGGCACTGCAGTGAATTTCAGAAATTGCTCCCAGGTGCATAGCTCCCTTACCTTCGGTGCTGAGCCCCCCAACCCCCCCCCCCAAAACCCACTCCACACAACTGTACACCACTACCATAGCCCTAAGGGGTGAAGGGGGGCACCTACATATGGATACAGTGGGTTTCGGGTGGGTTTTGAAGGGCTCACATTTACCAGCACAAGTGTAACAAGTAGGGGGGATGGGCCTGGGTCCACCTGCCTGAAGTGCACTGCACCCACTAAAACTGCTCCAGGGACCTGCATACTGTCCTAACAGACTGTCCATAGGCTGCACTGGTTCCACTGAGCTGGGATCCTCTGTCTCCACCTCGCCGGCACCGAGAGCCGGATGCATCGAAGGCGACCGATGACGGTGCTTCTTTGATTTTTTGCGGTGCCCGTCATCGGCGCCAGGTGGAATGGAGGAGGAGGAGGTCGATCCCCCTCGGTCTCGAGGGACCGGGTCAGACAGGGTTCTGTCCCGAGGGCCATGGGCAGAGGGAGTGACCGGGGCCGATTGCCCACGCGGCCTCTCACCCCTACCCTCACCGGAGGACCGGCGGGCCGACGGGACCTGTGCTCCTGGGGTCGATGCCATCGGTGCCGATTTCGCGGACATCGATACCGGTACCGAAGAACCGGCCGTCGATACCGATGCTGTCGAGGTCGACGTCGAGGGGCCAGTGCATGTTCCAAAAAGACGGTCCCGAAGAACTTGCCTCGCAACCTGAGTCCGTTTCCGGAGACCAAGACACAAAGAGCACGACTTGATATTGTGCTCCGGCCCGAGGCACTGGAGGCACCAAGTGTGAGTGTCGGTCTGCAAGATAGGCCGGCCGCACCGACCACACTTCTTAAATCCACTCGGGACCTTCGAGGACATCGACAGAAAAATCGCGTCGGCGAAATTAAAGTCGTCGATGGTGGCGGTAAATCACACCTCAAAAAATAAATCGACCGCGCGGCCACAAGGCCGCAACGCGACGCCCCCGCTAGAAAACGAGGGAAAAACAAGCGCGTTCACTTTTTTTTTTTTTTTTAAACAAGAAAAAGAAAAGGGCCCGGAACGCGCGGGAACCAGAAACAAAAAATAAGAAATTCGCGAAAACGCGACGGTTTTCCGGGGCTGACAAGAGAGAGCGACGACGCACGACTCTCTCCAGCGCGGAAAAAACAAGACTGAGCGGGAACGGTCGCGCACGGGCGGGAAGACGGCCGCGCATGCGCGGTGGGCGTGCCCTGCGTGCGGACCGCCCGCGAAGCTTCTTCCGGTTGGTGGGGGCTGCCGCGGACGTCACCCAGTCGTGAGAACAAGCAGTCTGCTTGTCCTCGGAGAAACACTTGTGGTCGTAAATGTGAGCCCTTCAAAACCCACCACAAACCCACTGTACCTACATATAGGTGCCCCCTTCACCCCTTAGGGCTATGGTAGTGTTGTACAGTTGTGGGTAGTGTGTTTTGGGGGGCTCAGCACTGAAGGTAAGGGAGCTATGCACCTGGGAGCAATTTCTGAAGTTCACTGCAGTGCCCCCTAGGGTGCCCGGTTGGTGTCCTGGCATGTCAGGGGGACCAGTGCACTACGAATGCTGGCTCCTCCCTTGGCTTGGATTTGGTCGTTTCTGAGATGGGCGTCCTCGGTTTCCATTATCACTGAAAACCGGGGACGACCATCTCTAAGGACGAAATATCGTGGTGAAGCTTGTAGAATCTCAATTGTTTAAACAACCAAACACTAGACATCTACGTGTGCAAGGGTAGGTGCTTTAAACGGAGGAAAAAGCCTCAAACGAACTGCTAAGGTGCTCCTTATGTTAACGAATCAACTTTAGGGAGATCTGCAGACTCATCACAGGCAAAAAAAACCTCCTGACTATTATACAGCTCTCCAATTTTCTAGTTGAAATGCTTAAAGTAGTTATAAAGAAACTTAGCTTTCCAGCTGTCCAGTCATTCATTGAAGCTCTTTTCAGCTACCACGGCCCCGATCTCTGCTTCAGGGTTACTGTGGACTCGAGCTGGTCATCCCTAAGGTCGACATAAATGTTAAGATTTGGGCGTCCCCGACTGTATTATCGAAACGAAAGATGGATGCCCATCTTGTTTTGATAATACGGGTTTCCCTGCCCCTTCCCAAGGACGTCCTGCAAGGACGCCCTCAGGAAAACTTGGGCGCCCCATTCGATTATGCCCCTCCATATCTTTTTTGAGATATGGTGACCAGAATTGAACACAATATTTGAGGTGTGGTCGCACCATGGACCGATACATCCTCATTTTTGTTTTCCATTTCTTTCCTAATAATACCTAACATTCTATTTGCTTTCTTAGCCACCGTAGCACAGTGAGCAGAGGCACCATCAATAAAGGGTGCCAAAATCCCCGCTTCTGATGTCACCTGGTCTAATGGTTAAGAATTCTTTCCTCCTCCTCCCTGTGAGTCCAGCAGCTCTACCTCGCTCCTTTAGTTCAACATCTACTCCCATCTTTCCCCCCTCCCTGTGAGTTCAGCATTGCTTTCTACTCTCCCCCCTCACTTTCCTATAAACTGTATGCAAATTGCTGGCAGCAGCAGCCTGGGTCTTCAGTTTGCTGCGTTCCACCCACAAGAAATTGCATCAGAGGAGGCGGAACGTGGCAAACGAAAGACCCAGGGCCTGGACGAAGGCTACCTATCTTCAGGGTGCCGCTGGCAATTCACACACTGTTTACAGGACTGCGGGTGGGAGGGGGGATTTGATATAGTGCCTTTCTGTGGTTACATTCAAAGTGGTTTACATATTGTATACAGGTACTTATTTCTGTAATTGGGGCAATGGAGGGTTAAGTGACTTGCCCAGAGACACAAAGAGCAGCAGTGGGAATCGAATACGGTTCCCCTGGTTCTCAGGCCACAGAGGAGAAAGAGCGATGCTGGACCTGCAGGGAGGGGACAGACACTGGACCCATTTGGTGGGGGGGGGGGGGGGGGGGGGTAATGCAGACTCTGGAAGTGTGTATGTATGTGTTATGCTTGTGCATACATGTTTGTGTGACTCTATATATCTGTGTTGACTATCTGTGCCTCTGTGATTGAGAGAGAAGATGAGAGAGGAGGGTATTTTGGAAAGCTCCTATTCCTTTTTATGTTAACAAATCAGTGTTTGGATGATGCAGCAGTTGGAACTTCTTCTCCCAACATTGGGACATTTGTTTTTTGAAGGAGGGTGCTTCACTCACATGCAGAAAGTTCACTTGTGCAGTTCACCTTCCTTCCTGTAACTAGAACAGTCTTCTAGTGCTCTGTACCTCCTCCTATGATTTGTCACTAGCTGGATTCTACCCTTAGTCTCTGTTGCTAGTTAAAATGGAAGCAAGTAGGTAAGGTTCACCCACAAAGGAAGCAGGGCTGGAAAACAGCAGATCTCCAGACACATTACCCATCCTTGTAGCTTCTGGGTAGTAATGCAAAAATCTACTGAATTCTGAAAACAGCCAGACAGTTGTCAATTCTAGCCTCCTGAGTCCAGCACACATCTCACAAGATCCCGCTAAGCATTTTAACCCAAAATATACGCATAGTTTGCCAATGCCTTCTAGCCCTACCCACCACAGCAGATATTACTTGGCAGTTCACACAGTAACCATAAGAAAACTGTATGATTCAGTCAGTAGCTTTCATAGTAGAATTAATAAAGAAAATGAAATACAGATCAGAGTGACTAAAAAGGCAGCCTGTAAGGAACAGAGAATTATTTTCAATCCTTGTGTGCATGTGCATGAGCACCTGTGGGTGTAGCTCAATTGTATGTTGTCTATTTTGGAGGGCACTGAGTTAGTTGAGGGTGGGGGTACAGGTTTAGAGGGTGGTGGGGTAACTGCATGAGTGTAATTTTGGGGGATGATGAAAGGGTGGTTTTGGAGGAGTGGGGGTTAGTATAGTAACATAGTAGATGACGGCAGAAAAAGACCTGCACGGTCCATCCTGTCTGCCCAACAAGATAACTCATATTTGCTGCTTTTTGTGTATACCCTACTTTGATTTGTACCTGTGCTCTTCAGGGCACAGACCGTATAAGTCTGACCAGCACTATCCCCGCCTCCCAACCACCAGCCCCTCCTCCCAATCACCGGCTCTGGCAGAGACCGTATAAGTCTGCCCAGCACTATCCTCACCTCACAACCACCAGCCCTGCCTCCCAACCACCGGCTCTGGCACAGACCGTACAAGTCTGTCCAGCACTATCCCTGCCTCCCAACCACCAGTCCCGCTTCCCACCACCGGCTCTGGCACAGACCACATAAGTCTGCCCAGCACTATCCCCGCCTCCCGATCTTGACTAAGCTTCTGAGGATCCATTCCTTCGGCACAGGATTCCTTTATGCTTATCCCACGCATGTTTGAATTCCGTTATCGTTTTCATTTCCACCACCTCCCGCGGGAGGGCATTCCAAGCATCCACTACTCTCTCCGTGAAAAAATACTTCCTGACATTTTTCTTGCATCTGCCCCCCTTCAATCTCATTTCATGTCCTCTCGTTCTACCATCTTCCCATCTCCGGAAAAGGTTCGTTTGCGGATTAATACCTTTCAAATATTTTAACGTCTGTATCATATCACCCCTGTTTCTCCTTTCCTCCAGAGTATACATGTTTAGTTCAGCAAGTCTCTCCTCATACGTCTTGTAACGCAAATCCCATACCATTCTCGTACCTTTCTTTGCACCGCTTCAATTCTTTATACATCCTTAACAAGATACGGCCTCCAAAACTGGGGGAGGATTATTTTAAGAGGTTTAGAAAGGGAAGAAATCCACCAAAGTGTGGTGGATATGTATATGTAACTATTGAATTGCTATGTGCTATAAAAAGGAAGTAGGGGTAATTTTCCGCAGAAGCAGAGTTTTAATTTTATGTCAACACCAGTGTTTAATATGTATGGTCGGCGGTGCTGACAGCGACTGCTACATCTGCTATCTGTTTAGTTTAGGGCAGCAGCTCAAAGAAAGGAAAAGAAGCTGAAAATGCCACTTACATAACAAATGGCGGCAAGTTCCTGTCGGGGGCTTGAATTTTCCAGCAGTCCCTGGCTCTTAGTTGGGCTCACCCCATTGTCATACACCGTGAACTTGGTTCCCATAAGGTTGGACCTAAAATTGGAGAAAAGAAATGCGGATACAGCTAATACTTCTGTTTCTTTGGTGCCTAGAAACACTAGTATATTATGGATGCAAATTCTTCTCTAAAAAATTGCATTGTGTATACCAAACTTTCAGAGTTATAAACATATATCTAATGTTTGAGAAATAAATATGCAACATTAAACGGCTTTCTGGCCTTTGCTCAGGCTGAACCAACTTGCTTATCACAGACCTACATCACTGCTAAGGAACAAAACAAGAAATTAACTGATACCATTTTCCATTCTAAAATCAAGTACAATCATCTTTATTTGTAAGCAACAAAATTTCATATAAATGGCACACAAATGGGTAATTTCATAAAAGCTTTTCCTGTGTGTAAATTATGGCACTTATAAAAATGCTGAGTTTAGGTGTATTGCAAGATTTCTAGTTCTTTTTTTTTTTTAAGTATGTTTATTAGTTTAACATATCAAATTACAATAAACGTTCAACCTCATATCACATTATACAGTCAGTTTCAAGTGTCACCATACTATATAACCCCACCCTAACCTCCCTCCCACCCCCAGGGTAACTCAGCACAGTCTTCTCAGGCTCCTTTATCTGGACCCGTTTGTATATTACACAGTCAGACCTCTCCATTCCATATAATTATTCCATGTTTTAAAGAATTTTACCACCTTCCTTCTTCTCAAAGCTGTTAATTTATCCATCACACAGCAAAAGTCTACTTTCACGAATACCTACTCCACCGTAGGGGCCGCTGCTTGTTTCCACAACCTTGCAATTAGGGTCCAGGCCGCTGTAACTATATAGGTAATCAAACAGTGTTGTGATTGTCGTATGCCTGCCTCGGGTATGTTAAGCAGACATAAACCTGGGGTCAACTTAACCTGGATCCCCAATTTACCTTGTATTTGGGCTATAAGATTTACCCAAAATGTCTGAATAATCGGGCAGTCCCACCATATATGCCAGAATGTACCCTGAGCCCCACATCCCCGCCAACATGTCAATGCCCCTTTTTTGAATATACTCGACAACCTATATGGCATAAGGTACCATTGATATAACATCTTGTACCCGTTTTCCACCAGGGGCATCGACACCGAGAAAGTCAGTAGGGTCTTGAATATCTTTATCCATTTCTACCGTTCATATCTAAAGAGCTTAGACGAGATTGGGTGGCAAAGCCAGTGGCGGGAGACGGAGATGGTGCTGGGCAGACATACGGTCTGTGCCAGAGCCGGTGGTGGGAGGCAGGACTGGTGGTTTGGAGGCGGGGATAGTGCTGGGCAGGATTATACGGTCTGTGCCAGAGCCGGTGGTGGGAGGCGGGACTGGTGGTTTGGAGGCGGGGATAGTGCTGGGCAGGATTATACGGTCTGTGCCAGAACTGGTGGTGGGAGGCGGGGCTGGTGGTTGGGAGGCGGGGATAGTGCTGGGCAGACTTATACGGTCTGTGCCCTGAAAAGGACAGGTACAAATCAAGGTAAGGTATACACAAAAAGTAGCACATGTGAGTTTATCTTGTTGGGCAGACTGGATGGACCGTGCAGGTCTTTTTCTGCCGTCATCTATGATGTTACTATGTAACAAAGCCTCCCATTTTTCAATATAGGGGGTCAGGGGGAAAGAATGATGTAGCAGCGCTTTGTATATTCTAGATATGCCTCCCTTCCCCGCCCCAGATCCCATTGCTAGTTCTAGTTCTGTGATGGCTAGCAACAGCTCGTCCTTAGCTTTCCGCTGTATAAAGTCTCGAACCTGCATATAGTGAAATTTATCCCTGTCCATCAGTCCATACTCCTCTCTCAAAGCATCAAATATGTGACATTGCCAGTCCTCCCAAAATTGTCCCAATACTCACAACGATGCTGCAGACCAGTGCCCATACACCCGTGCTTCCCTTCCCGCTGGGAAATCCAACGCATATATTATGGGGGTATTCATATGATACTTCTGTCCCGGGAAGGAGGCTGCCCTACATCTAACCCACTCTCTTAGGGCTACCCCCATCTGTCCTTGTAGTCCCAAAATGAGGCCCCTCAGTAACGATGAAGGGAGCCAGGGTGCTGCCCACAAGGGAACCCCCTTCAGGCCCCATTGTGCTGCGTGTGATCAAGGTTTGGTTAACCCCTTCTGCCCTATGGCCAACATCTGAAATAGTGCTGCTCTGTAATACGGCCAAACATTTGGCACCCCCATACCCCCTTCCTTTCTAGATTGGTACAGTACTTTCCTAGTTACTCGCGGAGGTCTTTTCCGCCAAATGAAGGCGAAGAGCTTCCGATTTAGCATCTGAAAAAAAGCTTTCGGAATGTGGATTGGGATTGCCATGAACAAATAAAGGAGCTTGGGGAGTAAAGACATCTTCACCGCCGCTATTCTACCCATCCATGACATGCCCAACCCTCCCCATCTCTCTAACTCTTTGAATAATTCTTGTACTTTAGGATCAAACTTTTCCCGAAAAAGGTCCTCCGTGTTCGGGGTCAGGTTAACCCCTAGGTATCTGATACCCTTTGATGCCAAACTAAATGGGAATAGAGGTTGCAATTCATCCTGCAGACCTATTGGGAACTGTAAAGGCATGAGTTCTGATTTTTGTATATTAATTTTTAATCCCGCCACCTCCCCATATGTTTTGAGAATATCCATCACAGCACGCAGGGATTCCCCAGGATTTGCTAAAGTTAGAAGGACATCATCCACGTACAGCATAATTTTAGTTTCTTGTCGTCCTATTCTTATACCCTGTACCCGCGGCTCCTGTCGTATCATTCTCGCCAGCGGTTCCATGGACAGGACAAACAACAAGGGGGACAGCGCGCACCCCTGCCGAGTGCCTCGAAACAGCTCAAAAGGTGTAGTGTTAATGCCATTAATTTTTATTTGAGCCAGCGGCTGACAATAGAGCACCGTGACCCAATACATAAACTGCCCGCCAAATCCTGCGCGTTCCAACAACTTAAAAAGAAAGGGCCACAGCACTCTAGTGAATGCTTTCTCTGCATCTAACGAGAGAAACACCGCCGGTTGTCCTAGCTGCTGCACTCTGTCCAATATATATTGTGCTCTTCTAGTATTATCAAAAGTCTGCCTGTTTGCGATAAAACCTGCCTGGTCCTCATGGACCATGCGTGGTAGCACTTTTTGCAGCCATGTAGCTAAAATAGTGGTAAAAATTTTATAATCAGTCCCTAACAGGGAAATTGGACGATAGGACCCGCAACTCTGAGGGTCCTTGTACGGTTTAAGCAGCAGTACCACATTCGCTAACCACCAGGAGTGTGGGAGCAGGGTGTCTCTTGTGATATCATTAAACACTCGGAGCAACACTGGTATCAAAATAGCTCGAAAGCATTTATAAAACCGGTTGCCATAACCATCGAGCCCCGGTGCCTTCCCACCCGGTAGTCCCCTAATAGCCGTATCTATTTCCTCTTTCTCGATGGGGGCCGACAGCATACTCCGTTCCACCTCCGTCAGAGTGGGGAAATCTACTGCCTCCAACAGGGAACGAATCGCTCCTTCCGATGGAGGGGCTTCCGGCTGATATAGCCGTTCATAGTATTTCACAAATTCTCTCTGCACATCCTCCACCTGATCCCATACCTTCCCCCCCATCATCTTTTATGCTATTGATATTATTACGGCTGGTTAATTGTTTTAATTTATATGCCAATAATTTGCTCGTCTTGTTGTTGAACTCATAGTATTCTTGCTGTACTCTTTGCATCTGTTCTTGAATACCTTTGCTTTCTAAGGCAGCTAACTGTACCCTTGCTTTATGTAGTTCTCCTTGCTGACTCGGGGTAGCTTGCTGCTGTTTCACCATATTATCTAATCGCTGTATCGTGTTTCTCAATTCTGCTTCCTTTTTCTTAGTGTCTTTGTTTAAACACACTTGTAGGGATATCATTTTCCCCCTTATCACAGCCTTCAGGGTTTTCCATAATATCCCGGGTGTAATGTCAGGCGTGTCATTAATGTGAAGAAACTCTCTTAATTCCCCTTCAATTAGTTTCACCTGCTGAGGATCATTTAACAAGCTATCCGGAAATTGCCAGGTCCTCATCCCACATACCACCCACCTCCCCCTCAAAGAGATGACTACTGGGGTATGATCGGACCATGTATGTGTCTCTATTTCTGTGGATATGACCTGTAACATCATTCCTGCACTACCCATCCACATATCAATTCTTGAGTGTGTGTTATGCGGGGCCGAGTAGCAGGTTTAATCTCTTTCTGCAACATGTAAGACCCGCCAAATATCAACCAGGAAGTAAAGTAATTGATCATGCTCTGCCTGCGCATATCCCGCAGCCTCCCCTGTGTTATCCACCCTGGGATCCATGGTAATATTAAAATCTCCCCCCAGTAAGACCTCCCCTTGTACTAACTTCGAGATTTGTGAGCTGACCCGTTCGAAAAATTCGCCGAGACTGGTTAGGGGCATAGATATTCACTATAGTATATAACTGACCCTCCAACTTGCCCACCAGAATCACAAAGCGCCCCCCTGTATCCCTTTTCACAGCTATAGTTTCCCAAGCCAACCCTTGTTTTAACAGTATCCCCACTCCTGCTGTCTTCCGCTGCTGTCTATTGGATGCCATATACTGATCAGGATACCGTGGAGTACCCAACAGATATTCATGTCTATCCAGTAGATGCGTCTCTTGTACCAAAATAATGTCCGGTCCCACCCTATTAGCCTCTTTAAAAAAATGCTTCCTTTTTTTTGGAGAGTTTAGGCCACGAACATTCAGTGTCATACATTTTATCGTTGCCAACATAGGCCCATCCTGGTATTCTCTGCATATATTCCTTACATACATTGGGTCCTCCACCCTACTACATTATAAGAAACACCCCCCTGAGTTACCCTGCCCCCCCCCCAACCCCCTCCCCTCTTCATCCAGTGGTTCAAACTTATCCCACCCTTTAGTTAAGAGAACGGCAACCGCATGCATGCCCAACTTCTATTACTTATTACCTTTTACCAGTACAATTATAGCTTCCCCAAACCAACTACTGCAGTGTTTTAACTTCACACATTTCTCACCCATGACCATATCTTGTCTACAATATAACATCCCAAGTCCAGGGTCCATCCTTAGTTGTAGATTTCTGCCGCTGTCCGGATTGTTGTCGGGTAAGGCGCCCCTTACCCCTTGACACCCGTGTCCACCCCTGACGGGCCGGTCGTGCTGCAGGCTCTGCATTATTTTCCGATCTCTCCAGCGGCGCCTCCACCTTCGGCCATGTAGCACATGCTTCTTCCACATTCTGAATTCGGTTCCAATTGCCGTCCGCATTATAGGACAATGCAAATGGATATTGCCAGCGATATGGTATTCCTTGATCGCGTAGGTATCTCGTAAAATTCCTTAATTCCGCTCGACGTTTCAGAGTCATTGGTGCCAAGTCCTGATATATCTCGATCGGGAGCAAATCCCATTTGATAGCGTCTTTCTTATGGCTCTTTCTCATAATGGCCTCCTTGATCTTGTATTCCGAGAAACAGGCTATTATATCTCTGGGCACATTTGCCCGAGTGCGTATCAACACTCTATGAGCCTGATCTATTTTAATATCATCCGGGTTCATCTCATGATTTTCCTCAGAGAGTAGCATGCTGGCAACTTGTTGCACCACCTTTTCGCAGTCCATGTACTCTGCCTGTTCTGGAATACCTCGAATCCTAATGTTCGATCGCCTGCCGCGATTTTCTAGATCCTCCACGTTGTCCATTAGCGATTTGCAAATGTCCTGTTGTTCTTTGAAAGCTGACTCCATCGTGCACAAAGCCTCTTGTTGTTCGTCTACGCGTTCATCAACCTCTGCTACACGCCGCCCCATTTCCGCTAATTCACCTCGAAGTTCCATGGCCAACTTCGTGATATCTTCTCGACCTCCTTTCACTTCTGCCCGAATCTCCACGGGAAGCGCATGAAATTCTTTCGCCGTGAGGTCTTCTTCTACCGCCATCTCACTCATGTTAGCCTCCCGCATGCCGCTTTCGGCCTGTGCAGATCTCGTCCCGGCCGCTATCTTGCTTCCATCTGACTGCGGCTGGTAAGTGAATGCTTTCAGTGATTTGCGTGGCCCGGAGGACTCTTTCCCCGCCATTATTGTCCTCACCAACGCTTCAGATATCTTTATCGAGCTGACTTGGGGAGAATGTAGCTCAAAGACCGCTGTATATTACGCTTTTTCTTGTTGGGCATGCAGAGCTGTTCACTCACGCCGCCATCTTACAGTGTGACGTCACCGTCCTCCCAGATTTCTACTTCTAAGGGGATAATTTTCATATTACCTACATAGCTACAACATTCACAGATACTATTTGCTGGATGTTGTCTCAGTTTTCAGAGTACAAGTGTACGTGTACTTTCACTTTGAAATTATCTTAAGAGAACCACCCACCCACATTTATAATTGATAAATTGTGTACGCAGTTTTCCATGAAAACGTATGTGCAAACTTCTGAAATTTCAATACAAGCACCCTCCCCCAAAAGGGTCCGGTGCAAATTACAATATATCACAAAGTGCAATACAAAATACAAATTCAATAAAACAAACTCAGTTAAAACTATTCATCTATGAGGTATAATTAAACATATAAGTAAGACTTAATCTTCTCACGAAAAGAAAGATAGTTAACGTCTGTTCTAATAACAATTTGTAGCGCATTCCAGTAAGGAATCATAAAATCAGAATGGGATCCTATTCTAAAAAAAATCGAATCACCTTCAATACTGCTGGACTCATTATAAAGAAGTTATGAAGTCTCACCAAAAACCTACCTAAAGGTGCACAAACCAAATCAGTATTTAAAGAGGAAGTAAGGCCATAGAGAGCCTGAAAAAGCAAACAATGATTTATATAAAAGATTCTCTATTGCACCGGAAGCCAATGAAGATGAGTTCTAAAAGATGAAACACTATCATATTTCTAAAAATTAACCTAACTGCTATGTTCTGAAACGGTTGCAATTTTCTTACTAATCTGACAGGCATGCAACATCTGAACTAACAAAGTATAAGCAGACTGATTGAAATAAGACCTTATGAGCCTTAATTGCATTAGTTTATAGATTGCTCTTTTCTGTAATTGACTGATTTGTAACTCAAATTATTCCTAGTACTTTTGCTTTTGTTCAACAGGAAAATTAATATCCTTCATCAGAACTATCTCTTTAGGAGTTATCGAACCAGGACTATAGAACCACAAAAGTCAAACACGCAGCCATGAGATCCTGGATGCCAAGAACTTTCGACATGCCTTCTGCTGCTTGACCAACTGGCGAAAAGGCTCGGCCTTCTCTGAAGGGAGCACATCGACAAAGTCTGACAGTTGTTTCACCGAGTTACGCAAGTAAACGCTCGTGAAGAGAAGTGTGACTGTATAAGGGAGATCAGCATTGAAGCCTGGTACATCTTCCTCCCAAAAGAATCCAGGGTTCTAGTTTCTCTGCCTGGGGGAGCCAGGAACAGTCCCTAGTACTCTTGGCTCTTTTGAGGCGGATTCCACCACCAAGGAATAGTGAGGCAGCTGAGGCTCACTGTGGATCCGATACTGGGTGTCAATCTTCTTGGGCATAACAGGGACCAACAGAGGGAACGCCCAGTTCCTCACGAGGAGTACCTCATGGAGAGGAGCTGTCACAGCCTCCTTAGTGAGGAGGTGTGTAGTCCAGGACCTTGAGCATCTTGGCCCTGGGCTCATCCTCCACCTCCAAAGGAAATGGAATGGTGTCAGCCATTTCCTTGAGAAAAGATGGGAAAGAAAGGCTCTCCGGTGGAGACCATCTCCTTTCAGGTGGTGAGGAGGGCTCAGAGGAGATCCCATAAGACTCATCTGAGGAAAAGTATCTGGGATCCTCCTCAAAGTTCCATGAGCACTCTTCCTCACTGTTGGACAGAATTTCCCTATGGGATGTCTGAGACCGAACCTGCCTCGATGCCGAGAAGCCATGTTCTTG
Source organism: Microcaecilia unicolor (assembly GCF_901765095.1). Taxonomy (NCBI): domain Eukaryota; kingdom Metazoa; phylum Chordata; class Amphibia; order Gymnophiona; family Siphonopidae; genus Microcaecilia; species Microcaecilia unicolor. The sequence goes on along the minus strand of NC_044039.1, from coordinate 50,125,733 downwards.
AGAGTGGCATCGAGAAGCCGGCTCCCATCTCGACTCCAGCAAAGGTTCCTCTACTGACTTTGAGGGGGTACCGACACTAGGAAACTAAAGGGTGGGTTTTAAAAGTTTCAAATGTAAAACCTACAATGAAAACAAAAGAAAACAGCTGAAAGGGACTAAAAAAAAGCTCTTAGACCAGGTATGCGAGGAAAGACCGAAAAATGCAGCTGCTCCTCAAGTGGAAAGAAAAGAACTAACGGGACCGCGTTCACACAGTGGGTGGGAAGGCTCTTGCGTATAACGCAGTGGAGCATAGCTTGCGCTTCACAAAGCACTTATTTGCCATAAATGCCGGACCGGGTGACGCGGATCAGCGTCTACCCACTTGTGAGATTATGTAAGCCTACTTGTCCTTGGAGAAAGCAAAGATACATACCTGTAGCAGGTATTCTCTGAGGACAGCAGGCTGATTGTCCTCGCATGTGGGTCGACGTCTGCGTCGGCCCAGTAATTGGATGGCTATTTTGCAAGCAAAACAGTCTGCTGGCGCGTGTGAAGCGCGCACCGCGCAGCTGTCTTCCCGCCCGTCATGCGAGCGTTTCCTGCTCAGTTAAATCAAAAAGCAAATAAACAACAAACAACAACTCCAAAGGGGAGGTGGGCGGGTTTGTGAGAACAATCAGCCTGCTGTCCTTGGAGAATACATGCTACAGGTATGTATCCTACCATTTCTCTGAGGACAAGCAGGCTGCTTGTTCTCACATGTGGGGTATCCCTAGCACCCAGGCTCACTCAAAACAATGAACATTGGTCAATTGGGCCTCGCAACTGCGAGGACATAACATAGATTGACCTGAAAATATAAACAACTAACTGAGAGTGTAGCCTGGAACAGAACAAAAATGGGTCTAGGGGGGTGGAGTTGGATTCTAAACCCTGAACAGATTCTGCAGCACCGACTGCCCAAACCAACTGTCGCGTCGGGTATTCTGCTGGAGGCAGTAGTGAGATGTGAATGTGTGGACCGATGACCACACTGCAGCCTTGCAAATCTCCTCAATGGAGGCTGACTTTAAGTGAGCCAATGATGCAACCATGGCTCTAACATTATGAGCCGTGACTTGGCCCTCCAGAGTCAGCCCAGCTTGGGCATAAGTGAAGGATATGCAATCTGCTAGCCAATTGGAGATTGTGCATTTTCCGATGGCGACTCCCCTCCTGTTGGGATCAAAAGAGACAAATAACTGGGCGGACTGTCTAAAGGCCTTTGTCCGCTCCACGTAAAAGGTCAATGCTCTCTTGCAGTCCAAGGTGTGCAAACTGCTTTTGCCTGGGCGGGTATGAGGACGGGGAAAGAAAGTTGGCAAGACAATTGACTGGTTCAGATGGAACTCCGACACCACCTTTGGCAGGAACTTAGGGTGCGTGCGGAGGACTGCTCTGTTGTGATGAAACTCGATATAAGGCCTGAAACTCACTGACTCTACAAGCTGAAGTAAAAGCCACCAAGAAAACGACCTTCCAGGTCAAGTACTTCAGATGGCAGGAATTCAGTGGCTCAAAAGGAGCTTTCATCAGCTGGGTGAGAACAACGTTGAGATCCCATGACATTGGTGGAAGTTTGACAGGGGGCTTTGACAAAAGCAAACCTCTCATGAAGCGAACAACTAAAGGCTGTCCAGAGATAGGCTTATCCTCTACACGGCGGTGATAAGCACTAATCGCACTAAGGTGAACCCTTACGGAGTTGGTCTTGAGACCAGACTCTGAGAAGTGTAGAATGTATTCAAGCAGGGCCCGTGTAGGACAAGAAAGAGGATCTAGGGCCTTGCTGTCACACCAGACGTCAAACCTCCTCCATTTAAAACAGTAACACATCTTTGTGGAATCTTTCCTGAAAGCAAGCAAGACTAGGGAGACACCCTCTGAAAGACCCAAGGAGGCAAATTCTAAGCTCTCAACATCCAGGCTGTGAGAGCCAGAGACTGGAGGTTGGGATGAAGAAGCGACTCCTCGTTCTGAGTGATGAGGGTTGGAAAGCACTCTAATCTCCACGTTTCTTCGGAGGACATCCCCAGAAGAAGAGGAAACCAAATCTGACGCAGCCAGAAAGGTGCTATCAGGATCATGGTTCCGCAGCCTTGTTTGAGTTTCAGCAAAGTCTTCCCTACTAGAGGTATGGGAGGATACGCATACAGAAGGCCTGTTCCCCAATGCAGGAGAAAGGCATCTGATGCTAGTCTGTCATGGGCCTGAAGCCTGGAACAGAACTGAGGGACCTTGTGATTGATCTGAGTGGCAAAAAGATCCACTGAGGGGGTGCCCCACACTCGGAAGATCTTGCGGACTACTCCCATGTTTAGAGACCACTCGTGAGGTTGCATTATCCTGCTCAGTCTGTCGGCCAGACTATTGGCATGAGCCATTATCGCAGTTTTTGGACTTCCATTTACAACCATTGTTGCAGGATACTCCATCATACATCAAGGATACAGCGCATTTGTTGTCCATGCTGGGGGAGTTACAGTTAGATCAATCTGAATATATGTTGATCACGATGGATTCCTATATACTGTTATCCCGCAGCAGGCTGCCTTACAGATCGTGGATGAGAATTTACAAAAACTGGATATTTCCCATCAAAAATTGGCGTTATTGAACTCAATGGCTCAATGTGTAGTATCTCACAATTATTTTAAGTTTGAAGATACATACTATTTGCAAATCCGAGGAGTGGCGATGAGGGCTACAGTAGCCCCAACCATAGCATGTTTGTACATGGTGGACTATGAACATCGATATGTTTACCTTTCATGTTTTATATCTCACATAATGCTATGGGTTAGATATAGTGACGATGTCCTCCTCGTATGGAAAGGGGATCGGCAGTCACTGGATTTATTTTTTCAGCATCTCAATTCGTCTGATCCGAATATTGAATTTGACATCAACGTGGGTGGAACCCACGTGAAGTTTTTGGACATTTCTATTACACTTCAACAGGGTCGGTTCCATACACAGTTATTTCGTAAGGAAACTTACACAAACTCTGTTCTCCATTACTCTAGCTTCCATCCGATATTTCAGAAAGAAGCCATACCTTATGGCCAATTTTTACGAGTAAGGAAAATATGTACCTCTAAAGAAGATTTTCAAAAACATGCTAGTGATATGTCTCACGGATTTTTACAGCAAAGGTTATCCTCGCAAGATCATACGAAAGGCACAAAAAAGAGCAGCTAATGTCCGCAGATGCTGGTTGTTTGAACCTAAAAATACCAAAGAACAATCTCGATGTGATGATATTGTCACTTGTGTGCTACCATATTCTTCGAGAACTATGCAAATTAAGAACATAATTAGATCCCATTGGCCCATGATGCGGTTATTGGGTATATCCAATATGCCTCGATTTGCTTATACAAGATCCTGTAATTTAGGTGAATTACTGAAAATAAACAAATGAATAAGACCCCATCAAATGAAAGAGGTCCCTTTAGATGCCAGGGTTGTATTTATTGCAGGCATGCTTGGGTCACATCAAGTGTCATCCATCCAGTCACTAAACGGACAATTCAATTGCAAGAAAGAACAGATTGTGATACCACACTGTGTATGGTATACAGTGTCCGTGCTCACTCTGGTATATAGGTCAAACTAAGAGGAAAATTAAATTGCGAATAGGTGAACACTTGAGCAACTTGCGGACACATAAGCAGGATGCACCGCTAGTTAACCATTGGGATCAGCTGGGGCATAGCGAGGATGATTTAAAATTTGTAGTACTAGCATGCGTGAGGCAACAACGGGGAGGTAATTTGACATCTAACTTACTAAAAAGGGAAGCTAGATATATTTACAGCTGGCAAACTACAATTCCCAGAGGGCTCAATAAGGCTATTGATTGGTGGGCGGTGACACATTTGTAATTGGTTCAGGATAGATATAATTGTATTGCGCATGTGTCGGCGTTTTGCCAACCTGCATGAGGACTGAGAGTCTGTATCCTACCAGTGGTCGCTAAAAGATGTAAGTTTATAGTTAAAGTATGATTTCTGTTAGTAACACAATATTTTGAGAGGCCATGTTGGTAGAGTGAAAAATTAGTTTAAATAATTTTAGGTTTCGTTCTCCTGATGACATTGAAGGGCGAAACGTGTGATTACGCGTTGAGAGCGAGCAAGACAACAGCTAAGGCATATGTTTTATGTGGAATGAGCACTTGATCACAAAGCAAATGAAAAATTAAAAAAGAAGCACTTTAAGGAACTGGGACTACACATCGCTGTACAGAGAGCTTCACCAAAAATGCACCCAGCCGTGTTGAGCTAAGTATACCATCCATATTATATCAAATCTTATTATAGGCAAGGTAGGAAGGGAGGGCTGATGGTGCAATGATGTTTAGAGTGGTGGTGATTTAGCTGCCTGTCAGCTTTATTCACGAGCCCAGTTCTGAGCACTATTCACATTATTTTAAATATACATTTTTTACTCGGGTCCAGGGCCCTACACTATGCATTATTGATTATATAGTGGAGTGGTTTCAATGATACAGGTTTCTGTATACTTTTGGAGTAATAAGCAATAAATTTGAAGAAACCATAATACAATATATCCCCAGGCTAATTCGATTTATTGTTTACACCTGCCAGATAAGTGGTTTGGAGAAACATGCCGTGACGGCGTGCCCAGAGCCACATCTGAATGGCTTCCTGACACAGAGGGCGAGATCTGGTGCCCCCCTGCTTGTTGGTGTAGTACATGGCAACCTGATTGTTTGTCTGAATTAAGATGACTTGGTTGGACAGCCGATCTCTGAAAGCATTTAGAGCGTTCCAGATCGCTCTTAATTCCAGGAGGTTGATCTGTAGACCTTTTTCCCCGAAACGACCAGGCTCCCTGAGTGTGGAGCCCATCTACATGAGCTCCCCACCCCAGGAAAGATACATCCATCATCAGCACTTTCTGTGGCTGAGGAACTTGGAATGGTTGCCCCATGGTCAAATTGGATCGAATCGTCCACCACTGAAGAGAATTCTGAAAGCTGGTGGACAGTTGGACTACATCTTCTAGATCCCCCGCAGCTTTAAAACCACTGAGAAGCTAGGGTCCATTGAGCTGACCTCATGTGTAGATGTGCCATGGGAATTACATGAACTGTAGAGGCCATGTGCCCCAGAAATCTCAACATCTGCAGAGCCGTGACCTGCTGGGACGCTCGAACCATGGACACTAGGGACAGAAGGTTGTCCGCTCTTTCCTCGGGAAGGTAAGCTCGAGCTGTCTGAGTGTTCAACAGAGCTCCAATGAATTCCAATTTTTAGACTGGGGTGAGATGGGACTTGGGATAATTTATGACGAACCCCAGTAGCTCTAGCACCCGAATAGTCATTCGCATGGACTCCAGAGCACCCTCCTTCGAGGTGCTCTTCACCAGCCAATCGTCGAGATAAGGAAACACATGCACTACCAGTCTGTGTAGAAATGCTGCGACTACAGCTAGGCATTTGGTAAACATTCTGGGCGCAGACGCCAGGCCAAAAGGCAGTACATGGTACTGAAAGTGCTGTGTTCCTAGCCGAAATCGAAGATACTTCCTGGGAGCTGGGAGTATCAAGATATGGGTGTAAGCATCCTCCCTTTAAGTCCAGAGAGCATACCCAATCGTTTTCCTGAATCATGGGAAGAAGGGTGTGCAGGGAAACCATCCTGAACTTTTTTCAGACTAGAAATTTGTTCAGGGCCCTTAGGTCTAGGATGGGACGCATCCCCCGTTTTCTCTTGCACCAGGAAGTACCTGGAATAGAATCCCAGCCCTTCTTCCCCTGGTGGAACGGGTTCGACCGCTTGGACCTGTAGAAGGGCGGAGAGTTCCTCTGCAAGTATCTGTTTGTGCTGGGAACTGTAAGAATGAGCTCCCGGTGGAGAATTTGGAGGTTTGGATTCCAGATTGAGGGTGTATCCTGACCGGACTATTTGAAGAACCCACTGATCGGAGATTATGAGAGGCCACCTTTGGTAAAAAAAATATCAACTTCCAACCGACCGGCAAGTCGTCTGGCACAGACACTTTGTCTGAGGCTATGCTGAACTGGAGCCTGCGCATCACTATACCTTGGGCAGCGATTCTGGATGCTACATCAAAAGTGTCGAACGTACCCCTGGCCAGGAATTTTCGACATGCCTTCTGCTGCCTGACCACCTGGTGAAAAGGCTCGGCCTGCTCCGGAGGGAGCGCATCAACCAAGCTAGACAGTTGCCTCACCAAGTTCCGCAAGTGGATGCTCGTGAAGAGCTGGTATGTCTGGATTTTGGCAGCGAGCATAGCAGCCTGATACGCCTTCCTCCCAAAAGAGTCCAAAGTTCTACATTCTCTGCCTGGGGGAGCCGAGGCATAGTCCCTAGTACTCTTAGCTCTTTGAGAGCGGAGCCCATCACCACGGAATTGTGAGGTAGCTGAGACTTCATGAATCCAGGTTCCCCGTGGATCCGATATTGGGATTCAGTTCTCTTTGGGATCACGGGGTTAGACAGAGGGAACGACCAGTTTCGCATAAGGACTTCCTTCAGTACATTATGCAAAGGAGTCGTTGCAGCCTCTCTAGGTGGAGAAGGATAATCCAGGACCTCGAGCATCTCAGCCCTGGGCTCATCCTCAACCTCCATAGGGAAGGGAATAGCCGTAGCCATTTCCCGGACAAAGGAGGTAAAGGATAGACTCTCTGCTGGAGACAATCTCCTTTCTGGTGGAGGGGAAGGTTCAGAAGGAATCCCATAGGACTCGTCAGAAGAAACGTACCTGGGATCCTCCTCCTTCCTCCCACAAACGCTCATCTTCAGTATCGAACAAGACATCCCTCAGAGCAGTCCGAAACTGAGCCTGCCTCGACGCCGAGGAATGATGTCCTCGATGGCGATGCTGAGAAGTCGACCCCTGCCTGGGACTGGTGAAGCTTCCTTCACCGACATCGAAGGAGAGTCGACACCAATACCACAGGCAACACAGAGGTCGGGATCCTCACCACAGGCGAAGGGCCAGATACCGGTGCCGCAGACGGTACAGAAGGTGCAAGCACCCCGACACTGAAGCAGACTGGTGCAGTAACCCTTCCAGAAGCTCTGGAAGCAGGGCCCTGATGCGCTCATTGAGAGCCGCCATCGGACAAGGCTGCGGGGTCAGTATAGAAGCCGGTGGTAGAATCTGTGGAGGCTCGGAAGCAGATACCGGGTTGCTAGACTGACACATCGGCACCTCCTGTATAGAGGCGGAGCGATCCTCTCGGTGCAGACGCTTCTCGGGTGCCGAATCCCTCGAAGCTCCGGAGCTCCTGGCACCGTGTGTCGAAGGAGAATGATGACGGTGCTTCTTCGCCTTTGCTTGACGCCCATCATTGAGACTCCTCTGTACCGATGAGGAAGACGTGGAATCCTCACGTCTCCTTGGGGCAGGGTCCGACGAAGGTCGATTTATTTATTTATTTTATTGCATTTTTATCCCACATTTTCCCACCTTTTTGCGGGCTCAGTGTGGCTTACAATAAGTTGTGAGTGATAGAAATACAGTTTGTTACTACTCGGTTATGGATTACATTGCGAGGAGTTAAGCGAGGCAAACTCAGAGTATCATTTAGGAATATAGCAATGGAAAAGAGCAGTTAAACATTAGGGGAACAACAGAAAACTAAAAGGGGCAGTACATACAACAAGAAAGCATAAAGGCATACATTTTCTGTGAGTAGAGGTATGAGTGTGGTGAGAGTACAGGGGATGAGAATTCAGAGTGGCTGTATTGAAGCATTGTTGAGCCGTGGGTGTGGGCTTTATGTCTTTTGGTTCTTTCCGTAAGTTTTCTCAAAAAGATGGGTCTTCAATAGTTTGCGGAAGGTGGCTTGTTCGTAGGTCGTTTTCAGATTGCGCGGCAGTGAGTTCCAGAATTGCGTGCTCATGTAAGAAAAGGTTGACGCGTGCAGCGCCTTGTATTTCAAGCCTTTGCAATTAGGGAAGTGGAGGTTGAGGAAAGTTCGGGATGATCTTTTAGCATTTCTGGGTGGTAGATCTATTAGATTAGACATGTAAGCTGGGGCTTCACCGTGAATGATTTTGTGGACTAATGTGCATGCCTTAAAAGCAATGCGTTCCTTAAGTGGGAGCCAGTGTAGCTTCTCTCGTAAGGGTTTTGCACTTTCATATTTTGGTTTTCGATCCCAGGGGGCCTGCATAACAGGAGGCCTCGAGACAGGTGGAGACCCACTCGATGCCTCACTGCTCCCAACATGAGTTGGTCGTTCCGCAGCCATTACCTTAGCTCCCGACGTCGATGCGTCCCTCGATGTTAACGCCACTGACTTCGGTATCGATGTCGATGTTGAAGAACCGGACTTAGCCCCAAAAAGCTTCTCTCGTTGGGCTTCTCGAGACGCTTGGGCCCAAGGCACTGGATACAGCAAGCGTGGGTATCGGTACCTGAGATAGTCCGGTTGCACTGAGTACAACCGTTTGAAGCCGCTGGGCGTCTTCGATGACATGGAAGATAAAACAGCTTCGGCAAAAACAAAAGATGCGATCCTGCCTGTTTAGTCTTCTAATGGGGAAGACTTTGTTGAAACTCAAGCAAGACCACAAAACCATGATTCTGATCGTGCAGTACTTGCCATGGCAAATATGGTTCCCTCAACTTCTGGAGTTATCCTCCAAAGAACCGTGGAGATTGGAGTGTTTTCTGACCTTTCTCATGTAGAACGAGGGATCCCTTCTTCATCCCAATCTCCAGTCTCTGGCTTTCTCTTGGATGTTGAGAGCCTAGAATTTGCTTCCTTGGGTCTTTCGGAGGGTGTCTCCCGGGTCTTGCTGGCTTCTAGGAAAGATTCCACTAAGAGGTGTTATTCTTTCAAATGAAGGAGGTTTGCCATCTGGTATGACAGCAAGGCCCTAGATCCCATTGCTTGCCCTACACAGACCCCAAATACCTTCTACACCTATCAGAGTCTGGTCTAAAGACCAACTCCATAAGGGTTCATATTAGTGCAGTTAGTTCTTATCATCATGTAGAAGTTAAGCCCATCTCTGGAAAGCCTCTATTGTTCGCTTCAAACCTCCACCAATGTCATGAGATCCCAACTTCATTCTCTCCCAGCTGATGAAAGCTCCTTTTGAGCTACTGAATTCCTGCCGTCTGAAGTACTTGACCTGAAAGGTAATTTTCTTGGTGGCTGTTATTTCAGCTCGTAGGGTCAGTGAGCTTCAGGCCTTAGTGGTGGATGCACATTATACTAAGTTTCATCGCAACAGAGTATTCCTCCACATCCACCTTAAGTTCCTTTCGAAAGTGGTGTCAAGAGTTCCATCTGTACCAGTCAATTGTCTTGTCAACATTCTTTCCCAGACCTCATGCCCATCCTAGCGAAAGCAGCTTGCACACTTTGGATTGCAAGAGAGCACTGGCCTACTACATGAAGCGGACAAGGCCCCATAGATAGTCCACCCAGCTTTTTGTTTGTTTTAATCCCAGCAGGATGGGGGTCGCCATCGGGAAATGCACTATTTTTGATTGGCTGCCAGATTGCATTTCCTTCAATTATGTCCAGGCAGGGCTGGCCCTGGAGGGTCATGTCACGGTTCATAATGTCAGAGCCATGGCTGCATCGGTAGCCCACTTGAGGTCAGCCTGGTCAGCCTCCATGAAAGAAATTTGCAAGGCTGCGATGTGGTCTTCATTCCACACATTCACATCACACTACTGCCTTGACGCAACAGTCGGTTCAGGCAGACAGTGTTGCAGAATCTGTTCGGGGTCTAGAATCCAACTCTACCCTCCCTAGGCCCGTTTTACTCTGTTCCAGGCTGCACTCTCATTCAGATTGTATATAGTTTCAGGTTAATCTGTGTTGTTTCCTTGCGAGGTCCAGTTGACCAATGTTTGTTGTTTTTGGTGAGCCTTTATGCTATAGATTCCTTGCTTGTGAGAATTTATAAGCCTGCTTCTCCTCGGAGAAAGTGCAGGTACATACCTGTAGCAGGTGATCTCCGAGGACAGCAGGCTTTATAATCTCACAATCCCTCCCACCTTCTCTTGGAGTTGTCTCTTTCGTAGTTTTTTACTTTATTTTTTTGCTGTAGTATTAAACTGAGGAGACCGCGTTCTCGCGGTGGGTGTGAAGGGACTCACGCATGCTCACTGGAGCGTGTCTCACACTCCATAGAGCTCTCGTTAGACTTTGGTAAATTATGGACCAAGCGATACAGATCAGCATCACACACTTCTGAGAGTTTAAAGCCTTCTGTCCTTGGAGAACACCTGTTACAGGTAAGTTCCTTCGCTTTTCAGTCTTATTCAACATCCCTTTCCTAATAATTCTTTGCATCCTGTTTACTTTTTTGGCCGCCACCATGCACTGAGCAGAAGATTTCAGTGTATTATCTATGACACATAGATCTGTTTCTTAGGTGGTGACCCACAGGTGGACCCTAGAACCTGGTAACTGATTCAAATTATTCGTTCCAATGTGCATCAGTTTGCATTTGTCCACATTAAATTTCATCAACCATTTGGATGCCCAGTCTTCCTGCATTATTTCACAGTCATAGTAACATAGTAGATGACGGCAGAAAAAGACCCGTATGGTCCATCCAGTCTGCCCAACAAGATAAATTCATATGTGCCACTTTTTGTGTATACCTTACCTTGATTTGTACCTGTCCTTTTCAGGGCACAGACCGTGTAAGTCTGCCTAGCACTATCCCCACCTCCCAACCACCAGCCCCGCCTCCCACCACCGGCTCTGGCACTGATCGTGTAAGTCTGGTCAGCCCTATCCCCGCCTCCCGCTGTGCCACCCAATCTCGGCTAAGCTCCTTAGGATCTATTCCTTCTGAACAGGATTCCCTTATGTTTATCCCACGTGTGCTTGAATTCTGTTACCGTTTTCATTTCCACCACCTCCCGCGGGAGGGCATTCCAAGCATCCACTACTCTCTCCATGAAAAAATACTTCCTGACATTTTTCTTGAGTCTGCCCCCCTTCAATCTCATTTCATGTCCTCTCGTTCTACCTCTTTCGCATCTCTGGAAAAGGTTCGTTTGCGGATTAATACTTTTCAAATATTTGAACGTCTGTATCATATCACCCCTGTTTCTCCTTTCTTCCAGAGTATACATGTTCAGGTCATCAAGTCTCTCCTCATATGGCTTGTAACGCAAATCCCTTACCATTCTCGTAGCTTTTCTTTGCACCGCTTCAATTCTTTTTACATCCTTCGCAAGGTACGGCCTCCAAAACTGAACACAATACTCCAGGTGGGGCCTCACCAACGACTTATACAGGGGCATCAACACCCCCTTTCTTCTGCTTGTCACACCTCTCTCTATACAGCCTAACAACCTAGCTATGGCCACCGCCTTGTCACACTGTTTCGTCACCTTCAGATCCTCAGATACTATCACCCCAAGATCCCTCTCCCCATCCGTTCCTTTCAGACTCTCCCCGCCTAACACATACGTCTCCCGAGGATTTCTATTCCCTAAGTGCATCACTTTCCATTTCTTCGTGTTGAATTTTAATTGCCAAATCTTAGACCATTCTTCTAGCATCCTCAGATCCTTTTTCATGTTTTCCACTCCCTCCCGGGTGTCCACTCTATTACAGATCTTAGTATCATCCGCAAATAGGCAAACTTTACCTTCTAACCCTTTGGCAATGTCACTCACAAATATATTGAACAGAATCGGTCCCAGCACCGATCCTTGAGGCACACCACTGCTCACCTTTCCCTCCTCCGAGCGAATTCCATTCACCACCACCCTCTGGCGTCTGTCCGTCAACCAGTTCCTAATCCAGTTCACCACTTCGGGTCCTATCTTCAGCCCATCCAGTTTATTTAAGAGCTTCCTGTGGGGAACAGTGTCAAAAGCTTTGCTGAAATCTAAGTAGATTACGTCCATAGCTCATCCCTGATTCAATTCTCCTGTCACCCAATCAAAGAATTCAATGAGATTCGTTTGGCACGATTTCCCTTTGGTAAAACCATGTTGTCTCGGATCTTGCAACTTATTGGCTTCCAGGAAATTCACTATCCTTTCCTTCAGCATCGCTTCCATTACTTTTCCAATAACTGAAGTGAAGCTTACCGGCCTGTAGTTTCCAGCTTCTTCCCTATCACCACTTTTGTGAAGAGGGACCACCTCCACCGTTCTCCAATCCCTCGGAACCTCTCCCGTCTGCAAGGATATATTAAACAAATCTTTAAGAGGACTCGCCAGAACCTCTCTGAGCTCCCTCAATATCCTAGGGTGGATCCCGTCCGTTCCCATGGCTTTGTCCACCTTTAGCTTTTCAAGTTGTTCATACACACTCTCTTCCGTGAACGGTGCTCTATCTACTTCAATCTCATTTGTACTTTTTGCACTCCATCGCGGTCCTTCTCCAGGATTTTCTTCTGTGAAAACAGAACAAAAGTATCTATTTAGCAAATTTGCTTTTTCTTCTTCGTTATCCACATAGCGGTTCGCAGTATCTTTTAGTCTCACAATTCCCTTTTCAGTCATTCTTCTTTCACTAATATACCTGAAGAAATTTTTGTCACCCCTTCTTACATTTCTAGCCATTTGTTCTTCCGCTTTCGCCAGACGTATCTCTCTCTTGGCTTCTTTCAGTTTCATCCGGTATTCCTCCTCGTGTTCCTTTTCTTGAGTTTTTTTGTATTTCTGGAACACCAACTCTTTAGCCTTTATTTTCTCGGCCACTTGCTTGGAGAACCATATCGGTTTCCTTTTTCTCTTGCTTTTATTTACTTTCCTTACATAAAGGTTCGTGGCCCTATTTATAGCTTCCTTCAGCCTGGACCACTGTCCTTCCACTTCTCGTATTTCCTCCCAGCCCATCATCTCCTTCCTCAGGTATTCCCCCATTTTACTAAAGTCAGCACGCTTGAAATCCAGGACTTTGAGTTTTGAGTGGCCGTTCTCCACTTTAGCTGTAATATCAAACCAAACCGTTTGATGGTCACTGCCGCTCAGGTGGGCACCCACTCGAATATTTGACACGCTATCCCCATTCATGAGCACCAGATCCAGCGTCGCTCCCTCCCTCGTGGGTTCCGTCACCATTTGTCTGAGCAAACCGCTTTGGAAAGCATCCACAATCTCTCTACTTCTTTCTGATTCTGCAGACGGAACCTTCCAATCTACATCCAGCAGATTGAAATCTCCCAGCAACAGCACCTCTCTCTTGTTTCCCAACTTTTGAATATCTGCGATCAGGTCTTTATCTAATTCCTCCAATTGTTTTGGAGGTCTGTAGACAACACCCACGTGTACAGAGGTTCTATCCTCTCTTTTTAAGGTGATCCATATCGCTTCTTCCTTTCCCCGGGTCCCTGTCATTTCGGTCGCCGTGATATCATTTCTCACATATAGAGCTACTCCTCCACCTTTACGATTCTCTCTATCCTTCCTAAATAGATTATAGCCTGGCATGTTTGCATCCTATTCATGGGAACCATTTAGCCACGTCTCTGTGATTGCAACAAGGTCTAAGTCTGCCTCCAACATCAGGGCTTGAAGGTCATGAACTTTATTGCTTAGACTGCGAGCATTTGTGGCCATCGCTTTCCATGTACATTTCCTGGTATGTGCATCAACATTTGTCATTTGGGGTTGTCTTTTCTCTCTGGGTAACTTCATATCCTTTTGTTACAACTTCATTTCTTTCTCTTCTGCCTCAGTTCTATTTTCAGGATCACCACCATACTGTAATGGAGCAAAAGAATTCTTTACGGGCAACACTTGTGAGGGCGGATGCCTCTGTGTCACATATCGAAGTCTGCCTGAGCCTACCATGAACCATCTATTCCTAGGTGGTTTTATCCTTGGAGGCAGTGGTGTGAATTTGGCTTGATTCTGTGCTGTATGGTTTTGTGTAGTCTTAGAAGCTGCTTTAAGTGCATCTAATTCCTGTTTTACCTTACTGAGCTCCTGTTTTAACCCTGCAAGCTGATGACAGACAGGACAAGCCTTAAGTCTCCAGATAATTGGCCTTGAAACTGAAACACCACAATTATTACAGAGAATAAAAGTCATCCTGATTTGTAGGAATGAGAATGAACAGTCCGCATGTGTTTTAACAACCTTGAATAGTTTTGTGTCAACACCTCACCCATCGTTCCAATTTCCATAGTGGCCTAGTGGTTAGGGTGGTGGACTTTGGTCTTGGGGAACTGAGGAACTGAGTTTGATTTCCACTTCAGGCACAGGCAGCTCCTTGTGACTCTGGCCAAGTCACTTAACCCTCCATTGCCCCAGGTACAAATAAGTACCTGTATACAATATGTAAGCCGCATTGAGCCTGCCATGAGTGGGAAAGCGCGGGGTACAAATGTAACAAAAAAAGAAAAAGAAAAAGGGCACGAAAAGAAGGGAGCAACCCAGCCGTGTCGAAAAACAAAGGAAACTTAAAAAGGGCAAAAAAGTAAAGAAAAACTACGGGAGGTTTTTTTTTAAAAAACTATAAATTCCACACAAATAAGAAAGTAAAAAAGAAAAAGATAAAAAAGTAGAGAGAGAAAACTCTTTCTCGGGGCTGCAAGGAGCAGAGAAAACTTGACCACACCTCACCGCGGAGAAAAAATAACTGAGCGGGAACGCTCAGACATCGGGCAGGAAGACAGCCGCACATGCGCGGTGCGCACTGCACACGCACCAGAAGACTCTGGAAAGGTTTTTTTATATTTTGCTTGCAAAATAGCCGTTCGATTCCTGGGCCGACGCGGACGTCAACCCACATGGGAGAACAAGCAGCCTGCTTATCCTTGGAGAAATATATTACTCTTACTATTTCTAAATTTGTCTTTGACAAGCAATCTATCTCTGAAATGGCCTCTAGCTGACTGGCTTCTACCACCAGACCTTGTCTGGTCCTCTGGCAGTCTCAGAGCCTTAGATTCAGACAAAGCTGTGATCAGCTTTTCCAAATCTTCATCAAACAAACTGCCCTTAAAGGTCAGCTTATTAAGGTAGTCTGCGGATGTTACCTGAAAACGCAACTCCTGAGCCACAAGCAGCTTTTTAATAAGTGACGGTCTAGTAAATGAATAAACCATAAACGAGAAACTACCAGTGCCACATTTTTGGCCAATGCTTGAATTAAGTCATACAAAAAATCACCTAAGTAGGGTGCTCCTATTTCCCTCAAGGCCACTAACGAAAATCTCTCTGTCAGACTGTACCATCTCATCAAAAAGAGAGATGGGCCAATGAAGACAAGCATGAATTGCATATCCTCTACGTACAGCTACTTGCATAGCCAAAGCTGAAACATTTAAGGCCTTTTTTTTAAAAAGAGTTTCCATCTGACAATCCAACGGATTCTTCAAGGCTGCCCAGTCTTTCTCCATGGTATCCCAGAAACCCCCATATATACAAACTGTGAATTAATAGCACAACAAGTGGCCAGCGCCCTTCTGAAGGAATCACAAATCACATTAGAACCATCAGACATTGAGATAGAATGGGCTCACAGGTCCCTGGGAACAACTAGGAATAATCTACCAAGAGATATAATAGCATGCTTTGTGGATTTCAAAATCAAGGAAAAAATAATGCAAGCAGCGCGAGAGCACCCAGAATTTACATGGGATGCACATCGCATTCAACTCTATCAAGATCTGGCGATCTCCACGCTGTGCCGGCGGGCGGAACTCCGACCAATTACACAATATCTTCGCTCACAAAACATCAAATATAGATGGAGCTACCCATTTGCGTTGCGGTTCTATAAAGAGGGTAAACTACATCAGATAAGAGGAGCGGCGGAGGCGGCGTTGATCTTTCCAGACCAAGACCTGAATACCATGGACGCGCCAAGGCAGAAGGCAGGAACAGGACGAATGGAAAGGCCCAGATGGCAGCGAGTAACAACATGGAAAGGCAGACTACAACTCCAACAGTCCGATACAGCATTGAGGAGAGGAGAACTGGCAAAAACCTAAGAATGGGCAAAACGGCCCAGATTAACGAGATACATTATACTTGGCGGAACTAACGCATCAAGCAGGTATTGGATATTCCAGAAGACTTACACAGTCGAGGTCAAATGTTGGCAAAAGGACTGAGTTAACAGAAGTAGGGTATTGAATGATGTTCTAAGTTTAATGGTTAAAGTTGTATATGGTTTGAAGTTACACTATGTTTTGATGAAGCATAAAAATACACTAGGTGATAAAACTAGCAGTTTAGAGGTGGGATGCGGAGATGTCACGTGGACCCCTGAAACACCTGACCTTGAAATGGAGGGTGATATCTGGATTGGGGGAGGGATCGAGGGGGGGGAGGGGAAAGGGACATTACTGATGAGAATAAATCAAGAAGGGATGAGGTCTCCTAGTAGCCAGCATTATACAGAAGGTAAATTGAGGAAAAATATAGGCGTCCTCAGAGGGAAAGATAGGTACCATTGAATTACTTACTATTAATGTGAAGGGGCTTAACTCACCGGCAAAACGGCAACTTCTCTTTAAGGAGGCAGTGCGATTAGGAGCAGATATTATATTTGCTCAAGAAACACACCTGCTACCTACACATGAGTTTGTATCCATGGACAGTATAGGGAGATCTACTTTGCATCAAACTACATTGACAAAAAAAAAAAAGGGAGTCATGATAGCCCTGACGAGAAGGCTACCCTGGCAGGTACAGTGAATAGTGAGAGATAAGGGAGGACGATATATTTTGCTAATCATACGACTGGGAATGGAGACTTTCACTATGTTGAACATTTATGCTCCTAATGAGAAACAAGGATCTTTTTATGAGGAGCTGTCGGAATTATTGGCAAAACTTATTGTAGGGGAATTAGTCATAGGTGGAGATTTTAATCTCACTCCACACCCCTCTATGGATAATTCAAACAAAGAGATACGCTATGCTCGAACGGATAGGGCAAAACTACATAAGTTTATAAATTACTGGCAGATGATAGATATATGGCGACATTATAACCCGATGTCTTGCAGCTACACTTATTACTCGGCGGTACATGCATCATATTCACAAATAGACCTTTGGCTAAGAGGGCAAAGCTTGATACAGAGAGTACAAAGTGTACAAATACAGAGTAGAACATGGTCGGATCATGCACCTCTCACGTTAAAATTAAGATGTGCAGCAGCAAGGGCAACAATACCAGCATGGCGCATAGATGACAGTCTACTAGCAGACCCAAATGTAATAAAACAATTGGAAACCGACATAAAGAACTATATCTTGAATAATGATACAGGGGAAGTGAGACGAAATACTATGGGAAGGCCTTAAAGCAGTCATGAGAGGACAGATTATATCTGTACAAGCACACAGGGCTAGACAAAAAGGAACTAAAGCACAACAGCTACATATAGAGCTTGACCAATTACAAAACATAGTAGCTAAAGGGCCACACACGCCAAAATTAGCTCAGCGCTGCCAACAGGTACAACTAGAACTTCGTGAGCTTCAATTAGCAGAAGTGGCGGAAGCTCTTCAGAGAACACAACAGCAATATTTCGAATTCGGCAATAAAGCTTCACAATTATTAGCATATAAATGAAAAAAAGCATAAGATGAAAAATCATATACATGTAATTGAAGACAACACAGGGCAACGACTGACTACAACAGAAGACATTAAATGAGCCTTTTACAATTTCTATGAACAATTATACACTGATGATATAAAACCAGGGACCCAGATGATTCAGGACTATTTAGAAGGGATAGAGCTCCCCCAAATCAAAATGATGAACTCTCTGCACCTATCTCGTTAGAAGAGGTCCAGTGGGCATAGTCTGCCCAATGAAAAAGCTCCAGCACCCGATGGGTTCACAAATAGATTCTACAAATGTTTTGGGAAAATCCTGGCACCCCTATTAGTTCGGGTTATGAATGCGATAGAACACCAAGTAGAATTGCCGCACTCATTGCGCCTAGCTCACATCAGCATACTCTTGAAACCAGAGAAAAATCCGATGCAATGTGGATCCTATCGACCCATATCATTGTTGGATACGGATTATAAAATATTTACGAAAATCCTGGCCAAACGATTACAGAGACTCATGCCGGGCTTAGTACAGGACGATCAAATGGGATTTATAGAGGGAAGACAAACGTTTGACAATATCAGGAGGGCACTTCATATCATACATGAAGCCAATAGCACAGAACATCCAACGATCATGCTCTCTCTTGACGCTGAGAAAGCATTCGATAGAGTGCATTGGCCCTATATGTTTGGAGTACTACATAAGATGGGCATGACGGGGCGCTACATAGCATGGTTACAGCGCTTATATGATAAGCCATTAGCGGCGCTAAATGTAAATGGCGAGTGCTTGGCTACTTTCACATTGGAAAGGGGGACACGTCAAGGCTGTGCACTGTCTCCCCTACTGTTTGCCCTCACAATGGAACCATTAGCCCAGGTAATTAAAACAAATGAAGCTATTCAAGGGATTAGCATAGGACAAAAGGTTCACAAAATTATGCTGTTTGCTGATGACATCCTGTTGACATTAACAGACCCTCATAGATCATTCTACGCCACTGAGCACAGTTTGCGGCAATTTGGACAGGTAGCAGGATTCAAAATAAATATGACAAAATCAGAGATACTGGGGTTAAACGTAAGTACAGACGATATTAGTAATCTAAAAGAACAATACCCTTTTAGATGGACAGATCGCTTCCTCCGGTATTTAGGAGTGAATTTGACACCTCACCTGAAGGATATCTTTAGGGCAAACTTTCTCACTAAACTGCGAGAAATACTCCAAGACCTAGACAGATGGGAAGGGATGGAGCTATCATGGATAGGACGGATACAAGCAATAAAAATGATGGTATTACCTACAATCCTGTATCTCTTCTTGGCATTACCAATCCCGATCCCCAAAAAATTCTTTCGATAGCTAAAGCATAAAATGTTTGCATTCATATGGAAACATAAACCCCCGAGGGTACGAGCGGAATAGCAAAAATGTTTCCAAGAACCTCGAATCAATGTTGGAGAGGATGCCAAGCTATAGGAGATATGATACATATATGGTGGACATGTCCAAAAATACAAATTTACTGGCAGGAATTACTTAAGTTACTTCAGCAGATACTGGGAAGAGAGTATCCGAGATCAGTGGACCATTGTTTGTTGCATTTTCGACCTCCAGGAGTACCAATACCATTACACTGTCTGGCCTCTATGTTGTTAGGGGCCGGTAAGATCGCAGTAGCCTCCGCCTGGAAGAAACAATTGGCTCCTCCAATCGTCAAAGTTATACATAAAATGGACTATATGTATCAAATGGCAAAGCTAAATGTATCAAATGGACAAGTGATCCAGTTTAAAAAGATATGGGACAAATACAAGGTATGGAGATCCCAGGCGGGAATCGACTTAAAGACGCTCCACAATTGGTGGTACCAGCAATGTGAAAGATATTAGCAATCAAGGACTTTCCCCGAAAGAAGCACTAGACACAGAGACAATATAATCAGGAGACATGCATGGTAATAAAAGGAATGGGGGGGAGGGGCGGGTAAGGGGAGCAGGAGGGGGGAGGGGCATAAATATAAGGTGAAAAATGTTTCCGATGTTTTATACATGTATGTCATTTATACAGTAAAAATAAAGTTGGGAAAAAAAAAGAAAAGAAAACTAAAATGTAAGCATGAAGGCCAAAACAGAGGCATGAGTAATAGGTTCTTGGTTGCCTGACAGGTGTGGCCTCAGAGAGGGGAGAGGAAAAAAAAAAGTTACAATCTGCTGCTTAATTAGAGAAAATACTGAGGAGGCAAGGGGCTACACAAGTCTTAAGCTATGCCAACACAGTTAGTTCTCAGTATCTACTTGCTGGTAGAAAGCATAACCCAAGCATCTGGACTGGTTTGGTGGGATAAGAAAATGATCATTTCTAGGCCCACTTCCAAAAATCCAATATAAGGACACAGCAATGCCCACAAAGTAGAAGTCCGCACATTAAACTGCTAAATTTTAAGTGGATATTTTTAATATTTGAGAACCGTATAGCATGCATTAACCTAGTGAACAATTATTAGACTCATGGAGTTTCAGAGAGCACCAAACTAATTTAAATATGGGGAGACTGGATGGAACATTTGGCCCTTATCTGCCGTTATGGTTCTATGTTTACAAATTACATTCTATGACTTAGTAGAGGAGTGTGGTAGCCGTGTTAGTCCACTCTTAAGGTTATCAATAGAAATCAAACAAAATAAAACCTGGAAAAGAAAATAAGATGATACCTTTTTTGTTGAACATAACTTAATACATTTCTTGATTAGCTTTCGAAGGTTGCCCTTCTTCGTCAGATCGGAAATAAGCAAATATGCTAGCTGACAGTGTATATAAGTGAAAACATTCAAGCATTACTATGACAGTCTGACAGGGTGGGAGGATGGGGGTGGGTAGGAGGTATGCATGGGGACATAAAAGCATATCACTGATATTCTAACAGGATGGGTGTGGATAGGTGAGAGGTGGAGAGAAATACAGCTTCATGGTTTATAATGGGCTAGGAATCCCAGATCCTTGTTAAGTCCTTTCTGTTGGGTGTTAAAATATTCAATCATTCTGACTTCAAAGGTCTTACGTTCTTGTATGGTTTTAAAGTTACCTTTCAGGATTCTCACTGTGAAGTCACTGGTAAAGTGTCCTGGTCCTGTAAAATGCTGACCAACAGGGGTGGGAACCCTACTGGCACCAGTATTGTTCATGTGATGTCTATGTAAATTGAATCTTGTCTTAAGCATCTGGCCTGTTTCTCCAATATAGCATCCTTCGTTACATTTTTTACACTGAATGATATATACCACATATTACATATATATATGTAATCTAATATGTGTATATATATATATATATATATATATATATATATATATATATATATATATATATATATGTGTGTGTGTGTATATATATATATATATATATATATATGTATATATATATATATATATATATATATATACACATATTAGATGACGGCAGAAAAAGACCTGCATGGTCCATCCAGTCTGCCCAACAAGATAACTCATATGTGCTACTTTTTGTGTATACCTTACCTTGATTTGTATCTGTCTTTTTCAGGGCACAGACCGTAGAAGCCTGCCCAGCACTAGCCCCGCCTCCCAACCCCCAGCCCCGCCACCCAATCTCGGCTAAGCTTCTGAGGATCCATTCCTTCTGAACAGGATTCCTTTATGTTTATCCCACGCCTGTTTGAATTCCGTTACCGTTTTCATCTCCACCACCTCCCGCGGGAGGGCATTCCAAGCATCCACCACTGGCTCTGACTCTGCATTTCAAGCCTCATTCTGGAACACCAATAGCATCTCTTATTAATTCCAGTCTCCTGCTGGGTGGCTCCAGTGAAGCAGCATTCCCCCAGCAGGTCCAATAACATGCATGCGCCACCAACGAACAGATGTGTGCCTGTTGACGTCAGTGTGCTGCCTTGTGCACTGCACAGTTTAGCGGTGGGCAGACTGGCAGAGAAAGAGAGGGTCGTCTGTGCAAGCCAAGTGCTCTCACCGTGACAGACCTGCACTCCCAGTCCAGCTTTGAAGCGGGAGCTGCCTCTGCCCTCCCTCCCCTGTGAGGCCTGGGAGGCTTCAGCGCAGCACGCCGGAGGCTCCAACACAGCTGAGCTCTCTTACTCTGAGCCACTGCACACTCTGCTCTGCTGTGCAGGCGTTCTCTCCCCCCCCCCCTCCCCAACACAGCAGCACAAAGCAAGGGTGAGCACCAGCATTGCTCAAGGAAGCATGCAAACAAAACCCAGAGGCGAGTCCAGCCCAGAAAGGACAGGAATGATGAGGACGTAGAGGATCCTGCTGAGAGAGCGAGAGAGACAGTATGGGCCCACCCCCTCCCCCTGACATGAGCACAGCACAAGGGCTGGAAAAGAACTAAGGCCAAAGCGCCAGTAGACAGCCAGAGCCCAAACCCTTTTCTGAGAAAGACTTCTGCTGCACACCTCCCGCGACACACCCCACAGCTAGCTTGAGGTTCCTGCTGAGAGACAGAGAACCCCTGTGACACCTGCACAAGCCACTGCCAGCCCTCGTCAGAGAGTGCACTGTGACTGCAAGATAAGAGAATATCAACTGGGAGAGAATGGGCCTGGGGGGCAGGGAATGGATGAGAGGCTGAACAAGAGTGAGGGGGATGGGGGTGGGGAGGAATTATGCTGGATAAGTAGAGGGGATATAGAGGAGGAACAGGGAGATGGAGGGGGGGGGGAAGAGAGGAAAAGAAGGTTGGGTAGGAGGGGAAAAGGCTGAGGAAGGAGAGACTATAGGGAATAGGAGGGCTAAGTGGAGGAAAAAAGAGTGAGAAGTGGTTGATAGAAGTGATAACTGGATAATCTGAAGAATACATTTTTTATTCAGCCACCTGCATCCCCAGATCCTCTGTTGGATGTAATCTGAACCAGTTCCTGCTGCCTCCTCCCCTCCCCCCCCCCCCCCCCCCCCCCCACATTGGAAGATGAGCAAGTGAAAGATTCCTTTATGTTGAATATCTTTCCTTTGTGGATGACTGTGGGGTCCTGTGAAATATTTTGGCATAGTTTGCAACTGGATAAATTACAGGAAGTGTGCCCTTCTGTTCCTTTTCAGTCTGTGATGGAAGTTTACTTCTGATTAGCTTGTGTTTTAAGTTGGGTGGCTGTCGGAAGGCCAGTACTGGTGGGGATGGGAATATCTCTTTCAGTAATTCATCCTCCTGGAGTATAGGTTGTAGATCTCTTATGATTTTCCTCAGTTTTTCCAGCTCTGGATTGTAAGGGGGATTCTGTCTGTGGATTTTTTCTCCTTGTACTGTAGCAGATTCTTCCTGGGTGTTTTGAGGGAGGAGGCAATATTCTTGGAGATTATTTTGGGGTTGTAGCCTTTCTGTTTGAAGGATGCAGTCAGGCTTTTAAGGTGTCTGTCTCTGTCCCCTGGGTCAGAGCAGATATGGTAGTATCTTGTGGCTTGGCTGTAAATGATGGATCTTTTTGTATGTGAAGGATGGAAGCTGGAGTTGTGGAGGTAGCTGCATCTGTCTGTGGGTTTCTTGTATATAGATGTTTGTATACAGCCATCACTGATTGAGACCGTGGTGTCCAAAAAATTGACTTTTTCTGGGGAGTAGTCAATTTTGAATCTGATTGTAGGATGGTATGTATTGAAGGCAGAATAAAATTGTTTCAGAGTTTCTTCACCCTCCGTCCAAATCATAAAAATGTCATCGATGTACCGGTAGTATTTTAGAGGTTTGGTCTGGTGTGTATTCAGAAATGTCTCTTCCAGCTCAGCCATAAAAAGGTTGGCATGTTGGGGTGTTGTCCTGGTGCCCATCGCAGTGCCCATTATTTGTAGATAGATATCACTGTTAAAGCGGAAGTAGTTGTGAGTTAAAATGAATTTGATTAATTTTGTAATAGTTTCTGGTGAGTATTGATGGTCCAGTGTGGATTTTTTTAGGAGTCTTCCACATGCAGCTATGCCATCCGCTTGTGGAATGTTGCTGTATAGTGATTCTACATCCATCGTGACCAGAAGGGTGTTAGGTGGTAGTTGCTTGATATTTTTCAATTTATTCAGAAAGTCTGCACTAACAGGTTGGGCAAATCCTCTGAGCGAAAGATCCGCGCTGCAGAGGGGTCATCCGCTCCATCCGAGCGGGAATCCGTCTCCTCCAAGGAATCCCCAAAGGACCGTTGGGAGAACTCAGATACGCTGCCCTCATCTACATCAGAGGAGACAGAGTCCTCTAGGGCCTGGAAATCCACCCGAGGGCGTTTGCTTCCGGAGGCCTCAACCCCTTTATCAGACAGGGGAGCAGGGGCAGCGTTTTGCATAAGAAAGGCCTGATGCAGCAGCAAAATGAACTCAGGGGAGAAACCTCCCAAACTGTGCACTTCTGCAGCCCTAGACGCACCCTCAACCAGCGCTCGCAAGAGCGGGGGAGAAGCATGCTGCGCATCTAAAATGGCGTCGGGCGCGAAACTCCGAGAAGGAGCCGCGCGGGAAGAACGGCGCTTAACTTTTGCTGCTTTCTTGCCGTCGCCCGAATCTAGGGCGACCACAGCATTAACGTCTTCCACCTAGAGGGCGGCCCAAGAAGAAGCCATCAGAGCAGAGTGGCCGGCCAAAATGGAGGGGGCGAGCACCGGAGGAAGAACCGGGACACTGACCGGACTCCAAACTGACGCCCAAAAAAGGCGATTCAGGCTTTGAAACCCCGCATCCACGCTAGCCGCGACCACGCGGTCCGGGGAGCGATTCTTCACGCCCTCGCCCTCCGACGCCATTAGCCACGTGGAGACCAATTGGGGAATCCCCTGCCCGCTTCAAAAGGTAAATATTACCTGCTTCTCGCTCTGAGCTGTAACGAACTGGTGTCCCAGTGAGCAGCTGCAATAAACGTTGAAATAAACGCCCTTAAAGGACGTTCAAAAATTTTTTAATTTTTTTTTTTAACGGAGCCAGCGGGAGGGGGGAGAAAAGGAGGGACCTGGCACCACCAGGTTTGCACTTGCTCAAGAAGAGCCCTCAACCCCAGGTACTCAACAAAACCTAAGAATTAGGCTTGGAGACCTAGCCAGAGCTGCTGCTGTGTGTGACCACCACCTGCTGAGATAGAGAACATACTGGGGAGTTTCCGGCAGCACATGACCACATATAGGGAGGCAAAAGGATTGCTCTCTATCTCCACCTGCTGGTAGATGGACACAACCCACCAGTCTATGGATTGATCAGCATGATGATAGGGAAGCATTGTTCTAAGCCTTAAGAATGCACACTGTGAGTGTAGTGTAGACACCTACTACTACTACTACTACTACTATTTAGCATTTCTATAGCGCTACAAGGCATACACAGCGCTGCACAAACATAGAAGAAAGACAGTCCCTGCTCAATGAGCTTACAATCTAATAGAAAAAAAATAAATAAAGTAAGCAAATCAAATCAATTAATGTGAACGGGAAGGAAGAGAGGAGGGTAGGTGGAGGCGAGTGGTTACAAGTGGTTACGAGTCAAAAGCAATGTTAAAGAGGTGGGCTTTCAGTCTAGATTTAAAGGTGGCCAAGGATGGGGCAAGACGTAGGGGCTCAGGAAGTTTATTCCAGGTGTAGGGTGCAGCGAGACAGAAGGGCGCGAAGTCTGGAGTTGGCAGTAGTGGAGAAGGGAACAGATAAGAAGGATTTATCCATGGAGCGGAGTGCACGGGAAGGGGTGTAGGGAAGGACGAGTGTGGAGAGATACTGGGGAGCAGCAGAGTGAGTACATTTATAGGTTAGTAGAAGAAGTTTGAACAGGATGCGAAAACGGATAGGGAGCCAGTGAAGGGTCTTGAGGAGAGGGGTAGTATGAGTAAAGTGACCCTGGCAGAAGATGAGACGGGCAGCAGAGTTTTGAACTGACTGGAGAGGGGAGAGGTGACTGTGGGAGGCCAGCAAAAAGCAGATTGCAGTAGTCTAAATGAGAGGTGACAAGGGTGTGGATGAGGGTTTTGGTAGAGTGCTCGGAAAGAAGGGGCGGATTTTACGGATGTTGTAAAGAAAGAAACGACAGGTCTTGGCAATCTGCTGGATATGAGCAGAGAAGGAGAGAGAAGAGTCAAAGATGACCCCAAGGTTTCGAGCTGAGGAGACAGGGAGAATGAGAGAGCCATCACAGAAATAGAAAACGGGGGGAGCGGGGAGGTGGGTTTGGGGGGAAAATGAGAAGCTCGGTTTTGGTCATATTTAATTTCAGGTGGCGTTGAGACATCCAGACAGCAATGTCAGACAAGCACGCTGAAACTTTGGTTTTGGATGCAAGGTGAGATATCAGGGGTAGAAAGGTAGATTTGGGAGTCATCAGCATAGAGATGGTAGGAAAAGCCATGGGATGAGATTATGAACCAAGGGAAGAAGTGTAGATAGAAAAGAGGAGTGGACCAAGAACAGAACCCTGAGGTACGCCGACAGACAGAGGGATAGAGTAGAAGAGGATCCACCAGAGTGAACACTAAAGGTGCGGAGGGAGAGGTAGGAAGAGAACCAGGAAAGGACAGAGCCTGGAATCCAAGTGAGGACAGGATATCGAGAAGTATGCTGTGATCGACAGTGTCAAAAGCAGCGGAAAGATCAAGAAGAATGAGGATGGAATATTGACCTCTGGATTTAGCCAGTAATAGGTCATTGGAGACTTTAGTAAGCGCAGTTTCGGTTGAGTGGAGAGGGCGAAAAACCAGATTGTAGTGGGTCAAGAATAGCATGTGAGGAGAGAAAATCAAGGCAGCAGCGGTGAACAGCACGCTCAAGTAATTTGGAGAGAAAAGGAAGGAGGGAGATGGGTCGGTAATTAGAGGGACAAGTAGGGTCGAGTGAAGGCTTCTTAAGGAGAGGTGTGACCACAGCATGTTTAAAGGCAGCAGGGACAGTCGCAGTGGAAAGTGAGAGGTTGAGAATGTGACAGTTAAAGGAATAAGAGCAGGAGAGATGGCATTAAGAAGGTGGGTGGGAATGGGATCAGAGGAACAGGTGGTACATTTTGAGGAAGAAAGGAGAAGTGTAGTTTCCTCAATAGTAACTTCAGGAAAGGAGGAAAGGGAATGAGGGGAAGGAGAGAGAGGGGAACGGACTAGTGGAGGGAGAGGTGGTGAGGTAGAGAAAGCAAGGTTTATCTTTTCAACCTTGTTGTGAAAGAATTCAGCAAGGGTCTGAGGAGATAATGAAGGGGGAGTTGGGGGAGGGGGCACCTTGAGGAGGGAGTTCAATGTGGTGAAGAGAAGTCGAGGATTAGAGCCAAGAGAGTTGGTCAGTTGGATATAATAATCCTGTTTGGCAAGTAAAAGAGCAGATTGGAAGGAGGTCAGCATGAACTTAAAGTGTAGGAAATCAGCAAGGGCCTGAGATTTCTGCCAGAGGCGTTCGGCGGAGCGTGTACAGGAACGTAGGTAGCGGATATTAGAAGTCAGCCAAGGTTGGGGTTTTGTACGCCTTACAGGGCGGGTCATCAAAGGTGCAAGAGTGTCTAAGGCAGAGGATAGAGTATTGTTGTAAGAAGAAACAGCCTCGTTAACAGATGTGGATGGTGCCACAGTAGAGAGGAGGTTTGAAACATGGGAGGATAGAGATGAAGGGTCAATATCGTGAAGATTCCTAGATAAATGAGATAAGATAGGACGGGACTGGGAGGGAGGAGATTTAAGTGTGAAAGTTATAAGATGGTGATCAGAGAAGGGAAGATCAGAGGCAAGGAAACTAGAGGGTGAACAGTTGGAGGAGAAGATGAGATCAAGACAGTGACCATTTTGATGAGTGGGGAGGTGGAGCATAGTTGGAGATTAAAGGAGGACGTTAAAGCAAGTAACTTGGAAATAGAGTTGGAAGGATCATTAGCAGGAATATTAAAGTCACCAAGGATGAGAGAGGGGGAGGAAGGATCATGGAAGAAGGCAAGCCAGGCATCAAAGTCACTGAGAAAGGATGAAAGGGACTTATCAGGGGGACGATAAATGACCGCTATTCGAAGAGGCAGAGGAGAGAAAAGGCGGATAGAGTGGACTTTAAAGGAGGAAAAAACAGTGAGATTGAGGTGGAAAGAAGGGGTTGAAATCTGGAGGAGGGAGAGAGAAGTAGTCCAACACCGCCCCCACGGCCAGCAGGGCGAGGAGTATGTGAAAATAGATAACCGCCATGGCACAGGGCTGCGACTGAAGCAGAGTCATCAGGGCAGAGCCAGGTTTCTGTTATGGCGAGCAGATGGAGGTGACGCGAGATAAAGAGGTCATGGATATAGGCGAGTTTGTTACAGATAGAGCGGGCATTCCATAGGGCGCAAGAGAAGGGCAGAGAAGAGGAGGGGAGTAGAGAAATAGAGATGAGGTTAGAGAGGTCGCGGTGAGATCTGTAGAGTTGGGATAATAGTTGGTGAGGGGGGCCAGGATTGGGATTGATGTCACCGGCTGAGAGTAAGAGAAGGAGTAAAAGAGAGCGGAGGAGAGTAGGAGAGGTGTGGCCACGAAGGCGTCGAAGGCGAGAGGTATTTAGGTGGAATGGGGAAGGCAAAATGGACGGAAGAAAGAGGCGGAGATTAAAAGCCAAGAGGGAGGAAGAGGGTAGGAGAGAAGGTGAGGTGATGAAGTCGATGGATGGGCAGTGAGTTCCTGTAGCGGAGAGAGGTAGGGGTTGAGGGAAAAGATTAGGAAGGGACAGGGCTAGGAAGAGAATATGAATAGGGGCCATAAATGACTGAGGTACTTTAGCAAGATTAGATGTAAAGAGAAAAATGCCCCACGCGCCGTTAGGCGCGCGGCACCTAGAGCGGAGGCCCTGAGTGGATCAGAGTGGACCTGGGTGTCACCCCGGAGAAGGCTGTAAGGATATGCAGATGAGCTGCAAGTCCTCCACAGCACCTGAAAGGCAGCCGGTGGTAGAGCTGGGCACCTCTCAGCTGAGGAAAGGCTTACCAGGGGTTAGGCCGAAGCCAGCATTCCTCCCCCTGAGGGTCGCCTGATCACCATTTGAAGCTGATGACTTCTTTCTCAGACAAAGGAGAAAAGAAGTTGCGACAAAATATAATGCACAATTTTGGGAGAAAAGAACCCTCTAGAAGGTCAATCAAAGTTGTAATTCAAGCCAGCACAGAAAAACTGGGAACTGACAGCCTGTGAAAAGAAGTGGGTTGAGCAGTATCAACTATATATATTTTTTTCTGCATGTTTAAATTTTGTACACAAGTTGCTAAATTTAAACACGTAGGCAGAAGAGGGGCTGGTGTTTCAGGCCAGAACAAAAGTTATATGGAGAGCAGCAAAATTCAGCCACCATCCATATATAAAACCTATACATCCAAATGCTGCTACACAAGAAAATCTGCTTTTAGAAAACTTCAATAAGCTTAACATGACTAAGGAAACAATAGGAAAGGAAAATGGATCTGTTGAAGATAGATATTTCCTAACAAGATGATGAACTGTGTTTTCACTTGAGGACAATATGGACTAAAATATGGCCATTGAGCAGGGTTTGTGAGATAGGCATTAGAATGCCATGCTTCTGCTGTCAGTACAGTCGCAGAGGTAAGTTCCAGCTGTAGCTATTCTCATTACCTGGGACCCAAGAGAGAAGGGTCATTAAACCATCATCAAAAGTAGAGCCCAACTCCAGACCCCTGGCCATGGAACCCTTGAAGCGCCATCATGCTCCATGATGGCTCTGACTGAGGGGGCCCAAGTATGGCACTGGTCAAACAAGAAAATCAGAATAAGCCTGGAAAAGCTTCTAGGCTTTTCTATAAATTTCTAGAAGTATTCTCCATGTCAGAATCATCTTATGACATCAACTATGTTTGTGGATACATTATCATACTTATCGTCTTTGAAAAATCACAAAGACAGAAAAAATACTCTCAGCTTATATCAGACTGTGATTTTTGTTTTTAGTTGAAATTTACAATTATTATACATTAAATGTCAGTGTGTTTATAGCTTTTTAAATATGAAAGTGTCACTATTCTGTCCTTATATGGTGCTTCAGCTCCACCATTTTGTTACTTTCAGAGAGGGAGAACTAGAGAGTGGGCATACCATTACCTTTTCTCTCTCCAATACTTGTTCCTCTTTTTCATCTCCTGAACCCAACTGCTAGAATGCAGGCTGTCTATATTTCTCTAGTGTTGTTTGGAATCTTGAAGTTTCCATTTCAGTTTTTGTCTGCAAGTAATTCGTGGTCACTTACTCTGTATTTGGAGAGTATCAATCTATTTTGAATGAGGTATTCTGCTAGAGAGCACTTTCTCTGTAGGGATATATAGTAGTCTGGTGTGTTTGTTTTCTCAACACCATGGTGCTCTAATACCTGCTGTAATTGTAGTGATGCCTTTTCATAGGCATAGCCACTGTGAGTCCTAGTAGTTGGTGCTGTTAAAGTACTGTGATCTAAAATCCCCAGCTACATCCCCAGCAATCTGCATGTCAATGGTGCACAGAAATGAACACTGATGCTGTATGCAGAAAGGATGATGAGCCATGCTCTGACAGGCATGACATTTGGAAATATTGCTTTGGATGATCCCTCCCAGTCTCATGTGGTGACATTTACAACAGGGGATTCAGTAAAAGTGCCAAACAACAAGAGGGACTTGGCAGCCCCTACACAGTACTTCCCATCCTCACAAAAACAAGAAGAGGGGCTCAGCAGCCCCTGCATAATATTTCCTACTACCATACTTCCCACTTGGCTTGGTGGCACCAACATAACAGTTCCCATCCCTAGCGGAGATAGTGGGACTCAGTGACCCCAACAAAACACCACCTGTATCACTTCCCAATCCTCTTTTCTGATGTAAACTGTACTAAACAGCTTCTTCCTCTCCCTATCTCTTTTATCCCTTGCACTTCCCCCTCACTCTGGTTTCCCATCCCTTCACCCACACTTTTCTGCCCCCTATCCTGCTGTCCACTTTCCTCCTCTCTTCTACACCCTCTCACTCCCTCTACCTTCTCTTTCCCTCCTGTTGCCATACCACCCTCTTCATATCCTAACCCTACCCCACACTCTCCTCTTTGCCCTTCTCCCTTTACTCTTCCCTCCTTTTACCCACCTTTCTTTCTTTCCATCCTGCTTCAGCCCTAACCCATCTCTCTTCCTCTCTTGCCATACTAAACTCTCCCATCTATACTCCCAACCCCTCCCTCTCTACACCCTCTTTGCCCCATTCTTTCTCTCTTACCTTTCCAAGATCTAACTCCACCCCATAATCACCACTTTGTGCCCCACTGTCTCACCTTCTCTTTTTCTCCCTAAACTCCTCCTTATACCTGACCAGGTCAAAAAAGGCAATGGACCTAGAAGGTCTATTCTCCTCCTACCTCCACGACAATGATGACTCATCCTTTAATGACCTGTGGAGATGATGTAGTTGTGTGTGTGGGGGGGGGGGGGGGGGGGTAGAGGAGGAGGGAAGGGGAGACAGAAGGCTATAAGAGAAATGCTGCTTCCTATTGCCTCGGTTGCCAATTTTTTGAAAGACAAAAACTCACTACCTGCCACATAAAATTCTACCCTGCCCCCTCCCTTACTGTACCCCCTCCTCCAAAAAAAACAAAAAAACAAAACTGCAGCTAGGGCACCAGTATAGCATTCAATGCCTGAGGGCCATATTGAGGGCCGGGGGGATCTTTTCAGTGTCCACTGAGCTACAGTCTCCCAACACGTATATGCTTCCCCGATATGGTATTAAAGCCAAACAAATTCTACACTCACAGAGCCCCCTGGCCCTTCCCCAACAATGGGTACAGAGCATGGCTAGGACATTTCCCCATAAAACTCATCATATAAAAGGATTTCCAGTTCTAGTGTAATCTCACTAACTGCAGCATAAGTCCTCTCAGCAATAAGCATCGGTAATGAGAAGTAAGGTAAAATTATAACTTACCTGATAATTTTCTTTCCTTTAGTCACAACAGATGAATCCAGAAACCAGTGGGTTTTGTTCGCCTACCAGCAGGTGGAGATAGAGAACCAAACTCAAGGGAGCTATACCAGCCAGCCAGTCCCTAAGCTCTTTAGTATATGTCCCATCACAAAGCTGTAGAAAATATAACTTTATAACAATCAAAATTGCCAACTTCCTCACAAGAATGAACCACAAACGAGCAGCTCGTGGCGCAAACCGCCACTTAACAGAATAACTGCAAACAACATATGCCAGCTCAGAGAGACACAAAGTGTCCGGAACACTCATAAAATTCTTCGTAATCCTCTGCTCCTTTCAACTTAAAACGAGAGTTCTGATCTGCACAGCAGAACAAAAAATTCAGGGTGGGATCCTGGATTCATCTGCTGAGACTAAAGGAAAGAAAATCGTCAGGTAAGGCATAATTTTACCTTCCATAGCGTCATCAGCAGATGAATCCAGAAACCAGTGGGATGTACCAAAGCACTCCCTAAGTAGGGTGGGTATCCGCTGCACCCCTGCCAACACCGTCACTCCAAATTGTGAATCCTTACGAGCGGAAACGTCTATTCTATAATGATACGAAAATGAATGCAATGACATCCAACTAGCTGTGCGACAAATCTCTGCCAAAGAGAGGGTTCCAGTTTCCGCCTGAGCTCGTAGCCCCGCTGGAGGCGATCGACCCAGTAGGATGTAAGCCGAAGAAATAGCTTCCCTGAGCCACCGCGCAATAGATGGCTTAGATGCCATATCCCCGCTGCGAGGACCCGCTAGCAAAATGAAAAGATGGTCCGAGCGCCTAAAATCGTTGGTCACCTGTAAATATCGCATGAGAACCCTTCGAACATCGAGAAGCTTGAAGGAATCAAAATGGACCGGATAATCCCCCTGCTTAAAAGCAGGAAGGAAAATCTCCTGATTGACATGAAAAGCTGACACCACTTTTGGCAGAAAAGAGGGAACAGCCCTCAACATAACCCCAGCTTCTGAAAATTGAAGAAAAGGGTCCCGGCACGAAAATGCCTGACTCTCCGAAACCCTGCGCGCTGACACCGGGGCCACAAAAAACACTGTCTTAAGCATCAGATCCTTCTCTAACGCCTTACGCAGATGTTCAAAGGGAGCCTGCTGTAGTGCTTTGAGCAACAAATTTAAATTCCAGTTCGGACTCGGAAGCCGACAGGGGGGCTTAAGATGGAGAACCCCTCGGAGAAAATGTACAACATCCAGATGGGCTGCAAAGGAATTCCCGGCAAGTCGACCTCGGTAGCAAGAAAGAGCTGCACTCTTAGAGAATTTTAAGCCAAACCCTTCTGGAGGCCTTCCTGCAAAAAAATCTAGCATCTGACAAACTGAAGTCCGAGAGGGATCCCATCCCCGAAGTGTGCACCAAGCCACAAACGTGTGAAATACTCGAGTGTAAGCCGTTGTAGTGGAACATTTACGAGCCTGCAACGTAGCTATAACATTCTCAGAATAGCCCTTTTTCCTCGATCTTGACCTTTCAAAGGCCAAGCTGTAAGACCAAAGTGGGAGGGATCTTCCATCAGAACTGGCCTCTGATGAAGAAGATCTGGTGCTAAAGGCAGACGAAGAGGCGATCCTACTAACAACCGGATCAGATCTGCATATCAGGGTCGCTGAGGCCAATCCGGAGCCACCAGGATCACAAACCCCAGGTGTCTGCTGATCCTGTGCAGAACTTGGCCAATAAGTGGCCAATGAGGAAAAAGGTACAACAGTCTCGCAAGCGGCCACGGTTGAAGCATCAAGCCCTGACGAGCCGATTTCACTGCGCCTGCTGAAGAATCGGGCCACTTTGACATTCTGGCGAGACGCCATGAGATCCATCTCTGGCCAAACCCAATGATTGTGAATCCATTGAAATGCGCTGACAAATCCCACTCTGCCGCATCGAGAAGGTGCCGACTGAGAAAGTCTGCCTGAACATTGTCCTGTCCTGCTACGTAAGCTGCCGAAAGAAGATGAAGATGAGTCTCTGCCCAAGAGAAAATTTTGCTTGCTTCGGCCTGCAAAGAAGGACTCTGAGTCCCGCCCTTTCAATTGACATAAGCCACCGCTGTCGTGTTGTCCGAGAACACTCGGACTGCGGTCCCCAGAAGACCATCTCGAAATGCTAACAGCGCATGCCAAATCGTCCTCAAATCCAGTAGATTGATGGGCCAGGTTGCTTCTTCCGTCAACCAACTGCCCTGCGCATACCGCGAGAGACAGTGAGCCCCCCAACCGAGGAGGCTGGCATCTGTCACCACTACCACCCACTAAGGGGACGCCAAGTGCATCCCCCGTTTCAATGGGGCGGGTAGGAGCCACCAAATCATACTGGCTCGTGCCTTCGACAACCAAGGAAGACGTTGAGAGTAATTCTGTGAAACTGGAGACCAACGGCTCAGAAGGGCCAGCTGAAGGGGACGCATGTGCACCCTGGCCCATGGTACCACTTCAATCGCAGCAGCCATCGGAACCTAGTACCTGCACATAGTTCCACACCTGAGGGCACGGCATCCGCAAGAAACTTCTCACCTGTGACATCAACTTGATCCTCCTGCTCTCGGGCAGAAAAAAACAGTCCTTGGGAAGTATCGAACTGCACCCCCAGGTAGTCCAGTGACTGGGAAGGTAGCAGATAACTCTTGGAGAAGTTGATCACCTAACCGAGGGACTGAAGAACTTCCACCACTCGCTGAGTAGCCAGATGGCTCTCCAACTCCGAAGACGCTCGAATGAGTCAGTTGTCCAGATAGGGATGAACTCGAATTCCCTCCTTCCAAAGAGAGGCTGCCACCACTACCATGACTTTGGAAAATGTGCAAGGAGCTGTGGCCAATCCAAAAGGCAATGCTTGGAATTGAAAGTGGAGCCCTGAGACTGCAAACCGCAGGAACCTCTGATGGGGCGGCCAAATCGGAATACACAGATAGGCGTTTCTCAGGTCCAAGGCTGTCAGTGATTTACCTTCCGGAGGTCGAGAACAGGTCGGAATGACCCCCCTGTTTTCTTCAAACCACGAAAAATATGGAATACTGACCTGCGCGTTCTTCGAGCTTCGGCACAGGCACCATGGCTCCAAAGGACACTAGGTCCCGCACAGAGGTTAGAATTGCATCCCGCTTGACAGAAGTAGCACACCGGGACTCCAAGAAAGAATCTCCGACCTGAGTGGCAAATTCTATTTTGTAGCCTTCCTTGATGACTTCGAGAACCCACTGGTCTGAGGTAATCTTGGTCCACTCTTGGAAAAATAGAGTCAACCGACCCACTATTTTTAAGTTCAACAAGTGGGCCGGCGCCCCGTCATTGTGAAGGTCGAGAGGCTGCTCCCTGCCAAGCTCCGGACCCAGCCCCTCTTTTGTCTGCATGGAAGGAATTTCGTTGCTGAAACCTAGGCCACTGGAAAGCTGGAGAAGGTCTACCTGGTCGATATCGTCTGCAATTTCTAAACCGAGGCCTAGAGGAATGGATCCTCAGAAAATGGCAGATACAAATCAAGGTCAGGTATACACAAAAAGTAGCACATATGAGTTTATCTTGTTGAGCAGACTGGATGGACCGTGCAGGTTTTTCTCTGCCGTCATCTACTATGTTATATGTTAGAGGTTCCCGAGCGAGCCGAGGGCTTGGGTCTGTCTTCTGGAAGTCGTTGAGATTTGGAATTCCCCCAAATCCATAACAATCTTTTCCTGCTCCTCTCCAAAAGAAGTTTACCTCGAAAGGGTAACTTAGTCAGATGTTGCTTAGATGCCATGTCCACAGCCCAATGCCGAAGCCATAGCAACCTACGAGCGCTGACTGCCAAAGCCACACTCTTTGCTATCACCAAATCATATAATGCGTCCGCTAGGTATGCTAGAGCCACCTCCATCTTGGGAAGGACTGACATCTGTCAGGAAGTCCCGGGCTCCTGCTCTGCCAACAGCTGTAACCAATCAAGGGAAGTCCAAGCAGCGTAGGAACTGCACACAGAAGCTTTAACAGCCAAAGTCGAAACTTCAAATGTTCGCTTCAACGTCACTTCTAGCCTTCTATCCTGCATGTCTTTAAGTGCCACCCTGCCTTCCACCGGAAGGGTAGTTTTCTTTGTGACCGCCGTCACCAGGGAATCGACATGAGGCAGTTCAAATCTCTTTGCCTGACTGGGCTGCACTTGATAAAGGCAAGCCATAGCTCTAGACACCCGCAAAGGGGCATCCGGCTCCGTCCACTGCGCCATGATAATCTCTTGGATGGCCTCATGCACGGGGAAGGCCTTGGATGGTCTCCTCGTGCTAGTCATGTGCACATTCACAGCGGCAGCAACTGGCGCCTCAGGGTCCTCAATGTGCAACACTTCGCTGCCAGAGAATGTGGTAAAGGCGGTTAGCTTAGCGGAGTTTAAAAAAGGTTTGGATGGCTTTCTAAAGGAAAAGTCCATAGACCGTTATTGAATGGACTTGGGGAAAATCCACTATTTCTGGGATAAGCAGTATAAAATGTTTTGTACTTTTTTGGGATCTTGCCAGGTATATTGTGACCTGGATTGGCCATTGTTGGAAACAGGATGCTGGGCATGATGGACCTTTGGTCTTTCCCAGTATGGCAGTACTTATGTACTTCTAGGGCAGAAGAAATGAGGGAGGAAAGCTCCTACCTGTGAAAAATCCGTACAGCGGACAGATCATCTGGTTCCTCCGCAGTGATCTCCCCCTCCTCTAAACCCTCTGTGCCCGAGGCCCTCAGGGCCTGAACATCCAGGAAGACAGGGGGTGACAGAAAGCGGTCCAATAGAACCCGCGTCTGAGCCAGAATCTCTGCATTTGCGATTGCGAGCCTGATCTAGCCCAAGAGGCATCAGACCTCCATCTGCGCCCTCTAGAGACACTGCATGTCCCCCTAAACCAGCCGAGGGAGGAGAGGAGGAGGAGGGAGAGAGAGCGCTTCAGCAAAAAAGCCTGATGCAATAAGAGGATGAATTCAGGAGAAAAGCCTGCCCCTGAATCAGCCATGCTGCCCTCCACCGCAGCAATCATTCTAGAAGGACTAGATCCTCTAGAGAGATCCTCAGCCACCACACCAGCGAAATCCCTGTGTTTTGGGGTCGTAGGAGTCTGAGCAAGCACCAGAGAACCAGGGGAAGAAACAGGCAACGATTCCAAAATGGCGTCCGCATCAGCGGTCCCCGCGCGGGAAACTGGTGCTCCAGAAGAAAACGCCCCTGCATCTGCTCCGTTCGCATCTGATCAGCCTGCGGAGCAAATACCCACTGTTGACCTGCGCTTCCCACAACAGGCACAGTGCTTAACATTTTCAGCCGCCATAGCCACAGGTAGCGCGATAGTAAAGACAGAGGTAACAGATAGAGATAATCAAAAAGAGCTGCACTCACCCCAAGCTGAGCAGCCAGACAAAATCCCTCATTCTCAGAATGCTGCCTCTGCAGAACTGCCTGTCTGAGCAGAGGAAAACTCCCATACAGCAAAAGGAGCAGGAACAGAGCACTGTTTGAACCGCTCTCTGTTTCCTTTTTCTTTAACATGAGGAAGTTAGCAGAGAGAAGTCAAAGGCATAGAGAGAGAGAGGGACTTTCACAGGGTGAAGCAGGGACAGGCAGGCAAGCAAGTATGCTTCTACAGGGAGTCAGAGACCACACAGTCACCCCTGGTCTCAACTGGCTACCAGCCCAGGAGACTACACAGGCCCTGAAAATATCCAGGAGCTGGGACAGGTCCATCTACCACCTGCTGGAGAGAGATATATACTAAAGAGCTTAGGGGCTGGTTGGCTGGTACAGCTCCCTTGAGTTTGGTTCTCTATCTCCACCTGCTGGTAGGCGGACATAACCCACTGGTTTCTGGATTCATCTGCTGATGAAGCTAGACTATAACTCTACAAGAAGTCACTTAGGACCTAGATCAAATCCACCATGCCAGCGCTAACTTCTAAGAAAAAGTCCCTACCTACAAAAGCAGTATTCTAAATATTTCAGTGAGCCATAGAACTTCAAAACATCTACTGGGGAAAACTGAACAAGCCAAATTATTACAGATCGTTAACCAGAAAATTTAGTCTCAGTCATACACAGAACACAGATATCAAATACAGAAAAACTGACCACCAACTATAAATACAGCAGAAATATGTAGACAGAAACCCCAAGAAACCAGACCCTGAAGTTGCACGACAATGAAATTATTTTCTACCTTTGTTGTCTGGTCATTTTATTTTTTAAATTGTATTTGTCCCAGTCTCAGGTTTCTGCTTTCCTCTGTCTTCTCTTAACTCTTGTCAGTGTCTCCTGTCTATTTGAAATTTCTTTTTTTCTCCATGTACATCGTCCAATTTCCCTCTGTGTCCCTATCCTCCCTGCAAATTTCAGCATCTCCTTTCTCTGTGTCCGTAACTTCCTTCAAAGTTTCAGCATCTCCCTTCTCTGTGTTCCTATCTTCCCTTCATGTTCAGCATCTCTTCTCATTGTCCATATCCCTTCCTCTATTTTCGGCATTGCCCCTCTGTGTAACTCCCCCCTCCTTATTCAGGATTATCCCTGTTTCCCTACTCTCTCATATTCAGCATCACCACTTTATGTCATATTCCCCCCCGCCCCCAACGTCCAGAACTGCTGTTCCATGTCCCCACCCCCTCTCCGTTCAGCATCACCCCTGTGTCCATGGTCAAATACTCCCCCCATGCCCAGCATCTCCCTTCTTTGTCCCTATCCCTTTCAGAGTCCAACTTCTCCCCGCTTAACACCATCTCTCTCTGCGCTGTTTCCCCCACTTCCATGTGATCCAGCATCTCTCCTGTCTTTTTCCTCTCTGCCCTGCCTAGTGTTTCTCCCCTGTCATATGTCCATTCCCCACAGGTTGGCATCTCTCCCCTCTCCCCCTCTCTACCCTCCAATCCAACATCTTTCTTTTATCCTTCTTCTACAGTCTGGCATCTCCCCCCTCCCTTCCTAGTTCCCTCATGGTAGTTCAGTATCTTTCTTGTCCCCCTCCCTGCAGAAGTCCAGAAGCTCTTCCTCTCCCTATCCTCCACACCCTGCAAGTCTAACGCCTCTCCCTCAGACCCTCCCTTCCTCCCACAGCCTCCCACCCCCCGCCTCCAAGAGTCCAGTCCTTTTCTTTCTTCCTCAGATCCACAACTGGTTCTTTGAACTTTTCTTCTTTGCCATAAGCAGCTGC
This sequence comes from Microcaecilia unicolor, assembly GCF_901765095.1. Lineage (NCBI taxonomy): Eukaryota > Metazoa > Chordata > Amphibia > Gymnophiona > Siphonopidae > Microcaecilia > Microcaecilia unicolor. The sequence goes on along the minus strand of NC_044039.1, from coordinate 50,087,084 downwards.
AGGAAGTTGCGGTAGAAGGGTGGGACACAGCAGAAGGAAGGATCCTGCGTTGGCCCTGGCTGCCTGTAGGAGCTGCAAGTTGCTGCTCACAGTTCAAAGGGCAAGCAGGGGGAGCTGAGGATGAAAGAAAGAGAGGGACTGGACTCACGGGAGCAGGGGGGGCTGCGGGACGAAGAGTGACAAGTGTTGCACCTGCAGTGGAAGAAAAGAAGAGGGCAGGGAAGAGAGGAAAATGATACAGACTTTTAGAGAAACAAAAACAAACAAAAAAACAAAACAAATCAAAACAAAAAAGCAACAGTCAGCCGCAGGGCTGGAGATTCACCGAATACTTTGAAGGCCCTGACAGCACACCACTGATTTCTCCATACCCAATTTGCTCTCCTTTAAATACTTGTATCAAGAAGCCATACCCAAGACCACCAATCCACCTTCTTGTATTTTTACAACTTTATATTTTTACACTGATGGAGACAACCAAAAAGACTTTTTCTTTTTTTTGCACTGTGATGCTGCTTGAGGAAGCAGTTTCCTCAAGAACACTCTAAGGATAATGTCTTGTATGCTCAACATTCACCAGACAACTATGGCTCTGACTAGGAATGCATCTCACCTAAGCTTGCCAATGAAACTCTCACCCTCACGTGACAAATCGGTTGGGTCAACTGAAATGAGGTAGTTTGATGTCTTGCTCTTCTTCCTTTTCCTACCTGCAAGGATGAAAGTCTGGAAAAAAAATCAGATCATTATCAAGAATTCTACTAGAATTTGGATGTTTTCTCTCCTCTATCCCCCCAGTCAACCATCCCACACACATACTCCCACTTGCCAGTCAAAGAAAGGCCTCTTCAATCCAGCTTCCTCTTCCCCTCAAACCACACAATTAGTTTATGTGAACAAATATGTCTGTGTGTATATCCCTCTAAATAAAATTGACTATAGACAGTTTACATGCTCTTGAACATCTTCCATATTCTGGTTTATCAGAATATCAGATACAAATGAATCTAAATCCGTTCCAAAATGTATTTGCTATGTAAACCACTTTGAATTATATTCCAGATAAGGCAATATAATAAAACCAAACAAAGCCTATCAGGGAACAAAGCCTATACCCCAAACAGAAACTGAATAAGTTTCCACTCTCCCCCCCCCCCCCCCAATTCTATACTTAATGGAAGCACCTCTGGCAGCAAAACAGAGTTGTTTACCTGTAACAGGGTTCTCCGTAGATAATAGGGGAATGCAGCCAATCTCCATGGTGACATTACTAAAGGAGTCTTGTGGGCTGAAGCTCTCCTCCAGCTCAGAGACGTCTCTGAACCCGCACTGGGATTCCCACACTAATCTTGTCCCCCCACTCCCCATCTCAGAGCTGAGACGGAGACAGCGTGAGTACTTATTCCTGATGAATTTTCCACTTAGTCCATTCTTTTTATTTGAGGGGCAGGGCTAGTGTGGCAGCATTTCCCCGCTGTCTGTGGAGAACTTCTGTTATGAGGTCCAAGTGTCTACTTTACAAATGTCTGGAATGGAGGCAAGGATCTGAGGTTGGCAATGGAGGCAGCCTTTGCTCAGAGTTGATGAGCTCCAGCATGCCCAAGTGGGTTGAACCTTGCAAGTGTGTAACAAAAGGCAGTGCAATTCAGTTGGACACCATTTATTTGGAAGTGGGCATTAGGATTATAAGTAAATAAAAAATTGAGGTCCTCTGCAAATCTCGTAGTGTAGGGAACTTGGGGGGGGGGGGCTCAGACCCTTAATATTTGTATGTTCAGAGTACCCCTCTGGATAATGAAACAAGGGCTACCTGTAAGATTTATTTCATCCTCCCCTAACTATTCTGTGTGCTGTTTTCAATCCTTGCTAACTAGATTAGGCCTGCAGGGTGGCCTTGTGAAATTGTGCAAGGACAGCCATATGACCCCACACACCAACTGACTAGACTGGATCAAAAGAATATGTTTACGCATTTAGTGTGATTTGTTGATGGGCGAAAGGGAAGTGGACCCTTCACTGAAACACAGATGTGTGTGGGTGGGAGATGGTTATACAAGATCTTTGAGAGGGAGGTGCGTCATGAGAATGGAAAAAAAATGTTTTTCTGTATTTTTGCTGACCAATGTTAAGGTCATGTCTAGGGTAAGATACTGTACAAAAAAGCTTAAGCGTTTACTGACAGTGAACTTTGATACAAGCTTTTAGAAGATAAGTACATGCATATAGAATGGTCCAATGTAATTAAGATAACTTTAATGGATATTTAGATTTATATTAATCTTTGGGTCTATACAGTTTGAAACCACATTATATCTAGACAGTGAAAAGGGAAAGCTGGGAACAATCTGCTAGCTTAACCACAGGTCAGCTGGTAACATAGTAACATAGTAGATGGCAGAAAAAGACCTGCACGGTCCATCCAGTCTGCCCAACAATTCAAACTCATATGTGCTACTTTATGTGTATACCTGACCTTGATTTGTTTGCCATTTTCAGGGCACAGACCGTAGAAGTCTGCCTAGAACAAGGCCCACCTCCCAACCACCAGCCCCACCTCCCCCCACCGGCTCTGCCACCCAATCTCGGCTAAGCATCTGAGGATCCATTCCTTACTTTATTACAGCAAAGATGGCTTAGTTATAGTTTGGGTATGTGATAAAAAAAGTACCTGCTGAAATTGCATGAGGAGGGGGACATGGAATTTGTAACAGAAGGTATAGTGGGAGAGAAGTTTCTAGTAGGTGGGTGAAGATAGCATGACTTTGTGACTCAGGATCAGGTGGGATGATGTAACTGCTATTCTAAGAATTGCGGCATGAACTGATAATTGATAGGATAAAAGTCAGATGTGGGTGAAATAGGAAGGAAGATGATTGGTTAGTGGGACGTGCTAAGATGGTAATTAGTTTCCAGATTATTGTATAATATGTATTGTATAAACATGAATGACAGACTAGTATTCAGGGGGGGGGGCTCTTTGTTCCCAAGGCAGTGAACTGGCTTGGAGACAAAGGGGTCTCTTTTCTGTATTTCAGACTTGCTAAAAGCCTCTGCTTGAGCCACTAGTTTCCAGAATAAACGTTTCTTTTTATTTCACTTCTGGGTGTTCCAGCAATAATCAGTTGAGGTTTATCTAACAGAGTGATTATCAAATGTGTGATAATCGTAAGAAGACACCAACAGTAGCTTCCAGATAATAAAGTAAGGTTCATCTACAATCCAAAGCATATAGGGAAACTTCTACTTGTGTAGGGTGAGCTGGAGAGAAGAAAACTAGTAAGATACAAATTGGCTGAGATAAAAATCAAACTATTTTGAGAAAGAACTTGAGATTGAATTGGGTGTAGTGTGGGTAATGACATAAGAATAGCCATAATGGGTCAAACTAATGGTTCATCTAGACCAGTATCCTGCTTCCAACAGTGGCCAATCCAGGTCACAAGTACCTGGCAGCAGTGGTATAGCTACGGGGAGCCTTGGCCCCTCCAATTTGGGTTCAGGCCTCCAAAGTCTGCTGATTTGGTTGGTGGAGGTATACAAGCCCAGCCAGCAAAAGCTTTACTGTGGCGATATTCACCGCTGTACTGCTTGCCCCGCTTCCCTCTCCCTTGCGCACATGCTCGGATTTAATGAAATTGAGCATATTAGAGCTTCGCACAAGCTCAATTTCACTAAAACCGAGGATACGCGCCAGGGAGGGATAGTAGTGCAGGCAACAAGGTGCCAAGTATCACCATAGGAAGGCTTCTACTGGCAGGGCTTGGGGACTCCCACTAGCCCAGGTATGTGGGATTGTGGTGGGGGCAGGGCAAAATGTGTCGTTGTCCCCCTACTTCGGGCTTAGGCCCCTCCCCCTGTCAAGGTCTGGCTACGCCTCTGCCTGGAATAAACACAATTAGTACATAAGTACATACAGTGGGGGAAATAAGTATTTGATCCCTTGCTGATTTTGTAAGTTTGCCCACTGACAAAGACATGAGCAGCCCATAATTGAAGGGTAGGTTATTGGTAACAGTGAGAGATAGCACATCACAAATTAAATCCGGAAAATCACATTGTGGAAAGTATATGAATTTATTTGCATTCTGCAGAGGGAAATAAGTATTTGATCCCCCACCAACCAGTAACAGATCTGGCCCCTACAGACCAGGTAGATGCTCCAAATCAACTCGTTACCTGCATGACAGACAGCTGTCGGCAATGGTCACCTGTATGAAAGACACCTGTCCACAGACTCAGTGAATCAGTCAGACTCTAACCTCTACAAAATGGCCAAGAGCAAGGAGCTGTCTAAGGATGTCAGGGACAAGATCATACACCTGCACAAGGCTGGAATGGGCTACAAAACCATCAGTAAGACGCTGGGCGAGAAGGAGACAACTGTTGGTGCCATAGTAAGAAAATGGAAGAAGTACAAAATGACTGTCAATCGACAAAGATCTGGGGCTCCACGCAAAATCTCACCTCGTGGGGTATCCTTGATCATGAGGAAGGTTAGAAATCAGCCTACAACTACAAGGGGGGAACTTGTCAATGATCTCAAGGCAGCTGGGACCACTGTCACCACGAAAACCATTGGTAACACATTACGACATAATGGATTGCAATCCTGCAGTGCCCGCAAGGTCCCCCTGCTCCGGAAGGCACATGTGACGGCCCGTCTGAAGTTTGCCAGTGAACACCTGGATGATGCCGAGAGTGATTGGGAGAAGGTGCTGTGGTCAGATGAGACAAAAATTGAGCTCTTTGGCATGAACTCAACTCGCCGTGTTTGGAGGAAGAGAAATGCTGCCTATGACCCAAAGAACACCGTCCCCACTGTCAAGCATGGAGGTGGAAATGTTATGTTTTGGGGGTGTTTCTCTGCTAAGGGCACAGGACTACTTTACCGCATCAATGGGAGAATGGATGGGGCCATGTACCGTAAATTCTGAGTGACAACCTCCTTCCCTCCGCCAGGGCCTTAAAAATGGGTCGTGGCTGGGTCTTCCAGCACGACAATGACCCAAAACATACAGCCAAGGCAACAAAGGAGTGGCTCAGGAAGAAGCACATTAGGGTCATGGAGTGGCCTAGCCAATCACCAGACCTTAATCCCATTGAAAACTTATGGAGGGAGCTGAAGTTGCGAGTTGCCAAGCGACAGCCCAGAACTCTTAATGATTTAGAGATGATCTGCAAAGAGGAGTGGACCAAAATTCCTCCTGACATGTGTGCAAACCTCATCATCAACTACAGAAGACGTCTGACCGCTGTGCTTGCCAACAAGGGTTTTGCCACCAAGTATTAGGTCTTGTTTGCCAGAGGGATTAAATACTTATTTCCCTCTGCAGAATGCAAATAAATTCATATACTTTCCACAATGTGATTTTCCGGATTTAATTTGTGATGTGCTATCTCTCACTGTTACCAATAACCTACCCTTCAATTATGGGCTGCTCATGTCTTTGTCAGTGGGCAAACTTACAAAATCAGCAAGGGATCAAATACTTATTTCCCCCACTGTAAGTATTGCCATACTGGGAAAGACCAAAGGTCCATCAAGCCCAGCACCGTTTCCAACAGTGGCCAAATCCCTAAAAAGTACAAAACATTACGCTGCTTATCCTAGAAATAAGCAGTGGATTTTCCCCAAGTCCATTTTAATAATGGTCTATGGACATTTCATTTAGGAAGCCGTTCAAACCTTTTTAAACCCTGCTACGCTAACCACCTTTACCACATTCTCTGACAACGAATTCCAGAGTTTAATTACACGTTGAGTGAAGAAAAACTTTCTCCAATTCGTTTTAAATTTACTACTCAGTAGCTTCATTGAATGCCCCCTGGTCCTGGAATTTTTGGAAAGCGTAAACAGACACTTCATGTCTACCCTTTCCACTCCACTCATTATTTTACAGACCTCTATCATATCTCCCCTCAGCCACCTTTTCTTCAAGCTGGCGTCGGATGCCTTTCTCCTCCAGTCTGCCGTGTGCCTGTAGTCTGGAACAGAACTGAGGCAGCTTGTGATTGGTCTGAGAGGCAAAAAGGTCCACAGAGGGGGTGCCCCACTCTCGGAAGATCTTGCGTACCATTCTGGAATGGAGCGACCACTCGTGCGGTTGCATGACTCTGCTCAGCCTGTCGACCAGACTGTTGTTTACGCCTGCCAGGTATGTGGCCTGGAGAAGCATGCCAAACTGGCAGGTCCAACGCCATATCCTGACAGCTTCCTGACACAGGGGGCGAGATCCAGTGCCCCCTGCTTGTTGATGTAATACATTCCAACCTGATTGTCCGAATTTGGATGATTTGGTAGGACAGCCAATCCCTGAAGGCCTTCAGTGCGTTCCAGACCGCTCGGAGCTCCAGGAGGTTGATCTGAAGATCTTGTTCCTGGAGGGACCACACCCCCTGGGTGTGGAGCCCATCGACATGAGCTCCCCACCCCAGGCGAGATGCATCCATCGTCAGCACCTTCGTGGGTTGCGGAATTTGGAATGGACGTCCCAGGGTCAAATTGGTCCGAATTCTCCACCAGTGCAGCGAATTGCGGCAACTGACGGACAGGCGGATGACATCTTCTAGATTCCTGGTGGCTTGGCACCACTGGGAAGCTAGGGTCCATTGAGCAGATCTCATGTGAAGACGAGCCATGGGAGTCACATGGACCGTAGAGGCCATATGACCCAGGAGTCTCAACATCTGCCGAGCTGTGATCTGCTGAGACGCTCTGGTCTGGGAAGCGAGGGACAGGAGATTCTGCGCCCTCGCCTCGGGAAGAAAGGCCTGAGCCGTCTGAGAATTCAGCAAAGCTCCTATGAATTCCAGAGATTGGACTGGCTGGAGATGGGACTTCGGGTAATTTATCACAAACCCCAGCAGCTCCAGAAGGTGAATAGTGCACTGCATGGACCGAAGAGCTCCTGCCTCTGAGGTGCTCTTGACCAGCCAATCGTCGAGATACGAGAACACGTGCACCCCCAGCTTGCGTAGATACGCCGCAACCACCACGAGACACTTCGTGAACACCCGTGGTGCAGAGGCGAGCCCAAAGGGCAGCACACAATACTGAAAGTGCCGTGTCCCCAGACGGAATCGGAGATACTGTCTGTGAGCTGGCAGTATCGGGATGTGAGTGTAAGCGTCCTTTAAATCCAGGGAACATAGCCAATCGTCTTTCTGAATCATGGGTAGAAGGGTGCCCAAGGAAAGCATCCTGAACTTTTCTCGGACCAGATATTTGTTCAGGCCTCTCAGGTCTAGGATGGGGCGCATCCCCCCTGTTTTCTTTTCCACAAGGAAGTACCTGGAATAGAATCCCTGCCCTTCCTGCCCGGGTGGTACGGGCTCGACCGCATTGGCGCTGAGAAGGGCGGAGAGTTCCTCTGCAAGTACCTGCTTGTGAAGGGAGCTGAAGGATTGGGCTCCCGGTGGGCAATTTGGTGGAGTGGAAACCAAATTCAGGGTGTATCCACACCGCACTATTTGGAGAACCCACTGGTCGGAGGTTATCAGAGGCCACCTTTGGTGAAAAACTTTCAACCTCCCCCCGACCGGCAGGTTGTCCGGCACGGCTACTTTGATGGCGGCTATGTTCCCATGGATCCAGTCAAAAGCCCGTCCCCGGCTTTTGCTGTGGAGGTGCAGGGGGCTGCTTAGGCACATGCTGTTGACAGGAACGAGCGCGCTGGTACTGTCCCTGTGCCTGAGGAGGCCTTCGGGCCGGCTGGGAGTACCTACGCTTGCTGTAGGCGTAGGGTGCAGCCTGCCGGGCCCGGGAAAAACGTCCACCTGCAGAGGTGGATGCTGAAGGCGCCCGGTGGGAGAGCTTGTCGAGAGCAGTTTCCCGCTGGTATAGTTGGTCCACCAACTGCTCGACCCTCTCGCCGAAAATGTTATCCCCCCGGCAAGGGACATCCGCCAGCCGCTGCTGGGTGCGGTTGTCCAGGTCAGAGGCACGCAGCCAGGAGAGTCTGCGCATCACTATACCTTGGGCCGCAGCTCGAGATGCCACATCACAGGTGTCATAGATACCCCTTGACAGGAACTTTCTGCACGCCTTCAGCTGCCTGACCACCTCCTGAAAAGGCCTGGACTGCTCCGGAGGGAGCTTGTCGAACAGGTCCGCCAGTTGCCGCACATTATTCCGCATGTGAATGCTCGTGTAGAGCTGGTATGATTGGATGCGGGTCACGAGCATGGAAGATTGGTAGGCCTTCCTCCCAAACGAGTCCAGAGTGCGAGACTCCTGCCCGGGGGGGGGGGGGGGGGGGCGCCGAGGTGGTATCCCTCGAACTCCGTGCTCTCTTGAGAGCAGAGTCCACGACCGCCGAGTCATGAGGCAATTGAGGCCGCATCAACTCTGGGTCTGAGTGGATCCCGTATTGGGACTCCGCTTTCTTGGGGATGGTGGGATTAGATAGCAGCTTCAACCAGTTCCGAAGCAGTGTCTCCTTAAGGACATTGTGCAACGGCACCGTGGAAGACTCTCTAGGTGGTGATGGATAGTCGAGGACTTCGAGCATCTCCGCCCTCGGCTCATCCACAGTAACCACGGGGAAGGGAATGCTGATAGACATATCCCTGACAAAAGAGGCAAAGGAGAGGCTCTCAGGAGGCGAGAGCTTCCTCTCCGGTGAAGGAGTGGGGTCGGAGGGAAGGCCCACAGACCCCTCTGAGGAGAAATATCTGGGGTCCTCCTCCTCCCCCCACGAGGCCTCCTCCTCGGTGTCGGACATAAGCTCTCTCAGCTCAGACCTCAACCAGGCCCATCTCGACTGCGAGGAACCACGTCCTCGATGATGGCGTCGAGCGGTGGACTCCTGCGCCGGCGGGGACGAAGCTCCCTCCATCGACATCGACGGGGACTCCACCTGAATGGTGGTCGACACCGGTGCTGCAAGCGACGTTGGAGGCCTCAACATCGGGCCAGAGCCCGCCGGCGCCTCTATCAACGGCGCCGGGGGCGCAAGCAACCCCGGTGCCAGGAGAGCCTGGCGCATTAGCATTTCCAGGATCCCGGGAAGGATGGCTCGGAGGCACTCGTCAAGGCCCGCTGTCGGGAAAGGCAGGGGGGCCGGTGTGGGTGCCGGTACCGGAAGCTGCTCGGGTCCAGGAGACAGTACCGAGATACCCACGCAGCGACACCTCTTCGACTGAGGGGGAACGCTCCTCCCGGCACTGCCGCTTCCTGGGCGTCGAGTCGTCCCTCGATGTCCCGGAGCTGGCAGTCCCGTGCTCTGTGGGCGACCGATGACGGTGCTTCTTGGCTTTCTTGTGATGCCCGTCATCGGCACTCAGCGGAAGAAACGAGGAGGAGGTGGAGCCCCCCCGGCCTCGAGGTATCGGATCCAACAGGGTTCGGTCCCGATGGCCCTGAGCAGCGGGAGTGGCCGGAGCAGACTGCCCGCGCGGCCGCTCACAACCACCGTCACCGGTAGGCCGGCGGGCCAAAGGTATCTGTGCTCCTGGGGTCGATGCCATCGTGGTCGTTGACATCGGTACCGGCACCGAAGACCCGGCTGTCGACACCGATGCCGTCGAGGTCGAAGGGCTGGCGTAAGTTCCAAAAAGACGGTCCCGCAGAACTTGCCTCGCCACCTGTGTCCGCTTTCTTAAGCCGAGACACAAGGTGCACGTCTTGGAATTATGCTCCGGGCCGAGGCACTGGAGGCACCAAGGGTGAGTATCGGTCAGTGAAATCTGCCGGCCGCACCGACCACACTTCTTGAATCCGCTCGGGACCTTCGAGGACATCGACGGAAAAATCGCGTCAGCGAAGTCAAAATCGTCGATGGTGGCGGTGAAAAGCACACCCGAAAAAGAAGAAACAACTGCGCGGCCACAAGGCCGCAACGACGTGCCCTTGCGGCTAAAAACGACGAGGAAAACTCTTTTTCGCTTTTTTATTTTTTTTGGAAAGAAAATTAAACGCGAACGCGTACCGAATAAAGAAAAAACCGCGGCTAGGCCGCAGGCCGGTTTCCGGGGCTGACTAAGAGAGAGACGGGAACACGTCTCTCTCCAGTGCAGAACAGAAAAAAACTGAGCGGGAACGGTCATGCACGGGCGGGAAGACAGCCGCGCATGCGTGGTGGGCGTGCCCTGCGTGCGGGACCGCCCGCGAAGTTTTTCTTCTGGTTGGTGGGGGCTGCCGTGGACGTCAACCCAGTCGTGAGAACAAGCAGCCTGCTTGTCCTCGGAGAATGTGGTAAAGGCGGTTAGCTTGGCGGAGTTTAAAAAAGGTTTGGACAGCTTCCTAAAGGAAAAGTCCATAGACCATTATTAAATGGACTTGGGGAAAATCCACAATTTCTGGGATAAGCAGTATAAAAATGTTTTGTACTTTCTTGGGATCTTGCCTGGTATTTGTGACCTGGATTGGCCACTGCTGGAAACAGGATGCTAGGCTTGATAGACCTTTGGTCTTTCCCAGTATGGCAATACTTATGTACTTATATTTAATCCTAATTCATTGAAAAGGGGTGTGTTCCTGTTGGTCATTTCCTTAGGCTGAGGTGTTTATGTTCCTCAGTAGCGGAATTCAAAACTCAGGCAGTGGATATGGCTGAAAGGTTTATTCAGAGGGATTACCTGACTGGTGTGGTTAAGAAAGCCAACAAACGGGCTTTATATGCTGATCACACATGGCTTTTTCTACCAAAACAGAATGAGACAACAAGTTCCCCAGTGTGTGTTCTTCCATATTCTTCTCGAGCTACGCTGTTGATGGTATAATTCATAAGCAATGGAATGTGCTTGCGGTGTATCCTACTTTCTGTGAATATCCAAAAATAGCATATAAACAATGAGCAAATACGGGTGAAATTTTGAAGGTTTCTCAAACTGATCACTCACCTGGTGGCCACTCCCCATGTAGCAAATGTGTTTATTGCAAGTTTTCTTTGACTAACAATTATTTACTTATTCCTGGAACCACTAAAAGATTTTATTTTACATATGGGATCTCCTGTGACAGCTCGCAAGTAGTTTATTGAATTATATGTCTATGCCGCTTATATTATATCGAGCAGACTAAAAGGAAGCTGAAACAGCGAATAGCGGAACATATTAGTAATATTAAAAATTTGAAAATGGAGACCACTAGTAGCTCACTGGGTATCCAGTGGCCACGTGGTTGATGATTTGCATTTTGTGGCTCTGTCACAGGTGGTCTTAAAGAGAGGTTGTGATTTCAGCGAGCCTTTGTTGACTTTAGAACAAAGATTTATCTTTTACTGGAACACAGTTATGCCAGGGGGATTAAAATTGGAGGTGGAATGATGATTGCAATTTTGTAATCAATTATTGCTGTATTATCATGTCGGGTTTCTATTTAAACCCGGAAGTAGATTGTAACGCTATTTCCGCCCAGATTCTAGGGCGCCGACTGCATGATCTGGAACTTGGCCCTCCGGTAAGCAGCCGCACATTTTCTTTATATATTTTTCTTTATTACTTGAGTTTGGTTCATAGAATGATTGAAGGTAGTTTTTGTTGGTAGGTTTATTACTTATTGTTTTGTTTACAGTGATTTTGTTTGCTTCTCCTGAGGAAGATACATGAAATGAGGTCGCACACTGGGGAGCAGAGGAGCTACTGATCTTTCTTGCTTCTTGCTTCTGGGATTTCGTTGTTGCTTACTGGTACCCTCACGACATGGCAGCCAGATCGGTTTAGAAAATAACATTCTCTTCTTTCTACAGGAGTTTTATTTTGGACAACAGCAGTGGTGTGCTGGAGCCAGCTCGCACCGGCTCGCAAGAGCCGGTTATTAAATTTTTTAACATCTTGCGAGCCGGTTGTTCTGCAGGGCGAGCCGGCTCCAGTAAATGAGGTAAGCATGGCAGGAGGACGCCACAAGCTATGCTTACCCCGTTTACCTCACCTCCCACCACTACCCTTGTTTGCCTGCGCCACCCAGCGATTCTCCTCGCTCCCCTGCCCCCCCTTCAGCCACCCATACCCAGCGATTCTCCTCGCTCCCCTGATTACCTCTGTCGAAGCGGCCGTATTATTGAAAACCCTGCCCGTCTAGCCTTCCCTTCAAGTTCGTTCCCTCAGAGTCCTGCCTTCTGACATCATTTCCTCTTTCTGTAAGGGCGGGACTCTGAGGGAACGAACTCAAAGAGAAGGCTAGAGATGGGCAGGGCTTTCAATAATGCGGCCGCTTCAAAGGAGGTAATCAGGGGAGCGAGGAGAATCGCAGGATATGGGTGGCTGGAGGGGGGGCAAGGGAGAGAAGAGAATCGCTGGGTATGGGTGGTTGGAGGGGGGCAGGGGAGAGAAGAGAATCACTGGGTATGGGTGGCTGGGGGGGCAGGGGAGTGAGGAGAATCACTGGGTATGGGTGGCTGGAGAGAGAAGAGAATCGCTGGGTATGGATGGCTGGAGGGGTGGCAGGGGAGAGAAGAGAATTGTTGGGTATGGGTGGCTGGAGGGGGGGCAAGGGAGAGAAGAGAATCGCTGGGTATGGGTGGCTGGAGGGGGGCTAGGGAGAGAAGAGAATCACTGGGTATGGGTGGCAGGAGGGGGGCAGGGAAGAGAAGAGAATCGCTGGGTATGGGTGGCTGGAGTGGGGGCAGAGGAGAGAAGAGAATCGATGGGTATGGATGGATAGAGGGGAGTAGGGGAGAGAAGAAAATTGCTGATATGGATGGATGGATGTGAGGGCAGGGGGGAGAGGAGGGTTGCTGGACATGGATGGAGGAGATGGAAGGGAGAGAGAAGAAATGCTGGGCTTGGATGGAGGGGAGGGAAGAGTGAGGAAGGAGAGATGAGATGAGGTAAAAGGAAGAGAGGAGAAAAACTGCACATGGATGAAGAAAATAGGCAGAAGCTGGATCCACTGGGCAGTCAAGTCTGTGGAGGACCCAGCTTTTACTTATGGATGTAGGGCAAGAAATGAAGAAGAAAGGTGGAAAATAAAGAAATAAATGGAAAGGAAGCCCTGGAAACGGAGTTAAGAGGACAGATAGCAGCAGAATCGGATACTGGGCCAGCATGATCAGAAAAACACAAAGTCACCAAACAACAAAGGTAAAAAAAAATCATTTTATTTTCATTATAGTGTTAGGAATATGTCCACTTTGAGAATCAGGTGCTCAACATTAAAAGTTTATATTTACTTATTTATGGCATTTTATCCCACCCACATTAAACATGAATTAGATTGGAGCCTGGGATCATTTAATTTTTTTTTGTCCTGGAGTAATGCATTACCCCCCAAGGCTCTCTACCCCGCTATAGCCAGCTCTACAATTTGGGGGAGGGGGCTCAGAGGTGGACTGGGGAGAGAGCCTGTTGTTAAACATTTACCAGCACACCACTGGACAACAGTCTATTTATTTGCAGCATTATGTTCAGTGATTAGGCTAGACAGCAGAGTGTATGTGTGTGTAGCATGAATGTTGTAGGAGTGTATTTGTATATTAATAAATACTTTTGATATTGTTTCAATGAGTGCCTGGAGTATCTATGTCTCAATACATTTGTGGTATACTTTACTCCAGTTTTTTTCATTATTCCTAGTTTTGTGGTTTAATTAAATTTTAACTGCCAGACCCTCAACCATTTTTCTAATGTTTGGAGATCCCTTCTCATTGTTTGTACTCCCTCCAGGGTATCCACTCTATTGGCTATCTTCATGTTGTCCGCAAAAAGGCAAATCTTTCCTTCCAACCCTTCAGCAATATCTCTCACAAATATATTAAACAGAACAGTGACATATTCAGCACAGATGAAGGAGTTAAATCCGTGAGCCTCCAGTAAGTAACCCAGTGGTCCATCGTGATATTGAATAATATGGGTGACAAGAGAGCTTTATGGAACCTCACATATAGAGGAGGAGACCCAGGGCGAGGAGATATGACCTGATTGTTTTACTTGTTAGGATCTTAGGAAACCGTGGAACCAATTTAAGACAGTTTCACTACTACCAAAGTGGTCTAATAAGTATAACAATATGATATGGTCAAAGGCACTGGACAAATCAAATTGTAAAATTATGATTTTTCTGCCCACGCTGAACTCGTTTGCAATAAGGGTGGTGAGTACTGTCTCATTTCATTGTATTTATTACCATTTATATACCCCTCTTATCCAGAGTGGTGAACAACTGAGTGGTGTCTCAGTGCTAAAGGATGGCCGCAATCCCGATTGTATACTATCAAGATTGGAAAAGGCCTGTAGGAACGCCATGAGCTGTCTAGCTACTAAACCTTCCATCACTTTTACCAATAAAGGAATAGAGACTACAGGTCTATAATTAGATGCTTCGCTTCTATTGGCCTTGGGATTCTTTGGGATAGGTGTTAGAATTATTTTGCCATACTTTTCAGGGAATAGCCCATTCGATAACATGAAGGATAGGTATGATTGTAAGCAACTGATGAATAGGTTGGGCGCTAACCTTAGAAGATAGCTGGGGTATGTGTCTAAATACATTGTTACATTGCGTACTTGGATAGAAAACTTTTACCTGATCCAATGTGGGAGGGGAGTAGTCAGACCATGTTCTGTATGCTGGGTGGAATATAGCAGAATTGACAGAAGAATATATTTGTTGAAGGTTGAAGGAGCCTTTCATTTCTTGTCTAATTTTATTTTTTTTTTCCTTAAAGTAATTCGTTAGTTGGTCTGCAGAGGGAGTAGATTCATTGGTTATGGTCAGGGATTGCATGTTAAGTAGATTATTAACCAAAGAATAGATTGTGGTATTTAACGTGAACCCATCTACATATTTAGTATAATAGTTCTTTTTTTTTTTATTTGTATTCTTTTAGTAATTTTTGCCAGTTGTTCCAGTTGTCTTCTGTTTTTGCTTTGAACCATATTCTTTCTAGATGCCTGCATGATCTTTTTATCTCTAATAGTTCATCATTGAACCATGGAGACAGTTTTTTTTTTGGTAGGTCTAATCTTTGTTTCTGCAGGAGCTATATCATTTAAAAGATCTAAGCATGTGGAGGGGCATAATTGAACGGGGCGCCCTAGTTTTCCTGAGGGCGTCCTCGCAGGACGTCCCCACGAAGGGGTGGGAAAACCCTTATTATAGAAACAAGATGGGCGGCCATCTTTCGTTTCAATAATACGGTCGGGGATGCCCAAATCTCCACATTTGGGTCGACCTTAGAGATGGTCATCCCTAGAGATGGTCGTCCCCAATTTTCGGCAATAATGGAAACCGAGGACACCCATCCCAGAAATGACCAAATCCAAGCCCTTTGGTCGTGGGAGGAACCAGCATTCGTAGTGCACTGGTCCCCTTGACATGGCAGGACACCAACTGGGCACCCTAGGGGGCACTGCAGTGGGCTTCAGAAAAAGCTCCTAGGTGCATAGCTCCCTTACCTTATGTGCTGAGCCCCCCAAAACCCACTCCCCACAACTGTACACCACTACCATAGCCCTTAGGGATGAAGGGGGGCACCTACATGTGGGTACAGTGGGTTTGTGATGGGTTTTGGAGGGCTCACATTTACCGCCACAAGTTTAACAGATGGGGGGGATGGGCCTGGGTCCGCCTGCCTGAAGTGCACTGCAGTACCCACTAAAACTGCTCCAGGGACCTGCATACTGCTGCCATGGAGCTGGGTATGATATTTGAGGCTGGCATAGAGGCTGGAAAAAATATTTTAACATTTTTTTTAGGGTGGGAGGGGGTTAGTGACCACTGGGGGAGTAGGGGGAGGTCATCCCAGATTCCCTCCGGTGGTCATCTGGTCATTTACGGCACATTTTTGTGGCTTGGTCGTTAAAAAAAAAGACCAAGTAAAGTCGGCCAAGTGTTCGTCAGGGACGCCCTTCTTTTTTCCATTATCGGCCGAGGACGCCCATGTGTTAAGCACGCCCTAGTCCCGCCTTCGCTACGCTTCCGACATGCCCCCGGGAACTTTAGTCGTTACCACGATGGAAAGCAGTTGAGGGCGCCCAAAATCGGCTTTCGATTATGCCGATTTGGGCGACCCTGGGAGAAGGAAGTCCATCTCCCGATTTGTGGCGAAAGATGGGTGCCCTTCTCTTTCGAAAATGAGCCCTATAGTGTTTCAGTAATGTACGAAATTTCATGACTGAGAAATGGATCCTAATAGGTCAAAAAGTATTTTGGACCAGAAGGTAGAGGGATCAATTGTACCTCTTGATGTGAAGGAGGAGACCTGAGCTTTTATTCATTTATTTGTCCTCTTTCCAGTGCAGGGTAAAGATAACTTATTATGATCAGACCATGGGACAGCAGTACATACAGGATTATAAATAAAGACATTTTTTGGATCAGTAAACCAGTATGTTAATAGATCCAACTGATGGCTTTTGTTGTGAGAAGAATTTTGAACGGGAATAGAGAATTGCCAAGTTTTAAGGAAATCTAGGAAACCTTTAGTTTGTGGGTCTTCAGGTTTGTCTAAATGGAGATTAATCTCACCTATCAGTAATAGGATACCTGATCTGACATGTGTTAGAGATGAACTCAGTGATTTCCTCTTGAACTGCATTCCAATTACATGGAGGACGGTAAAGCAATAAGATATTAAAATGATTTGCTACTGAGTCATCAGATATATTATATGCAATAATTTCTAGAGAGGGTGATAGGAGTTCAGAAGTCTTGTGAGATGGGCAATATTGTAACCTGGAGAACATACGTCATTGAGTATAGGGGGTCATCCTTGGATCATAACCAAGTCTCTGTTATTAGTGTAAAACCATGATGATACCTTTAGCCAACACGCTGGCAAAGAAAGGATTCAGCCCATTCATATACAGTGGGGGAAATAAGTATTTGATCCCTTGCTGATTTTGTAAGTTTGCCCACTGACAAAGACATGAGCAGCCCATAATTGAAGGGTAGGTTATTGGTAACAGTGAGAGATAGCACATCACAAATTAAATCCGGAAAATCACATTGTGGAAAGTATATGAATTTATTTGCATTCTGCAGAGGGAAATAAGTATTTAATCCCTCTGGCAAACAAGACCTAATACTTGGTGGCAAAACCCTTGTTGGCAAGCACAGCGGTCAGACGTCTTCTGTAGTTGATGATGAGGTTTGCACACATGTCAGGAGGAATTTTGGTCCACTCCTCTTTGCAGATCATCTCTAAATCATTAAGAGTTCTGGGCTATCGCTTGGCAACTCGCAGCTTCAGCTCCCTCCATAAGTTTTCAATGGGATTAAGGTCTGGTGACTGGCTAGGCCACTCCATGACCCTAATGTGCTTCTTCCTGAGCCACTCCTTTGTTGCCTTGGCTGTATGTTTTGGGTCATTGTCGTGCTGGAAGACCCAGCCACGACCCATTTTTAAGGCCCTGGCGGAGGGAAGGAGGTTGTCACTCAGAATTGTACGGTACATGGCCCCATCCATTCTCCCATTGATGCGGTGAAGTAGTCCTGTGCCCTTAGCAGAGAAACACCCCCAAAACATAACATTTCCACCTCCATGCTTGACAGTGGGGACGGTGTTCTTTGGGTCATAGGCAGCATTTCACTTCCTCCAAACACGGCGAGTTGAGTTCATGCCAAAGAGCTCAATTTTTGTCTCATCTGACCACAGCACCTTCTCCCAATCACTCTCGGCATCATCCAGGTGTTCACTGGCAAACTTCAGACGGGCCGTCACATGTGCCTTCCAGAGCAGGGGGACCTTGCGGGCACTGCAGGATTGCAATCCGTTATGTCGTAATGTGTTACCAATGGTTTTCGTGGTGACAGTGGTCCCAGCTGCCTTGAGATCATTGACAAGTTCCCCCCTTGTAGTTGTAGGCTGATTTCTAACCTTCCTCATGATCAAGGATACCCCACGAGGTGAGATTTTGCATGGAGCCCCAGATCTTTGTCGATTGACAGTCATTTTGTACTTCTTCCATTTTCTTACTATGGCACCAACAGTTGTCTCCTTCTCGCCCAGCGTCTTACTGATGGTTTTGTAGCCCATTCCAGCCTTGTGCAGGTGTATGATCTTGTCCCTGACATCCTTAGACAGCTCCTTGCTCTTGGCTATTTTGTAGAGGTTAGAGTCTGACTGATTCACTGAGTCTGTGGACAGGTGTCTTTCATACAGGTGACCATTGCCGACAGCTGTCTGTCATGCAGGTAACGAGTTGATTTGGAGCATCTACCTGGTCTGTAGGGGCCAGATCTCTTACTGGTTGGTGGGGGATCAAATACTTATTTCCCTCTGCAGAATGCAAATAAATTCATATACTTTCCACAATGTGATTTTCCGGATTTAATTTGTGATGTGCTATCTCTCACTGTTACCAATAACCTACCCTTCAATTATGGGCTGCTCATGTCTTTGTCAGTGGGCAAACTTACAAAATCAGCAAGGGATCAAATACTTATTTCCCCCACTGTATGCCAATGATGTTTCCATCTATATTCCATTTGAAAAAGACAAGTCAGAAATAGCATGAAAGATCAAATCAGGAATGAACACCACGGAGGCCTGGAAAACAGCATTCAAACTGAAACTCAACAAAGAAAAAAAACAAGCCTGGTACTAACATTGTCTCATTGCAAAGACATCCTTTTTACCATTAATCTAGACCAGTGATTCCCAAGTCCAATCCTAGAGTACCCCTTCTTAGTCAGGATATCCACAATGCATATGCATGAAAGAGATTTGCATATAATGGAGGCAGTGTATGTAAATCAGGTCCATGAATATTCAATGTGGATATCCTGAAAACCTGACTGGCAAGCGGTACTCCAGGACTGGAATTGGGAAACACTGATCTAGACAGAACAATGCAACCAACAGCAGACCATCTGAAAATCTTAGAAGTCCTACTAGATCGTGAACTGAGTCTTGAAAAACAGGTCACGACGGATATGAAAAAAATGTTCCATACTTTGTGGAAATTGAAACGTATACGAAATTACTTTCCCACAACTGTTTTACACATGTTAGTTCAATTTATGATACTGGCTCATATGGATTACTGCAATGGTGTATATGTGGGTTGTAAAGACTCAGGCCTCAAAAAATTACGAACAGCTCAAAACAAGGCCATGAGATTCATACGGCAAATCAAAATTCAACACTGCTTATCCATTATTGAAAAGTCTTCACTGGTTCCCAATCAAAGCATGGATAGCCTTTAAACTATGCTCTACGATTTATAGAATTATCTATGGCGCTGCTCCAGAATACATGACAAATTTAATCAACCTTCCAACATGAAACTCTACCAAAGGATCACGTAATTTTCTGATTCTGCATTTCCAACATTGCCAAGGCTTGAAATACAAATCCCAAATCCATGCATGCAGTCAGTTTTAACTATCTAGATACTAAAATCTGGACCTCACTGCCAAAAGATATTAGATGCATGACTAACTATCTAAAGTTCCGGGACAATCTAAAGGCCTTCTTTTTCAAAAAATACATTTATGAAGAAACCACATAAATCACACACTACAAGTTTCAAGTTTATTCAAAACTTTCTACCCTACCTATGGGAAAAACCACCGAGGCGGCTTTCAATTTAAATTAAAAAAGGGAACAACATACAAAGACAAACAGGATACAATAGGGAAAAATGGAGAACTACAATTTAGATAGAAAAGAGAAGAGTAAAAATGTATAAGGGTATTGCGTTTATTAGTGGAGGAGTAGCCTAGTGATTAGTGCAGTGGACTTTGTTCCTGGGGAACTGAGTTCGATTCTCACTGCAGCTCCTTGTGACTCTGGGCAAGTCACTTAACCCTCCATTGCCCCTGGTACAAAATAAGTACCTGAATATACATAAACTGCTTTGAATGTAGTTGCAAAAACCTCAGAAAGGCGGTATATCAAGTTCCATTTCCCTTTCCTATTAGTCAGAGCCTCAGCAGAAACCATTAGGCTTCAAAACTAACATGAGAATAAGTAGCATCGTTACACAGTAGGAAAAGCATCCTTAAAAATAAAAGTTTTAAAATCTGATTTGAAAGTATCTAAACTGGAGCACTGTCTTAGGTAAACTGGTAGTGAATTCCAGTTACAGAATATCCTGCCTAGATGTAAAATTTGACAATTGTCCATTAAGCCTGTATGGTATTGCAGTACAAAAATGTGCACTACAAAAATGTTATAAACATTTAAAGGCTACATACAGGCTTATTTTCGAAAGTGATCACCGGCCATTTCCCGACATAAATCAGGAGATTATTATTATTACATTTGTACCCCGCGCTTTCCCACATAATGCAGGCTCAATAAGGCTTACATAGTAATTTGAAATACAAAGTTAATAGAATTTTAATAAAACAGTAGTAAAACTATGTAAAGTTGGGCTTAGTAGTGTATGATAAGTTCAGCTAGATAATATATGACTAGGATAAAAGAGGGTAGACAGGATAGGATAGTGTAATTTGGGAGAAAGGGTAAGGAGGGATAAAATTAAGGAGAGATGGAAAGAGAAGGATGGGAGGTTGGTATTTAAGTCAGAACAGAATTGGGGGTGGAAGTTGGCGAGATTAGGTTGGGGCATTTGGGTAGGCTTGCTTAAAGAGATGAGCTTTCAGCATTTTTCTAAAGGGCAAGAAGTCGTTTATTAATCGGATTGGTCTGGGTATAGCGTTCCAAAGCTGGCTGCCCAAAAAGGAGAAACTGGATGCGTAGTTGGTCTTGTACTTAATTCCTCTACAATTAGGAAGGTGAAGGTTAAGATAAGTTCGTGAAGAAATAAATCTGTTTCTAGCAGGAAGGTCGATTCATTCATGTAGCCAGGGAATTCGCCGTGGATGATCTTGTGGGTCATTCTGTTGATCTTAAAATTTATTCTCTCTTTGATGGGGAGCCAGTGAAGCTTTGCTCGAAGAGGTGATGCACTTTCAAATTTTGATTTGCCAAAAAAGTCTGGCAGCCGTGTTTTGGGCAGTTTGGAGTTTGGGTTTTGCATCCTAAAAAGACACTGTTGCAGTAGTCGACGTGGGTAATAACAGCTGTATCAGGTTCCGGAAAGTGTTGAGTGGGAGATAAGGCTTCACTCGTTTCAATATCCACATCATATTAAACATTTTCTTTGTGGTGAGCTTAGCGTGGTTATCAAAAGATAAATGACTGTCTATCGTTACTCCCAGTATCTTTAAGTTGTCAGAGATGGGGATGGCCGGCGATCTCTCAAAAGCGGCAAAATCGGTATAATGGAAAGCAGCTTTTTTGACAGCATCGCCGCTTTACTGTCGCCTCGCCGGCGAAAGTTCAAGGGGGCGTGTCGGCGGCGTAGCAAAGGCGGGACATGGGCGTGGCTACCAGATGGCCAGCTTTCGCGGATAATGGAAAAAAAAAAAGCGGCGTTAAGCAGTATTTTGCCAGGTTTACTTGGTCCTTTAATTTTCACGACCAAGCCTCAAAAAAGTGCCCCAATTGACCAGATGACCACCGGAGGGAATGGGGGATGACCTCCCCGTAGTCCCTCAGTGGTCACCAACCCCCTCCCACACTAAAAAAATAAAACACTTTTTTGCCAGCCTCTATGCCAGCCTGAAATGTCATACCCAGCTCCCTGACAGCAGTATGCAGGTCCCTGGAGCAGTTTTTAATGGGTGCAGTGCACTCCAGGCAGGCAGACCCAGGTCCATCCCCCCCTACCTGTTACACTTGTGGTGCTAAGTGTTGAGCCCTCCAACCCCCCCCAAAACCCACTGTACCCACACGTAGGTGCCCCCCTTCAGACATAAGGGCTATGGTAATGGTGTAGAGTTGTGGGGGATTTGGGGGGCTCAGCACCAGTGGCGTAGCCAGACAGCCAATTTTGGGTGGGCCTGAGCACAATGTGGGTGGGCACAAAATTTTCTCTCCCCCCCCCCCTCCCAGCTAAGCATCTGTTCCCTCTTTCTACCCTCCTCGCCCTCATAGCCTATTTCCCTATACCTTTTACCTCCCACCACCAGCATCTTCCTGTTCCCTCTCCCCTCCCCCATTGTCCAGCATTTTCCCTTTCTCTTCCCTACCATCCATTGTCTATCTTCTCTTCCTGGATCCATCTTCCCTCTTTCTCCCCTCCCCCGCTTGTGCATCTGTCCTTTCCTCTCCTGTTCTCCACCTTCTTCATGTACAACTTTTCTCCCGCTCCCTGCCTTGAGCCCCTGGTTTAACATCTCTCTCCCCCTCCCACCATCTCTCCATCCTTCCTTTCCCTCACTTCAATGCCATGTTCAACATTTCCCCTCTCATCTCTCCCTCCCTTCCACTTTCATGTCCAACATGTTTTTTTCTCTCATGCCCTTTCTCTCCCTCTCCCCATCCCACCCATACCCAACCATTCTCCCTCTCTTTTCCCTTGCAGCATCTCTCCGTCCCTCCCCCTATCTGTCTCACTCCCTCATCCCAACAGTGCTCCTGTCTCTCCCTGACCCCCCCCCCCCCCACCAGCACACACACACAACAAACCTACCACCCGCCAGCATGCTGCAGGTTTTTTTTCCCTCCCTTTCCCCAGACACCACTCACTGACATGCATGCTGCAGGCCTTCTTTCCCTCGGGCCCTCCCTCCCCTTCGGGCAGCGCCGCAGTCTACCTGAACAGGAAAGCTGCACGGCACCGAGTCGTCCTGCCGCTACGCTGCTGCCCTCCGCTCCAGTCATCATCTTTCTGGCACAGAGTTCTTCTGCTGCTTATCTGCAGTGGATCCGCGCGCTGCCAGGGCTGTATGCTGCTGCGACTGCTTCCTCTGCGCTGGCCCCGCCTTCCGCCTCTTCAAGAAGGCGGGGCCAGCGCAGAGGAAGCAGTCGCAGCAGCATACAGCCCTGGCAGCGTGCGGATCCGCCGTAGATAAGCAGCAGAAGAACTCTGTGCCAGAAAGATGATGACTGGATGGAGGGCAGCAGCGTATCGGCAGGACGACCCGGTGCCGTGCAGCTTTCCTGTTCAGGTAGACTGCGGCGCTGCCCGAAGGGGAGGGAGGGCCCGAGGGAAAGAAGGCCTGCAGCATGCACCGTTGCTGGGTGGGCCTGAGGCCAAAGTGGGTGGGCCCCGGCCCACCCGTGGCTACGCCCCTGCTCAGCACCCAAGGGAAGGGAGCTATTTGTATTTTGTTTTTAAATTTTTAGGTGCCTGGTTGGTGTCTTGGCATGTCAGGGGGACCAATGCACTACAAATGCTGGTTCCTCCCATGACCAAATGCCTTGGATTTTGCCGGGTTTGAGATGGCCGTCATTTTTTTCCATTATCGCTGAAAAACAAAACCGGCGATCTCAAACCCGGCGAACTCTGGCATTTGGCCGGGCTAAACCGTATTATCGAAAAAAAAAGATGGCCGGCCATTTTTCAATAATATGGTTCCGGCCAGCTGTTGCGCTGCCGCCAAAATAGATCGCCGGCTATCTATTTCACCGGCGACATTCGATTATGCCTCTCATAGTTACTAACAAATTGTTAGATCATCAATTGTTTCTTTTAAATTTGTATTGTAAGCAACAATAATAATCTATTATATACTGTAGGATATAAATTACTAAATAAATAAATAAATAAATAAATAAATAAATAAAATGTCCAGCTCAATAACAGACTATGGACAATCACTCCAGGAACTTGACTAAACCTTTTTTAAACCCAGATATGCAAACCGCTGTTACCACATCCTGTAGCAACAAGTCCCAGAGTTTAACTATTCTTTGAATGAAAAAATATTTCCTACTATTTGTTTTAAAAGTATTTCCATGTAATTTCATTGAGTGTCCCCAGGTCTTCATACTTTTTGAAAGAGCTTGCAGCTCACTGATTCTTCCTTCTATGGTTATGACCACTAAGAAAAATGTTTTCCAGGTGAGAAATGAAGTTGCACCTAGAGGTTCAAACGGACTTTCTATACATTTAGCTAGTACCACGTTGAGATCTCAATCTGGAGCTGGTATGACTGGATATGGGCGATGAGCATAGAGGCCTGATACATCTCTCTCCCAAAAGAGTCCAAGATACTAGATTCTCTGCCTGGGGAAGCCAAGGCATAGTCCCTAGTACTCCTGGCCCTCTAGAGAGCGGAGTCCACCACCATGGAGTCATGAGGTAACTGAGACCTCACAAAGCCAGGTTCCCCGTGGATCCCACACTGGGTGTCAATTTTCTTGGGGACCACATGGACAGACAGAGCGGATGCCCAGTTCCATATGAGGAGTTCCTTGACTACCTCGTGGAGAGGAGCCATCACTGCCTCCTTAGGAGGGAGGTGTAGTCCAGGATCTCCAGCATCTTGGCCCTGGGCTCATCCTCCACTCCTACAGGGAATGGAATGGCCTCAGCCATTTCCCGTACAAAAGATGAGAAAGAGAGGCTCTCAGGTGGAGACAGTCTCCTCTCAGGTGGAGAGGAGGGCTTAGAAGGACTCATAGGAACAGAAGTACCTGGGATCCTCTTCTGATTCCCATGAGTGCTCCTCCTCGGTGTTGGATAGCACCTCCCTAAAGGATGTCCAAGACTGGGTCCGCCTTCATGGGGAGGAGCCATGTCCTCGAGAGTGGCGTCGAGAAACCAGCTCCCGTCTCGATTCCGGTGAAGCTTCCTTCACTGAAGTCGAAGAGGTGCCGGCCTGGGAGGGAGGCAGTCAGTCAACACTGGGGCTGCAAGCGGCGCCAGCATCGGAGGCAGCACCGTGGGCTATGGGCCATGCATAACCACAGCAGGAGGTATGGCAGGTGCAAACACCCCCAATACTGATGCACATTGCTGCTTAAGGCCATCCAAAAGCATAGAGAGCAAGGCCTGGATGCGCTCATCGAGGGCCGTCATTGGGAAAGACTGTGGGGTCGGCTGAGGTGCAGGATCTCAGATGCTTGGAGATGCACTCATCAGCACCTCCTGGATGGAGGGGGAGCGGTCCTCTATGCGTCGATGCTTCTTGGGTGCCGAATCTCACGGCATCCTGGAGCTCCCGGCACCAAATGTCAATGGAGATCGGTGACGGTGCTTCTTAGACTTTGCCCAATGCAAGTCACCCATGCTCCTCGGTGCCGACGAGGATGACGTCAAATCCTCCCGTCGCCTCGGGGTCGGGTCCGACGATGGACGGTCCTGGGGGTCCTGCATAGCAGGATGCCTCGAGACAGGTGGAGACCTACTCGATAACTCACTGCTCCCACTGTCTCGGGGTCTCGAAGCAGCCATTCCTACTGTGACTCCCAATGCCGGTGCAACAGTCCATGTCAAAGAAATGGACCAGGCTCCAAACATTTTCTCGCGTTGAGCCTCCCGGGAAACCTGGGTCCTTTTCTTCATGCGAACACAAAGGACACAGTTGGCATGGCTATGGTCGGGCCCAAGGTACTGAAGACACCAAGAATGGGTGCCCTTTCCCAAGATGGTTCGGTTGCATCGGGTACAACGCTTGAAGCCACTAGGAGTCTTCGTGGACATGGAAGGATAAATTGCTTCGGCCAAATTAAAAGTTGCGATGGTGCCTGAAAAAAGGGGAATGCACAAAAGAAGAGAGACCTGACCAGGCAGACCTGAAAATGGCCCACAATGAAAAAGAAAGGAAACTTGGACACAGGGCAAAACTAAGAAAATAAAGGCTTCTTTTTTTTTTTTTGAGGCAAACAAAACAAAAAAGAAAAACAAGCAGGTAGGAAACGCCAAAAGACACTCAAAAATCAATCTAACTGGGCATGTGAGGAGCAAGCAGAAAAGCAGCTGCTTCTCACACAGAAAAAAAAAACACAAAACTAAGCTGGCAGGTGGGAAGGCATTTGCGGCTTGCGCTCCAAAAAAGCTCTGAATTTTTCTTTGACATTTTTGCCAAGCCGGGCGACGCGAGATGGTGTCTACCCACTTATGAGTATAAGCAAGACTGCTTGTCCTTGAAGAATTACATGAGACAAAAGAATGGTTACAGATGGGTTTACCTTCAACCTAATAGTGATGAGCTGACATGGTTGCCAGGTGCAAGTGCACTGAAGAGGTTTTGGGGCATGAATACGAAAGGCTGAGAAGATAAGAACCAGACCAGCAGGCATGTCAACTGGTCCTGTTTATGGGTCTTCACTCAGTGAATGAAATGGTGTCATTTGAACTAATATGATTTCTGTGTTGCGGGTTTCCAAGATGCCAATAATGTGTTTTTCAACGGTTCTGTTAAAGTGAGAGAGTTACCTCTAGCTGTCCTAATCTTCCCTAGAAGCTCTCAGCTACCTGCATCCAAGCAAAAATTAGCCAGCCAGCCTTTTTGCTGATCCAGGGCCCTAAAGGAAGGATCTGTAATTTAAAGCTGGTAATAGCAAGGGGGGGGGGGGGGGGGGGGGAGAGAAAAATGCCAGTAACAGTGGGGAGGAGGTGTGTGGAGGAAGAAGTGGTCTTAAGATCCTGCATCCTTCACTATTTCACCAAAAAAAGGTTGTCCCCCAAACAAGGGGCATCTGTCTATCTGTCATGGAGATCCTCTGAGACCTGAAGCCCATAGCCAAGCTGTACGTCATACTGTGATAGCACTGGCTGCTGCTCAGGTTGCGGTGTCATAAGCACTGTAAGCAGCCTGTACGAGATGGTATGAAGACTCTTGAAGGCTTAAGGAGAGATGTGGCCTTCTGTTACTATCACAGAGAGGTAAAATTCTTCCAATAGTTGTAAAACAGCATGCTGATAATATAAGATTTGATGAGAACTACTATTTTGAAGGTCAGCATGATACTCTGATAACATTTTTTCCCTATAGTGTTCAAGGTTTTATGGTCTTTCCCTTGAGGACCATAGACTTGAGCTTTGTAAATTTGCTACACTTCAGTGTTGCCTCAGTAACCATAGACTGATAGGGTAGTCGGTTTTGGTCAGGTGCCAGTGCTGGAAGTACTTTATACTTAAGCTAAAGATATCTTGATGCAGTTTCAATAGAAAGAGGTGTCTTCCAGATAGACATATGTAGATCTTGAAGCATTTCATGAATTGGGAGGGCATTACACAACTGAAGAACAAAGTAAAAGTTCTTCCTATTACCTGGAGGCTGTGAGGACTCCCTTCAAAATCTGTTCTACAAATTTGGGATATCAAAATTCCTCCATTGGCTCTTCCCCACATTGATCCTCCGGTGGAGATAGTATCAGCTTTGGGCTAGACAATACAACCTACAGCTTCCACAGGAGTAAGGTCCCAGTGACAGGAATAGAAAAAGACTGGGGGGGGGGGGGGGGGGGGGGGGGGAGGGGGGAACAAGATCATCTTGCACAAAGGAAGAATGCTGTGGGGATCACATTGGTTGAGGAAACTATGGAGAGCACTGCCATGCAAAAGAACCAGTTCTCCCTGCATGGTTTTGGACAACTGTTGTGGTACTTTTAACAGTTGAAGAACGGCAGAACAATCCTGAATGAAACACTTTAAAAGTTGTATGAGGGTCCCATGAGCAGTATTCTCTGAGGTGCCGAAGGACTGGGGAATAGTTTGGATTTTGGAGTGTAGATTTATGTTGCTTGGCAGAAAAGCTCCTTGCTGAGATAGAGTGCCTCCTCAAAACTGTGCTGGAGGAAGAAGGCAGAATTTTGTGACAGTTTCAAAGTTGCTTGGTTGCCTCTCTAATCAGTCTCCTCCTTGCTCATTCATCTGGTTTTAAGAAAGGGGAAATTAGATCATACCTGCTAATTTTCTTTCCTGGAGTTCCTCTAGACCACTCCAGATGCTTGGGTATATGCTCTCCCACCAGCAGGTGGAGAATGAGAACTAATGACGAGAATTCATCACTTAAGAGCATAAATCCAAGCATTTGAACTGGTCTGGAGGTATAATGAATGACCTGATCTAGGCAGCCTCCTGGTGGTGTGCCATATATCTTCCTCTTCTTAACCACCATCCATCCATGTTCTGAGGGATATTCAATAATTTTATACCTATTTCCTTTTTCACAGCGTTGTCCTGGAGTTCACAAGTACATAAGACCAAAGGTCCATCGAGCCCAACATCCTGTCCATGAAAGCGGCCAATCCAGGTCAAGGGCACCTGGCAAGCTACCCAAATGTATAAACATTTTATACATGTTATTCCTGAAATTGTGGATTTTTCCCAAGTCCATTTAGTAGCGGTCTATGGACTTGTCCTTTAGGAAAACATCCAACCCCTTTTTAAACTCTGCCAAACTAACCGCCTTCACTACGTTCTCCAGCAACGAATTCCAGAGTTTAATTATGCGTTGGGTGAAGAAAAATTTCTCCTATTTGTTTTAAATTTACTACACTGTAGTTTCATCGCATGCCCCCTAGTCCTAGTATTTTTGGAAAGTGTGAACAGACGCTTCACATCCACCTGTTCCACTCCACTCATTATTTTATACTAGAGAAAAAGGCCCGTTTCTGTTAGAAATGAAACGGGCGCTAGCAAGGTAATCTCATTTTGCCACGAATGTTTTTAATAGAAATTTCTTTTACATATTTCCTGTGATGCTAATGAATAATTTCCCAGATCGTTTTATGAGTAATGTGATGCATGACAATGCGATGTGTTTTTGGTGTTATGTATTTCTGTTGTTTTTGAGTTCCAGGGTCCCCCTCCCTCAGGGTCCCCCCTCCCTCCCTCCAAGTTCCAGGGTCCCCCCTCCCTCCCTCCTAAAAGAGGACCGTTTCCAACAGAAATGAAATGGGCACTAGCAAGGTTGCAGGGCCTCCTCCCTCCCTCCCTCCCTCTCTCTGTCCTCCGAGTTCCAGCCCCCCTCCCCTCCAAGTTCCATGCCCCCCTACCTGCCTCCCTCCCTCCGAGTTCCATGCCCCTCCTACCTGCCTCCTTCCCTGTCCTCCGAGGTCAAGGCACCCCTCCCGTTCGAGTTTCAGGGCACCCCTCCCTCACTCCGAGTTCCATGCCCCCCTACCTGCCTCCCTCCCTGTTCGCCGAGTTCCAGGGCACCCCTCCCCTTCGAGTTCCAGGACCCTCTGTCTCCCGTCTTCAAGTTCCAGCCTACTCCTTCTTCCTCTGTCTCTCAGCATCACCAGAAATCTTACCATAGAGCAGAGCAGACGCTACAGTTATACTTCTTCACTCATAGGTTATTGGTTGCTCGCTTGCTGTGAGTGGCTGTGTGGCGTGAAGCAGGGCTGTGTAGTGAGTGACGTAATATGCGGGGGGCGGGGCTGAGGGCGGCTGTATGAGTGGTGCTGAGAGGTAGGTGCATTTTCGCCGCTTTTGTCTTTCTTCCTGGACGGGAGTCGGTTTTCAAGTGTAGGGAGGAGCCAGCAGGGGAGCTGGTAAAAGGCTGCACTGGTCTCCGGAGGGCAAGGGAGCTGCGGGGAATCAACGAAAAGCAGCCCTGGTGGAGAGGCCCAGAGAGACCGGGGTCAGATGTGTCTGTGTTTTTCCTGTGGTTGGTCCCTTCTTCTGATGTTGCGTTACCATGGGCAGAGCGATTATGAAGCCTAGGAACACTACAGGCTTCACGGCTTCACTGCCACGGAGTCAGCTTCAGAACGTTGGAGGTGCGAATTATTATATTAGATACCTCTATCATGTCTCCCCTCAGCCGTCTCTTCTCCAAGCTGAAAAGCCCTAGCCTCCTTAGTCTTTCTTCATAGGGAAGTTGTCCCCGCTATCATTTTTGTCGCCCTTCACTGCACCTTTTCCAGTTCTACTATATCTTTCTTGAGATGCGGCAACCAGAATTGAACACAATACTCAAGGTGCGGTCGCAACATGGAGCGATAAAACAGCATTATAACATCCTCACACCTGTTCTCCATACCTTTCCTAATAATACCCAACATTCTATTTGCTTTCCTAGCTGCAGCAGCACACTGAGCAGAAGGTTTCAGTGTATTATCAACAACGACACCCAGATCCCTTTCTTGGTCCGTAACTCCTAACGTGGAACCTTGCATGACGTAGCTATAATTCAGGTGCTTTTTCCCACATGCATCACCTTGCACTTGTTCACATTAAATGTCATCTGCCATTTAGCCGCCCAGTCTCCCAGTCTCGTAAGGTCCTTCTGTAATTTTTCACAGTTCTTTTGTTAGCTCCTTGGATCTTTGCTTTAAAATGAACAAGATAACAAAGGGAACTATCCAGAAGAGCTGAATTTGTCCCGTCGTCACAAGAATCAGTACAAGTTAACACAAGCTGAGCCAATACACTTGAAATATGCTTTTGAAAGGGATTTAGTCACACCAGAGCTTTAAGTATTTAGGATTGCTGCAGAAGTACAATGCAGGTGGATACTTATCTAACCATGCTGTTCCACATTTTTTCTACTTCATTTTCTAAGAATTTCTAGGAAACATTTTTCACTTGCTTGCTGTGGGGTAGGGACGTGTAGATACATATAATAAATACCATTTTAATGTAGACTGCTTCCAGGCTATAAGGCAAAAAAAGGTGAACATTTTTGAAGAGGGGCAGACTTTCTATATATACTGTAAAAATAGTGAAAGCACCATTATCTGCCACTTACCTAGAATGCTCAAGTGACCAGTATCTCTCCCAGGCAGCACCTTCAGTGGAGGGAAGTGTGTGGTGGTATCTTTTTTGCTGCTCTATGTGAATGATTACTAAGCATGTATGTTCATTTAATATGTTTCCCATGTCAGTTCATAACATTTTTTTCTCCCACAATGACAGAACACCCCCCCCCCCCATTTTTTTTTTCATATGTTGGTAGTAGTGCACATGCTTTCAGAGTGTACATCTCCTATTGGAAAAACAGACAGACAGGACTGCTACAGAACCTTATGTAGAATGAAACACTAGCATAATATCACAACTCAATCACATACAAAACAGAAAGCCCTTCACCAAATAAAGAACAATGGATCACAAGTCACAAACAAAAATCTGCAGACAAAAATGTAACTGAAAATTTCAAATTAGACTCGGGATGCAATGCAACACTGGAGAAATAAAAACAGAAATGTGTTTCCTTTTGTACTGAGCAAAAACACAAAAGACAGAGATACATCATCCCCAAAGTTGACATATTCCAATTAATAAATTCAAAATAAAATCTTTCTTTTTTTTCTCCAATTGTGTTATATCATTAATTTTTTTCTGCTTTCCTTTTTTCTCCCAACTCTTTCTATAGTCTGCTATTTGCCATTTCTCCTCTCTCCATCCACTCATCCCTTACATGTCTCTGACATTGATCTTTCCATTTCAAACTGCACCCTCCTCCTCTTCCATCCAGTGCTATCAACTTTCTATCGCTTTCACAGCCAATCTTAGCTACTCCCATGTCTCAATCTTTCCCAAATCAGGTACCCCCCTCCCCTCATCCTCTTACTTCCCACCTTCTGAATCATCTGTTTTTCTCTCCCCCCCCCCCCAGTCCATCATCTCTCCCCTTTCCTTTCTGTCTCAGTCCAGCATCTATCCCCTCCTCAGTATCTCTCCCTCTCCCTTCTCTCCCAGTCTAGCATCTCCCTTTGTCAAGAAGTATGCAAACCCCACCTTGTTTTCTATTTTATGCTTGTTCTTTTGTGTCCTGGGTGGCAGCAATAGCTGTGTTTACTAAACGTTTCACTTCTGGTTCACAGAGGCAGTCTTGACAAAAACCATGCACTGTAAGTGAAGCATTCAGTACAGACTGCTTGCTGCTATGACCTGACAGATGGGGGAAGCAACTTTAATTGTGTGTGGGTGGGGGGGAGGAGTCTGGCATTTCAGGTTTGCACAATGTCTCCTCCTGCCACTAGACTGGAACAAGTTGCTCAGCTGGGTACAGCTTCATGCTGCCTTCATTGTTCCTCCACTCACCTCCACTGGAGATACCACCTGGGGTGGAGTGACAGGAGGTGAGGGTTTGGAGTAGCTTCTCTCAACAGGAGAGGAAGAGAGAGGCTAAGATAAGATAGGGAGCAGAGTAGCCCTTTTCTGCTTTATTCATACCAGATTCACCCTCTCCACTTCTCTTCCATGCAAACTGGACCAGGAAGCAAAGGAAACTCAAATACTTGGCATATTTGATTAATTGGCACTACATATTCCCCATGCATGCCAGATAATGGGGCTCTTTCTGGGTATGAATTCACACATACATATACGAAGATCCCTCTAATTACTTTCCTCTTGAAGACATATTCTTTGATTCATATGTCCTTTATGCCACAAAAAAGTACAAAACTACTCCGCTCCCATGACCATGCCATATTTGGCAAAATTCTCCTTATTAAGTCAATAGTACTTCATAGATCTTCTCACTTCTCTCATTCCACAGATTATCTGCTATTCTCAATCTACAAAGAGCTGCAAACCTCACCCAGGTTATCAGAATACCTAGTGAATTGGTAACAATGCATGGTTTCACATACTTTTTTGCTATCATCTCTCTCCAGATGCATGAAATATGTGGGATAGAGGCCTCGATCCATCCCCTTCTTATCTCTGGTTATCCGGCACTTCACAGTGATGCCACGCTGAGCAGGGCGTAGAGCAAACTCTTCCAAATTCACCACTTCTACCAACTGAGCATCTGATTGCAGGTCTGGAGATGCCGTGGAAGAGATGCCAGTCTCCTGAGGATAAATAACAGACTATCAGAGCATGATTGATATACTTAAAGACAAATATGTACATTATTAAAGAAATAAACAAGAGAGGAGACATGACTTTTATGAGAAACACACAGAGGAAACACTCCAGTATCACAGTCTATAAGCCTCTGTCCTCACTGAACAACCTTCTGATATACACAAACCCTAGGAATCTTGACCAGGTACCTTCACAGGAGGAATATCTGGCTACAGGGATTCCATACTACATCACTAGCACTCCCAGCTACTTACATATCACCACTGACTTCTTCAGGAAACTTCTCTCTATTGGTTACTGCCCAGAAAACACTATCCAATGCTAGCCTGTTGTGTGACCTCAGCCTTGAACAGAACTGAGGGACTTTGTTGTTGAGATGAGTGGCGAATAGATTAACCGAGGGAATGCCCCACAGATGATCTGCCAGGCAATGTCCATGTTCAGAAACCACTTGTACGGTTGATTTACCCCACTCACTCTGTCTGCCAGGCTGTTTTTCCCTGCCAGTGTGTGGCTCTGAGTACCATGCCATAGATGCAATCCCAAAGCCACACCCTAACTGCCTCTTGACACAAGAAGTAGGATCCCGTGCCTCCTTGCTTGCTGATATAGTAGATAACAACCTGATTGTCTGTTTGGATGAGAATAATTTGGTGCAACAGCCGGTCTCTGAAAACCTTTAGAGCAATCTTTATGGCCCTCTGCTCCAGGAGATTGATGTGAAACAGACACTCCTGAGCAGGTCAATGACCTTGGGTATAAAGCCTGCCTACATAAGCTTCCCAGCCCATAATGGACACATCCACTGTCAGCAACTTGTGTGGAGGAGAAATTTGGAATGGAGGTGTCTTGACCAGATTTGGCCAAATTGTCTACCAGAAGAACCACTTCTGAATTTGAGAGTGACCAAAACAGCATCTGCTAGGTTTCTTGAAGCTCAACACCACTTGGAATCTAGGGTCCACTGAGCTTCTCTCAAATGGAAACCTGCCATGGGTGTGACATGTACTGTGGAGGCCATGTGGCCCAAAACCTCAACATCTGACGAGCTGTAACCTGCTAGCTTTGGTCGACCTGCAGGAAAATGGCAATCAAGGCCTCGGCACTGGCGTCCAGAAGGAAGGCCCAGCCTTGAACATGACAGCAGGGCTCAAATGTATTCCAATTGCTAAACAGGAAGGAATGAGGACTTTGAGTAGTTTATAATGAACTCTAGTAGCTCCAACACCCAAATAGTTCTCTGCACTGATTCCTGAGCCGAGTCCTTGGATGTGCCCTTGATCAGCCAATTGTCCAAGTAAGGAAACACATACACTCCCAGCCTGTGAACTTTTCTCTGACAAGATATTTGCTCAGGGCCCTTGAGTCTAGGATGGGACAAAATCCCCCCATCTTTTTGGGCATAAGGAAGTACTTGGAATAGAATCCCTTTCCTTCTTTCCCTGGTGGTATGGGCATGACCACGTGGGCCTGTAGAAGGGAAGAGAGTTCCTCTGCAAGCAGAGACTGGTGCTGAAAGTTAAACGATGCTTGTGGTAAGCAATTTGGAGGATGCCGATGTCAATTAGTGGCGTAAGCACCCCCCCATGACTATTTGAAGAACCCACCAGTCGGAGATTACATGGGGCCATCTTGCTTGAAAGTGCTGTCCTGCTTGTTCTCATAGATAAGGAAATAACCAACACCTCTGGTTGCGACCTACATCTGTCAGTTAAAAATCAAAGTTTTCTAGCTTATCCCTGCAATGATAGCATCCTCGCACAAGCCTTCAGCAGTAACCCAATTCTGGCTTATTAACAAAAGAGCTCCTGACCTCAAAAGAATACTCAACCAGTAACCGCAGGCCACAAAACAATGACAAATTCAAGGACCAGGTCCTGAGTATATGTGATCTGCTATTAAAAAAAAAACAACAAAAAAACAAACCAAAACTAGATTTGACTACCATCAACTGGTGAGATAATTACCACCTCTCTAATTTGAACACCTTCTGCACAGATAGGTGTCTCCCACATTTCTATTTGTGTATCCTTAAGGATGCCTTAATGGGTATTGGCATGGCTCCCTTGGGAGGAAGGGGGTGTGAAGAAATTGGAGCCCATGGTAGAGCTGCTGGACATCTTCCATTTCCTTTTCCAACCTAAATGTAATTGTATCAGCCATTTCCCTGAAAGAATTGATGAACAAGTTGTCCTCCGTTGTAGACTTTCTCCTTTTCTCAAGCACAAAGGGTTCTGAAGGAAGACCAGTAGACTCAAATTAAAGAGTAGTGTTCTGATCTATAGGCAGCATGCTAGGACTACTCGGGGTATCAGAAAACTACTCTGCAGAAGAGGTTTGAGTAAATGTCTGGTTAGCAGATAAGTCCTCTTTGAGGGTTCCTCTTGTCTGTTGGGGCCTAGATTCAAATGAAGACTGTAAAGATTGGTGCCTTGGTGACACTTTCCTCCTCTGATGCACTGGAGATGGATATTAAGCAGTTGGTTCCAATGCCTCAGCATCAATATCCCTCTTCCAGGCATCACCACAAATTCAAGGATTAGCTGCATCTCCCTTGGCATTGGTACTGAGGCTAAACCCCTAAATCTCTATCATCTGGATCTCTTGGACTTTCCACTCTAACTCATCATCAAGGGCTATCAAAGTCAATGATGCTTGGGGAGCAAAAGAAGAGACATCCTCCTGAGTCACTTGATGTATATATCAATGGCTGGACCCCAAGCCCGCAGACACATGCACCTAGATGTCGAGAAGATGAGCAGTTCTCTCTGCAGGAATATTTTAGAGCAGGGGTTCTCAACCAAGAAGGCTGAAGAAAACAGGAGACGGGGTGTTCCTAACTAGTCCATTATACAAGCCAGTAGGTGGAGCTTGTCAGTAGTAGGCAGAGCTTTAGTACACCCCAAACAATAGCAAACGCTATTGAAAACAATAGCAAAAGATTATTAAAAATAAATGTGTAGGATAAGCAGTGCCTTAAAAGATGGAGGAGAAAAGATTTTGTTTTTGTTTGTTTTATTTTTTACTTATCTGCAGTGCTTTTTTTGTGCCGGTACGCAACGGTACGGCGTACTGGCACCTTTTTTTTTTGCTCCCCCCGCCCCATGAGTCCATGTCCTGCACGCAGTGTCAGCCCCCATTTCTGGCCGCTGCTGCTTCTCCTGTTGAGCAGCAGCAGCCGCTACACAAAGAAAAAGATTTTTTAAAAAATTCAAACCTGGCTGAAATGCGGCACCCCGGCACTGTAGACAGCCATTAGACATTGGCTGTTGCCCCGCAGCCACTCCTCCCCTTGCCTCTACGTCACTGCGCTCCTTCGGGGTTTTCCTCCAGGGGCAGTGACGTAGAGACAAGAGGAGGAGCGGCTGCGGGGCAACAGCCAATGCCTAATGGCTGTCTACAGTGCCGGGGTGCCGCGTTTCAGCCAGGTTTGAATTTTTTTTTAAATCTTCTTTTTCTTTGTGTAGCGGCCGCTGCTGCTCAACAGGAGAAGCAGCAGCGGCCGGAAATAGGGGCTGGTGCCGCGTGCGTCGCAACTTCGCGCCGTTCGCGGGAAACTTGGCAGGGAGAGGGAAACCAACAGAGGGAAGGATTGGGGGGAGAGAGAGAAAGAGGGAAACCAACAGAGGGAAGGATTGGGGAGAGAGAGAAAAAGGGAAACCAACAGAGGGAAGGATTGGGGAGAGAGAGAAAGAGGGAAAACAACAGAGGGAAGGATTGGAGAGAGAGAGAAAGAGGGAAAACAACAGAGGGAAGGATTGGGGGGAGAGAGAGAGAGAGAGGGAAAACAACAGAGGGAAGGATTGGGGAGAGAGAGAAAGAGGGAAAACAACAGAGGGAAGGATTGGGGAGAGAGAGGGGAAAACAGATGGAAGGATGGGGAGAGAGAGGGAAAAACACAGATGGAAGGATTGGGGAGAGAAAGGGAAAAACACAGATGGAAGGATGGGGAAAGAGAGAGGGAAAACAGATGGAAGGATGGGGAGAGAGAGGGGGAAAACAGATGGAAGGATGGGGAGAGAGAGAGAGGGAAAAACAGATGGAAGGATGGGGAGAGAGAGAGGGAAAAACAGATGGAAGGATGGGGCGAGAGAGAGGGAAAACGGAAGGATAGGGAGAGAAAGAGGGAAGACGCTGGATGGAAGAATGCAGAAAGAAATAGGGGAGACACTCGAAGGATGGGGAGAGAAAGCAGAGCTGCTGGATGGAAAAGGGGAATAGAGAAAGACTGGAGAATAAGAGGAAGGGGCATGGGGAGAACAAGGCTGAGGAAAAGATGAAAAGCCACAGGTAGATGAAGGAAATTAAAGAATGGATAGTAAGAATGAATTAAATCTGGACAGAGAGAGAGCCTGAAAAATATTGAAGAAAGCAAAGAAAAAGGAGACAAAAATGACAAATGGCACAGAAGAGTTAAGCGAAAACAAAGGAAAGCAGAATCACAGACTGGGACCAATATGGAAAGAAAAACAGTCACCAGACAACAAAGGTAGAAAAAAATCATTTTATTTTCATCTTAGTGTTTGTAATATGTCTAATTTGAGAATTTACATTGGCTGTCTTATTTTGCACTGGGTATACTGGAGCTGTAAGAGCTTACAGAGATTATTTATAATGAAAAAAATTCAGCTTATTTTTTTCTCCTATAGTACTATAATATTTTCAATGATGTCTGTTTATATGCGCCATGGCTGGTATAGGGGGTGTGGTTAATGTGGGTGTGGCTATCATAGGGGTGGGGCCATATGTGGTGACCCCGCCCATAATGAGTACCGGCACCTTTTTTTCTACAAAAAAAGCACTGCTTATATGACAGTTTTTTAATTACAAAGTAACTCTCTGTTTAATCGTGTGCGAAGGGATAACACGGCGGTGCAGCACATCGTTTCCAGTAAACGTACTGAATTCTACAACACAGTTGCACATTATCTGCTTTGTGACCCCTGACGCAGGTGCTGCACGCCGAAACACGGACCGTGTCGGGTCCATTCAAGGATTGTTTTCAACAAAATATACGATTAAAGGTGTTAACCCTTTTTTTTGAAGGCCCCTGGTACTTTTTGTTTTGTTCTTTGGACTTACAATGTGCCAAAATTGAATTCTCCTATCTCTTCTATCTGGTCAATAATAAAAGGAGCTCATTGTAAACACTATCCATCCTAAAAGGTTGTTTTCTGGATTTACATGAGGAATTGTGATATTCAATAAATAAGTGTGTGTCCTTAGTCATGCATCCAAAGGTTATATAATCCTTTTAAGACAGCCAGTTAATCATTTAACATATTAGTGGAACATAACCACAGAGGCATGGTATGGTCACATTTTCAATGTGATAATACTAGGGCCCAGCTAAGGAACAGGTTATTTTGAGTTAGTCTTCACTGGAACAAACTTGCATTCATTGTACCATCACCGTCCAGCTGGACAGACAGTGTCCTA
Organism: Microcaecilia unicolor; assembly: GCF_901765095.1. NCBI lineage: Eukaryota > Metazoa > Chordata > Amphibia > Gymnophiona > Siphonopidae > Microcaecilia > Microcaecilia unicolor. The sequence continues at coordinate 50,049,245 of NC_044039.1, read as the reverse complement.
AAAGGTGGAGGATAAAGGATTTTTTTTTAAACATTTATATCCCACATTATCCAAAGCAAATTTGGGTTCAATGTGGCTTACATTTGAAAATACAGTGAGGCAGAATAATAGAATTCAGTTATATCATGGGAGCAAGTACATGAATATGTCTCAAACATTTAACAACAATGAGATTTCCATATATACCCAGCTGGGCATTTAAAAGTCTGACATTTAATTATGTCACATGTTCAGAAATCATAGCCATAAGTAAGTACATAAGCATCGCCATGCTGGGACAGACCAAGGGTCCATCGAGCCCAGCACCCTGTCACCGACAGCAGCCAAAAGAACAAGCAATTTGTCCCGCCCATCCTAGAAATACTGTATTCCCTCGTCCATTCAATAACATTCTATGGCTTTTTCCTCCAGGAAGCCGTCCAATCCTTTTTTGAAGTCTGCTAAGTTAACCGCCTTAACCACCTTTTCCGGCAGCAAATTCCAGCGTTTAACTACGCGTTGCGTGAAGAAAGATTTCCTCTGATTCATTTTAAATTTACCACACTGCAGCTTCATCACATGCCCCCTTGTCCTAATATTTTTGGAAAGCGTAAACAGATGCTCCACATCGACCCATTCCATTCCACTCATTATCTTATAGACCTCTATCATATCTCCCCTCCCCAGCCTCTTCAGCCTATCCTGATAGGGAAGCTGTCCCATCCCCTGTATCATCTTTGTTGCCCTTCTCTGCACCTCTTCCAATTCCACTATGTATTTTTTGAGGAGCGGTGAACAGAATTGAACACAATACTCGAGGTGTGGTCGCACCATGGAGCGATACCATGGCAGAATAATATCCTTATTTTTGTTTTCCATCCCTTTCCTAATGATACCCAACGTTCTATTTGCTTTCCTAGCCACAGTAGCACATTGAGCAGAAGTTTTCAACGTATCATCAACGATGACACCTAGATCCCTTTCTCGGTCCGTGACTCCCAAAGTTGAACCTTGCATGACATAGTTATACTTTGGGTTCCTCTTTCCCACATGCATCACTTTGCACTTGTTCACATTAAACATCATCTGCCATTTAGACGCCCAGTTTCTCAGTCTCGTAAGGTCCTCTTGTAGTTTTTCACAATCTTCCCGCAATTTGACTACTTTGAATAATTTTGTGTCTTCTGCCAATTTGATTACCTCACTAGTTACCCCCATCTCTAGGTCATTTATGAATATGTAAAAAAGCAGAGGTCCCAGCACCAATCCCTGAGGGACCCCGCTAACTAACCTTCTCCATTGCGAATATTGACCTTTTAGTCCTACTCTCTGTTTCCTATCTTTCAACCAGTTTTTAATCCACAGTAAGACACTACCTCCGATCCAATGTCCCTCTAATTTCCTCTGTAGTCTTTTATGAGGGACCTTATCAAACACCCTCTGAAAATCTAGATACACAATATCAACCGGCTCACCTTTGTCCACGTTTGTTTACCCCTTCAAAGAAATGCAGCAGATTGGTGAGGCAAGACTTCCCTTCACTAAATCCATGTTGACTTTGTCCCATTAGTCCATGCTTTTGAACGTGCTCTGTAATTTTGTTCTTTATAATAGTCTCTACTATTTTGCCCGGCACCGACGTCACACTCACTGGTCTATAATTTCCCTGGTCTCCTCTGGAACCTTTTTTAAATATTGGCATTACATTGGCCACCCTCCAATCTTCTGGTATCATGCTCGATTTTAAGGATAAATTACAAAGCAATAACAGTAGCTCCGACAGCTCATTTTTTAGTTCTATCAGTACCCTAGGGTGAATACCATCCAGTACAGGAGATTTGCTACTCTTCAGTTTGCAGAACTGCTCCATTACGTCTTCCAGATTTACAGATATTTCAATAGGTTTTTCCGACTACCCTGTCCGGCACCCCACCCAAATCTTCCTTGCTGAAGACCGAAGCAAAGAACTCATTTAGTTTTTCTGCTATTTCTTTGTCTTCCTTGATTGCCCCTTTTACACCCCAGTCATCCAGCGGGCCAACCAATTCTTTTGCCGGTTTCCTGCTTTTAATTTATCTAAAAAATTTTTACTATCAGCTTTCACCTCTAACTCTATCTTTCCTTCAAAATCACTCTTTGCCTTTCTTATCAGCACTTTGCATCTGACTTGACATTCCTTATGCCGCTTCTTATTATCCTCATTCGGTTCCTTCTTCCATTTTCTGAAGGATTCCTTTTTAGCTCCAACAGCCTCCTTTACCTCACTTTTAACCACGACGGCTGTCGTTTGGTTTTCCGTCCTCCTTTTCTGATACGTGGAATATGTTTGGCCTGGGCCTCCAGGACGGTGTTTTTGAACAGCATTCACGCCTGTTGTAGGTTTCTTACCCTTTCAGTCGCTCCTCTAAGTTTTTTTTTTTTACTGTTTTTCTCATTTTATCATAGCTTCCTTTTATAAAGTTAGAGCTAACGTATTTGACTTCCTATGTTTACCTTTTTGAAAGCAAATTTCAAAGGCGACCATGTTATGATCACTGTTGTCAAGTGGCCCCCCGACCGCTACCTCCCATACCAGATCATGCGCTCCACAAATGACTAAGTCTAGAATTTTTCCTTCTCTCATCGGCTCCTGTACCAGCTGCTCCATAAAGCTGTCAAATATTATCACGTGCATACACCAGAACAGGCATCCAAACACACATTGCAAAAGTAAACAACTTCTACAGAGTTCATCCAAATTTTAATTTTCTCATTTCCATCATCCAAAATTACAGACAGCAGATGTACAGATCAGCAGGACTCAAACTAATCCAAAACAAGTAAAAAAACAAAAATAAAAACAAACAACAACACAGTTTATATCTAATTGTTCAACCACCCTTAGGATTCACCTTTGGGTTTAAAAAACAAAACTATGTGCATGTAAAGACTGGATAAATGAATTAAAACGAAGTTTAAAGCAAATGCCCTTAAAGTGAAGATACATACCTGTAGCAGGTATTCTCCGAGGACAACAGGATGATTGTTCTCACGATTGGGTCGTCGTCCACAACGGCCCAGGAGATCGGCAAAATATCCAAAGCAAAGCAAAAAAACTCCCTAGAATGCTCCGGTGCGCGGGCAGAGCGCACCGCGTATGCACGAAAGGCATCCCGCCTGCAGCACGAGCGTGAGATCGTCAGTTTAATAAAAAAGCAACCAGAGAATTAGAACAACTCCAAAGGGGAGGTGGGTGGATTTGTGAGAACAATCAGCCTGCTGTCCTCGAATAATACCTGCTACAGATATGTATCTTCACTTTCTCAGGGGACAAGCAGGCTGCTTGTTCTCACGATTGGGGTATCCCTAGTAGCCAGGCTCACTCAAAACAATTGGGCCTCGCAACGGCGAGGACATAACAGAGATTGACCTGAAAAGAAACACAACTAAGAGAAAGTGCAGCCTGGAACAGAACAAAAATGGGACTAGGAGGGTGGAGTTGGATTCTAAACCCCGAACAGATTGTGCAGCACCAACTGCCCAAACCGACTGTTGCGTCGGGTATTCTGCTGAAGGCAGTAGTGAGATGTGAATGTGTGGACCGATGACCACGTTGCAGCCTTGCAAATCTCTTCAATGGAGGCTGACTTTAAGTGAGCCACTGACACAGCCATGGCTCTGACATTGTGAGCCGTGACATGGCCCTCTAGAGTCAACCCAGATTGGGCATATAAGTGAAGGAAATGCAATCTGCTACCCAACTGGAGACCGTGCTTTTTCCAATGGCAACTCCCTCCTGTTGGGATCAAAAGAAACAAACAATTGGGCGGACTGTCTGTAGGGCTTTCTCCGCTCCACGTAAAAGGCCAATGCTCTCCAAAGTGTGCAACTCCAGGGCAGGTATGAGGACGGGGGAAAAAATGTTGGCAAGACAATTGACTGGTTCAGATGGAACTCCGACCCCACCTTCGGCAAGAACTTAGGGTGAGTGCGGAGGACTACTCTGTTATGATGAAACTTGATATAAGGTGCATGCACTACTAGGGCTTGGAGCTCAGTGACTCTACAAGCTGAAGTAACAGCCACCAAGAAAATGACCTTCCAGGTCAAGTACTTCAGATGGCAGGAATTCAGTGGCTCAAAAGAAGCAAATACAGACTGGGTAAATGTAACATCGGGACACGCTAGAGAGGTACAATTCCTTGATGAAATCAAGGACAACTTTATGGAGCAGCTGGTGCAGGAGCCAACGAGAGAAGGAAAAATTCTAGACTTGGTCCTTAGTGGAGCACATGATCTGGTGAGGGACGTTATGGTAGTGGGGCCGCTTCATAACAGTGATCCTACTATGATCAGTTTTGATATCAACCTTGAAGTAACTATACACAGGAAGTCAAATACGTTAGCGTTTAACTTTAAAAAAGGAGACTATGATAAAATTAGAAGAATGGTTAAAAAAAAAAATTTAGGGAGGCAACTGAGAGGGTAAAAACTGTACAACAAGCATGGACGCTGTTCAAAAATACCATCCTGGGGGCCCAGGCCAAACATATTCCGCGAATTGGAAAAGAAAGATGGACGTCTAAAAGACATTCGGCATAGTTGAAAAGTGAGGTGAAGGAAGCTATTAGGGCTAAAAGAAACGCCTACAGAAAATGGAAGAAGGAACCGTTTGAAAATAACAAGCAGCAGCATAAGGAGTGTCAAAGTAAATGCAAAGCGGAGATAAAGAAGGCCAAGAGGGACTATGAAAAAAAGATAGCATTAGAGGCAAAAAAACATAGCAAAATTTTGGGGGGTATATTAAAAGCAGGAAGCCGACAAAAGAATCGGTTGGGCCGCTGGATGACCGAGAGGTAAAAGGGGCGATCAAGGAAGATAAAGATGTAGCGGAGCATTGAATTAATTCTTTGTTTTGGTCTTCACTGAGGAAGATTTGGGTGGGATACCGGTGTTGGAAATGGTTTTTCAAGCGGACGAGTCGGAGAAACTTACTGACTTCACGGTAAACCTGGAGGACGTAATGGGGCAATTCAGCAAACTGAAGAGTAGCAAATCTCCTGGACCGGATGGTATTCATCCTAGAGTACTGACAGAACTGAAAAATGAGCTTACGGAGCTACTGTTAGTGATAAGCAATTTATCCTTAAAATCGAGCGTGGTACCGGAAGATTGGAGGGTGGCCAATGTAACGCTGATTTTTAAAAAAGGTTTCAGGGGAGATCAGGGAAATTATAGACCGATGAGTCTGACGTCGGTGCCGGGGAAAATGGTAGAAGCTATTATTAAAAGCAAAATTACACGGCACATCCAAGGACATGGATTACCGAGACCAAGTTAGCACGGCTTTTGTGTGGGGAAATCTTGTCTGACCAATTTACTTCAGTTCTTTGAAGGAGTAAACAAACATGTGGACAAAGGGGAGCCGGCTGACATTGTGTATCTGGATTTTCGAAAGGCGTTTGACAAGGTACCTCATGAAAGGCTACAGAGGAAATTGGAGGGTCATGGGATAGGAGGAAATGTTCTATTGTGGATTAAAAACTGGTTGAAGGATAGGAAACAGAGAGTGGGGTTAAATGGGCAGTATTCACAATGGAGAAGGGTAGTTAGTGGGGTTCCTCAGGGGTCTGTGCTAGGACCGCTGCTTTTTAATATATTTTTAAATGATTTAGAGATGGGAGTAACTAGCGAGGTAATTAAATTTGCTGATCACACAAAGTTAGTCAAAGTCGTTAACTTGCGACAGGATTGTGAAAAATTACAGAAGGAGCTTATGAGACTGGGAGACTGGGTGGCTAAATGGCAGATGACGTTTAATGTGAGCAAGTGCAAGGTGATGCATGTGGGAAAAAAGAACCCGAACTATAGCTACGTCATGCAAGGTTCCACGTTAGGAGTTAAAGAACCAAGAAAAGGATCTGGGTGTCATCGTCGATAATACACTGAAACCTTCTGCTCAGTGTGCTACTGTGGCTAGGACAGCAAATAGAATGTTGGGTATTATTAGGAAAGGTATAGAAAACAGGTGTGAGGATGTTATAATACCGTTGTATCGCTCCATGGTGCGACCGCACCTTGAATATTGTGTTCAATTCTGGTCGCCGCATCTCAAGAAAGATATAGTAGAATTGGAAAAGGTGCAGCTAAGGGAGACTAAAATGATAGCGGGGATGGGACGACTTCCCTATCAAGAAAGGCTAAGGAGGCTAGGGCTTTTCAGCTTGGAGAAGAGACGGCTGAGGAGAGACATGATAGAGGTATATAAAATAATGAGAGGAGTGGAACAGGTGGATGTGAAGCGTCTGTTCACGCTTTCCAAAAATACTACTACTAGGGGGCATGCGATGAAACTACAGTGTAGTAAATTTAAAACAAATTGGAGAAAATATTTTCTCACCCAACGCATAATTAAACTCTGGAATTCGTTGCCAGAGAACGTGGTGAAGGCGGTTAGCTTGGCAGAGTTAAAAAAGGGGTTAGTCGGTTTCCTAATAAATCACTACTAAATGGATGGGAAAAACCCACAATTCCAGGAATAACATGTATAGAATGTTTGTACATTTGGGAAGCTTGCCAGATTCCCTTGGTCTGGATTGGCCTCTGTCGTGGACAGGATGATGGCTCGATGGACCCTTGGTCTTTTCCCAGTGTGGAATTACTTATGTACTTATGTTTCATCAGTTGGGTGAGAATGACGTTGAGATCCCATGACACTGGTGGAGGTTTGACAGGGGGCTTTGATAAAAGCAAACCTCTCATGAAGCGAACAACTAAAGGCTGTGCAGAGATAGGCTTACCCTCTACACGTTGATGACAAGCACTACTTGCACTAAGGTGAACTCGTACGGAATTGGTCTTGAGACCAGACTCTGATAAGTGTAGAAGGTATTCAAGCAGGGTCCGTGTAGGACAAGAAAAAGGATCTAGGGCCTTGCTGTCACACCAGATGGCAAACCTCCTCCATTTGAAAGAATAACACTTTTTCGGGGAATCTTTTCTGGAAGCAAGCAAGACTCTGGAGACACCTTCAGAAAGGCCCAAGGAAGAAACTGCTAAGCTCTCAACATCCAGGCCGTGAGAGCCAGAGACTGGAGGTTGGGATGGAGAAGCGACCCCTCATTCTGAGTGATGAGGGTCCGGAAAACAGTCCAATCTCCACGGTTATTCGAAGGACAACTCCAGAAGAAGAGGAAACCAGATCTGGCAAGGCCAGAAGGGAGCAACCAGGATCATTGTTCCGTGGTCTTGCTTGAGTTTCAGCAAAGTCTTCCCTACTAGAGGTATGGGAGGATATGCATACAGAAGGCCTATCCCCCAATGCAGGAGAAAAGCTAGTCTGTCGTGGAACAGAATTGAGGGACTTTGTGATTGATCTGAGTGGCAAAAAGATCCACCGAGTGGGTGCCCCACGCTCGGAAGATCTTGTGGACAACGCCCATGTTGAGCGACCACTCATGAGGTTGCATGATCCTGCTCAATCTGTCGGCCAGACTGTTGTTTACGCCTGCCAGATAAGTGGCTTGGAGAAACATGCCGTGACGGCAAGCCCAAAGCCATATCCGAACAGCTTCCTGACACAGAGGGCGAGATCCAGTGCCCCCCTGCTTGTTGGTGCAGTACATAACAACCCAATTGTCTGTCTGAATCAATTTGAAGTGGTTGGACAGCCAGTCTCTGAAAGCCTTTAGAGCGTTCCAGATCGCTAGTAATTCCAGGAGGTTGATCTGAAGATCCTTTTCCTAAAAGGACCAAGCTCCTTGAGAGTGAAGTCCAACTACATGAGCTCCCCACCCCAGGAGGGATGCATCCGTCATCAGCACTTTTTTGTGGCTGACGAACTTGGAATGGACGTCCCAAGGTCAAATTGGATCGAACGGTCCATTACTGAAGGGAACTGCAAAAGCCGGTGGAGAGCTGGATCACATCCTCTAGATCCCCTGTGGCCTGGCACCACTGGGAAGCCTGAGTTCATTGTAGGCATGCCATGGGAGTTACATGAACTGGGGAAGCCATGTGTCCTAAGAGTCTCAACATCTGCCGAGCTGTGATCTGTTGAGATGCTCAAGCCATGGACACTAGGGCCAGGAGATGGTCTGCCCTTGCCTGTGGAAGATAAGCTCGAGACGTCCGTGCGTCCAACAGAGCTTCAATGAACTCCAATTTTTGAACCGGGACAAGATGGGACTTGGGATAATTGATCACGAACCCCAGTAGTTCTAGCACCCGAATAGTCATCCGCATGGACTTTAGAGCGCCTACCTCTGAGGTGCTCTTCACCAGCCAATCGTCGAGATAAGGGAGCACATGCACTCCTAGTCTGCGCAGCGATGCTGCGACAACTGCCAGACACTTTGTGAAAACCCTGGGCGCAGATGTGAGACAGTACTGAAAGTGCCGAGTTCCCAACCGAAATCGAAGATACTTCTTGTGAGCTGGGAGTATCGAGATGTGGGTATAGGCATCCTTTAAATCCAGAGAGCATAGTCAATCGTTTTCCTGAATCATGGGAAGAAGAGTGCCGAGGGAAACCATCCTGAACTTTTCTCGGAATAGGAATTTGTTCAGGGCCCTTAGGTCTAGGATGGGACGCATCCCCCCTGTTTTCTCTTGCACAAGGAAGTACCTGGAATAGAATCCCAGCCCTTCTTCCCCTGGTGAAACGGGATCGACTGCACTGGCCTTTAGAAGGGTGGAGACTTCCTCTGCAAGTACTTGCTTGTGCTGGGAGCTCCTGGTGGACAAATCTGAGGTTTGGATTTCAGATTAAGGGTGTATCCTGACTAAACTATTTGAAGAACACACCGATTGGAGGTTAAGAGACGCCACCTTTGGCGAAAAACTATCAACCTCCCTCTGACTGGCAAGTTGTCCAGCACGGACACTTTTATTGAGGCTATGCTGCACTGGAGCCAGTCAAAAGCCTGTCCCTTGCTTTTGCTAGGGAAACGCAGGGGCCTTAGGCGCACGCCGTTGATGGGAACAAGCGCGCTGGAACTGAGCCTGGACAGGCTGCAAAGAAACAGGAGTGTACCTACACCTATTGTAGGAATAGGGAGCACTCCTCTTCCCTCCAAAAAACCTCCTAGATGAGGAGGTGGTAGCAGAAGACGACTGGCGGGAGAGAGAATCCATAGCATCATGGTGCTTCTTGATCTGATCGACCATATCTTCTACTTTTTCACCAAAAATGTTATCCCTCCGGCAAGGAACATCCGCCATTCACTGCTGGGTCTTATGATCCAGGTCAGAGACACGCAGCCACGAGAGTCTGCGCATCACTATACCTTGAGCAGCTACTCGGGATGCCACATCAAAAGTATCGTAAGTACCCCTGGCCAGGAATTTACGGTACGCCTTCTGCTGCCTGACCATCTGGTGAAAAGGTTAGGCAAGCTCTGGAGGAAGTGCTTCGACCAAATTGGACAGTTGCCTCACCAAGTTCCGCAAGTGGATGCTAGTGTAGAGCTGGTATGTTTGAATCTTGGTTGCGAGCATAGCGGCCTGATACGTCTTCCTCCCAAAAGAATCCAAGGTCCTAGACTCTCTGCCTGGGGGCACCGAGGCATAGTCCCTAGTACTCTTGGCTCTCCTGAGAGCAGAATCCACCACCATGGAATTGTGAGGTAGTTGAGACTTCACCATTACCGGCTCTCCATGGACTCTGTACTGGGACTCAACTTTTCTGAGGACCACTGGATTAGAGAGAGGGAACGACCAGTTTTGCATAAGAACTTCCCTGAGTGTGTTATGCAAGGGAGCCGTTGCAACCTCTGTAAGTGGAGAAGGATAATCCAAGACCTCGAGCATCTCGGCCCTGGGTTCATCCACAACCTCCATAGGGAAGGGAATATCCTTAGACATTTTCCGAACAAAGGAGGTAAAAGAAAGACTCTCAGGTGGAGACATCCTTCTTTCAATTGGAGGAATAGGATAAGAGGGGGCCCCATATGACGCTTCTTCAGAAAAGTATCTGGGATCTTCCTCTTCCCTCCACGAGCACTCATCATCAGTATTTATTTTATTTATTATTTTTTATTTATTGCACTTGTATCCCACATTTTCCCACCTATTTGCAGGCTCAATGTGGCTTACAAAGATCTGTTATGGCATCGCCATAACAGGGAAGAAATACAATTGGTGTTGCAAAGAGATAGAAGAAAACAAGAGGATCTGGTTATGCAGCTGTACAGTGAGACATTCTGAATAAAGGAGTGTAAGGGTTGTGTTCAAGTCGTTATGGGTTCTCGTGGTAGGCTTTGTTAAAGAGATAGGTTTTCAAAGCTTTGCGGAAGCTATTTAATTCGTTGATCGTTTTCAAGTGAGTT